>NW_004524584.1:9993053-10030467 GCF_000260255.1 Octodon degus | reverse complement strand
TTCCTTCCTTCCTTCCTTCCTTCCTTCCTTCCTTCCTTCCTTCCTTTTTTGTATTTTAGGGAAGGGTCTACAGGGTGTTCAGGGTCTCACTACTAGATTGAACTGCTAGTGATCCATCTGTTTACAGCCTGCCAAGAGCTGGGATTACAAGCACACACTACCATGCCCAGTCTCAATTGCCATCTCAGTGCACCCTGGGTGTGGGACCAGCATGGCAGGCCCAGGGATCAAACCCTCCCCCCCATCCCTGATCCCCTGTGCTGCTTGCAGGTGCTTTAATCCACCAGCTATTTGGCCGGCCCCAAACAGTATTGTTTCCAATCTAAAAGCCAGATATCTCTTTTCTTATTTAAATAAAAAGGAAATGAAAAATGTTAGTGTGTACATTGAAGCTTATAACTAGGTTGTAAGATAAGCAAATGTAGCAAATATTTCAAATAGCAAATAGCTAATATTTCATGACTATTTGTATCTCCTTAATACCTTGTATAGATATTACAGGATTTTTTTTCTGCATTTTAGGGAAGGGTCTACAGGGTGTTCAGGGACTCAATACTAGATCGTACTCATAGTGATTCTCCTGTTTACAGCCCCTCAAGAGCTGGGATTACAGGCATGCACCAACAGGCTCAGTCTCAATCACTGTCTCAGTGCACCCGGGGATGGGGCCAGCATGGCAGGCCGGGGGATCAAACCAAACCCCTGGCCCCTGTGCCTGCTTGCAGGAGCTTTAATCCGCTGAGCTATTTGGCTGTCCCTCAGGAATTCTTACTAAATGATCCAATAAGAGCTTGTTCCCTTAATAAGAAGGCAGAAGACAGAACCTAATACTAAGAATCTTAATATGGTAAGTTCTCAGGGAATAAAGATACACTGGAATATAACTGGTTGGGCAGGATATTTAAACTCTGGCACTTAGCATTTGCATTATCAAATAAGAAGCTTGAAAAGTCCCACTTAAATTTGACCCCATAAATTTTATGAAATCAAAATCCAAAATTTTCTGACATCCCTAACATTATGTAATATAACCAAAATTCAATATAAATGTAGCTTAAAAAGGAATTTAGAACTCACAGGTTAAAAGCAATCACTGTCCATCTTTTGAAAGACAATTTGACCAGAGTCCATTGAGTGTATCCTCAAAAGACAGACGTTAGACACGAGAATCTTCCTGGGTTCCAGCAACTTCTGCAAATGCAACCTCAGCTGGTGCCCACTCTTATCTTTCCATTGGCCGTGGTGGGAAAGAGAAGGAGATTAGATCTGTAAACTTAATTCCAATCAGGAGTCTGGAGGTCTTTGGGTGTCTTCGAGTTTCAGGTTTACACATATTTAAATAAATAAATCAGCATAAGCTTCTCACAGGAGAAAAATCAGCTTGTGTAAGGGAAAACAGGTGTAACATAGGAACCCTTCAGAAGAAAACCTATCTGGAGTATCTGGTTCATTTTAGAGATTGGAATTAGGAAGGAACCAGAGAATGTGGAATTTGGAGAGTACCTTTGCTTAGGGGTTTGATGTGGACAGAAGATTTGGGAGCAGAAAGCGGAATAGGTCTGATCTTCCTGAAAATTCTTCATAGCAGCTCAAACTCCTGAAGTTGTGGAGGAACTATTCAAGTGGAGTCTATAGTTCTGCATTCATGAATGTGATATTTGAACCAACACCATCAACAGAACAGAAATAAGTTAACTGCCTTTGCTGAAGCAGAATCTTCTGAGGGATATGGCAGAGGTTTCAGGGACTATATACTTATCATGAGATTCCTTATAAGGTTCAGTTGTCAGAGTTTTAATGTTTGTAAGTCAAATTGGCAGTGAGGTATGACAAATATTTTAGTAGATCTTGTGCCAAATCCTTAAAGTTAGCCCTAGAAATAGCAGGTAAACATCTACTAAGACATATCATCTTTTACTTACAGACAGACAGACAGACAGACAGACAGACAGACAGACAGACAGACATTAAAACTGAGAGGACTGAGGGGACAAAGACAAGTTTGTGTGCTAACTCTATCCAACAACTTCTATTAACTTCTATCACCATGAGATGCACACCAACTTCAAAGCTTTAGTAAATCTGCTCTTCATCAATTCTCTTCTGCCATACAGGTAAGAATAAAAGAAAAGCAGACACATGGACCTGGGAGTAAAAACAAGTTTTTCAAGGGATTTGTGTGTGTGTGTGTGTGTGTGTGTGTGTGTGTGTGTGTGGTGCTGGGGATTGAACTCAGGACCTTACACTTGCCAGGCTAGTGCTTATTCTACTGAGCTATCTCCCAAGCCCAAAAGTTTTGATTTTATTTTGCATTTTTTTGGCAGGGAGAAGGGTCTACAGGGTGTCCAGGGTCTCACCACTAGATCGGACTCATAGTGATCCGCCTGTTTACAGCCTCTCAAGAGCTGGGATTACAGGCATGGGCCACCATGCCCAGTCTCAATTGTTATCTCTGTGTGCCCTGTGGGCGGGGCCAGCATGGCAGGCCAGGGGATGGAACCCCGGGCCCCTGCACCTGTTTTCAGGTGCTTTAACCTGCTGAGCTATTTGGCTGGCCCTTCAAGGAAAATTTTGAAGTACATTTTAGATTCCGTACATCCTTGGGTCTGTACAGGTCCCTGTGACATGAGCTCCCTTGCAGTGGGTCACTTGGAATTGAGGAAGCTTCAGTAAATGAAGAAATCTATGCCACTTACTGATTAAGCTAACATTTTCTCCTAAGCCTTGTTAGAAATACTTTATTCAACAGGACCATTCCATGAGTTCTTCCTAGCTTCCCCTGTGTTGTACATGTAAACTTGCACACACACTATGTAATTAATCACACCAGAACTTTATATATATATATATATATATATAGTTAAATAGGCTCACGTGACTGACTGGCACATTTTAGGAATGAAACAAGCTGTGATAAGCAACATGGACAAAGTAATCCAAAGCAATCAGTACAGAGGCCTCTGTGAGCATCCCATGGGCTCATCCAAGGTAGCAAGCTTTCACCTTCATACATATTTCTAGAGGAGAAGCAACAATGGACAAGTATATATATATATATATATATATATATATTTTTTTTTTTTTTTTGATGCAGGGGCTTACTATGCAGCTTGGACTGAGAGTGATCCTCTTGCCTCAGCCTCACTAGTGGTGGGATTACAGGCATGAACCAGCTCTCCCAGTTTCAGAGGCCAGCTCTGTGCCCAGAACCGGCCAGGTATGTGATACCAGAGATCAAACCTGGATCCAGACAGGCACTTAGATCACTCAATTATCTCCCCAGCCCCCACAGTAGAACTTCTGGATGTCTTCTTGAAATCACCAGAACCCAGTAAACTCTGTCTCCATAGTCAGAGCTTTTCTTTCTTGTTAATTCCTGACCATCACTGCTTGTTGATGATTCTGCATATAATCTAAAGTTGTACGTTATATGTCATTTTAAATGAGAAAAATAGCGCCACACAAAAAATGTAAACATTATTTACTGCAAATAGGTATAAGCACAAACAAACAAAATGCAAAAACAAGAGATGAGTGGATAGGGGAGGGAGGAAAAAAGGGAAGCGGATGACAAAAGGAATTAAAACATGTTATGTACCAGTTTCCTGCAGAGACTGTAAACATTATGTACTACACACAAGTACTAAAAAAATAAAATTTTAAGAGCATTGGAATCATTCTCAGGAATTCTATTGCTGGGTTGCTAAATAAAAGCATCCAAAAATTCAGTCTCTGAGACCTGCATTTAGAAAGGTAAAAGAGAAAAAAAAAAAATACAACAGCCATCTTAAAGAGAACACCAACATGCCCTTTCAGCTTAGTTTGCAATTCCTTTGGGGTCCAACCAAGGAGGACATAGATGGATGAACCTCGTACATACCCAAACTTGAAACTGTTAAGGATGATCCTTTTATTCCAAGACCTATCAGCTTTACCACTAATAGAAATCCACTTCTCTACACATGTGACTGACTGGCACATCTTAGGAATGAAACAAGCTGTGATAAGCAACATGGACAAAGTAATCCAAAGCAATCGGTACAGAGGCCTCTGTGAGCATCCCATGGGCTCATCCAAGGCAGCAAGCTTTCACCTTCATACATATTTCTAGAGGAGAAGCAACAATGGGCAAGTAGATTACAGCAAGTAGCAGAGTAAGACATAAATATATTTATTTAAGAATGATAACTAACATGATGCAACCCCCCTGCATGATAGAAAAGAGTGAATGAAATCCATTAAACAATTCCTATATTTTTATCATAATGATTATTGTGATTTAGAGTACTTAATGTTAGTCTTGAGCCCTATTTAACTATACCACAAAGAAAGATGCTGATTGGGGACTGAAACAGGAAAATGTATTTTTAAAGCCAGACCTATAGTATAAATAAATGAGGAAACTAATATGAAAAAAGAAAGGATTACCCTGGGAGAGACTCAAATATAGCAAGATACAAGTATACAGTAGTTACAGAACAAATAATGCCAGGCTGACATCATTGGTGCCCTGTACAGTTTTCCTAGGTGAGTGATACAACAGATCCTTAGTACAATGTCTAATACATTCATTATACTATTCGTAAAGATAGGTTAGTGACGTCATAGTTCAATGAGGAAGAGAGAAATAGAAGTAACAATTTAAACTAGCTGAATATGGTAAGTCATATATATGATAGCAGTGCCAATTTTAAGTGTAGAACAAACAAGTATAACATTGTATTACATAGATTAAAATTATTTAATGTGATTTTCCTATTGCTTAATCTGAAAATTTTATTCCCTATTTTTTAAATGAAAGGTATACTTTATCTACAGTAAAACACAGATTTTTAGAGTATAGGTAAATGAGCTTGGCAAATGTATATACTAACATGAACAATCATGAAATCAAGATACAGAACATTCCTATAATCTGAGAAAGTTTCTCCCCATACGAATTTATGTCAGCTTCATTTTCCTTGCTTTGGGTTCATTTGAGTGGAATGATACAGGATGCACATTTTAATACTTGGCTTCATATGGTAGAAGACTTATGAGATTTATCCATGCTATTTTGTTTGGTTGATAAGTAGCATCCATTATATGAATATATCACAATTTGTTTAGCCATTCAAAAGCTGAAAGCCACTTGGATGATTTCCACTTTGGGCTATTATGGATAAAACTGTTATGAACCTTTTTCTACAAGTCCTTGTGTGAATATATTTCTTTCTTTTGGTTGAACATAATGGAAGGGAATTGTTGACTTCATACGCTGTTTTTTTTTTTAATTATTTTTTTTATGTGTTTGGTACAGAGTCTCACTGTGCAGCTCAGGCTCCTAGTGATCCTCCTGTTTTCTGCCTCCCCAGAGCTGAGATTACAGGCATGGGCCACTGCACCTGGTCTCAGTGGCCAGCTCAGCATGCCCAGGGATGGGGCAGGCACAGCATGTGGTGCCAACAATTGAACCTGCGTCCTTGTGCTTGCCTAGGCAGGCACTTAGAGACTGGTAAGCTATCTCTGTGACCCTATAGCGTTTTCTTGAACACTCACTTTACCTGTTGGTGAAACACCACAGCATTGAATGTTTTTGCTAAAAAGTTTAATGGTATGCTTCTTGCAAAATGGTGTATGTATTGACCGCTCATACAGATTATCTTTCTTTTCATATACACAAGGAATACATGTTGGAAACCCTTCCATGTGTCTCTCATTCATTGTTAAGATCATTGCCTATCATCATTCACCTGAATGGTACACCTCGTGGTAGCGTCAGTATCTGTTCATCATTTGGATCTCAGTGCCTAACACATGGCCAAAGACAAATATATAATTAGCACGTGGAATGTGTTTTGCCAAGTCTCCCAAACCGACATTTCATCAGTGGTGTTTAGTCACATCCTCTTGAACAGCAATCCAATCTCATCAGTACAATATGAAAAGTCGTAATAACTAGGAATGAACAAATGAACTCAAAATTCAGATCCCAAGTGGATCAGATGAGGTAGTAAATGCAAGAAACAATTCCCAGAACATTAGATACACAATCCTATAAAATGACAATATAACTATATTATTTAAAAAAGCCCACACATTAAGGAATGAAACCAATGCAGTCTTGCTTAACAAATGCTGAAGATGGCCTTAGCAGATGGTTGAGGAGAAAGTGGTTGCATTTATCTGTCACCTGTTGTTGAAAAAACTTCACATACATCACTGCCAGCAGAACTGTTTATCAGGAAAATATGGTGCTGCGTTACAACTGAGCCATTAATGAATGATTTTTAAACCTAGAAATTAACACAAATCCTATGTGTGTGCAAACATCCAAAATTCAGCACTATGGCAAAGGCTAGCAAGAAGTGGTGGTCGTCAGTTAGATTTACTTGGAAATACAGAAAAACTCCTCTTAGAGTTTTTTTTTCTCTTGAACTAATTGTGTGGAGCTTTGAAGATTTGTTAAGATTTGGCTACCCAAGCACCAAAACCTACTGCAAATTTGTGCTCTTGTCGCAGTATTCTCTCTCAAATATTTCATCTTGAATTGCCCTATTTCACAGTCTACATTCACTTTTTAAAGAAATAGTTTACCTACATAAGACATTGACCACACTTCTCCATCTCCTGGTCTAAGTTCTGGTCATCTCTTGCCTGAATTATTATAATACCCTTCCAGCTAGGCTCCCTACTTTCATCCTTACTCTTCTCAGTGCATTGACACTCAGCTAACTATGTGACATTTTAAAAGACAGATCATTGCTGTTCTACCACCTCTGGACATTTTCCCCTTACCACTCAGCTGCTTTATACTATCCACTCTAGTTAGTTACGATGTAGCTGACTGTCCCAGGAACACTCCTCCCTGGGAACAGGCTGGAAGTTACCTCTCATTACCCTTACTCACTACCTTCAAATCTTTGTTCAAATGTTCCTTTCTCAACTACACCAGTGAAATCCCAAAGTTCCTGCTTTCCAATCCTTTTTGTCTCAATGCATGGATCACATTGCTTTTTCACTACTTATGTATATTATTAACTGTCTCTCTTCCTTTTCCTTCACAAAGGCAAACTCCACAAATTCTTGTTATTTTCTTCACTGATGTATTCGTTACATATTCCTCAAAATTGAAAACAATAAGTTCTTAAGCAAGAAAAACACTGTTGAATTACAATAATTGTATTTTTCAAATGCAGTGGTCTATTAGCACAGGATGAATGTGGTGAAATCCTAGAGGAAAGAATTATATGTCATATTGTTGAAGCATTAATATTGTCCTAAGAATTTATAGCATCACATTTAAAAAAAACCCATGTTGCCCTCACATCAATCTTTCCTATACCATTAATGGTTGTATTTATATAATTTCTTCTTTAAACTCATACATTAAAATGTAAACATATCTAAACACCAAAGCTTTACATTACAACCACTGTTGAAAAATTTGTATTTCTATAAATAGAAGAGCAAAGTAAAATAATGCATAGTGAAAAATTTAAAAATCATAAAATTATAGCTAGACATTTTCCCCAGCCCAATGTTTTGTGTCTGAAGTGTTTTCTTATTAACAATAGAAAATACAAGATGCTAAAAAAGATACAGAAACACAAAGTACTGAACTTCCATTTGGACATCGTGAGGATAATGGGAAAATTTAAGGGGAGAGCTGTCTCACAATGAGCTTCAATGTCTAGGCTGATCTTAGGTTCATCCCTGTGTCACCAGTGACACAGAGTGTCTGATGTGGACGCTGCAGCCATGTACAGGAATGCAAATTTTGATCCCATTGCTTGCTGACTCGGCCACCTTAGTCACATACCTCCAAATTTCAGCGTCCCTTATCCATAACATGAGCTCAGTAGGACCTCTTTCATGATGGCTGCAATCACCAAACATCATCATGTGTGAAGCCACAAAGCAAATCTTTTAATGTTGCTCTCAGGAAAAAAAAAAAAAGATGATGCTTGGCCTTCAGGCTTCATGAGATCTCACTGTCAAGAGTTCCAATGTTTACTGAATGTTTTTACAGTTTATGTTTTATAATTGACACATATCAATGCTCTTTTAGTCTTAACTGGTGTTGGTTGGGGAGATTCTTACATGGCAAGGGGCTGTAGATGGAATGTTTGTGCCCTCTCAGAACTCAGGTTGAAATTCTAACCATTAAAGTGATGGAGAGAGAAAGAAATTAGGACAATCTTTCAGACTTCTTAGATTTTTGCAAGAGGACTATAGGGATAATGCGCTATTCCTCAAGACAAGGGAAGAATGACTACAAAGGCGGATATGATTAGGGCTGCCTGTTTCCTGGACTTCAAAAGTGGAAATGCTGCCTCGCTTTCAGCAGGCCAGATGGTTTCTGCTCAACGGGACAACCGTGGGAAGACAACATTGAGCTGGAGAGGAAGAGGTTTGACTTTATAGTTTGGACCTCCTTGAGATCCACTATTCCTTTCCTTTCTTCCCATTTCTTCTTTTTGGAATGGAGATGTCTACCCTATGTCTGTCCCACTCCTGTATTTTAAAAGTATTCATTTTATTTGATTTAACAGGTTCATTACTGCAGAGAAATTTGTCTCAGGATGAATGTGTACATCATTTGAGACACATGCACTTCTGATTTAAGTAATCATTAGATGAGACTTTGAAAGAAAGACTTTAGAGTCTGTTGTGGTTTGTGTCTAGTTCTCCCCTGACTCCTAAGCCTCATGTAAGTCATGGGGCAGATGTGGCTCAAGGAGCAGTGAGGGGCTACAAGGGCGCGGGCCAGACCACCAAGATGAAGTTCGAGGAGTTTGAACCATTAAGCTGGCAGATAGAGCTCCCCTACACCAGCCAGAGGCCTCTCTTGGAGGTGTTGAGCCAGTCATCCTGGACTCTGTGGCACCCCAGCCTCTCCTTGGGACCCTGCAGTGTGGGGTGGCGGTGTCTGTGATTGAGGCTGCCTCAGGCAGAGAGATTTTGGTGAAGATGAAGGCACCGACCCTGTCTCCTGAGCAAATAAGGCTTTGAAGTCTTACTATGCAATTCAGGCTGTTTTACACTATGAAACCTCCAGTAACTGAGCTAAATAAACCTTTCCTTCCTTCATTTTGAGTGTTGGGTACTTGTCTCAGCAATGAGAGAACAGTAACTAAGACAAGAGTCAGTGTTCGAAAGAGTTAAGGTACTCTTGGAAGGATACAAATGTGGGAGCACAATGGCAAGGTGCCACAGACTCAATGTTTTGAACTGTCAAAATTTATATCATTGAAGTCTTAAGGCCCAAGGAAATTGGTAAGTGGGGTTTTGGTGGCTGGTTCATGAAGACAGAGTCCTTGTACGATTTGTGCTTTTGGAAAAGGAACTCAGAGAGATCCTGTTACCATCTGAACCAGAAAATAGGTCCTCACCAGGTAGTGAACCTGCTAGTGCCTTGACTTGGACGTCCTGTCCTCAGAGCTGTGAATAATGAATTACTGTTGTGTATAAGCTGCCCAATGAGTGGTATTTGTTATAGCCTGAGTGGAGTGTGGCAGCAAGTTTCACTTGTTCTGAGTAGAGAATGACAATAAATCACAGGTTCTCAATGAGATCTCTCTAGGAATGGATGACTTTAATCTCCACAGTTAGGAAACCCAATGATACAAAAAAAAGTCGAAGAGAGGGGGTTGGCCTAAGGAATAAGATATAAAATTTGGTTAGGCTGCCTTTCTTTTTTTCTTTTCTTTTCTTTTTTTTTTTTTGCTCCGAATGCCTTCAGGGCAGGTTGGGCTGGCGGGAGTTGTGGGGATCAAACCACAGCAACCTGAGGCTGACAGCTTTGTGGAAGCAGCCACTTAAAGAACTGAGCTAGGGCCAGGCCCCCTGCCTTTCTTTAAGAACAATTCTCCAAATTGGGGAAAATTTGGGTAAATGCGCAAAGGTCACTACCCCCAACTCATCAAGAACACCCAACATTTCTGATCACATTTTCCGTAACCCATATTCCATTGTTTCCTCTTCCGCTCTGATAACCACACACATTCCAGCAAGAGGAAACTGACATTTGGATTAAATTTCTTCCATCTGTGTAAAAGCTGGGCAAAACTTAGAGATAATGTATATCTTTATATTCATATAGCTAGCACAGTAATAATTAAAATTATTTGAATAATTCAACAGGAAAACAAGCAATATCCGCAAACCAAGAAAAATATATAATTACTCCTTCATGAAACACTAATTCTAATTCTACATTTTGAAAAGATAAGATGACAATAAATATTCATGTTTCCTTCTCTTTTTTTTGACAAAGGCTAGAGAAAAAATGTAGACTACAGTAAAAGCTGTGGTTTAAATTTCCTTTTTATAATTTCTAATAGCCTTTATCTTCTGTATTTTCTCCCTTTATTAGTATTATGAAGCCACTAGGCTTAATTATTTCCTTTTAAATTGTGCTTATTTCTTGTGTCTTGTTTCCTTCCTTGTTTACTTTAGATGTGGATTGATGAAGGAGGAGCTGGAAGTGAAGACCAGGAGATTCTTTCTATGCTTTCTTTTGTAAGAGAAGTTACATTTTATTTTCATATTTAGAATCTGAGAGAGTTGCGTAGGCTTGAGGGTGTGGGTGGTAAAAAAAATTCTTCTTTGAAGGAAGAAGGGCTTATTCATTCAGTAATTACATCTGTTAGTAAGAAAAGATCAGTAAATAAACAGGAATATTGGGACAATTAGCAAGCTATTTGGAAGGGAAAATATCAAGTTATATTACCTCTCACCAGAGAATAAAAATAAATTCAGGATGGATGATGATTTAAATATAAAATAAGTGAATAAAATGGAAGAAGGTGTAACTGTTTATCTGATCTTGGTGCATAAAAAGTGGAAATTACAGTAGAAAAAATAACTATATTTGTAAAATAAAAATAATATAAGAAGCTGGTGAAATTACTTGTTAAGACATGAAAACAAGTAATATATGAAAAGTAAATGCATCAAGTATTCATATTAAATAACATAAACATTTAGATCTTTGAAATTTGCCAAAAAATATTAAGTAATTAAATGAAGAAATAACAATTAATAAAAATATACATTCTACCTTACTAAAGCAAAATGATAGCCTTGAATTTTAATTCTGGTAGTACAATCATATTCCACTTTACTTCTATTAATTCCATCTAAACTTAGGAGACAACGAGATAGCTCACAGGTATAAAGCGCCTGCTTAGCAAGCTTAGGCAACTGCAGGAACCAAAGTTCAATCCCCAGCACCACATGCTGTACCAGCCCCACCCACAGAGCATGCTGAGACAGCCACAAAATAAATAAATAAATAAACAAACAAACTCAGGATCCATATAAAGAATAGATGATATTATTTTTCTTATTTTTAAATTTTATTTTATTTTTTTTTTAGAGAAGGGTCTATAGGGTGCTCAGGGTCTCACTGCTAGATCGGACTCAGTGATCTGCCTGTTTACAGGTTCCTAGGAGCTGAGATTACAAGTGTGTGCCACCACACCCAGTCTTTTCTTTCTTTCTTTCTTTCTTTCTTTCTTTCTTTCTTTCTTTCTTTCTTTCTTTCTTTCTTTCTTTCTTGATTGTTTGCTTGCTTGCTTGCTTGCTTGCTTGCTCTTTCTTTTGTTCTTCCTTCTTCTTTCCTTTCTCTCTCTCTCTCTCTCTCTCTCTCTCTCTCTCTCTCTCTCTCTCTTTCTTTCTCTTATCTTCCTTTTTAGGGATGAGATAATATTAAAAGACAGAATCAAAAAGTTGTTTGGGTCAGTGAAAAAGTAAGGTGATTATAAATTCCACATATATTATTTTCTCAAATACATCTTTAGCTAGTTGCTAGAGAAATCCTGAACTTATACCTACTGAAAGTTTGTTTGTTTGTTTGTTTGTTTGTTTTTTAGGAACCAGGAAATTCTCCTCCCTCCATCAAGAAGAATGAGACAAGGATAGAAAGGATCTTTTTTAAGCTATTTGCCTTATTACTACCTCAAAAGAAGCAGTTTCTATACTTTTCTGCTGGATGATTAAGACCAAGATAAAGCAAGACCTATATAACAAGAGATGTAACTTTTGTATTTGCCACCGTCAGTCAAATCCCCTCAGGATTTACCCTGAAACTCTGTACCGCAGTTTGCAGATCCTTTGTCAGTGTCAGCCATGTGGATGAGTCACATACATTGCTTGGCCAGTTTGCTCTCTGTGAAAGCCTGAGAGAATGTTTACTCTCCATGTGACTCTCCTTAGGCACACTCTACATCACTGATCACTTTCCTCTGTAGTCCCATAATCTCCTTGATCAGTAAATTCTTATTTGTTTCTCAGTAAAATTAATTTTAAAATGTAAAGAAAAAAAAACCCAAGAAGCAGTTTCTCACTCCTCACCAGCACTGCCATGGCACATAGGTTCCCTTTTCTCTGGCTCCCCAGTGAATGCACTCTCCAAAGGGCCTGTGGAAAGGACCCTACAAATGCATCCCTTCGGTAACTGTGAGGGCAAATGCCAGAAAAATAGATGTGACTGCCTCCTCTAGCATGGCTGCTGCAAATACAGAAAAACAGAGCTCTACAGGATTACCCACCCCTTCACTACCCCAGCGTAAGCAGAGGTAGCACCTCCCTTCCTCAATTCACCTTCCCAAGGGAAAAGTGGGGGGAGGATCACTGAGAAGGAGACTCTAGAGGAAGGGATCCCCTCCATCTGTGCATGAAGGAGACTCTAGAGGAAGGGCTCCCCTAAAGTGCCCTGTACATGAAACTGACCACAATCAACAAAGCCTAAGTTTCAGACCTGGATTATAAGATATAACATTACCTAGCTGTTAAGGCAGGTTGGTGTTTGTTTAGTGAACAAGCAGGGCAGAACAAAATAGCATTTTAAAGTCTTTGAAAATAGAATCGACATTTGAACCACAGCATCTGTGGTCCTAGACAAAAATCTTATCAGCAAAACATTAGTAAATGTATAACAGGAATAATATACCATAACAAAATGGGGTTTAATTCACATACAAAATCAGTTCAGTACTTAAAAATCAACTCATGCAACTTGCCATACATATAGCCTCATGAATAAAAGTATACATGATCATATCAATTGAAACAGAAAGGCTTTAATGAAATGTAATGCCCATCTATGCCAAACTCTCAGCAAAGAAGAGACAGAAGGAAACTCCTCAAGAGGATGGAGAGCATCTACGGAACCACCTGTAGATGACATCATGCATAATGGGTACAGATTGAATACTTTCTTCCTAAGAATGAAAATAAGGCCAGAATGTGCTTTCATTACTCCTATTTAGCATAGCTCTAGATGTTCTATCAAGTGTACCATGGAATGGAAGAGAAATATAGCTTGGAGGGGCCAGGGAGATGGCTCAGTGGATTAAGTGCTTTCCTGGCAAGCGTAAGAGCCTGAGTTCAATCCTTGGTTCTGCAAAAAAAAAAAAAAAAGGAAATATAGCTTGGAAAGGGAAAAAACACAGGTGCTAGGCAAAGAGTTTTGTGTTTACAAAAGAAAATCTAAGATTTCTTAAACATTAAATCAAAAGCATGACCTATTGTAGAATTGATAGATTAGCCTTCACCAAAATGAACATTTTTTTTTGTTCTGCTAAAGGTACTGCTAACAACATAAAATGGTAAGCTACAAATTGGGAGAAAATATATGTAAATCATCACATATCCAACAATAGACTTGTATCCAGATATATTGAAGAACCCTAGTCTCTATGGTAGGGATCTAAGCAATCTGATTTAAATATAAGTAAAATACTTGAATATTATGAAAGAAGCACAAGAGAAAATACAAATGAAAATCACAGTGAGATAACACTGCACACCTACTAGAATGGCTAAAATAATAAAATACTGGGAAAAGTAACCACTGGCAGAGCTACTGGTTGCCTCGTATATTCCTTGTAGAAATGTATAATACGGTACTACTCATCTGAGAAATAGTGTGGTAGTTGTTATAAACTGACATGTCATATGACTGGTTAATTCTTAGAGAAAACACATATTTACACAAAAATTTGTATAAATGTGATATAACTCTAAACTGGAAACAACTTAAATGGGTTGTACCTGTAAGGAAAATGCTGGATAGCCGTACCTGAACGACATGTAACAGGAATCAAACTCAGGGCACTGTGCTTGTCAGGCAGGCACTGTGTCACTGAGCTACATCTCCAGCCCACAACAGCATTATTATGAGGAGAAAATGAGAAATTTCATATCTGTTTATATAAAATCATTAAATAACAAAACTATAGCAACAGACAAAAATTTAATGGTTGCAGAGTTAGGAAAAGGAAAGAAGCAACTAAAGTAGAATGGCACAAGAAAGGTCTTGTGTGAGGTGTTAGAGCAGCTCTCTATCTTGAGTGTGGCGGGGGCTGTGCAAATGTACACAGGGAAAAAAAGTCATACAGCTGGGTACATGCAAGAATAAATAAAAGGAAGGAGGAAAGGAGGAGTGCAAGAAGGAGGGAAAGAAGGAAGGGAAGGGAAGGGCGGGGAAAGGAAGGGAGGAGGGGAAGGAGGGAAGAAGGGAGAGAAGGAAGGAAGGAACGAAGGAACGAAGGAAGGAAGCAAGCAAGAAAGGAGGGAAAGAGGGAGGGAGGGAAGGAAGGAAGATAGATGGAGAAAGTGTGAAAAATCTGGTGAAGCCTTAATAATAGCTGTATAGTCTTCTACCAAAATCAAATTTAATTCTTGACAATTACGCTGACTATATCTAATATAATCACTGTGAAATACAAGAGTACATAGAAACTCTTGGTACTATATTTTAAGAGCTTTATTGAAGTAACATGTTCATACTATAAAATTTTACTCCCTTTAAATATACAATTGAATATTTTTAACAAGTTTACAGCAGTCGTAAAGCCATCAGCATTGCTTTTTGAACATCTATATCACTGCCAAAAGATGCATCTTGCTCATCTGCAGTAACCCAATTTCCACCTGCAGCTCCAGGTTATTGTCTATTTTTACTGATGTGCCCATTCTGGTCTCTGTACTACTTTTCCAACTCCTTTTTTTTTAAAAAAAAATTTTTTGGCCAGTTCAGCCCACCCTGAGTGTGGGGTGGTGCAGCCTGTGGTGCTGGGGATTGAACTGCAGTGTTTAGCGCCTGCCTAAGCTTGCCTAAGCAGGCACTTTAGACCACTGAGCTATCTTGATGGGCCAAGGAGGTTTGTCAATCTTTTTATTTATTTATTCTGTATTTAGTACAGGGGCTAGAGGGTCTTACTGCGTAGATCAGACTCATAGTGATCCTCCTCCATATGTATGTTTGGATGTGCATATGTACATGTATTTATATAGATGCACATATGTATTTATGTAAATTTGGTAAATATAATTCATAGTGACTTAAGATAGGAAAATTTTGATCATTAGTTTTATTCAGATGAAATAAAATATAATCACATTCTTCAGATAGTAAAGATGTCTTTTAAAATAAAGCAATTTGAATATAACATCTTACTCAAAAGAGTAAAATAATAATGAGAGCATGTTCTTGTTCATATTTTTTTAAGAAAACCATCTTGTAATATTTGTCAAAAGCCTTAAAATAGTTAATGACTGGTTGAAGTGCACATGAAGATTACATGAAAACATTACCTTCACATTTTTGCATTTTAATAGGAAAGGAGAAGGGATTTTTGAGAAAATATATTTGCATTACAATGGTAAAATTTTTGAATAATTTTGAATCATACATAGAGGAATAGTCAAAACATTTCAAGACTATACATACAAAGGGCTTTTAAAGGTAATCTTTAAAAAATCATATTGAAGGGTATAATACTATGTGTAGATGCTTTGCATGCAAAATCAATTTAAAAACCACTGTGAAAATTTGTACGCTTATACATACTTTTGTTTATGGGAATTAACGTACTTAACAACTAAATGGTGATTAGATTTGTATAGAGTACATATCTGCACATGCCTTTTGTTTTTATATACTCACATGGTACATGACCATTATGCTTATACATGTTTTGAGTATACTGGTAGAAATTAATTATTTTGAATGATAGGAATGTAGGATGTGTTTACTTTTGCTTTATATTTTTGTCACAGATAAGAGCATGTTCATATGGAATATATATGAGCATGCAATGATATGATCAGAGAAAGACCCTTGGCCTGCGAGTGAGGAGATCTGGCATTAGCTCACCACATTGCCACAACCACATAATCCCAGGCAGATTAAGATATCAACCTTCTAGGACCAGCGATATAGCTCAGAGGCACAGCACTTACCTGGCAAGTGCAAGTCCCTGAGTTTGACTCCCAGCAACAAAATATAAATAAATAAATAAATAAATGATATCCTCCTTCTTAGTTCTGTCACCTGATAATGGAGGTGTTGCGGGATGCTATTTCAAAGTTCCCTTATAGCTCTGCTATTTTACACTCCAATTACCTACCACGCATGAGGCACCATACAATACACTGCAAAACGGACGAGGCAGACTCAACTTCAAAGGCCTTTACATCAAGTCAGGAGGAAACAGTCACGTATACATACGAAGCCATGCTGCATATAGGAGACGCGGGTGGATGCCTTGAGAGGTTAGGTTACTGAAGGGAAAAGCTGCATCTGGCAGGGTGAGCAGAAACATTTCCATGAAGAAGTTACTGTAATCAGCCTTATCTCTTCTACTCCCAGTTCATCTGATTTTCTCCTCTATAATTTTCTCAATTGGTTTCCAATTTTATTCCATTAGTCTTTTGGATTATTATTAGTTTTTTATTTCAGTTTCCTCTGCAGTGAGCCCTGTCAGCAGCCAAAGAGTGACACAGAACGAGTGAATTGGAATCCAAAAGAACAAATCACAGCTTAGTTAACAAACATATTGGCTAAATGCCGGCCTCAAGCAGGAAATAGTCAGCGAAAATATTTATCAACAGGATTTGAATTCTACAGTTTGATTTAAATTTCTGCTCAGCGAGTGTGTGGTATATCTAGCTAGTTAACTCTAGATGTCTAATCAAAAGGCCATCAAAGCAGTGGGACAAATATTTCTATTAATGCTGCAGTTGCTATCATGATATGAGACGGTTCCTGAGCACCACAAATCATTGGCAGCCGTTGAAGCAGTCATTCGCGGGCTTTCCTGACTAGCTTTCGCTGTCATTCCTGTTAAATATCCCTGCCTCCCTACTTGGGTTTTTAGAACAAAAATTCTGGCTTGTTAACAATATAAGCTTGGTAGGAAATGCACTTGCAATTATTTTCCAGCAATAATGACCCTAATTACAATTCATGTCATCTCAAGGGAGCCTTAGGTGCCCTGTGTATTTGGATATGGGGTCACCTATCATGTCATCTCTTTGGGGAAACTTCTCCAGAAGCACAGTAGCTTCCTTTAACCTTCATTTCCTCCTTTGCTGCCTCTCTCCTGCCTGCACCCAAGCACTTCTTCACTTAGTACAGTAGATACACGCATCCCCTGCAGAATGGGCGAGCAGGAATCCATGAGCTATACAAGAGGTGGACTCCTTCTAATGCTGCTCAGTTATACAAGTCCCCTTCTGCACCTCGGCGCCTTGCTGGAAAAAGAACAGGAAGAGGAAGATCCTGGAAAGGGAGGATCACTAGATAAAAGTGTGCATTTTCAATGGATGGCAATTAACTCCACTAAATTGACTGCACTAAAATGATTATTGTATCCTAGACAACTAGAGTAAACAGGAAGTGACTTCTAAGTAACAGACAAGTTATTGTTCCCAGCACCATTCACAATGATAGGAGCTCAGATGCAATGTACACTCGGCTGTGGAAAAACAAACTCATATTATTTCATATCTGAGTTGTCACCAGAAAATGTAGGTTATTGACATATTGAAAACTGAACATGTAACATGGGGCTGTAGTAACCACATACCTAAAAAGACTAACAATGTGAAGAACCAGAGAAAAGCACAGCATATGCCCATTGGGCAAATAAAGTTTTAAAACAACAAACTCAAAGGCCTGAGCCATACCCTAGCACTCCAATAGCTTATTCCTACTCACACCTCCAACCCACTATAAGAGTATGACTCTGCCCACCTCTGCATATCAACTTTCCTATTGGCAAAAATAAGTGAAACTCAATAATATTCATCACAAAACAGAGAAAGAAAATGCTATCACTGACAATAATTAGATTCAGAGAAAATAAATCCTATCTGTACCCACCATTATTTCCCTACACCCTGCTAGATATGATTCTGAGATTTCTTGAAGGAGGCGGGTGGGAGGAGGGCTGTTGTTGGCAGAAGTCCAAAAATCCTCAAATTATTTATTCAAGAACTGAGTGGGATAGGGCTTGCTATTTGAATTATGCATGCTTCTGTTTTATCAAATCCTTTCCACCCCATAAATAAGAGTTGTCATCTCTTATTTACACACCACAGGGTACATTGCTCCAGTAAAGAGGGCAAAATAATGTGGTGCACAAACAGAATAAAAGAGTGTTTACACTGCAAGTGTATTTATTAATCAATTAAGCACACTCCAGATACATTTTTCAAAAGATGAAATGTGCTGACAATGCCCATGATATAAAGAATGTATTTTCTTTCTTTCTTTCTTTCTTTCTTTCTTTCTTTCTTTCTTTCTTTCTTTCTTTCTTTCTTTCTTTCTTTCTTTCTTTCTTTTCAGAACCAGGGATTGAACTCAGGTCCTTATGTTTGCCAGGCAAGCACTTATTCCACTGAGCCATCTCCCCGGCCCCAAGAATGGATTTTCACCTTCACTACTCAACATGATATTTGGACAAGCAGGCTATTGTTTCTAATTTTCACACATTCCAGCTTTGTACCTCTCAGGTCCTGAGCTTTCTCGTGTACAAAATGAAGCTGATGAGCTCACCCTTATAGGGATGTGGTGAGAACAGAAGGACGCAGCATCCATGGGGAACTTGAAGGGTTACTCTGGCATATCGCAAAGCCTTTACATTTCAGGCCTTGGTTAAATGTTGACACTGGGTCTGTCGTTCCCAGTTCTACACTATTAGAGGAGACCAAAGGAATTTTGTCCACAAAGTCTGGTCTACTCTGAACATGGCCTTAAAATACAATGCAAACGTCCCTTGATGAGACAGCTGGGAGACAGGGAAAGTGAGCAGCGAGAAGGCATACAGGGATGTAGAGGAAGCACTAGTTAAAGCAACGCTGCTTTTCCCTTCATTTTCTTATCTTTAGTTATGAGTTCTTCACACACACACACACACACACACACACACACACACACACACTTCCCCGCAGCCCCAGTCTATGTTCCCGTCACAGTATATAAAATGCCTAATCACTCTCTGTGGCCTCTGTCACAGTTTACTTGAATCTCTCAGACAGATAAAAGCAAGCCTTTTCCCTATGAGCCCAAGAACCTCTCTAGGTCCCTTACTTACCATTTTCTCATGGCTTATTTCTGATCCACTGTATCCACCACATTGTGAGTTCCTTGAAGTTAAATTTGTTAGCAAATTATTTGTTTATGCCAAATAGTTTTAATAATAGATATTATACAATATTCACAATAGCTATCAGTTTAAGTATTGTCATTATATCTTCCTTATAGATAATTAATAGAGGCTCAGGAAGCATAAATGTACTGAAGGCCACATAGAGCTATGAAGGTATAGTATGATATTTGAAAGCAAAATACTGGATCTGGACTGAGCTCTTAGGGATTGTGCTATGATATCCACATCTTGTGTCTCTTTCCATACCAGAAGCCTGCATAGTGAATTCTGAGCATCAGTCATGTTGATGGCCTGAGTTCAACCTTGGCGGAATGAACAAAACAGAACATGGAAAAATATAGTCACTTTTCCTGCCATTTTTATTTTTAAATTGCAAAGCCTCTGTGAATGCTTCAATTTAGAAGCAGAATGTCTCACAAAGACCCCTGTGTTAAAGGCTTAGTCCTCGGCTGGGCATTACTGGAAGGGGGTGAAACCTCTAAGAGGTGAAGCCTCTTAGGAAGCTGTAGGTCACTGGGAGCATGGTTTCAAAGGGAACTGTGAGAAGCCATTTCTTTGCTCTCATTAGGCCCTGGCTGTCATGAGGGAGAAGCTCCTTCTACCATGTGCTTCCACCATCATTTGTGGCCTTACATCAGGCCCCAGGCCATGCAGCCAACCAACCACGGGCTGAAATCTCTAGAGATATTGAGCCCAAATTCATCTTTCCTCCTTAGAAGTTAGTTATCTCACATACTTTGTTGAAGTGAAGGGAAGTTGGATAATAAGATGCACAACCACATGACACCTATTCCAATTCAATTCCTCTTTCTTTCAAAGTTCTTTAGAGATGGCTCTCACATGACACTAAAGCATACTGTGGTCCTACACAAATTGAAAAAGCAGTTTCTGTGAGCTGTATCTCATCTGCTTCACTACACAAAAACAATAACTTTCCTTACTAGTTGTTTTGTACTACCTTTCATAAGAGCAGGAGAAAAACATTTGGGGCAACATCTAAGAGAACTAGATAAACAGACAGTGTTTCAGGTTCTATTTATTCAATTCAATTGTATTCTAGTCTATGCACTAAGACTTGTTGGAAAGTTTTGTGCAATTAATTTAGAATTCAGACTCCTCATTGTATATGACTCTAGCACCACTATAATCTTCACTAGCTTTGATGGAACATTAATTATATGCCACGTATCGTGCTTAACTATTTAAATACATTATCCCACTTGATCATCATAACAACTGCATGGTGTATTTTAAGCTCCACAGTGAGACAGTTGAGACTTAAGAGAGATAAATACATTACCAAAAGTCACATTCAAGCAGCAAATCAGGACACAAATCCAGTTCTCTCTGATAACATGTTTTTTGTTCTTAATAGTCTACATTCAGAGGTTACACTTACTATAACCATAGGTAAATATTCTGAAGGAAAAAGTTTCACTTTAACACAAGCCCCTTAATTTACTTCAGCATGGGAAATGTAACATGCCTTCAAACACTGACAAGAGTCAAGAATCATAGAGCTGTTATGTGGTCCAAGGCAATTAAATGCTTATGGATTTTTATTTTTGCTACTTTGATGTATGACCTTTAACACAGTAGATATGTAACATATTGATTCATGGATGGATTGAAAAAATATAAGGAATGAACACTTTATGAAATAGAAACGATCAGGAATAAACCTGTTGGTCCATAATCTTTCTGACCCCAAAGACTATGTAGGTATTATTCAGTTATCCTCTGGCATTCAATATGGCGGAGACTCAATACTAACTTGATTTTGGCTCCATTTAGGACATTGACCATTCCTGGATTTTTAGAGGCTTTGCATTTTTACAAAAAAAAAATTAGTTATAATGAGCTAAAGCCTGAATTTTTCTCAATTATTTTTCACTGAACTGTGATAAAATTCTGCAGTTTGTATCCTTAACTCTATTCTCAGTTCCAAAAAGTTAACTGGAATTAAAGTACGAAAGCCTACATGTAGAGGTCAATAGCTCAGGGATTAGAGCTACACTTCTTAAATTCAAATTTTTACAGTCTGTGTAATTTTGGGCAAGGCACTTAACCATTCTGTGCCTATTTCCTATATATTAAATGGGAAAAAAGTACTTACCTTGTGAAGTTATTGTAATAAGTTAATATGTATAAAGCTCTTAAAGTTATTGGCACTTAGTAAGTATATATTCTTCAAGCATAGCTCTTATGATTTCCAGAAGTGACACTTGTTTAGTTCAGATCCTCTGATGTCATGTCTTTCCTTACCACCTTCATGTCCAACACTCTTGAAGGAAAAAATTAATAGCAACCTACTACATGTTTCACTTCCCAGATTCGTCTTTTCTCTTTGCTCATTACAATGTACACTAGAGCATTCTGAAAAAAAAAAAAAAAAAAAAAAAAACAGTGCGTAGCCCCTGTACCTCCAAAGATCCTGTTCTTTTTATATCCATTCTTTGATGGTTAGTAGGGAGCAACTGTGTCAGAATACATGCAAAGAGAGACATGGTAACAGTTGCCCTTGTGTGGAAATGAATGAGGATAGAAGTCACTGAAAATATTTACAGAAGACTTTCTGGAGTCAACACAGTGGAATAGATGTAGGCTGTGGTTCATAGCCTCTCACTGACCTTGAAATGACACAGCTGCACAACAGTTACTCAGCAAGGGAAAAACAAAAGCTCTGAGAATCAAAAGTCTAGGACAGCTAAAAATCATGTAAAAACTGAAGGCAATGCAAAGAAACATAGATGGCCTAAAATGCCCGATTTTGGAAGTGGGGAATCCAACTTAGCAAGCACAGAATAAGCCCTGAGAGGGCTGGCAGCTCCAGGATAGGCAATGGCCACACAGTGCTAGCCAGGAGAAAAGTCTAAGGTTACTCAGGCTGTAAATCTAGGGTGGGTACTTACTCTGAATTGGACTCTTCTCACATGGCATACTACCTCTGGAGAGCCACTACAGTACTAGCCACTCCTTGTGGTTGGATAACCAGAAGCCAGTGTGAGAGGGTGCTTATTATTTGAGATTAAGCTACTTTGGGGTCAGAAATCATAGAACATATCTCTGGGTCCCTAGGGAAGCCCTACTGTAGTGATTATGAGCTTAAGCAGTGGGATCTCAGGCTGCAGCGGGAACAGTGGTCAGCAGCCCAGGTCCATTGCATGTGGTATTCCAAGGGAGATGTGTCTGCAATTGCTAGGGGGGAGTCCACTAGATTGCTTGTTTCCCCTCATTGTCTGTTTCCAGGTCAGACCTCAGTAGTCTATTTGCCTTTCCAAACAGCCAACTTGATCAGAGATTCACCTGTGCTTCGATATTTGCCGTGTACCCGCATGTAGACAGTGGGGCCTCTCAGCTTACAGTCTGCAAAGGTAGTTGGGGACAGCAGTGCCTGAGGGCTTGTAGAATACGAACACTAAGAGCCTCCAGAGTGAATACAGCTTTGAGGCCAACAATATGCCACTGAATGCCCTTGACTGAATTCTTTATGGCAGGACTCAGCATCCACATAGAAGCAGCCAGCCTCTCATGTGGAAACAGAAACATAAAAGCCCTAGCTGTAACTCACTCCCTGTCCTATATCTGATAGATTCCAAAGCCACAGGTACTTACAAAGTGCCTTAGTTGCTCCCTCACCACTGGAACAAAATACCCAAATCTCATAATTCAATGATCAGAGGTACATTTTGGCTGACAGTTTGTAGATGTTCAGTGCATTGTTGGCCACCTCTGTGGAAGAAATGCATGGAAGAAAGGCCTGGGCAGACAAAAACTGCCCATGTTAGGGCATCCAGGAAGCACAGCAAGGCTCAAGGGAAGAGCTGGGGTGGGAGACAGACCCTTCAAGTCCATGCCCACAGAAACGAGTCTCCTCCAATCAGACCCCACCTCCCCAAATCAGTTTAGCTCTAAACCCATCAGAGGGCTAATCCACTAATGATTATCATGTCCCCATGATCCCATCACTGCCCTAAAACTCCACCTATGAGTGCACGAGCCCTTGGTAGAGCATCTAGATATAAATCATAACACAAGCCAAAATTAACAACATGTTAAAAAAGATCATACACCGTGATCAAGTTGATTACTTTCTCAGGATGCAAGGATAGTTACACACGCCAATCAATATATGTAATAAATTATGTAAGTAGAATGATTTACAAATGTGATTATCTCAATGGACACAGAAAATGCCCCCCAAAAAATTCAATATCCTTTCATGATAAAAAGCCCTGAGAAATAGGGTATTGAAACATCACAACTTAATATAGTAAAGAATTTTCACTACTCATATCATTTGTAACACTTCATACTTTAGCTAGAGCAAATAGGCAAAAGAAAGAAGGAAAAGGGATGAAACTAGGAAAGGAAGAAATTAAATTATTATTATTATTATTATTATTATTATTATTTTAAAACAATCCAATCACATCCTTAGAAGACCCTAAAGATTTTTCTGAAACAATTTTAGAGCTAATAAATTCAACAAAGTAGCAGGATACAAAATCAACATTTACAAAGCAATGGTTTTTCTACACACAAATAATGAACTATCTGAGAAAGAAATCAGGAAAATAACATCTGAAGGAATTAAAGTTAATATGCTATGGTGCTGTCTATATGCCCATGTTGGTTGTGGTACAATTCACAATAGTCAAAATATGGAATGAACCTAGGTGCCCATTAACAGAATGAGTAGAATCATGTGATACATAATAAATGATTAGGGGACCATGGAGATGGCTCAGAGGAATAAACATGTCCCTGGCAAGCACAAGGGCCTGAGTTCAATCCCCGGTTCTGCAACAAATAAATAAATAATAAAATAAATAAATAATAAAAAATACAGTATGTTTTTAAATTAAAAAAAATTATTATAGTAAAAGACACATTATACCATCATCCCAATGAGAGCATTTTATCTCATTTCAAACCCACATATTCTATTGTTCTTTCTACTTTATGAAGCAGCTCTGGAAGTGTCTCTAGGAGGTCTAGTCAAAAATACAGTGGCTTCTGCTGCCAAGTGCCATGTAACTAAAAGGCAGGCTTTCCTCGCAGTATGCTGTTATGTACTCAGTGACCTTCCTAACTGGATCTGGCCGTGTGAAACGTCTGGCTCTTTGTCAAAGTCAAAATGATCCTGAAAGGTAAGTATTTTGATTGCTTAGGACACTGAGGTACCCATGGCAGCACAACTAAAGATATAAAAGAGGGTTCACAGAACTGCTCGTAAAGTGGGAAGAATGATGAGATAAATATGTTTGAAGTGAGCTGTGATATGTCCAGGGGAACTAATATGAATGGGTGGGTCTTTTATGGTAGTTGTTTAATTATTTTTTTTCAGTACCGGGGATTGAACTCAGGACCCAGCCCCTACCAGGTAAGCACTTATTCTACTGAGCTATCTCCCTGGGTCATGTTTAAAAAATTTTTAATGTTTATTATGTTTTTCAACTATACCTCACATATACACACTGGAATATTATTCAGCCACAAAGAAGAAAAAATACATAATTTTCAGGAAAATAGGTAGAAATAGAGATCATCCTATTAAGCAAAATAAGCCAGACTCAGAAAGAGAAAAAGTACACGAATAAGTTTTAAACATAAGCCCTTTATGCTCCTTTTTCTTCTCTAGTAAAGAAGCAAAATCCTCTTTATGTCAATATTTAGTCATAAATAGTGTAACTAGCTCCAGGAACTAATATTCTCAATAATTTATCTTCCCAAAATTCTAGGCATATGATTAAGCATAACTGAAGGCACTGTTGACCTTGTCTACTTAGGGAAAAAATATCATTTTCTGACTTGAGGCAGAACTGGAAAGAGAATCAAGGGTTAGTAGGTAATTTCCAGGCTAGTGATACACAGGTGTTAAAATGCCCAACAATAGTGGCTTATGCAAACCCTACACGGCCTGCGTTTGTCCACGTGGGTGTAATGAGTGTTAAAAAATGACACAGTAACTTGGACATTCCATGAGCACATTAGAGGGCTAATTATTTTTTTAAATGCCACAATTTCAAGACAGAACAAAAAGATTCAAATGGTGAGAGAGAACAGATGTTAGCTGAAGCAGATGGGCTGCTTGTTAGGTTGTAAGGGAGAAAATGATGACCATGGTCTGAAAAACACAATTTTACTTCCTATTTACAGACTACTTGGGATATAGTAGTAAGAATAGAGAAAAACAATTAAAATTTCCTATTTGTTTATAACCCAGAGGTAAGACTATATACATTTTAGTAAACTTTTTTTCTGACAATATTTGAGCAGCTTCACATTATTCTGTATTAATTATGATAATTGAAAAATTATCATAACATTATTTTAATAACTTTGACAGAAATGGGATCATATTACTTCTGTGGTTAAAGATCTTTCTTTTAAAACATTATTTTATGATCTATATCATTAAATACTGTTTGCAAATTATATTGGTACTAGCTGAACACTTGGTAAGGAGGAATATCCCCCTATATATTAGGTTTATATATTCATTTATACTTCCTATTTCCACTGGTAATCATGATGGGGTTTAGTGAGTTCTTCCTCTGTACTCTGAATAATACTCATTATTATAATTTGCAAAAATATTAGCAATTAGGATAATTGAAAAATTATATCCTTTTAAAATTCAACATATTTGATTATTAATGGAGTAGAACACTTACGTATTTATTAGCCATTTAAAAGTCTGTTTTAGGAATTATCTGTGAAATTATCTGTAGCTCATGTATATGTATCTATTAGGATGTGATAAGACTTGAAGAATGGATTTCTGTGCAGTAAAGGATCATATTTGTAAATAAGAGATAGAAAAATAAGTGATGTTAAAAGAATCAGGGTAGTTTATAGGATCTCTAAGAAGGTTTGGAATGTACTCTTGAGATGGGTCAGGCAGGAAAAGTGAGCCAATTCTGGCAAAGAAATTACTGCCCTATGGAAACTGCCAGGAGAGAAAAAGAGCTACATGTACTCTCTGTCTCATTTAATTGCCTGTTGAAACAAATCCAACACCATCATGACCAATCTACAGAGTCTACAACTACTGGGAGAGAGGAGATTTGGTCTCCCTCCCAATTCATCAGATATAGACTTCTCAGATACAGAAATAGACTTGGAGAAACTGGGCAGCTGTGACAAATAGTTACAGTATCAGCCATGTGTACAGCAGGGACCTCTTTTCTACTTCTTCATCCCTGGCTTGACCTGAAGTAGTAAGACAAAACAGAAATCAGTGATTGCAGGGACAAATCTAAGATTGCCCCAAGGTACAATTATCTCTCAGTGACACCTGCAAAGATGATGTCCTTTATGCCTCATTTTAGCTCGTTAAATGATTAGAAGTTCACGGCAGCCCAGTCTGTATTCCCCAAGAGCAGCAAAATGACACCTTATTACATTCTTTGTGCAAAGGATTAAGATGTCCAAAGGACACACATCATTCAGAATGCTTCCTTTGAGAAGTCACCACTGCAGCCAAGGGCCTTTCTGCTGCTGATGGCTCTGGACTGAACTTTCTTGGCCATGCAGGCCACAGTCCAGGCAGCCAGCCAGCAGCAGCGTAGGTGTGAACTGCTGAGACACACACTCACATTGCGGACACAGCCATTTGGTTTTGTAATTTATTTTATTTGAGACAGAAGATCTACTGGAGCAAACTCCTGCAGCACAATCATTGAAACACAGTTTTTTTTTCTCTCCTTCCCTCATCATCAACTGTGCTGCAAAGAACCTTCCTGCTACCATGTCATCAGATTTTCTAGCTTCAATCATTTAAAATTTAAATTTTTATAATTCTAATGTTAATTTAACTGACATTTCCTGGGTACCTGCCATGTTGATGTTTGCTTAAACTGCTCCAAGTCTTTTTAAAAGTCTAGGTTATTGGTGAGCTTGCTGTTTTACTTAAAATGTATGCAACTTAAATGATGCAAATACTTCTAGCTAAAGAAGTCAAAATTATGCAGGGAGACCTGCCATTCTTCTTTCCTGAGTGATTCTATCTTTATTCTTCTCTCCACCCTGAAAGCAAACTATTGCATTCTCATTTCTAGCTGGGTTTGCCGAAGAACAGGAGCTGAAAGAAAGGGGTGGGTGAGGCCACTGTGTGTTTTCCAATATCCTCCACACACAGCTGTGGCTCTAGTCCTACTGACACTCTTTACCTTTGCCCCTCTAGGCAGTGGTAGCCTAAGTGACCCACTATCCCTTGCCCCTGGCCATTGAACAATTGTCACCACTGGGAACCTTGTTACCCAAACTGCTCAATTTGACATACTCTTCTTTCTTGCCAAGACCTACTCTGATACCCCAAATAATAATGTAAGAGTAAGAACATAAGGTTCCCCATTTTTCACTTTTAACATCCTATCATCATGTCTGCAATTTATTTGCTACTGTACTTAGGTTGATAGCAGACAAAGTAAATATGGTAACATGATAATGGTAGAGGCCAAGTATGGTGGTGCACAACTGTAATTCCAGCACTTGGGAGGCTGACACAGGAGAATTGTTGCCAGCTCAAGACTAGCCTGGGCTACAAAGTGAGCCCAAAACCAGCTTTAACTGCAAAATGAGAACCTGTCCCAAAAAGACCAAACAAAAAAAAGTTAATTGTAGACTTGATAAAAAGATATGATAGAGACAGTCCTTTGCAATGGCTTTTTAAAATTTTTCTGACCGTGAAAATTTCAGAATAAAATGTTGAAGGAAATTAGAAAACTATGAAATACTATGGTGACGTAAGGAAGGCAGCCAGCTGCTATTGTCTAATAACCATTACAAATAATGGAAATGCTTTCAAAGGATTACCTTCTAACACACCCTAGACTCCTAATGTCTTAAAGGCAAAATTTTAAGGTACTGAAGAAATTAATAAATCTGATACTATATGGTCAGTGTAACTTTTTTGGCATTTTCATTAGTTCTTGCAATGATCCCTAAAAATGGAACAACTATTTCATGGAGCAGGAAAGTGTTTGTGGACTTCAGCTGTCTTGATTATAGCAGGAATGATTAGCATTGTACTAGTATTTGCACAGCTCACCCTTGTCACCTGGCCAACCTGTTCTGCATAGCACACACTATATATTTCTTGGGATTGTGGGCAATTCCATGCTATCTACCCCCCTTGGTGAACTTTGTTAATAACACCTGCATGTATTTCTGACATCTGTTATAATATGCGCTACCATTTGGGGAGAATGAACTATGAAGGAAGCTAACTCATGAATGCAGGTAGCAGGATCACCCCACAAAGTGGCAGTGTGAGGAATGATTTATGGGCCAGTTCCTAAAATCAAGAGGGTAAGTGAGTGAAGGGAAGCACGGCCTCTTGATATGTTTGTTTCTCTTTTAAACTATGGATTTCTAGGCTAAGCAGCATTTGCAAGTTCTAGGTATAATCACTCTAGGGAGGCTTTTAACAGCTATATATAATATTTGCCTCACTCACTGAATTCTAAGATTTTCCTAATACATGTATTTCCAAAACAGAGAAGTAAGAATGCAGAAGAGTTGTTAAAAGAATGAGTGACAAAAGAAGAAGAAACGTTTTATAAGTCCCACATATGCTGCCAAAATAGTGATGCTGGGATTTGGGATTTACAGTACATAGAGATAGAATGCCTGTACCCAAATATCACATATAACCAAAGGTTTTATCAGCTAACTTCAAGATGGCTACACCACCACCGCCATTTTCCAATGTGTCATGGCTAGCCTTAGGTTCAAGGTCCTAGTCAGAGTCATACGTACCAGGTGGCATTGTGTGCCTCTGGGGACAATGTGCCCGGACAGGATTCATGCACCTGTCTCCTGCCATGGCTCAGGGCCACTGACAAATGCCCACCAGACCACAGGAGATACCCACAGGAGCACAGGTGATGGCACAGGGCAACAACACCAATGTCAAGAGAGAACCAGTTTTCATACACATGTAAGAGCACAGAACCCAGACAAGAAAAGATTCAAGAAAGGAAAATACATGCTGATATTCCTGAAGAATCTCAACACAGAATCACACATATTTGGAGAATATCAAATACAGAATATTAGAGAGTGTCTACTTTCAAGTTAAGTCAGGAGTAGAACAATGGTGGGCAATTATCTTCAAGTCACTTTAAGTATCTTTAGAAATACATTCGAGAATTTATCTTGTTTTAAAAGATTTATTTATTTGGTATAGGGTCTTGCTATCTCATCCTCCCCATCACTGGGATTACAGGCACGTGCCATCATGGCCGTTTTTGGTAGCCACCTTCAGGGCAAATGGTAACTGCGATTGAACCCAGGTCCTTGGGCTTGCCAGAGAGATGCTTGTACCACCAAGCTATCTCCCCAGCCCCTTTTTCTGAGTTTTGAAAGAAATGAGTACACATCTATAAAAACCAACATTCTTCAAGATGAAATGTCTCCTGCCCCTCTCTTGCACGAAGTCTCGCTGTGTCTCCCAAGAGGGTTTGGAACTCCTAGCCTCATGTGACCCTCTCGCCTTAGTTTTCCAAGTAGCAGGGTGTACAGATGTGGGCCACCAAGCCTCATCATTTTTTCTATGAAAGTATTTTCCCACCCCTCCTAACCTTCTAAAAGCAAGTCTGGGAGTAGGAGTTAGTTTAGGCGGTCCTAGCCTCAGGGAAGAAGAGGTCTCTTTCTATTGTTCTTCTCTTGCAGTCTATACTGAACTCTTCTCACTCAGAATTAGGTGTGGGCTTCTGGTCTTGTAGACAGCTGAGTTAGATAAAATATTATAGGTAGCCAGACAGGGCTGGGACCTTAAGGAGAGAGCACAGAATGTTTCAAGGTATCTCGATACCTTGCAACTGTGGGTGAGACAGGCACATAAGCTGTGGGCCAGGCCTCAGGACAAAAGATGAAACAAATGCACCCACATAGCTCCCTACAGATGAACATCAGGGAATTGCTAACCCAACCCTCGATAGGAAAAGCCCCTGTTCTTTATTCATGTCTACTTGCTACATGACTTGCTTCCCCTATTTGATATTGATTTTATCAATTTTACCTGAGCAATTATGCTCATGATCTTATTCACTGAAAATAGTTTCATTCCACTTCATACCCACTTTGTGATTTCCCTTCCACCCCCCGTCTTAGATCTACTTCACCTCATGGGTTTTCTCATAAAAATCTCTAGAAAAAGCAGCTTCCTTGGCAACCACTTGGGTCCTCTACTGACTCCCTCTCAAACAGAAGCTCTCTTTCCACCAATAAATATACAGTACTCTTAACCTCTGTCGTTCCCATAATTCATTCTTTGATTTTACAGAAAATGAACTCATCCCAGGTATCTTTCGGGTTGGGAATTTCTTTCCCCTAATTCAGTCTCAGTGCATCAGCTTCTCGGCATAGCTGAGATCACCTGAGGCGCCTCAGCCTCCTGGACGATCACCTTCCAGTCTCCATGTCCACTTCTTGTCAGATAGCACCCCACCTATACTTGTGGTCTGATTCTTCTCTATATAAACGTGTGGGATAAAATTTTATGATGACTGATATAAAGGCTTAGTCTTGATATGAAATGGAAGCTTACACAATTTGTGCAAGCCTTTAAGCCTTCAAGAGTATGAAAAGTTGCACACAACTTTCTCCTGCTTTACGGCCTTACTAATCCCACTCTTTCTTAAGGCAAAAGCTTCTTCCACTTGAAGATTGAGGTCACAAGCAAATAAAGAAAGGAAAAGTAAATAAATAAATAAATATAAAAAAAGAAAGGTAAAGTATGTTAATATTCTCTAAAATACTGTATTCTTATTGTGTAGTTTTTTTTTAATCCCATGTATCTGTTTTCTTCCTACTTCTTCTAGTCAATAAAAGACAATTATCATTTAAGAGCGCATTTGTCTGAAGCATTTGCCTGTCCCCCTTCCTTCAAGCTTTTACCATGTGAGCAAACACAACACAACATGGGCCAGGACTTCCTGTTAACTATGAGAATGGAAGGCGATAACCGCAAGGCGAGCTGGAGTTTGCTGGGAGGCCTCTAAATTTGTTCTGCTGTGAATTCAAACTGGGACACTGGGAACTTCACATCTTGGTCACTTTCTTTGGCGATTAGTAATTAAAAGTACATTTTAAAGAGAGCCCTGAAGATTTGTGCCCGCCCCTACTTGGCTCCTCTGAACACAGAAGTACTTGTGAAATGCAAAATTCTTTAATCACTCCAAATTGCCCAAGCACAAACCAGGCCAAGAGCGTCAATTGCTTCTAAAATAAGATGCAGGTGTTCTGAAAAATCTACAAGCAGTCTGTTTCCTTCTAAATTACTCTTCGCTTTGTGAACCCACAGGGGAGGAAGGATGGAAGGAGGCATCTTCCATCTTGGTCTCATGTAGTGGGATGGCAATTGTGATTTCAAAAAAGGGAAAATGGAAGAAACAACCAGACCCTGCTTCCTCCTTTTGTTGTTTTTGCTTCCCAGCTAAGGCTGGAGAAACCAAGACACACATACTGGGGCACACTTTGACAGTGATCCTAGTGGGAGGACACATCATTGCTCCCAGTTATGCAACCTGACTCCATACCCTCTTGCCAAGTAATTCTGGAGTTCTCAGTAGAAGCACTGAGCAGCACAGTTCTCCACAACCTGATGCTGCCTTTGGCCATGCCACTTTCTTTGGGTACAGAATGAAGCAAAAGGGACTTTGTCAATTCTGAGCCTGGGCCTTCAAAGGCCCTGTCTGAGTTTCTCTGGGGCTTTTTCCATCATTACAGGTCAAATAAAGCCTTATGGTCTGCAAATCTATCCTGCAGTGAAAATGCAGATGCTATGTTCTATTTCATTTACAATGTATACTGATCATGACTGGCATCCCTTATTATTAGCTGACTATCACTTTGCTCACAGTAGTCCACACAATCCATCATTTCCAGTTTCTTTAATTTTAAAACACTTCTGGAGGGGCTAAGATCCAGGCTTTTACGCTAAGGTCAACTTCATGTGAACTAGATCTTAAGATATGGTCTGCTTTTTACAAATTGCTTTCAAAGGGTCTCTGATATAGGATTATGATTTCCAGAAATTGTATACCTTCTTCCCATGTGGTCTGTGCCTACAGTAATTGAGGAGATTCTGCTATCTGCCCAGGGTTGTGTATATAAGAAAGCAGACAGTTCTGAGTTTGAATTCAAGCTTTTTACCTGTGTGGTCTTGGTCAAGTTACTTAACTTCTTCAACCCTCAATTATGTGATATAAAACTCACTGGGCAGTTAATTTAGGTAAAGAATGTGAATATAGACTATCCAGCATGATGTCTAATATAGCTCAATATAAGATACTCAGTTAGTGCTTATAGCTTTCCCCACAAGCACTGATAATGCTTCATGTCTTAGGGATTAAAGGGAATGGACATGCAGAAGAATAGCCAGGTGTTTAATTAGATTGTTCAGTAAAGATGCTTTGAACTCTTAATATGTATAAGCACAGCATTTTACATAGCATTTGACACAAACAACACATAGTCATTGGCTTAACAGAACCAAGAGTAGCAGGGACACACTGGGTGCTATTTGAAGAGTTTCACTTGTATTGTCTTATGAAGCCCCAATAATCCTATGGATTCTTATCCCTGTTTCAAAGAGGAGTTGGCCAAACTCACATCATATATTTAGTATGCAAAAGCAGGACCCATACTCTTATCTATTAGGATAGCTGTCAAATTAAACAGCATATGCTCCATGGCATACAGTTCTGCCTCCTGGAACCTCCTTTTGTACTTAGGTGCAAACCCACGAAAGAATCTGCATGGCAGAACCATTTACAATATTGGTAAGCTGAAGCAACATCAGGAGGGAAGGTACTGAGAGATGTGGACTGCATGATACCATTTGTGTTATTATTTTAGATTTCTTCAGGTATTCTTATATATAAATGCAAACACATATACAAGACAAATCACCACACAGGAGACCACTTGTGAGGTAACCTGGGAAGAAGGAGGCTAATGGAGAAGAATTTGGGTACTATCTATACTACTTGAAGCTTTTAAAGAAAGACACTTTTTTGTGCTACTATTCAATTAAAATTATTATTTTTAGTTTCTCCTTAACAAAAACTTTGACAAGAAATTCCTAAGGCTCACTTAAAGAATGTTCCATGAGCTTAGACCAGCTGTTGAACAGATGGGCAGAGAAAATAAAACGAACAGGAAGAAAAACTTAAGGAGTAGTAGCTCATAAAACATGGATAAGACCTTTGCTTTCCAAATGAGTCAGAGAAGGTTTAAGGGGAGATTACCATGTTCATACATAAAAGTTAGATTTCCTTTCTCATGGTAGCATAGACTGATATAGTATGTCAAACTTTATAGAGTCATTTCCTAAGAGTTGGAAGCCAGGAAGAACAGATATTCCTATGTTGAATAACATTAATAAATCTCCATATGACTAGGACGAAATAGCCAAAATAAAAAAAGAGGAGAACAGAGTAGGTCAGCAGAGGAAAGAACCAGCATCACTTCAAGGGACCTGGTTTCTATTCTTGACCTTCCCTTAGTTCAGTCATCACCCCCAGACAACTAGGACTTTAAATACAAAGGGCCTTAGGGACCAGACAGCTTGGCTACTTTATAGGTGAGAAAACAGGCACATGGGCAGACTAATAGGTTTTCTAAGATCTCTTGCTTAGAAAGAGACCCCATACGCCACATTACAATTCCAGTCCTTCCTCCATACATGTTTTGAGGATGATTTCTCCATTTATGAAGGAAAATGGAGCGATAGCAACACCATCCACAGCAATGGGAAGATATAGTAATGCACATCTACATCAGGCACTCCAACCTAAGCCTCAGCATTTTATTAAGTAAAACCTGTTCTTGAGGGACCGGGGAGATGGCCCAGTGGAATAAGTGCTTCCCTGGCAAGGGCAATGGGCTGAGTTCAATTCCTTGTTCTGCCAAAAAAAAAAAAAACAAAAACAAGCAAAGAAAAAAAACCCTGTTCTTGAAAGAGACACATAGAAACAAAGCATATCTATTAATCTGTTTATTCATGAAATCTTTTATTCTTAAAATATTTTATGTACTTACTGGTCACTATGAATATGATAGAGTAGTAAGCAATTTTGGCAATTAGAAATAAATTCTTTTTCCAGAAATTAAATCTAGTAAGAGAATATCATGTTGTGTATCCCTACAATATTAGCAAATGTAAGAAATGCAAAAGAACCCAGTAATATATGAGAATAATAATATAAGACTAGGTAGAGTTCAATTTTAATTTACCACATTAGAGAATACAAGAAAGCTGGAAGTGGAGGTCAGTGTTATAGCTTTTGCCTACCATATGAGAGGTCCTAGGTTCAATTTCTAGGAGCACAAATTACAAAATGCAAATGGAGGGGAAGGGGAGAGAAGCAGCTGATAAAAATGTAAACACCTAATCAAGTTCAGAACCCTCAGACTACAAGAAATAACGGGAAAGTTCCTAAATGTCATAAAATGTTTCTATGACACATCCAAAACTAACATCATATTAAGTGGTGAAGCATGAAACGCCTCTGTCCAAGATCAGGGATGCAGCAACAGTTTCGATTCTTCCTGCATACACCTGCCCAACAATGTACTTGATGTCTTTGCCAAGGCAACAAACAAACAAAAAAATCAGACTAAAAGGAGAAAAACTGTCATTATTCCTATACAATGTAAAAGGGAATGAATCTATCCAAAAGGAAAGAGTCACTGTGCTGAGGAGAAGGACAAGAGATGGAGTGGGAGAAAGAGATTTATCTAGGTATATAAGCGCATTGTTTGGACAACTGTACTGTGCCTTTATGCTGGTCTATGGAAAGAAGCAGTTAGTGCTTTAATTTGTTTCATCTACTTTTTTTCAATTGCTTCTCCTTTTTGTCTTCTTAATTTTGTATACATTTCTTTCTTTTTTTCTTCTTCTTCCAATTTTACATGCATATAGCTGGTAATATAAATAACTGGTTGGAAGACAACACTATGTGTAACAGCAAATACTGTGAAATTTATATTACTTTGCTAAGTGAAAATCTGTATCACTTGTAATTTTTTCTGTTTTAATTCTAACTTATACTCTTTTAAAATTATTGTATTATCAAGTAGTCAAAAAATCTTGTATAATTTAAAAACTAAATAAGCAAAACTAAATTAATTAGCAAAATCGTGGGATGCAATGTCACTACACAAAAATCAATTGCATTTTTAAATAATAAATAATTCAAAGAAAATTAAACAACAAAAACAAAACACAAATGAATTTAGCAGAACATACATAAACTGTATAGTGAAAACTATAAAAACTGTCCAGAAAAATTAAATATTTTTGAAGATATTACCTTTTGTTTTTTTTGGCCTTATTCCCGTTTTTTTGTTGCCATTTTCCCTTTTTTGGTTTCAAACCATTCCTTTTCCCACCCCCGGAGGATTTTTGGGGTTTTTTTTAGGCATTCTGTATAGGGTCTACAGGGTCTAAAGGGTCTCACCATGCAGATCAGACTCCTGTTTTCAGCCCCTATCTCAGCTCGCCTGGGGAGTGGAGCCCGAATGTCATGCTGGGGATTGAACCCCAGCCACTGGGCTCTGCCTAGGCAATTGCTTTAGTTTGCTGAGCTCTCTGGCTGGCCCTCCAGCAGAATATTCTGAAGAAATTACTCAGTTTATTTTATAATTTCTTTGAAAATTTATATAAACTAGAAGAGTCAAAACAATTTTGAAAAGTAAGAATATTGAAGGGCTCAGATGACATGAATTCAAAGTTGGTTATGCAAATACATTAATCAAGAAACTGTGAGACTAGTGTAAGAACAGGCAAGTAGACAAATAGAAAATAATGGAGTCCAGAATCCATATAAACACTACACATTTCATGCCCACGGCAGTGGCTAAAATAAAAAAAGCTGAAAGTCCAAATGCTGGCATGAATAGAGAGCAACAGGAGCGCTCATTCATTTTTAGAGAACAGAAATCAGTATAAGCACTCTATAGGATACTCCAAAGTTTCCTAATAAGTTAATTACCATGTTTACTATGTGACATAGCATTTCAGTTCCGTGTATTCACCCAACGGTAACAACAATGTTTGTCTAATAAAGTATTTGTATAAGAATATTTTTAGTGCTTTGTCCATCATAGCTGAAAACTGGTAACAGTGAAAGTATGTATAACTAGGGAGAGGAATAAAATATTTTACTATATACAAATAAAAGACTATTACTTGCAGTAAGCTACATACCCATAAAGTTATATGGATAAATCTCTAAAACATCAGGAAAAGAGGGGGGCCAAGAAGCAGAGAGAGAGCACCCAGATACGAAAGAAGTTCACAAACACGTAAAACTAATTTGTAGGACTAGAAATCTGAATCAAGAGGGAAGTGCTTGGTTCTTAGTGGGAAGGAACTGAGAGGAAGAGAAGTGCACGCAAGGATTTCCTAAGGTGATAGAACCATATTGTTGTGGGTGGTTAATACGTAAGTGTATATGCTTATAAATATAACATGAAATTGAATAGATCTGTGCTTCTGGAAGACCACTTTATATGCAAATTTGCGTGAATTTAAAAAGTTAAATAAATAATAGTTCCCCAAATCCCAAAGATGCAAGATATTTAAGTATTCTACTTCAAGATAAAGAGCTAACTTTTGTTTTATAATGCAATGTAAAATATTCATATTTTCTATTTCATTACCAAAATAAAACATATTGAATATTAAGAAGAAACTATACATCTATTTCTTCTATCCTCTCTCCTGCCTTCCATCCCTTTTTTCTAGTTCTTTGTGTATATATTCTCTCTCTCTCTCTCTCTCTCTCTCTCTCTCTCTCTCTCTTTTGTGGAACCGGGTATTGAACTCATGCCCTTGCTCTTCCCAGGCAAGCGCTTATTCTACTGAGCCATCTCTCTGACCCTATATTCAATTTCAGAGTCACATAATTCTGTCCAAAGTTACTATTCTTACCATTATTTTCCAGGAG
>NW_004524584.1:9986679-9991679 GCF_000260255.1 Octodon degus | reverse complement strand
GGCCTCTACTTTTAGACTTTCTCTAAGTAAATTCAATATCTGTAAGTGTCTATATAATTCAATAATATCTCTCCAGTCAAGCCTGGTTTGTTCTTTCTTTCTCTCTTTTTTCTTTTTTGTATTTAGTACAGGGTCTACAGGGTCTTACTATGTAGGTCAGACTTGCAGTGATCTACCTGTTTTCAGCCTCTAAGAGCTGGGATAACAGGCACTCACCACCATGCCCAGTCTCCATCACCATCTCAGCACATCCCGGGGATTGAATCCTGGCTGATGCGCTCTGCCTAAGCAGGCACGTTAGTCCTCTGAGCTATCTTGCTGGCCCAAGCCTGGTCCTTTCTAATAATAGATATTGAGTTCTTATACAATAAAATTTATTGTTTCTTCTTGTGCTTGGTTTCATATATTTGCCCATCTTAGTCCTCCACTGGATAAAGAGCCACTGAAAACAGCAACAACAACAAAAAAAAATTTTGAAATTTAAGGTCATAGGTACTTTCCTTACATTTGTTTTATTTGTTGAAACACTATTTCCTCCAACAGAGATAGGAATTTCTAATAACATAATCTGATTTAGATTAAAGGAAAATAGCCAACCATGAGCTACTTTTAAATTCTATTCAAGTAAGCAAACATCTCTGGAGCACCCACTATGTGCAGAACCTAAAAAGACACAAACATTTTCTTCTGTAGGGTTTATATAATCATATCTTTCCTAAGGATCATCCCTTCAGTCTACCAAAGCTAAGAAGTTTTAGAAGAAAATAAAATATTCAAAAATGTCCTTGTGAAAGAGGCAAGAAATCAAAGGCAGGGTGCAATCAAATGTTCTGTCCCTGGGCAGAAGCTAAGATCTCCATGTTAGTCTGTAAGGTGCAAGGTTCGCATCCAGCTTTTGCACTAATCACCAAAGAAGAATACACATGTGTACAGAAAACTGGAAAGGTAGGAAAGAAAACCTACTGAGAAATGATAGAGCCTAAGAAAGTTGTCCACATGTAGGATTTCTCACAGCTAACAATTGTTAATATTTACTGAATTCTTATATGACACGCCAGGCATTATTTAAAGTTTCATATACCTTACAGCATTTAACCCTGCCATCAGGTAGGTGTTATTGGCCTCATCATGCATGTGGGGAAAATTAATCACAAAAAAATATATCTACTATAGCACAGCTGAAAGATGGCAACACTGAGATATGAACCGAGCCACATTGCATAACTCATACATTTTGTCCCCATGATGGTGTATGATTGTGTTCACTAAGTAGAATAAGTAAGTGGAATAATTAACAACGTTTCTATTGATTAATGTTTCCAGCACATAACATTTAAATATGCATATCAGCTTCTTCTGATCTAGGCCATGTGTACACACCATATATATGTGTGGAACTCTGCTTCAAGGGTTATTCAAGGACAGAAACACAGACTAGGATTGTGCTCCTCCATCCAAAACTTCCTTCCCATACTCTTTAAGCAAAATCTTAATGAAATATGTTTTGTGCCGATTCCAAAACCAAATTCTAGAGCTTCAAAATCACACATGATCCCTGGGTCTGCCATGCCAGCCCTGCCCCCAGGGCAGGCTGAGATGGCAATCGAGACTGGGCGTGGTGGTGCGCACCTGTAATCCCAGCTCTTGGGAGGCTGTAAATAGGTGGATCACTATGAGTCTAATCTAGTCATGAGACTCTGAACATTCTGTAGACCCTTCCTGAAATACAACAAAACAAAACAAAACACATGTGAGAGCTTACTGTTTAGGGCAATGGATATCATGTTTTTAGTTGCAAAAATGATTGTAGTGGCTTTCTGCACCATGAAAATCTTAGAAGGAATCCTGTGCTATAAACCAGATAAAATCAAGAGTGCGATCCCAGCAGGTTTATCACTTACTATTTCACAGGAATGCTTCCTCATTTGCACTTCCCAAAACAAGTCATTGCAGTCGGCAATTGGTAATTGGCTAACCCATAGACTTCCAAGAAAGGAACAATAAGCTGAGAACTAAAACCGGTATTAGATTTACCTTGGGACCAGTTCTCAGTCCCCCTCAGTCTTACTGTCTTCATTTTCCAAAAAAGGGTAGAATGTCCAGATATTCTCTAAGGCTTCAGATATGACATTCTATAGACCTATAGCACTGATGCTCAAAGTTTTAGAGACTGAGTGTCAAACTGCAGCACCAAACTCACTTATCACAAAATGTCAACACTGCAATTAAACCTGAATTCTCAGCTTCTGGGGCAATGTTGTGGACAAGCTGGCTCACTGGGGCAACTTAGCTCCCATGGCAACAGAGAGGCCTCTGCGTGCCTGCTGAAGCATGTGTGCCGTAAGGCCAGAGGTTTGACACCAGCAGTCTACAGAATGGTGCTGGTTGCTTTCAGATTGGATGTTCTTTCATTTCCGAATTTCCTGAGGGAAATACCCTGAAGGGTAGCAGAAAAAAACCCTGTCATAGCCCTCCACCACTTCCAGACTTTCTGCTGCTCAGTCAGTTCCACCCCTTAGATAATTATATTGTAAAATCCACTGAGAAATCCAATACAGATCTCATTTTCTTAACAACCTAGCAATTTCCAGCAGGTGTTAGGTGGTTCAAAAAAAATTAAAGGAACATGGTGGGGGGGGGACTTAACACCAGCTGTAGCCCATATAAATACTACTACACAGGTGCTAGGAGGGGAATAAATTCTCCAAAGTATGCAAATTAGTCACTTTTCTTAACTCAACCTTTTAGAACAGCTATACACGTTTCTTCAGGGATGTTTATTAACTTAAAATTTCCAACTATGTTTGTGAGTTATTTCATACAAATTATATCTTCAAACATCTGTTAAATTGTTGACATCAAGATAATTAATGATTATTCTCAGACACCATAGACAGTGGAAAAAGAAAGATGAACTGTATCACACAGACAATGTTAAAGTGTAATTTCAACCCTAGCTTCATATAGACCTCCCACTCAACCTTATTGCTACATTCATTAATGGAAATAGTAGTTGAGTTGAGTTTGTCCTAAGGTATGTTGTTTTCTCCTCTGATGGACTCCAATGAACTACTTCCCAAAAGAAACACATCCTCAGGGCACATAAAACCACAGACTATCAACATAGAACCTTAGATAAGAGAAGGTGTGCTCACAAAGAAGCAGTATTTGATGTTTACTAAAAACACTGACAAGATTTTTTCTTTACTAGCCATCCACTGAGATTCTTTAGAAATAGACCAGGAAGGCACCATAAGATAATGTCATATATCTTAGTTACTTTGTCATTGTTGTGACAAAATACTTGACACCCACAAAATAAATGAAGAAAGGTTTGCTTTAATTCAGAGGGTTCAGGTCACAGTTGGCTGGTTCTAAAACAGGGCAGAAAGGGAGAGGAGAAACAGATCATGGGATAACAGGCAGGAGGCAGTGATCCTTTCTTCTTTCTTTTTTTACTCCATCCAGGCTACAAGTCTACTTGTTGGTACAATCTGTACATAGGGTGAGTCTACACCCAGAACTATGCTAAACCAATCAGTAGACTAATTCACTATCACATACCCATGATTCAGTCACTTCAGAAAAACCCCACCTTAAGCTCCACTTTAAGATTCCATGTCTGGTCTACATATTACCATAATTTCTTGCCCCTGGGATGTATCATTTAATGGATTAAGACACTTGAAAACTGGACACCTTTATTTGCATACATTTCAATAAGATATTCAGTGCAAACAGTGTGCATAGGTATGAAAGTATGCATACAGGACTTAGGGTGCAGGAGACCTAAGCTTGGATTCTAAAAACTCAGAGTATTTGTTTCTTCAGCAGTAAATGGGGTGCACATTACTTAGGGTGCAGAACACACTGGAAGAATAAGGATAACTATCTGCTGCATTCCTAGTAATGAAAACAAAAAAATAACACAAATAAGCCACAATACTTACCACAGAAAGCATTCTCAAAAATGACAAGTGAGTTTAACTTGGATTGAATAACACCTGTTTGCTAATTGTTTTTAATCCCTGACAGGGTCACTGTCTAATTTCTGGACATCAGGGTGAATGCTGCTCTCCTAGGCTGTAACTTTCCATGTCTGGTTTACTCTCTGCTGCCTCCATCTTCACTGACTTTTGCTTCACCTCGTATATGACAATATACAATATAAAAATCATCACTGACCTTCTCTCATCTTGTTTTGAAATTCTATATCATTTTAAATTATTTTTAAAATACTTTTTTTTCAAAATTTTATTGATAAACAGATAGCAATGAGACAGTTTCAAATCAAATCGGAAGTACAGTTTCAACAAATAACACACTGCATATATTCTTCTTAGTGGTTAATTGCTGTACAAGATGCGGACTTGAGATCCTATTTACAAACACCCTTAGAACAAATCATTCTATTCATTAAGAGAATGCAACTATATATCTATCCCAACCACTTTGAATACACAGATACAAAATGGACATTCATCGGTATACCCCATTTTTTCTAAGTTCCGTTATTGAATATTATAGGTGTGCAAACTCAGAAAAATATTCTAAAAGAGTCCAGTAGCCTAAAAAGCTTTTTAAAATCTCATTAAAATAAAAATGTACAATCACTAGCATATTAAAATTTACCTAAACTTTAGTCTTTCTGAAGTGTGTGATGCATAACTCACTTTTGTCAAAAACCACACATTAGGAGTCAGGTAAAATTACTAAATAGCACACCTGCAAGGTTCCTGAGAGATTATCCTTCACCAAAAAGTAGTTGTTCTCAAATGGACCATAAGATGAGTGTTTAGGACTGAGCTGGATTCTCCAGCAGAACACTCTTCTCACTCCAAGATCCCAGATCCAAAGTCACCTACTACTTTCTGTTTCTGATGACTCTGAGTTCAAGACACCCCATCTTACTGAAGGACACGTAAGATTTTAGAAGTTGTTCAGCCTGAGGAGAAGACTAATGAAGCATTTTCTTTACTAGGGTAACAAGAAGTTCAAGT
>NW_004524584.1:9976730-9985871 GCF_000260255.1 Octodon degus | reverse complement strand
AGAAAGAAAGACAGACAGACAGACAGACAGACAGACAGACTAAGTAATCCAGGCTGAACTTGTGTTCTCTCTGCCTCTGCCTCCTGAGTGCTAGGATTCTAGGCATGCCCCACAGCATCAAACGTGATCCCGATTCTTAAAAACAGCACGACCCTTTCTTTTCAGATAAATGTCTCAGTCATCTTTGACTCCTCCCTTTTCTTTCCTACAAACATCCAGGTAGATTCCTAGCTTACCCCAAATCTGTCACATTCTGTCTGTACCTACAGTCATTGCTCTACTTCAGCCCCCCATCTTCTGCTGCCCAAACATCCTACAAGGATCTTCATCTTGCATTTAAAAAAAGGTATGTTAGCTTTTGAAACATGCCCTTCAACTCCTACTCTTATGACGGACTTGATCACATCCTTCAAGATTCCTCTCAATCTTCACATCTTCCAGGAGGTTTTCTTTAGCTCTTCCAGGCAAGTGTTTGATCTGCCCTTTATATTCTCCATATAATCACTCTTTCAATTGAAGTCTTCACCCTAAATAATAAGTGTTCGTCTACATGCTCACCTCTTCTGCTAACTTCCGGCTATGTGTAAATAAAGGCACTCTCTTATTCATCTTTGTTCCCCTGACCTCCGCCACCACCTGCAGTCACGGCACAGCAGAGCACCTGATACCGACTAGGAGACTAGTATGTATCTGTGGCCTGGAAAGCAGCTTATCAGGTATCATAAGCCAGAGTTTTCGAGAAACAGACCTTAAATGCACAGCTGTTTAGTGAGGTGTGACTCAATGATCAGCACACACAGGAGGAAAGGGGAGGAATCAATAGTGAAAGAAAGAAAAGCCAGGCTGTGACGGTGGCCCAGTGACAAGTCTTGGATGCTTCTACTAAGAGCTCTAAATAGCCCTTTGGTATTGTCCCTAGCTGGACTGATATGGGCAGGCCTTTCCACGCTTATACATTGTTTCTTAAACATGGGCCATGACGGCAGGCCACAACCTTGGGTGGCAAAGCTGCATGAAGCTGAGCCCAGCCCTTGTTCATCTGCTCATAGCACTGCCAAATACTGAGGCACTCTGATTTTCCTTGTGTAAGGCCTGGGAGGCACATCATTGTGTCCTCCACTAGGGTGCCTTCATTTAGCTATAATAGATCAGTTAGGAACTGAAATCACTTAAAAGTATCCGAGTTCCCCAAAGCAGTGGCATAAACTTATCAGAGACTTTCCTTTCCTTTTAATGGAAATTCTGGAAATAGAAATGTACTAGCATTAGCTTAACGTTCAGAATTCTGCACCTGAGTTCTCCCCAGTCCTCTGGACTTATCTCTCATTGTTGCAGAATGGCTGTCTCAGCTCCATCCACTATAGCCATATCCCAGGAAAGAGGAATGAGAAAGGTCCAAGAAGAAAAGGCCGACATCAGTGGGAACTGCAAATTTCTCAGAAACCTCCCTACCAGACTTCTACTTGCATTTTGCTGGTAGGAACTCGACTGATCGCATGGCCAGTTCTAGATGCAAAAGAGGTTGGAAATTTTAATTTTACAAATTTGATGCAAACATCCTTCTCCCGCATGCCCTCAAGGCAGAGTTCTGTTGTTGCAAACAGAAACAATGGATATTATGTAGCCATGAGGAATTTCAGCCATATCAACTCAGGTGTAAGAATCCAGGCTTAGAACAAAAAAATAAGTGACTTGTAATAATCAGATAGCATGGAGATAGGGAGAGTCAGAAAGTAATTGCTGTTTTATAAAGTAACTGCTCCCCACTCAGCGTAACAAAATTATGTGAATTAATAAGGCCTGTCATGGGAAATTAAGGAAAAAGAGCGGCATGTAACCTGACATAGCAGAAACCAGACTGCTTGGATGAAGTCATCTTACATAAGAGGGCAAATAAAAGACCAAAATAGGAAAAAAGAAGCTTCCAAGCAGTAAAACAATACACCAAGCATCAGACACAAAGTACAAGAATTTCAGCAACTAGTCAGCAATGCTCCTTAGAACTTCAAGTGAGAAGTTAAAAAAAAAAAAAAAAAGCAGCTGGTGGTGTGGGGAGTGTGTTTAGAGCTTGTTGGCAGTGTTCATAAAAGGAGCTAAAGGTCACGTTCTGAGTATAGAAATAGGTTTTCCTGATGTGAAGATGGAGCTATAAAGAGGGTTCTGACAGTCAGGAGGAGCTGACTCCCCCCACCACCTCCTCAGCACAGCAGTAAGAAAAGCTACCATGGCAAAACGCAACAGGAGCTGATCTACTCAGAATTCCTGAATTCAGAAACTGCAACCAAGGAACAAGCAGTGTTAAAAAGAAATCAAGAACAAAGTGGGAATTGAGCCCTAGTGCAGCTGCAGTTACAGGGTGGTCAATGTCATCTCGACAGCTATGAAGGAAAAGATACAGAAAAATATTGTATGAGCCACTAAGAATTTTACAAGATATGATAAAACATATAGTGTTAAATTTTAACAAGTGACTGCAGTAAAAAGACACATTGCCACTGATGCCCCTCAAAATATTCTGAGTCTTTTGTCAGTAAATGGATGCAACTAAGAACATATGCTTAAGTGAAATAAATCAGATCTGCATGTACAAACATCGTATTGTCTCCTTAGTGTGAGAACCTGAAAAAGAAAAATGGAATCTGAAGGGTACAATAGATACTGTTAGAAGGGAATGAATTTTTCAAAAGGAAAGAGTTACTGAGTTGAGGAATATGACAGGAGAGGGAATGGGGTAAAGGGATTTACCTATGTATGCAAGCAACATGGTTTAGACAACTGCACTGTGCATTTATGCTGGTCTATGGAAAGGAGCAGATAATACTTCATTTGCTTTGTCTCCTTTTTCCAATTGCTTGTACTTTTTTCTTCTTAATTTCTTATGCATTTCTTTTTTTCTTATTCCAATTTTATATGCATTTATCTGGTAATATGAATACTGGCTGGAAGACAACATGATGTATTATAACAAATACTGTGAAATTCATATTACTTCGTTAAGTGAAATTCTGTGTCGCTTGCCATTTTTTCTGTTTTAATTCTAATTTGTATTCTCTTTAAAAAATAAAAACAAGTTCCTTTTTGTTTCAAATATACTTGCCCATCATGCTTGCTGCTTTCTGAAGGAGTTCTAAAGTCCTCTTTCTTTAGTGCTGCCTTGACCTCCTGAATGGATTGAAAATGTTTACCTTTTGTGTTCATTTCAACTTTGGAAACATGCCAGAAGTTAGAGGGTACCAGAATGGTGAATAAGGTAGATGAGGATACACTGTAATGTTTTTGTAAACCTGACTTTCTGTTGGATGGTACTCCGCAGCAGTATTCAATGTACTCTTGATCAGCCCTCTTAAACACAAAAGAGCACCTCCAGAACTATTTCAGAAAATGGTAAGAATGATGGGCTAAGTGTATTTGAAGCTAGGGAAGTGCTAAGAGTGGGATTAAAGGCAATGTGTTCTTTTCTTTAATACCATTTTTTATTTTTTTGGAGTGGAACTGGGGATTGAACTCAGGCCTTTGTACTTACCAGGGAAGTGCTTATTCTACTGAACCATGTCCCCAGCCCTATCTTTTTTTTTAATTTAAACTTTCACCATTTATTTTCATTACTCCTTGACATTTCATTTGAGGAGGAAAGCTTGGGCTTCCAATCAACTTAAGGGGTCAACTAATCCTGTCTTGTACATAAACAACTGTCCAGTTCATTCTCAGGAAACTCTGGAAAGTTCTCTACCAAAACTTTATATATATATATATATATATATATATATATATATACATATATATAATTTAATCACTTTTTATTCTACAATTAATTTTTTATATAGGAGAGGTAGTCTTCGCAGATTCTGAGCTTTAATTCTGGTTCTGCTACTAAGCAGATTTATGATTTAGAAAAATAACATGCCTCTGGAGCTCATCTTCTTATTTATAAAATGAAAAAGCATCTGTTTTTCAGTTCTCTTCATCCTCTGTATAAAAGGATAATGAAGGATGTGTTTTCCTTATAACAATCCTTCATACAATGTCTCATAATTTTCCAGAACCAAACTTTTTTCTAACAATTACCTTTAGATATTTTAATAATAAAATCTGCTGATCATGCTGGATTAACAGTGCATAAGAGGGCACTGATTTATAAATCATCTCATTTAATCCTCATGAGATCCAGATGTAGAAAAGCGGCAAAGACTTGCAGTTGGCCTCCACACCCATTCTTGTTATTGTTAGAGGAACAGAACCCACAGCCATCTGAAATAAAAGCCTTATTTTCTACCCTTCAATTGCAGTGTAAGTTTTGGCAAAGGCAATGTCATAATTTCCAGAAAGAGAAGCCCTTACAGAGAGGCAGCCACAATTTCAGTCTCCTTTCTCATTCCTGCAGGGAATAATGAAAATTGACAGGTGGAACTCAGGCCAATCTTGGACCACAGGTGGAACTGTCCAGGGTAGCCTCAGAATTCAGCACCTAGATTGCTAGTCACTTCACAAAACTGCCTGAAGAAGTTCTAAACTTCTTTAATACTTGGTGAAAATTACCTTCTATTTTGTTTAAATAATTAAACTTGCAACCCAGATGAAACTGGATGCACACTGTCAATAGGAATTATTAGATTTCTATTAGATTTAATAATATTCTCTAAATCTCAGTGCGGATAGTATTTGAACAAAGGGCAATTTTGACACCTAAGCTCAACACATTTCCTACTTATCTCAAAGAGACAGAAGTGACCACTGGCAGATGTAAGGAGGAAAGACAGCCCTGTCACACAGGACTAGTGCATCTCATGAACAGCCTGTTGCTGCCACATGGAGAAACATTTTAATTACACATGAGATGGGACAATCTCCTCCAGCATGAAGTGGGAGACATTAGATACCACCTCTATGCAGGACTCTTTTTCTCTACAAAATATTAAGGAAGGACTAAGAGGAAACAAGAACACAATATCAGAAATATTAGGTAAATGACTAGAATCTTAGAAAGGTGCATTTAAAAGGCCTTTGAGAAGCAGGCCAAGATTTCAAGAGCAATTTTGAAGGAAACAGAAAAAGAAGACTTTCTTTCTTGACCTTCAGTCTTTCTATACCAGCTTTCAGTTTTTTAAATAATCACCTGGATCAACCTTATCATGACCACAAGATGAAGGGCTGGGGGGACCAGGCTCACTTCTCATTGTGCTGAATGAGCCCATGAATTTCACATTGTCACCATGCCTCGTACCGCTGTGCTCTGAAGCCCAGAGCTGCTGGAGCATAAAGAATAGGAAATGTTATTCCAGAATGGGTTATATTAGGACTATTAATTTCTTTTGTCATTTTTAGATAAAACTTTTTCCATATTTCTCACAGTAATGATATTCCCCTCTAAGAAGTAGATGAATGACACCTCTGATGCTCAAAATAGCTGGGAAGCCCATTCACAATGAGCAGCAGAGGCGGCCAAGCCCATTAGCCTGGCTTTTCATAATTTAACAAAAACCTGCTGGCCATGTATCTTTCTCTTTTGCATATTTTATAGTAATGGAATATATTTAGACAAAAGCATAAATAAAAGATGCTTCTGGTTTTTGAACAATGCATTATATGTGTTTTATTTTATTAGGATTTTATCTTTTAACACCGCAATCATAATTATGTCAGTTGGGTGTTGGGAGAAAAAAAGAGAGCAAAGACGATTTCCATAAGAAAGGAACCTGCTTTTATTAATCATTCCCACAAAGTTTTATTCATATTTGTTGGGAGCCTTTGGCAGAGCAGGTAATCTGTTTGGCAGTACAATGAAAGCACCTTTAACCTTTCACTCAGTGGCTGGTAATGTGAGGTTGAATGGAGATAATGGATACAAGCTAGGCCACTTCTTGGGACATGAAACAAGCACAAAGGAGCGCATACACAGCTCTTCAATTTGGTAAGGAGGGAAAGGGAGAATCTGGAAGGAGGAGCTCGGAGAAGTCTCAAGGAAATGACAGCAAGGCTCCAACATACCCCTGATGAGTGCATGTCCTGGTGGTGAAGCAAGAGGGTCTACAGCAGAAATAACAGTATGGACAACTGTCCGTCTCAGTGGGACCATATCAGGGTATTGTCTTAGATCTCATATGGCTGCCTTACCCCAAATGGGCAAAGTGCCACTGCTCATTAATGATGTTTTCATGCATTCAGTCATTAAACATTCCCTGAGCACCTGCTCTGTGCCATACATTGTCCTAAGATGCATCTGTTACCTTCTGTGAGCAACCCATCTTGTGAACAAAGGCAATTCTAACACAAACTGGTGGTACCAGGACTCCTGCTAATAATGATGCACAAATAAATAGCATACAGTGTGGCGCACAAAGAGGAGGAGGTGATGGGTGAGAAGATCAAGGAACAGAGAAGGGAGTCAAGGAGCAGCGAAAAAGCCAATAAACTCTGCATGAAAATGGAAGCAGCAAGGCTGTACTTTTTTTCCTTTTTAAAATCAGCCAACTTCTGAACTTCACTAGCTTTGCTGGGAGCACATTGTTCTCCCAACCAGCTTCTTTTAGATGTTCTGAGAAAGGATGCTAATTAATGATGGTGCTACCAGGAGGTTTCTATTTAGAAACCACTTGACTCAGGGTAGCAGACATCACATTAAGCTATGTTAGAACAGCACAGGGAGTTAGTCTCTTGGGAGATGGGATCATTCAGCCCAGGAAAGAAAAGGTAGGAAGGTACTGAGTATCTGGCTTCTAGAGGAAGCTAAGCATTTGCTAAAGGACTTCTGTAGAGAGTTCCTACTGATGTTTACTGTAGTAGGCAAGGGAAAAACAACATACTAAATGCTAAATCATTAAATCACTTCAATAGTCCATAGAGAATGTTCCAAAATTTCCAAATGGGAAGAGGCTTGAGGGGGAAGCAGATATAAAGGAATGAAAAGATAAAAACACTGTAGAGGCAGAAGGGGATCCTGGATGAAGCAGCAAAAATGACAGGAGAAAAACTAGCAATATCAAAATATTTATAAGTGGTTCACCCCAGCTGACAGAGCTTTACAATTTCCTAAGTAGAGCAAAAAGTATGGCCTGCTCCCTATGTGCTAGGTTGCAGTCATGGTTAGAAAATAAGGCTCTGTTAGGATTTGTCCCAATGAGAAGAGTTGATGGAAACTGAAATAAGATATTCAAGAGGGTTCAGAGTCTGTTGAACATGTTTAATTATAGGATTGCATTATCTGATGTCAGCAGAGGGAACGATCTTCAGAGTGCTGAAAGTGGCCGGATGAGGGTGGTTGAAGCACTTTGCTGACATCTGAACAATCTCTTCTCGCCTTCTCATACCTGGCACTTAGCACCCGGAGCACTTCAGCATTTTCTGTGGGGCCAGGCACGGCAGTCTCAAACACCAGACCAATTTTTCTGAGGTATAATTTCTTCAGTCTGACTGGTAGAAACCATGGGTTTTTTTTTTTTTTCCTTTATTTATGAAGAGAAGAATTTGGTAAGTTTAGACCCTTCCCACTTTAAAAATAGACAAATTACTAGCAATTTTCTAGACATAATCTAATTTCTCTGGGACTTATTTCACCTCCTGTTTGAAACAGTCTTTTCTTCACTGACCAACTTCTAAGCATTCAGACCCCAGCAGAGACACTATTGCCTCTAGAATCTTCCTTCTGACTATCTTGTACCCTAACCTCAGGGTACTTCCCTGTCGTGGCAGACTGCATTTCCTAAAGATGGCTGCACCAATACCTAATTCATGCAGTGTGCTCCTCCCATGCTGTGATACTGACACTCTTTAGTAAGAGATGGGACTTTCATTCCTCTCCTTTGACCTACATGGACCTTTGTAGCTGCCTTTAAAAACTGAAAGAAGGATGGGAAAAATACACACACACACACACACACACACACACACACACACACACTCACACATACAGGATAACTTGGATAATTGTACTACCGATTTCAGCAGGTCTATTGAAAGGAGCAGTGAATGCTTAATTTTTTTTTCTCCTTTTAAATTTCTTACAACTTTTTCTCAACCAATTTTGCATGCTTGTATCTGGTAATCTAAACAACTAATTTGAAAGCTACAACTCTTGTTGCACAGGTCCTGCTTTACCTTGGTCTTAACCATCCAGTAGAAAAGTATGAAGATGAAATATAGGAAGTAAAGCCATGTTGTTATGTTGAGCTGTGGGGGACTCACGTCAATAATTTCTGACATTGCTAGTTAAAGAGAAGACCCAATGCTATTATGGGCTACTGGACTCTTTTAGAATATTTTGCTGAGTTTACACACCTATAATATTCAACAACGGAACTTAAAAAAATTGGGGTATAACTATGAATGTCCATTTTGTATCTGTGTATTCAAAGTGGTTGGGATAGATATATAGTTGCATTCTCTTAATAAATAGAATGATTTTTTCTAATGGTGTTTGTAAGTGGGGTCACAAGTCTGCATCTTGTACAGCATTTAACCACTAAGAAGAATATATGCAGTGTATTATTTGTTGAAACTGTACTTTCGATTTGATTTGAAACTGTCTCATTGCTATCTGTTTATCAATAAAACTTTGAAAAGAAAAAAAACAACTAATTTGAAAACAACATTATACAGTATAACAGCCATTGTTGAATTCCTATTATTTTAAACAAAACAATGAAATTCTGTATAGCTCCTGTTTTCTTTTTACTGTTTTTGCTCTCTTTAAAAAACAAGCCACAATGAATGCAATGCATTTTGAGCTGTATTAGGATTCTTCAAAGAAACAGAACCCATAGAATGTGAGAGTGTGTTTACCAAGATTTGCAGGATAAGTTAGCCAGCTGGAGATCAGGATGGTCTGACAGCCCGTGATGTAATTCATTCTAGTCCGAGACCAATGACTTGAGAACCAGAGGTATTCAGGCTGTATTTCTGGACTAACAACCTGGAGGCCCAAGACCCAGAAAGAGCAGGCGCTTCAATTCAAGTGCAAGGCAGGTGAAAACTGCCTTGAATGCTATGGGAAGTAAACACATTAACTACTGTAGGAGACTACGTCATAAAGGGCAATATACTTTCTGCCTGATACTCTTTTTCTCTCCCTCACTCCCTCTGGTTCTCCCTCCTTCCTTCCTTTTTCAATCTGAAGGTAGTCAGAAAGAATGAACTTTCTTACTTGGG
>NW_004524584.1:9942420-9976300 GCF_000260255.1 Octodon degus | reverse complement strand
CTTCCTTCCTTCCTTCCTTCCTTCCTTCCTTCCCTCTTTCTTCCCTCCTCCCTCCTTCATTCCCTTTCTTTCTTCTTCACACTCCTTCTCTTTCCCTACTTCCCTCCCCTCTTCTTCTTTTTCCATACCCCTTCTTTTTCCTCTCCCCTTCTCTTCTAATTGACTTGAGAACCCACCTACAACATACAGGTCACACAATAAGTCACATGTAGATATTCTGGGAACAACAGTAGCTCAACCATGGATGCCTACATCACCCAAGTGAGTGAATAGGACTTCAGATAATCTCATCCCTTAGCCTTCACATTCATAGCAAAGACTGTAGCTATCACTGAGGAGAGACAAGCTGTCTTTGATGTGCCCCGCCTTAAATCTTGAACCACAGAAAATATGGAGTGTAATACATGATTTCCCTTGCTGTATGGTAGGCACCAAGGTATGAAGTTAAGCTTTGCATAGGAATAGAAAATAAGTAGAAATCCCATGTTACACAGTTCTACAAAACAATTTTTTTTAAAAAAGCAGATCTCATTACAAAATGTCACTCCATTTGCTTCAACTGTCACAAGACTGGGAACTCTGATAAGACTGGGGTTATGCCTTTTTGCTTAAATATCTCCAGGACCTGATACAGGGAAATTGTTATATGTTTTGTGGGAAGAAAAAGTTCCAGAGGGCTCATCCCATTCTACTCATTCTTTTCACATCCTCAATCCTGACAACTCAAAGGTCTACATAAATAATAAGAATTAATATTTCTACTAATATCAGAAATGTTGTAGGAGATTTTTATACATGAACTTATTTAATATGTACACCAACTCTAGTCACATGAGGATGGTTCTTTCACAAAAGAAACTAAAGGAATTAAGGCAGAAAGGCAAAGACTCACTCCGATAATTGGAGGCAGGGTCAAGATAAAAACTTTAGGTAAGCTTCCAGAGTCTGTTAGGGTCTGAATTTTAAACACTCAGTGCTCATAATCACAGGTTGATCTATCAGACAAGCATGGAAAAATATACTTTCACTCACCTAGAACTTTTGGCAGTAGAGGATACAATCTGATCCTTTAAGTATGAGCAATAGCAAACATGGGTACGTAGGTCTCCTGTGGAACATCAGCAGGCAGCTCATGCTTGGGTATGACAATTATTAAACTCTGATATCTCAGCTCCAAATAAACCTTTGCATTAAACTACAGGTTGAAAAATACTTTCTGCTTTTGCATGTTGCCTGTTATCTTTCCCCAGCAGGAATCAGTAGGTATAACTTCAAGGCAGAAGGAGGAAGAGGCAGAGATCTTGTTCTAGTTTTGCTTCCTGCTCCCATGAGCATCAGCGATCTTTCTCCAGCTCTTGGAAGCTGCTTGACCTATTTTTCAATTTTCCAGCACCCATAGAACCAATGTCATCATCCCCTTTCAGAGGCCCAGGAAAGTCCCTTTCTCAAACATCTGAGTTTTAAACTAATACTTAGTTATATCATTTTTATATATACCCAGTCCCAAGGATAGAAAGTGTTTCCTGCACTTGCTACTGTTTTGATACTTTAGTATCTACTATCTGCTGCTTCACACTTTTAGGTCCTAGGAAACAGCTGCTCATGAGGAGTTTTCTCTCTTGTGGTTTTTGCCTTTTGAGCTGACTCTGCGTGATATGCTGGAAGGAAAATCACAACTTGGACAGTCAGGTTCTGAGAGTCAGCTAGACAATCCTATTTACAGGACACTACAGGACTGCCCTTCCTCTTAGGTTTGGTGTATTATTGGTGTCTCCTTGCCTTATGATTCAGCCGCATCTTGCTGGCTGTGTAACTGGGTCCTCAGACCACTTGTTTCTGGATCTTCATTAACAGAGGACACAATTCTGCTGTGTGGGAAACCTTTCTTTTAGTGTATTGGCAGGCCCAGGTCATATTCAAAAATGCCTATGAAACACTGACTTTGGGGCTTAGTGCTGGAAAGTCAGTAATGACAAATGCCCATCACACTGGGGCCCTTGAGGAGTCCACTCTGTAGAATAGAGTGATTGACCCATAACGGATCATCTCAAGCCAGCATGGCAAGGACTATGGGACAGCAGAAGGTGGTGATAACCCTATGACCCTTCTTTCTCACTCTTCAGCTGCCTCTTTCTCTTCCCATTGCCATTTTTTCCTTCGAGGCCATTGCTAAGGGAATAGTTGGCCTATCAGGCAAACTGGGAGAAGAAACTATATGTCTAGCTCCTCCCCACCAAATTATATCTGTGTATTGAGGCTTTGTCACCCACAACACAGAGGTTGTCTAGTGTGGAATGCAGCACTTGAGACCATTTAATCTTGGTTTAAAAACCACCTCAATAGCTTACAGCTGAGAATTCATTTATTTATTCATTCAGTGTTGAATAAAGGTTTGTTGAGCACCTGTGATCATGCATTGAGCTTTACACTGGGAATAAAGCAGGGAATAAGATGCAGATCCAGCCCTCAAGATACCAGGCTACATTCATAAATGGATCTTTTGAGAAACTGTGACATCTTTTCCTTTCTTCGAACACAGGCTGATTCAGAGTTGAAGGTCATATGATCATGGTCATTGGTTGTATAATTTTGACAAAGTCACAGAGTTTCTGAGCTTTAGTTTCTTTAGTTGCAAATAAAGTTAACATCATACTATGGCAGAGTTGTTGCAGAGATTAAATAAATACATGTATGAACACACTGCATACAAATTGGATTGGATTTAAAAGAAAATGATGCCACTTCATTTCCTTTTTACATTTAATGTGCTCATTTAATTTACGAAGCTGTTCCACTGAAATGATGGAATTGCAACCTTATGGTAAATGATTAAATTTAAAAATCACATCTGGATTTCCTTGTAGCAATGGGAGGTACTGGAAACATTTTTACCTTAATGAATGCTATTAGTGAATATGTCTCATATATCCATCTCTACTATCAGACCCAAACTCTCCACATAATATGTTGTAAGGTTTTTAAACTGACTTAAATATTTTGCTATCTGCCTTGACTAAGGAGACTTGAACAAGGATATCACTTGTCATGGCAGACTTCTGAAATGTACATCATTCTTACTGTATAAATAAGGAACCTGGAAACTATGAGGCTGAGCAGTTTGTTCAGGTTCAGTTAATGCATTTGTAGAAGATTTGGGGTTTCACTTTTAAACTGTTAAGCTCTGAAATTCATGGCTTTTTCTCAGTACATAGCATCTAACATGGAAGACAATAAATAAATACCTTAGAATTTAAAAGTGATTAAATGAAATAAAGTATCTTTTTGGGATGCCAAAAAATAATAAGAAGTCATTTTTCCTTCCACCATCTGAAATTTTATTAAATTTTGAACAAGATTTTAGGCTTTGGTTGTTTGGCATTTTCACTTTGTTTATTCATTAATATAGTTCAATGCATAAATGAACTATCTTCCCAGAGATAAACAAAGCCTCATATTTATCACCTAAAAAGCAGAACTAAATAATATTCATCTACTTTATACAAAATTTCAAGTACAACCAAATGGAAAGCATGCCCTTTATTTTTGTGTGAGATGTTTATTGTAAGACATTCTTTTCTTCTTTTTCACTGACTGAGTGCACGTGTGTGTTAGCATCAATTTTACTAAAGGCTAATCTGCGTGGCAGCTGAAACAAGCCTAATGAAGCATGAGCACCACATCACCAAGCAGAAGAACACCTAGGGACCACATAAACAGGGTTACTCCAATGCTCTGAGGACCAGGTTGGAGGGACATGAGTACCAGCAGAGAGCTCTACCCATTTCATAAGCCATTCTAGTGGCATTGTCCCCAAGGCTAAACAGCAGTTGATTAAGCCATGCTGTGTATGAAGTATCCAGAAGCCTACAGCAGTCACTATATATTTATTCCCTTGACACCAAACTCACATTCTTCTCTTTTGCCTTTCTCCCATTTAGGTTTCAACAAATCCAGTGCTAATTTCCCACAACCCTGCCCAGTAGTAACCAGCGATTCAGTGATCACTAGTTGACCACTGAGACATAAGTTGAAATCAAATAATCAGGGTTCTGGAGATGAATTCACACCCATTAAGCAAGGTTGCAGACACAAATGGTGTAGCTCCTGCCCATTTTTTGTATATATGTGGCACAGGGGAGATAGCACAGTGGTCTAAGTGCCAATCTGGCAAGCACAAGGACCTGATTCTGATCCCTGGTACTACATGCCGTGCTGGCCCCGCACTATGCTGGCCACTGAGACAGGGTGGTGGCACACACCTATAATCCCAGTACAGTGGAGGTTGACGCAAGAGGATCACCGAGGCTTAGCTGCATAGTAAAACCCTATACAATATAAATAAATAAATAAATGATTTAAAAATTAATTTAAAAGATTTATATATGATATTTGGAACTCAGCAGTTGCCTTTTGTCTCAGAACAGCAATAATGAAGACAAGAACACAACAAGGTTGCTAAAAGGCTTTCTCCTTTGCTAAGAGATGGGGTTGAAAAATACAGAAAAAGAGTATGAGCTCCTGTTTGTGATAATGGATCAGCCAATCCAACTCCAGAAGCTTTTTACTACAGGAGAACACTGATTTGTTTAGGACTTTTAGGATAGAGTTTTGATGCACACAGCTATATTTTTGGCCAGTACAGAGATGCAACTCTGGGTTGATATTATATACGTCTACAATATACCATGGATGATGACTACTAATTATGAGTCAAAGTAGTATTTTGAATAAAAAATATCAGTGATAATGTCAGTAATAATTATAATCCTGTAAAGTTTCATAATAGAAGAGTCATAGTAAAATTGAACATACCAGCTAAACTTTAAGTCTATTGGTTATTTTAATAATGACTCTATGGATCAAACAGGTTAAATAATAGAGAACTGTTGAAGTTGGGAGCCTATATGCAAAATTTAAAAACTTAAATAACATAATTATTATAAAAAGATACATCAAAAAAAATGGATCCAAGCTACCCAATATACGAATTTGTCTATCTTCATGGTTTCCTTTATAAAAGAACCGAAAACATAAACAATTTACAGAGCAAAAGAAAATATAGCTTTTCAGAGATGAAAACGGCAGGAGTGAGGGAGGTAGGAGGACAGGGAAGGACAGGAGAAGTACAAATGATTAAAATATAATATGTGCATGTGCCAATTTCACAGGATGATTTTATTTATTTTGTATCAGAAACCTAAACCAATAAAAAAGAAACTAATAAACAAACACAGCAGGAGCCCACTACAGATCCACCAGAATAACTGAGATGAAAAAAAAAAAAAAAAAAAAAGCAGACAATACCAAATGCTGGGGAAGATGAACAAAGAGAAGTGTCACCAAGAAGTGGTGGGAGTGTATTTTGGCATAAATATTTTGGAAAAACTCTTTGGAAATATCTACCAAAGCTAACCTATCATAACTCTGATTCATCAGTCATACTTCTGAGTATTTATACAAAAGAGCTACACCTGTAAGCTCACAACAAGGATCCACAAGCATTGGATATAGTAGCAATATTAGTAGCAATATTTCTAGTCTCTCTAAAGGCAACATTTCTAATCAAATGCTCATCAGAAATCAAATGGAGCAGAGTCAACTACGGTACAGCCATATAATGGAACAGTACACAGCAATGAGAATGAATGAACAACCCTACATATAATACTATGGCTCTCACAAATGTAATGCTCATTAGAAGATGCCAGAATAATTTCAACATAATCAAAAGCGTCTACATTGTTAGAAGTCAAGACAATGATGATTCCTGCCATGAACTAAAGGGGACTAAGCAACAAGCTGCCATGACACTCATTTCTGGGGTGCTTTGATGTTGTGTTTCTCAATTATAGTCAGTGATTTTACAGCAATGTTCATTTCGTGGAAATTTATTTCTCAGGATTTGTAATTCTAAACATTAATTTGCAATCCTAGAGTTAATCTAAAAATATCCTTCAGGGGACATTCATCCAACATAGACTGGCAGAATTTCTCAGCAGTCAGATGATTCAAACAAACAAAAATGTTACATTTTTTTCTCAAGAAAATAAGACATTCTATGAAAAATAGATGTGCTGCAATTAGATACATCATGCTTATCTTTCTAGAAGACTTTGAAGACAGCAAGATGAAACCTCCATCATTCATACCCAGTGTCAACCCAGTACCAGGCACTGTTCCAGATATCTGGGGGAAAAAAATCAGTAACAAAAATTTTTCCCTCATGAGATTTACTTTCCCTACCCCTAATTCTGAATAAAGAAACTTCAGAAAACTATGATGTTTTTATTCTGGAAGATCTCACAAAGAAGAAAACTGGGACTGTGTCCTATTGCTTTGACTTCCTGTGTTTTTTCACTCAGTAAGGTTACTATTTAGGAACTGAATCTAACGATATGCGTGAAATGAGAGTGTGTGTGCATGTGTTTAAAAGAGAGGTAGGAATGAGGATATTCGTTCAAGTCTGTTCGCAAATGCACGCTGCACTGTCTGTGTGAAATTGTCTGGGGGACAAAAGTGTGATGCAGCAAAGTGGATGAATAGAGGGGGGCTCTATGTGGGCGAGATGAATAGTGATGAATGGTGGTGAATAGAAGAACAGCGTAATAGGACTATGTTATGGTTTGTGTGTGTATCTGTCCCCCAAAGCCTCATGCAGTCACTGGGCCACAGTTCTAGAGTTGGTGATTAATTCATGAGCTAAGGCTGGGATTGTAGGTCTGAGCACTGCTGGGATTATGATATGAGTGCTACACCCAGCCCGGGGCCGATAGGGAGGAGAGGCTTGCCACCGTGGCCACTGCTGCTCTACGCCTGCCTTTTGGCTCTTGCTGTTCTGCGCCACCATGAACTGCTGCCCTCTGCCATGGAGCCGGCTGAGTATGGACTGAAACTTCCACTGTGAGCTAAATAAATCTTTCCTTCCTTAATTTTGGGTATTGTGTGAAATGAGAGAAAAGTAAACTGAGACAGAATTAAATCTTCTATTCAACTCATCTGTTTCTAGTAATAAGTTTTTCTATCCTTCCCCAAGATCTCATGATATAAAAGAAATCAACTATCTCATCAGATATTACCACATTTCCTCCCACGGTCGATTCACCAGGAAATGCCAGCATATAAGTAATCTAATTGAAGCCCATGATTGCATCAGGGTTATCCTCTATTCAAAAGATGAAACCTCAAAACTGGCAATCCCTCCTGGAAAGTCCCCTTCTCTCCCCACTGAGAGCTGTTGAGCACCATCTGTGCTATAAAGGCACAATGACTCAAAGCCTGTTGGGCCCCCTAGGATGACTGTAGGTTCCCTTTCTCAAAAGCGCTTTAAAATTAAAAGAGCCTTCCTCCTGGGGGCAAGACTTGGGCAGGCCTCTAGCCATGAAAATGGAGATCTCTTCATGAAGTCTATATGGTTCAGATCCGTAATATCCCCCCAAAAGCCTCACGCAAACTAAAGGATTCAGGGCATTTTTCAGGTCACAAAATATAAAGCAGCAGATATATTTGTAGGATGAACAATCTGGAGATTTAACCAGTGTACATCATGAGGATTATAGGTAATAAAATCATATTGTACTTGGCATTCATAGGAAAAAAGATACTAACTGCTCTTACTTTCAAAAAATGCAGTGATGTAAGATGATGGAAATGTTAACTTGCTTCCCCACAGCAACCTTTTAATAACAACAGGTACCCCACAACGTCACGTTGTACAGTGCAAATATACACAATAAATTTATTTTAAAAGTGTTATCAGTAGGAAATGATAAAAAAAAAACTTGAATATCTTCCAAAGAGTTCATGAGCATTACTCCTGTAAATGATGACCAGGGAGACAGAGAACTTAGCAGATTTGATTTTAAATACAAAGAAAAAAATTAGTACAGAATGTGTGCACACTGAACATTGCAAATAGCCATTCTTTGGATGCTAAAAGGAGTTGAGGAATAAAAGGTCACTGTACACCAAAAATATGATATATATTCCTTGGCTTACAAGTTTGCCCATTGTTAAGATGTTTAAGAAGTCAACAGCTTAACTCCTGGGTTTCACTGTGAAGAAGAGAAAACAGCCATTGACATTTGTGTCCTGACCCAGTCCTCCCTGTTTGACTTTGTGCTCCCTAGAGCTGGCCTCACAGCTACAACAGAGCTCTGGTTTTCTCATGTTGAACAACAACAAAAAAAATTCACAGACCACTAACGTAAGGCAAAACCACTCTGTGTGCAAGACAAAGACAGGGCTGCTTTGTAATCACACCTGAATGAAACAAAAACATCAATACTGTTCAGGCCACAAAAATGTCCCAATATCACTCTATTCTGATTAAAATGAGCACAGTCTACTTTAGTTTCAGCTTTGATTGGTCTCTTCCCTCCTTGAAGCCATTATGTATTCAGTCATGGAATTGTCCTGGCTTCCCAACAATAGCCAATCCAGAATAAACTAACTCTTCTTTAGATCATCCCTAAAACACTTGCTAACTTTTCATATTTATAAGTTCTTTTAAAATTCTTCTTACTAGGAGGGCTCACAGTTCTCCATGAGCATATTCTGTCTTGTAACAACTAGCAACAAATCTGACTTGTTCAGTGATAGATGTGTCCTTGCTGGTCTTTGATTGGGAAGTATGGGTGATTTTTTAATGTTTGCTGAAGTAAAAACAGGTTTCAGTGGGATGCTGGAGTTCACACTAAAATCTATTTTTTTTTTCCTCTGCTGACATTGGAGATTGAACCCAGGGCCTTCCCACTAATCTACATCTTCAGCCTTTTAAAAGAAAATTTAAATAGAATTCCACAATGTTGGTCAAGCCAGGTTTGAATTTGCAATCCTCCTGCCTCAATCTCCCATAGTGCTGAGACTATAGATGTGTACCACTAAACTCGAATACACTCTTGACTAAGCTCCACAAGGCCATCATATGGCTAAAATGTTTTTATTTTATCTGTACCACCTCAGTTAAATAGAATATTATAGAAATCTCTAGACAAAATTGGGGTAGAACTAATTATTTTTTCACGAACAAGGAAAAGATACGGAACAATTAGAGTTTTTGTTTCCTTACTGTCTTTATACAAGAGAGAGAAATGGTCATGTCCATTATGTAGTGGCCGCATTTATTCCATGGAAGCAAAATATTTCCTAACATCCTTAATTTATCACCATAATTTCTATCAGTTCTCCTCACATGAAGATTTCTCTCTGGAGCTGTCACAATATTTTTCTTCTCACCAAGAATACCAGAATGCCTTTTCTTCTCAAGTTCTAGTGTTGCATAATGTGACAGGTTATTAAATCAATTTCTCTTCCTCTCTTTAAATAAGGCACAGCATCCAGCGCAGCAATCCTTCAGAATTAAAGATGACAATTTAGAGATGTGTGGATTCATTCTTTAGCTATAACACACACACACGCACACACACACGCACACACACACACACACACACTCAGCCTACACTTCTCATGTAAGCTCACACACTGTATAGTAGTATACAAATCAGTTAGGCTCTAGTTACATTACTATTTTATTACACTATTAGTCATATTGTATTACTATATGGCTGTTCAATAAGCTCATTAATATAATGATAATATTGGAAGGAGGACAGTACTGTGATTATAACCTCTTAGCTCTAGTCATGCTAAAAGAAGGAAATACACATTCTGTGACCGAGGCAGGAAAGGATAGCAAAGAGTTGGGGATGTTATATATTATACTATAAATATTGTAAATATACTTTCACTAAATTACTTCTATTGTTGCTAGGAATACATTGGTATGATCATTTCAGGTAAGTATTTGGATAATTTTTACAGTTTAAAAAATCTCTATACACTTTACCCAACACTTCCCTAAGAAAACAGTCACATTTCACATAAATGTATTAGTGATAATACTCATAGCTAACTGATATGCACTGTTCAGTACCAGGTACCACTACATGATTAATTCTCATTACAACTCTACAATGCAGAGAATTCTATTGTTTCCATTATATGGATGAGAAAATAGAGATAGTTTATTTGTATAATATTTTATAACTGATAAATGATGCAACTGGAATTTGAATATTGATAGTCTGTAGCCAAAATTATGTTGTATCAGTGTACCCAACTGTCCTTCAACATTACTGGAGAATTGTTGATAAACCCCCAAAATGGGAACAAGCAGCTTGCCAGTGCTATGCACCCCCATCCACCCTTTTGCTCAGACTTCTGGAGTCATTTTGGCTCTTCGCTTATTTTCATCCCCCACTTCCAATCCATCAGCAAAGATCCCAGGCTCTACTCAGCAATGAAATTTATTTCTAACTGTTCTCTGCCCCATAGTTGCTGATAGGTCAGGATCCAAAGTTTCCCAGGTACCTTGCCCCAAACACTCTCCCTCTTTGTTTCCCAGGCACACTGCCCCCAAACTCTCCCCTCCTTGGCCCCATGCAGAGCCAAACCCAAAACCACAGAACAGTCTACCTGACTTTGACCTGGGCAAGCAACCACAAAACTCTCCTTTATTAATGCTAAAGGTTCCCCACAAACCACATAGCCCTGCCAAGATTAGCTCTCCCTCAGCTGTTCCATCCAGCAATCACCCTCCCTACAAAACCCTATAAAGTCTCCTGTCCCCTCTTTATTTGCTGCTGTCCTGGTCCACTAGACAGCCAGCCTGCTTGATGTTCCCGATAAACCTTCTACTCATGTCAGAATCCCTGGTCTGGTTGATTGTGTGCGTTCATACCTAACAGTTTCTACCTGCTCCAAGCTACCACATCTGTCCCTAGGGCAAGTGAAGTAGGCTTTTGGAGTTTTCATCAGGACCCACGCCTGTCTCTGTACACTGTTGGCACAAGCAGTCAGTGCTATTTCTTAAAATGTAAATCATTGCTCAATGGCCTCCCATCACCTATGGAATTAAATTAAAAAATCTCTACTATAGGTACACTGTTGCACAGAAGATCTGTAGAATTTGTTCCTCTGGCTTACCTGAGCTTCTTTCTTGAGGCAAGCAAGACCCTGGGTCACGGCTTTTGGCTACCTTCCCATTTATTTATATCCTGATGGCTGCCTTCTTATCAATTTGGGCATCCATGCTAATATTACTTCTGCAGAGAAGTCTTCTCTGACCGGCACTTAAACTATTCTCCTCTGTCACTCTCCACTCTTTGCCATGCTTCGTTTTTCCTCATGGCACTTAGCATTGACTATTAACAGATTGTACATTTACTGCTTACTTTCCATTCTCCCACAGGCAAAAAATGCTGAAATCATGTTGTTCCCTAGGTATTCCCCATCCCGAAAAGGGTTCCCAGCACATAGTAGGGACTCAATACATGCTGGTTAAATGGATGAAAGAATAAATCCTTCGGCAGGCTGGTGAGATAGTTCAGCAGACTAAGTGCCTGCTTAGGCAAGTGCAGGGACCAGGTTCCATACCTGGTACCACATTCTCTGCTGGTCCCACCCCTGGGCACGCTGGGGGTCAACCTCTGGGACTGGGCGGGGTTGTGCATGCCTGTAATCCCAGCACTGGGGAGGCTGCAAACAGGAGGATCACTATGAGTCCAAGGTGCTTAGTGAGAACCCATACCAAATACATTAAAAAAAAGAAGAAAAGAAAAAGAATAAATTCTTTGCACATGCTTTGTGGACTGGCAGGCGAATCATGGCTCAATTATAGGATGAGCTGCTTCATGCCACTGAACTGTAGATGACAACAAATTAAAATTGTGAAATGTGGTTGGAAAAAAATTTCAAATTAATAGGTGAGAGGTGGGCAAGAAACATGTCAAATATCAGATAGATGGAGATGACTATGTTTAGACTTGGTAGTTGCCATGGCCATGCATGCACTACTCGCTAGAAAGGGGGTAGGGCCAAGCATGGCAGGTGCAGCAGGAGAGGCTCATGGTCAGAACAAGGGACTGCAGCTATACCATGAGCCTTTCAGAGGGCACGTTCCTTCTATACTGACTAGGTGTTCTTGTAATAGAACATCACTGATGATGACATCACTATAAATTATGACATCACTGAATCTCAATTCTCTCATCTGTAAAGGGAGGATGGTGATTATAGTACTGACCTTCGTAGGCTGTTATGAGCAGTCAGTGAAGAAATCAAATAGGATACACAGAGACGAGTTACGTTTACTTTGTCTGCTCCTTGTCTAGTGGCAGTGGCACATAAATGCATTTCCTTAAAGCTACTGTTCAAATCCGAGAGAGAGGCTTTGTACTTCCTCTCTAGTATACTTCTTTACAGTACCCATTTCCAAATTTGAACATTCAAGACAGGAAGTATTTTCCTTCATAATTCATATACTTTCATTTTTCATAGTTCCAGGAGAGATCCTGGTCCCCTGGTCCTCTTACCTGCACCCTTTAGGGTACTCATGGAAAATAGGAGCAGAAGATGGGCTCTATTAGTCAACATTTCCATAGTACCAGTTATTAGGGATGCTTACAGTGGACACCCATCTCCTACTAGTTGGTATGGTACACAGTGAGAGAAAAAAAAGACAGACAGCATAGGAAGAAATGGGGATCTGGGGTGTCTTTTTTTTTTTTTTTTTTTTTTTTTTTTTTGGTACCAGGAGTAGAACTCCTGACCTCTCACTTGCCAGGCAGGTGTTTTGCCACTAAGCTATCTTCTCAGCCCTCCAGTTGTTCTTAAGAAGGAAATATTCACAAGGTAGCCAGGTCATACTTAACTGGGGAAAATGGTGGCTAGATACACTAGATAAGTGTAACACAGGGAACAAAGCATCCCTCTTGCACAAGGGATGGAAGAGCCAAATTTAGGTTCTGGCTAACAAGTAGCCTACTTTGTAGACTATCCTGAGAAGGAATTCTAGAGTCATGCAGGCCTCAACAGAGATGTTATCCCCATGGTATCATAGCTCATCTATCTGACATCAACCATGGCTGGTGGTGATGGACAACAGTAATCCAACACCAGCTTCCTGCTTTCATAATGATATATCCATGGGCTCACCAGACTCACCAATTAAACTGAAAGCCAGCTTAGGGAAGTCACTTCTAGCCAACCTGCACTGCTTGCAAGTAAATATAATCATACTTGAGTCTCAGGGAGGATGACAGAGCGGTTCTCTACAGTCTCCTCACATAATGAATGTTTCCAGGGAATATGGTGGCTTAACTATGTGGCAAGAGCTAACATTTAAAGAGAGAATGTCTATGTTATTCTTCCCATCCTCATACATGTGCTCCAATCGGAAGCCCAAGCCTATTGTGTCAGTGATGAGACCTCATTTGAAAACCTGGTCATAGTATCACTCTGAGCCTTCTAGTTCTAATTTGCTGGGTCACTGGACATTGTAGAGCAGGAATAAGCTATCTCTGTTGTAGGCTGTCACTTGATCCAGAAGCTGTGAGTTTAAGAGCATGGCTGTTTCAACCTTCTGTCCTTCAGGGTAACTGGAATAAACATGTTGAATTGAATTTTCAACAGGGAAAAGCCAAAATAAGCCACACCCTCTTCATCAAAGTTTCTTAGACATTGTTTTGAAAAACCTAACATTGCCCAAAATTGGGGACAAAGGTGTCAAACCTTCTGCCTTTAATACACAATTACAAAACTGTGATCTTATACTCTGATTTCTTTTCAGATCATATAAATCTTTTGCCTTTTACCAAAACTGTGATCTTTTAATGAGAACAGGTCCACACCCCCCAAAAAAAATTAGAACTCAATGTTCAGATGAAAAGAAACTCTTGAAATATCAAGTATTTGAAAGCAGACTGTCCAAGATGGGGAAGCAAACATTTCTGAGCTCAAATCAAGATAAAATATTTAATTACCCTACAAACTGACCCTGGGAACATCTGGAATTTCTAGAGGGAACAGTTTTCTTGTCACTTCTCTTTTAAATCAGCCAAGGACTAGGGGCTGATGTTGGCACAGAAGCAAAAATGGGAAGAGGAGGTTATCAGCATGGCCTCTCTAAGATTCTGAGTTTGTAGATTAGAGAACACGGACAAGTGGCATGAACTTGTCCAAGTTTATTCATCTTCAAACTGCAGAGTGGAGAAAGTAAGAAGTGTTAGATAATTCCTCAGTAGAAGAGCCAAAATGATCAATCGAAGTGATTACTCAGTGTCTTGGTAGAAACTTAAGAGACTTGCTACATTTTCTTACTGAAATCTGTCTTATTTTATACAAGCAAATCAAAAAGAATACTTAGGCTGAGAAGCAAATCTAAAATTCATACTGAGCACGAAGTGAGCTGCTAACTATGTACTATCTCTTTTAAACACAGTAACATTGAACATTGATTCAAGGCTTACCATTCATCAGGTACAATGTTGAGCAATCCTTAGTCATCATTTCATTTCCTCCTCCTAAGAAACCTGTGGCATGCTGTTTCTTTCATTTTATAGATAATGAAAATTCAAGCATAGGGAAATTAGGCATTTGTAGGCAGTCTGACTACAGAGCCTATAGTGTCAGCTGCTTTATTGTCCTGCCAGTTGTTCAGTCAATCTTCACGGCTGCATGAGGGGACACAGGATGCTCAGAGATGATCAGTTACTTCCCCAAGTCACACACTGAAGCTGGGGTGAATTTCTGCCTTGTTTCCAAACTAACCTCAGCATAAACCAGGTGGCTACAGTAGCTCTAAATCATCTGGCAGAGTAATTTCAAACTGAAGCTGGATGGGTCATGCCACAGTTCAGTTTCATTGCAAGATAGATCTGCTCAGGCATGTTTTTCTCCTTATGGGGCTTTCTGTCTGAGTTCTGAATTCTTTTTCAACAGTGGAACCATATTGTATCCCTCAAACAAAAATGTTATAGAGCAACCCAATGTGATTGTTATTTTATCTATGTAAGTTAGAATTTCTTTCATTTACTATAAGCCAATCTATAAGAACAAAATCCGAAAGTTAGTAGTTTCTAGAACGTAAGCATGTGTGCTACCACATTGACAGCTAGCTGCTCTTTGACCAAGGTGCCAAAACACGGAGTGGAGAAAGGACAGATTGTACAAATGATGCTCAGGATACTGGGAATATGCAAGCAAAGAAATGAAACTGGGGCCCCATCTCATGTCACTGCAAAGGGTATCTCAGAATAAAGTAAATATATGACCTGAAATTAAAACTAAAACTAGAAAAAAACAGTGAAGAAAGCTTCCTGTCATGGGTCTAAGCAACGCTTCTGTGAATATGACAACAAAAACCCAGGCAATCAAAGCAAATACAGACAAGAGGGACTGGAAAAAGGCAACCTGTGGAATGGGAAAAAATATTTGCAAACCATATATTTGACAAAGAATTATCAATATGTCAGGAGCAAACAAAGCAACAACAAAATTAACCTGATTGAAAAATGGGCAAAGTACTTGAATAGATGCTTATCCAAAGAAGATATAACAATGGCCAACAGCCATATGAAAGGGTGATAAACATCACCAGCCACTGGGGAAATACAAATCAACTCCCCAATGAGATGTCATCTTACCAGAACCACAAGGAAGACATGCTGAGAGCCCCTTTCTCTCTAGAACTTACAGCTACTGCATCCTTACTCTCTCTGGAATGGTTGGGCAGAAAGAGGAGGGAAATCCTCATTCCTGAATGGCAGAAAAGGGCTTTCTAACCTCCTATCAGAAACCCACTTAACATAGTCACAGTGTCATGTGTACATTTTATATACAAACCCTTACACAAAACTCTAAATCAAACTTCCTATCTCAAGTACCAACAATCCTGCTTTCATGTGAAAGCAAGGTCTGGCAGTGTAATTGAGTTCTCATGAGCTCCATTCTCTCTCTTAGGTGAGAATAAGAAGTTCCTTAAATGTAAGTGTCTTTGGAGATGAACCAGGGACTAGACCATGGAAATGAAATCCATCTAAACCACTAGGTTACAAAGACCAGTACTGCCAGGATCTGTAGTAGAAACTGGGGTGCAAAATCAGTAACGGCCACAGCTTGAGCATTCAAAATTCACTTCTTCTGTGACCACCTCATCTACCTCCACTGCTCTGCCTCTAGTCCTGGGATTCCTAATTGTTTTAGTTCCATCAAAGGCACTCATCTATGTGCTTCACACATAGGCTTATCTTAAGCCTGAAGAAGTACGTGACTTCATGATGTTTACTTCACAGATGAGGAAATGGAGGCTCAGGCAGATATGAGTTTAGTAATGTAGTATCTTCTGGTATTACATTTTAAGAGGTATAGATACCATACTTTATTTTACCACCCTGAGATCAGAAAACTTTGCCAAGAGCACTGAGACCTTCACCTTATTATCCTAAGAAACTAGAAATAACTTTTCTTCACAAAGTGCTCCATGACCAGGAAAATGAGTTCTTAATTTTAGGAAAGATTAAGAGCTAGGTTCAAAGATAGGCTTAATACATGTGACTATTCTCTATAAGAGACAGCAACTTCCTAAAGGTTAGGAATTTTACCTACACAGGGGACAAGATGAGAGAGGAGTAACATTATGTAGACAACAAGGGCATCAAAGAAACAAGGATCTGAGTTCAATCCTGATATAGTAGCAATACACTTCTTACAATTTCTGCCTTAGACTGCACTTTCCTATGTAGCAGTTAGCTTGCCTATAAAAATGAGCAGTCACAGTCTCTATCTTAATAACACAGCCATGAGGACAAGAGGAACATTCATGTGAGGACTTATTGCATGGAACACAGCAAACTGTCACCAAATGCTCCCCCATTGTTCTTAGAGGATGATGGAACAGGACTAGGGAGCATTTTCTGGAGTCAAACAGGGTTCATTTGGTCAACCCCTGTGCTTACTACTGTGCAACCCCTGAAGAGGTTACTTAATTCATCTGTTTTCTGTACTGTATATAATTTGTATTCATCAATTATACTTCAACAAAGATGGCAAAGTAAAATATGAAGTCTCCAGAGACAGATTAATTTGTGGGATTGTTTCGATAGGGAAATATGATAACACATATAAATTACCTAGGAAAGAGTACATTGAACAATTGTGTTTAATTAATAAATCAATATTAGCTTGATGATTGCATTCGTTATTAGTAAATCACCACTACCATTAATTGTAAAATATAAAATAGGCTGAAATTACAAAATGAAGGTGATTTTCTTAGAGATGATCATCAATAGTGTGTCCAGTTAAAAATGAGAATAGCCCCCCAGGAAAGACAATAGAAACACTTCCTTGAACATGTAGGGAAGGTGATTCAAGCTAGAGTCAGACGATTCAAAATCACAGGTGCCTCATACAGTTCTTTCCTCAACCCGTAATCCCATATTTCAGGTCATGAGTATCAGAACTTAATTATATCAAAGTATATCTAAAAGCCCTTGCTGATCAATGCCTGCGCTGGATGTCCAGAATGTGGCTTGTAAGTTCTTCAGGCTAGGGAGGGAAGGAAGCCAATGTCACGGTACTTTTCTTTGTGCAGGAAGACAGACACTATGCCTCCAGCTATAAAATTATCTTCATGATATATAAGAGAACAGATCACCAATGCAGCTTTCAGATAAAATACTTTTTCTATTTTTAGCCTGAACTTTCCATCTACTGCAATTCTGCTTTCAGATATCCAACATTAACAATTTGGAAATTTTAATTATAAGAAAGCCAATCAAATATTCTACGACCCAAAAATCTTCCTTTCCTATGTCCCAAATGCATCATGGAATTGTCACTCTCTAGTCACAGAGATATGTCTTTGGATAAAAGGGAGGAAAGATTTCCTCTTCTTGTTTTGTTTTGTTTTATTTTGTTTTGTTGTGTTTTCTATTCATTGCCCAGGGTAGGAGTGTTAGTGTTACTAAAACTAACTTTATTTTTTTAAAAAAAATTTAAGAAAAATATTATTCTCATCAAAGATGTGTTAAGTGGGAGGTGAAAAGCAACATCAAAATTTTCCCAAATGGGAGTTTGAGGCAAAACTACAGTGAAAGCTTTGTGAACAACTGAAGAAAATGGTTGCTTCCTTCACCTAGCATTCTGGGTGCTGGCTGCCGAGATGCCACAGGGTCACAAAGTGTAAACAAAAAATCTTTAAAGAATGGAGTTAGACTGTAATATCCAGAGGGAATGCTTTAATTGACTTAATTTTCATTTTTCAGCCCTCCTCTCTGTCCACAACAGAGACCCAGCCAGGGGCTGCAGGAGCATGCGCCAAATTCAAGAGCCACCAGGCCCTACTTGGGTAAGGCAGGTGAGGGAAGTATGCTGATGAGGAGCAAGCGAAGACAAACTGCATATTCTGTGAAGGAGGGCAGTGACAAACCATTGGTGTCAAAGGATTAATGATCCCAGATAACCATACTTTCTGGTTACACAGAATCCAGAAATCCAGTTTCATGAAAAACTCCCTGATCTTTAAGAGTTGGCATCAAGTACACAACTTGTTAGAATACCACCATGGCCAAAACAGTATGTCTGCAGGCCCAAGAGTGGCCACTAGTTTCTAGTCTACAACTATAATAAAGTAGAAGAGCATAGATTTGGGGACTGAATAAATTCAAGTTTTGTTATTTATTAGTGCTATAATTTGGGGATAATTTATTAACTGTACCCAAGCCTCAGTTTTTGTATCTGGTTATTAAAGGCTTTAATACAGGGTATTTTTTATTAATTTTATTGAGAAACAAATACCAATGACAAATTCAAAACTGATTAGTAGGACAGTTCATTAATTAATACATTGCATATTGTTGCCTTCATAGTGGTTATTCATAGTACAAGATGCAGACATGATATCCTGTCCAAACACTGTCAGTACAAATCTTTCTTCTCATTGAATTAAGAGAAAGTAGCTGTATATCTATCCTAACTAGTTTGTACATACAGATTCACAATGGTCTTTCATTGTATCTCCTTGTTTTGTTTAGTTTTGTCAGAGATGGGTATTACATTGTGATTTAAATATTGTAGGTGTGTGAATTCAGCAAAATAATCCAATGTAGTCCAGTAGTTCATAATAGTAGTGGGTTATCTGTAGGACTAGCAATGTCAGAAGTTGTTGACTTGAGCCTTTTACAGCTCAGTATATTAATATGGATTTACTTTTCATACCTTGTTATTATACTTTCTACTGGATGGTTAAGACGAAGATAAAGCAAGACCCATATAACAAGAAATGTAACTTTTGTATGCAGAGTATTTTTGATGAAAAATCAAGTAGCTATTACACAACTGCTATCAGTATACCCATGGTTTCTTTAGTGTACTGTCTCAATGTTCATATAGCCTAACTCATGTTTTTTTAAAGTACTAGGTTTTAGAGCAATAGAAAATTGAATATTTTGGGGCTGGAGAGACAGCTCGGCAGTCTAAGTGCCTGCTGGGTGAACACAAGGACCCAGGTTTGATCCCTGGTACTGCCAGCTCTGGAACCCTGGGCATGCCATGCTGGGCACTGCAATCGGGCTTGCTGGTGCATGCCTGTAATCTCAGCACTGTGTAGGCTGAGGAAGGAGGATCACTATGAGTCCAAGCTGTGTAATGATATTCTAAACCAAATAAATAAATAAAAGATTTTTTAAAAATGAATATCCTATGTACAAGTGAAATCATTATCTCGCGAGGCTATCATAATGGGTGATGACTCACTAGTGTCATAACCACAAAAGAGATTTGTTGCACAGAGCTCTCCCATATGTGCTCTCCAGCAAAGAAAGAACTGCCAAAAAAGTTCACAGCCCACTTCTCTGCGAGTAGGCAACACACACACACACAAGCAGACCAGAACATATGGCAATGAAACCTAGATCTGTTTAGGTGAGGTTGAAGGGGAAAAAAATGGAAAATATTATGGAGATAGAAGAGTGATTTGTTTTTAGCTCTACCCCATATAAAGGTATGTTAGGCATCCTAAGGCAGCCTACTGACCACAAATTCAGGAGGTGATTTAAATGAAGACCTTGCTCTGAGCTCTCTTTCTTAAGGCACTTGATTGTCTGAGCATCCAGTTCTGTCCCTATGATGAAGTGAACTCTACTGAAATTTTTGAGGACACAAAGCATCTTTTTCTCATGGTGCCCAATACATGCTGTGGTTAATCTAAATAGCTATGGTGCCTTTGCACAATGCTGTTCTGATCAGAAGATGAAATAAACCAAGGAAAGATACATTATGAGTACAAAGTTATCTATGCATATATTACTATAAACACTAATAATCTTGTGTCAGTGTCCACTAATAATTGATGTATTACACAAAACCACACTAGTTGTTATCAGCAATTCATCAAAGTCCATGACTCATTAAACCATGTTCTCATATTTAATTGACCCAATAATAATTAGTCCTCAGAACTGCAATACTTAGAGCTTCCTACGACAGAGCTCAAAAATCATATATTCAAATTAAATGGAAAAATACAATTAATGATCATCAGAGCCGCATTCTTAAAGTTTGGGGTATAATTTGGGTTTTCCAATATTACAAGTACTCTGATATTCCTAAGACCTGCGCCAAGGGTCACACAAACATGAATTTAGGAGTATGTAACTATGCTCAGGGAGAGTATATGCTCCAGTGAACTGAAAAAAAAAAGACAAGGGTCAACTTTGACAATTGAATCTCTGAGAAGTTTACATTTATCCACTTGGTTAAGATGCTTGGTTCAGCAGTTTGTGAGCACATTATCACTCAGCAGAAAGCAGGAGGATGCTATTTCTATTCTTCATTGGAAACAAATTATTGCCACATTTAACTGTCACCACAACTAGTCACCATGTCATATACAGTCAGCATTTTATGGCCAGCAATATGTACAAGAGATATACTTTTAAAAATGAATATGATCCTAAAGTAGGCTAACGAAAAGGTGGGTCTGAAACTTGGTTTGCAATCTATTTCCATGTTGTACATTTTCTCTTCCCTCTTTCTGCCAGTAGAAACTATGGCTGCTGTTAAAGCCTTACTAAAATGTTACACCTAGTAAAAATATCATCCAACTTCCATATTCTAAAGAAAAAAATAAAAGCATCCTCTCTCAACTCTGGATCCTGAGACACGTATCTGAAACACTGCTGATCTGTAAGAAACACAGTGTCTTGTGTATTTCAAAGGAACTGATATCAAATATTTCAAAGATAAAATGACCCCTTAATTCATTGACCCTTAATGTTATTCACAGCACAGAAGGTCTCACCATAGATCGTTTTTAGTCTAAGAGTTTATGCTCAGCCCTACAGATCAAATGCTCTCTTCCCTTATTAATATAGCTGGGAGCCGATCAAAACAGCAGATGTGTGCTCGCTGAATGAGAGACTTCTCTGGGGGTAGTCAGAAGTAGGACAGTAACCAGAGTCTTCCACAGTGCATCGCAGGCACTTCCTCTGCGGGAATTCCACTAGGAAAAGTGCAGTCCAGCAGGCCAGCAGCAACGAGCAATAAAAAGGAAATGGCAATTTTTAGTTATAGCTTCCCCCCAAATTTAAGCTGTACAATTAATAGGCCATGATAACATTTTTATTTTTATTTTATTATTTATCTATCTATCTATCTATCTATCTATCTATCTATCTATCTATTTACTTATTTATTTATTGTAGTACCACGGATTAAACTCAGGACCCTGCACGTGCCGCGTGGGTGCTTATTCTACTGAGCTGTCTCCTCAGCCCTATGACAACATTTTGACCATCCCAATTTCTTCTCTTTCTCCACTAGCCAAATTCTATGGAGTACCAAAATGCTCTAGAACCTTCTTAGCTACCTAAATTGGCATTTCATACATATGCAGGATTTTGTTCATTTCTTATGAATTTTTCAATTTATTGGAGTATAGGTTCTCAAAGTAGTTACTAATAGCCTGGATTTCAGCACTATCCATTGTGATTTCATGTGTTTCACTTCTAATTGTACTTTTGGGGGTCTTTTCTTGCCTTTTTTTTGACAGGACTGGGTAAGGTTTTATCTATTTTGGTCATTCTTTCAAAAAGAGTCAGCTTCTCCACTCTTGTTTGTTTAGTCATCAATTTTTGCTCTGATCTTTATAACTATTTTCTTATATTAGTTATGGATTTGGATGTTAAGTGAAATAAATCAGATAACTTCACATAGTTTATATTATAACAAACTCAAAATATAAAGCAAAATAAATCACAGAAAACAGGGAGATAGATATTTTGCAAAAGGGAAAGTGACCCAGAGATAGAGGGCAGGGGGAAGAGGTTTTTGTAGATAAATGGATGCAGTTAGAGGCAAATTGGTAAGTGAAATAAATCAGACCCACACTTGCAAACACCATACTATCTCGCTAGGGTGAGAACCAGAAAGAGTACTGAAAACCTAAAAGGCACAACAGATACTGTGAAAGGGAAAGAAACTGCTCAATGGGAAGGAAAAACTGGGATGAGGAGCAGGACAAATGAAAGAAGGGGAAAATATATATAGGCATATATGCAGAATAGCTTGGATAATTGTATTGTCGATTTTTGTTGGTGTTTGGAAAGGAGTGGTTAATGCTTAATTTTTTACTTTGATTTTGTTTTTCCTCTTTTGAAGTTCTTATACCTTCTTTGTTATTGTTTTGCTTAGTTTTTTTTTTCTTTAAGAGAATCTTACACATTTATATCTCATAATCCGAATAACTAATTTAAAGATAGCATCATGTAATACAACCATTGTTGAATTCCTATTACTTTGTTTAGTGAAATCTTATATTATTTCTAATGGGTTTTTTTTTTCTATCAGTATTTTGTATTCTTTAAAAATAGAGAAGAGAGAGGATACCAATTGGCTTCAGGACAATACTGTTCCACCCCTAAGCAAAGTAGGTTTTCTACTGTTGTTCTGAGTTCCTTCACAGTCCCTATTTTCAACTCCTTTGTGGCTGGTTACCTGAATTAAATTTCTTCTGCTAGCATTCTGACATAGACTCTATCTTCCATGCTAAGAAAATAAACATTGTGAAAACAGCAAAATTTGTTGTTACTTCTACAGTGTCAGAAAGTGAATCAGTCATCCCACTAAGCACGCTGCAAGTTAAGCTGATATTATCAGTTCTAAAGTCTTGCTTAAAAAAAGCAAGCAGCCAATCAGCTTACATTGTGACCCAGATTCTTATCGCACTATAAAGTTTGTTGACAAGCAGCTGTGCGCAGAACACGCTTCGGGAAGCGATATCTTAGTGCACGTTGGGAAGGCCATCTGGCAAGGTATATCAAAGCCTTAAACCTCTTGCGCCTTTACCCTACTAGCGCTACTTTGGCAGAACATCTTCTACACATTTATCCAAAAAGATGAAAAAATTTTCTGCAGAAGGATGTTTATTATGGTATTATTTAAATCAGGATATATATATATATATATACTACACATTTATCCAAAAAGATGAAAAAATTTTCTGCAGAAGGATGTTTATTATGGTATTATTTAAATCAGGATATATATATATATATATATATATATATATATAATTTGAAAATGAAAACCAAAAAATAAAACTGATAATGTAAATCTATTCGATGGTATATTATGCAGTTGTAAAAATTATAACTATCAGTGTCATGGCAACAAGAAAAAAAGCACACAATAAAGGCAAAGCAATCAGGAAAGAAAATTTTATACGCATGATAAAGACCATATAAGTATATGTGTGCTAGAACGAAAAGACTGAAAAGAAATATATACACACAATAGTTGAAGGTCCTGTTAAGAGACAAATTACTTACACTAATTTTCAAAACATGATTCTGTTTCACTCTAAGTATTCCATTTAACTTTGGTAAGTAAAAATAAGAGAGGGCTGGGGATATGGCTTTGTAGTAGAGTGCTTGCCTAGCATGTAGGAGGCCTTTGTTTCAATCCCCAGAACTGTGATAGCTACTTAGATAGATAGATAGATAGATAGATAGATAGATAGATAGATAGTTAGACAGATCTTTCAACAAAGTCAATGTCAATACCTAGAAGAAATAAAATATCATATACTAAGATACCAGTCCATCCTTGTTTTAGGTTTACAATATTAGATGTGGCTAGGCTTGAATTGAAATTACGATCCCCAATCTGCCTATTTGTTCATTCTTCATACATGTGTTCTCCTTTCCAGAATTTCATCTGCTCTTCCATGATTGTTCAACCTCCCTTTGAGGGAAGTGGCTGGCATCACTTATACATATAAGGAAATGTGATGCTTAGATAGAGTGGAGACTGTGTCCTAGAGGACCACACCTTCCAACTGTCCATAAGCAGGAGGAGGAAGTATTGAAGGCTTGAAGAGGTGGTCCCATGGCATCTGCAAAAGGCAGTTGCCTATTCATGGTCTACTTGGCATGGCTTCAAATCCTTTATTCAAATTACACCATGCTCTTGGTTCCCTTTGGAAGGGTGAATATGGCTTCCCCTGCACAACCCTTTCCCCTCAGTCACCTCAGGACAAACTTTCAAAGTAATGTTTACTTAGCTCAGGTACATAGAAGCAATATTCAATTTGTTTTCATTGTAAATAATAAAACTCCAGTGCAGAATTTAACTTGAAATATGGCCGCATAAAACACCAAAGAATGAACTGTTTTCACCATGAATATAAAGTGGTAATAAAAAAAAATCGCAGGTTCTGAAACTCAACTCTGAGTTTAAATATTAGATTTTCCACTTACAAGCAGAATGATCCTGAATCTTCACTCTTTCTGCTTCTCAGTTTCCTCATCTATAACCTGGGGCTAATATATATGACAGTCATGAGAATTAAATTAACTATTTCTCATGAAATTCCCTAGGAAATACGATAACCAATAAAGTAACCAATAGAGTTCAGCTAATATTTTTAAAACTCTCTCTCCAAAAAAACAAATATTGTGTGTTGTGTCTCCTGCAAGTCTGTTATCCCATCCTTCCCAGGTGTCACTGTGCCTACCTGAATTCATCAGAGAAGCAAGCAGCCAAGCTCAGCACAGTTGATACAGAGGTTATCACTGATTTTCCCTGCAACCTTTTTCCATTGGGCCACTGATGGATTGGAGTTTAACTGGCAAAAAAAATGAGTACCTCTTTCCAAAATGAACTTGAAATAAAACATCAAGTCATCTCTTGACAATTTGGGAACCCAGTGTACTCTGAAGAATGAGTCACAGAAATACTATTCCATTCAAGCCACTACCAGCTGCCTTACGCAAGCACTGGAAGAAGTGTGTGTTAGGACACATTGTCAGCGCAACTGTACACACACATTTTGAGGGGAGTCTGAATGGATCAGACAACCTTTCAAAGCCTGTTAAAAGTGACTCCTGGCATGAAGAGCTTGTAGGTTATTAGCTCCTTCCTCCCTCTTTCCTAAGACACCCAAATTTCCTTATTGCTAAATCTACTCATGATTTCCATTGGCAGGATTCATCCTTCTCCAGTCCCCACTCAGTCCTATCAGCCTTTGGGGCTTGCAGTCAGTCACTGCTTCAGTCCTGAGTACTGGGTTCCCTTATCATTGCCAGGTTCCCTTGATGCTACTGGATGGCTGATTATTAGATTCACAAGGCTCCTTAGAACTTAGATTTCTTTAGAGACTATGACAGCCTCTCTCTTATCATCTTCTTTTGGGCCTGAGCAGAGGACTAATCTCCAGTGTTGCTCCCTACTCCTCATTCTTTCTAACCAACCTGAATAGTACTCCAGCCCATCTGCCAGGGCTAGAGAGTGCCTCCCAGCTAAAAGGCAATGGCCAGCTCTTCCACAACACGGACTTGTTCAAACTAGTCCTGCTGGTTCCCTCTCTCTGCCCAGGATATACAGAAAAGCATCCTGCACTATGCTAGTTTCATAGAAGCAGTCACTTCTCTCCCAAACACCAAAATCTGTTCCTGCAGAGCTACCATTTCCAGAATTCCAATGAAATCTAATCTGGATTCTGCTTTGGCCACAAAACTGTCTCTGGATTCAACTTTTGGAACATCAGCCTTCTCATTCTGGGTCTTGATACCTATCTATTTTTAACCCGCTTGCTGTCATTTTCCCTTTTCCAACAACTGGATGTGGGTGGGAAAAGGACTGTACTGTGAATATCTCTTGATAATTAACAAAACCATCCTAAAGCTTTAAGCTCATGAATTAAAGGTAAATGTCAACATACCTACAATATCATGATATAAAGAGACTCAAAATGATAAGCCTTTCTAGAATTTTCCATCTTACCAAAATGATCCATCTTAAAAGGAAATGTTTTAAAGAATCACAACTAACCATCCAGCCATATTTCTGTGTGCTTGCTTGGACATGCTTACCTCAAACCACTGCCCATGAGACTGCATCTTGAGGATGACGCAGGGGTCTGGTTTGGAAAGTGCATCCCTGTCAGAAATGCCTTTGCACGCCACACGCAGTTCAACTTTGGTCAGGCAGGGGCTGTTAAAGATTCCCAGCGTGTTGGCCGCTGACTCATAAATGTTGCTCATCTTCTTCATTCTGTTTTAGGCAAGAAAAAAGATGTGCCAATCACTGTAGTATTTCTCATAGCAAAAGCCAGCCTTCTAACCTCTACTTAGGAAACTGTTCATCACACAGTTTCAAATATTAAACGTATTTATTATCTCACTTCCCAAATGAGTGGCACAGTTTCAGTGAAATAAAAAACAAACAAATTAAAGGACAAAAACCAAAACCCCAGTGCAGGTACACTTGGCTAAGGACACACTTTTCCTGTATGATTTGCACAGTAAAATTTTTAATCTATGCAATAAATTCATGAATTAGTGCAACAGACTGCAAACTGTAATGTAGCTGTGTATTAATTAAATACATGGCTTGTGTGAAATTTTATAGATTTGTTGGTTAATTGATTTAATCACATCTCAAGTTTTCATGACTTCCACGAATCCAACTAGTCTATGTGCTACAGCAGAGAAGTATATCATCCTACCCTCATAAACTGTTTTAATTTCCCACCCCTCTGCCCTGGCTCCTCTTCTCAAGGTGCCCTCAACAAGTCAGTTACAACATACCTACAGTGGCCCATTTTCTGTTCTGCTGCCCAAATCTATCTTCACCTTTCCCTCCTAGGCTTCCACCTACCCTGTCAGAATCAGAATTAAAAGGCGAAATACAGAGAGAAGAGCATGAAGCCTCTGATTCTGAATTTACAGAAACAGCAGCCACAGATATGATACTCTTCCTACCAACACTTCTCCTCCTGGAGGGTAGGTCACAGCCTACCAGTGTTCTCCTCCCTTGCTGAAGAGGACTAGATGGGTAGGGGCCCTGGATGATTCTCTCAACTGTGAAATTTAGGATCCTTTTCACAGAATTCTGTATTTTTAGAGATTCATTGGGAAAAATAAAAATGGCTGCCTCAACCTAACCTGGCATTAGTGCCTTATAATGAAAATTCCTCGTTTATGACATAGAGACAACCTCGCCCTCTTCTTCCCTCCTTCAGCAAATATTTATTTGGCTTCCCCTTGTTACTAGCCACTATGTCTGTTCAAATGAGTATACCATCCCATCTCTTTTATATGGTAATGGCTATGCATCAGCATTACACACACACACACACACACACGTATGCACGCATGCACATGCACATGTTCACCAGTAAAGCTTTATTCCACACAAGCATGTTCATTTATTTACATATTGTTTGTGGCTGCTTTCAGTAGAAGAGCAAGATTAAGTAGCTACAAGACTGCATGACCCACAAAGCCTAAAATACTCTGTAGCCAGAAAATATTCATGAACTCCAATTCTAAACTATTGGATAAGCTGAATTTGTGTCTGAGAGGAGCTGCAATTCTGTTTTAGTAAGCAGCACTGTGGAATTATGTTTGAGGATGAGGGCTGTTCTGTCCTACCAAGCTGAACATTAAGAGCGACTTTGGGATATTTGTCTTATACGTATTATATATTCAACCTGGAGAGGATTGGCAGCTTGCCTAAATCCTATAATCATTCTAATGACAGAGTGAAGGCTACAATGCCAGTTTCCTGCCTCCTAGCTCTGTACTATCTTCACCACGTGTATAACCTTCATCTGGAGAAATGCTCAAATCTCTGCAAGAACACTGGATACATCACATATTCCTCATTTATCTCCATCTCCATACAGAGTCATACTTCCCCTTAGTTCAAAATGCACATTATTCAAATATAGAAAAAGCACAACCTTCCAAAGCCCCTTGAAACCAATTGACAACACTGAGTTTTTATGTCTTTGGCTCCCTCCTCCCCCTTCTACCACCCTAATCTTCTAATTGCTAAACCTACTCACAGTTTCCATAGGTAGGAGTCATCTTTCTGCAGTCTCCAAATCTCCCTGATCAGGCACTCATGGGAGCCCTGACCAGGTACATGGAGCTCATGAGTTCCTGGGTCTGCCCAGAGGGAAGAGCAGTACTGCCCTTGACTATGGAGTGCTACACAGACCAGGGAAGCCAGGTTGTTTGGACTTTGTCCAGCAATGAAGCTCACTGCCAAGGAAGGTGATCACAAAATACGGCTCTCTCAATGGGTGATCAGCTACCTCCGTGGCCCCGGAGAAGTGGAGTAAACATGTTAATTTTACACTCTGTTAGAGAACAGGATTCATATTGCCAGATTACCAATACACTGTCCGCGGCCTATTTAAATCCTCTTTGTTGCCTTTCCTACAATACCTGGTTTCGCAGTGACTAATGTCTGTGGAGAATTATTTTTAGGAAAGCTGACTTTTGACCAATTTTTGAAGTAAATTATCATTGTCCTTTCACTCACATAATTTAAGCTATAAAAAACTACCACTTTAGCATGTCCACTCTCTCTAACAGGACAAACTGAACCTGAAACTTAATTAGTTTCTGAATGAGCTGCAAACATCACCAAGACAATAGAGAGCTAAGAGGGAAGGAAATCAGCTTGAGTTCACAGGGGAACCAACTGAGCAGAGCTTGTCTTAAGACTTAAAAATGAGCGCATAATCACTGCTCTGCTTGCCTTGGGCCTGTTTAAATGTCATACTATATCCGGGCCCTGTGCTGATGTCTCTATTACTCAGCACTTCCATCTCAGTTCAGGCAGTAGGAATGAGACATCTGCCTTGTGCCTGGCTTTGTGGTGGTCGGAGGATAGGCTGACCGCCCTTCTATTCATCCCAAGATAAACCAGTTGCTCTTTTGGAGCTTGTTAGTCCTGTTCCTACTCAGCACCCCTTGATCTACCCTAAGATTTATCCTAAACTCTGTGCTTGGCACTAGTGGTAGGAAGCAGCTGAGACGGTCCGCCTGCCCAGAACCTCATACTCTGGAGCAGTACTTTTGGATCCCAAATCACTTGGAAGCATGCTAAACTGCAGTACTATTTCAAGCACCTGAAGCAGGGCCTAAGATTCTGCTGTCACAGATTCTGCTGACCTGTGGACCACACCCTGAGCAGCAAGACAAACTGCCCTTCTGGGTTGCTTACCCTAAATGTGACACTCATTATTATTATTATACTATTATTTTATGCATTTAGTAAGGGTCTCACTACATAGATCAGACTCATAGTGATCCTCCTGTTTTCATCCTCCCAAGCACTGGGATTACTGGCACATGCTGCCACGCTCAGTCTCAATCCCTGTCTCAGCACACCCCAGGGGCACAACATGCTGGGGAATGAAACCTGGCTGCTGGGCTCTGCCTAAGCAGGTGCTTTAGTCCACTGAGCTATCTGGCCAGCCCTAGATGTGACACTCATACATGAGCCGTGATACAACACAGGGGATGCATGTGGACCTAACCCTGAAAAATCTGGATTTAGATCCCAGCTCTATCCTTACTTGTATTATCTTAAGTGATTTATTTGAATCAACCCCTCAGCTTTATCATCTTTAAAATGGGGTAATAATAGTTTGCAATCTGTAGACTTATCTTCAGATTGAATAAATTAATCCACATAAAATCCTCAGAGATTTTCTAGGCAACAAGGAGTGCTCAGTACACACACACACACACACACACACACACACACAGTTGATTTTAATTACATCATTAAGCTCACATGACTTTTACCAAGCTCTTTGCTCTGCTAGGTTGTTCCTTTGCCAGGTCAGGAACTGAAGCTGAGAAAACTGCAGTCACTACATGTTGCTCTCTAGACACAAAGTGACAAAGACCTGAACCCAAGAACTTCAGATGCTGAATTTACGCTCTCAATTATTCTGCTATAGCACTTTCCTGTGTCAGCTGCCCAAGAAGGTTATAAGAAAATGCCAAGCGAAGGCTTGAACTAGGGATTTCCCCAAATTCTCTTGACTCCCAAGGCTTTCCTGAATGTCGCAGGTCAGCTATCTCTCCTCTTTCTGTCTCCTCTCCAAAATTTTCAGTGCCCTACTCTCAGTCCTTTCAGATTCTTTAGATGTTTAGAGCCTCCCCTCCCCTCTCCTTTCATAGAGAACCCTGTAGCTTATGAATTGATCTTCCATTTGAGTTTGTCTCTTCTCACAACTTTACTCACACAGCTTTACTCACCCAGCTGAAGCCCTCTTAACACCCAGTTAGGTAACACAAACTCTTTCTAAGCAGGAAGGTACAGGAGAAAATTCATGAATATTTATGCCTTTTGATTCTCATCAAGGACACAATGTCCTATTAATCTCTTGTAAAAATAACCTGCCTTCCTACTATTAATCACATGAATAATAAACTGCACAAATACTGTTTCAATAGTCAGGTATTGTCAGCCCTGTTACACAGATGTGAAAGAGGAGGCTCACAGCATTTCATAGACTGCCTCCATGTTGTAATTGGTAAATGAGATGTGAAGTAAGCCTAGATCTAGTAGACCCCAAAGCCTGTGTTTTTAATTGAGTAAGCATCCCTATGCTGATTATTTCAAACACTGAGTCATTGATAAGTTATAGATGGTAAAACTACAACACTTAGCAAGCACAGAGATATAATGATATGAATTACCAAAAGCATGTTAATATAAAAGATATGTAATAGTGCAATATGTTGAATTTACAATGTGAAAATTGTCATAGGTGCTCAAAATTAATAATATGCATGCACAATTTTTTTTCAAAGAATACACTACATCCAAATCATTCAAGTGTTATTAGGCATCTCCTGAGGTTTCTAAGTTGATGTAGCAAAGAGATGAAAATCTCATTTTTCCCCAAAACATCACATTCTTGGGAAAATGTGCACAAAAAAGTCAAATATTCTAATGTTCTTAGGAACTTCTGGGCTCACAGTTTGGGCTCTGACAGTGAATCATAAAGATAAGATTTTTCTAGAAAGAAATTATGCCCATTGCATCACATTTGTATTAATTTTATAATGCTCAAATGTCACCCATATTTAGGAGAACTACATGTATAAATTTAACCACATAATTACAAAGGCTGAGGAAAACTTCCAGAGGTAAAACAGGAAGTAAATATCCAGAAAATAATTTGCATGACTATCTCCTTTTGGTTGCAGCCCCTCCTTTTCTTATCATGTCAAACATAACTATAGTGTTGAATGAGACAAACAAAGGAAATTTAGATAATGTCCTATTATTTTGGAACTGAAATAATTTCCTTGCATTTCTCGGGCAACTAAATTTACCCAGTAGAAAGATCAAATCCCAACCTTCTTTTGTTCAGTTATTTTCCATTTTTAATATAATCACAGGTTGGGCTTGTCCATTAATGTCATATTAACAGGAAGCTGGGGGTTCATATAAAGAGTTTTGTGCTTTTTGCCTCATATAGTAAAAAAAGAAGAAGATCATTTTTATGTTCAACAAGAGCAGCTACAGATAGCACAGCAAGCCAGAAGGCGATTTCTTTGAGAAAGCTTGATAAGTGATCTACCGAGGGGTCTTGTTCTGCTCCCACATCTTCTCATTTAAAACTTGTCTCATCTGCTTTTAATTACACCCTAGCATTAATTCACTTTTGCTTAGTTGGCTGGCAGAAGACAGAATGAGTGTGTAAGGAAAAGAAAAGGGGTTGAGTAGACAGCAAAGTGTAAAAAGAAATATGTGTTCGGAACAAGAACACAATCTCTAATTTGGTGTTGACCTATAAAAATATTGTGATGAGGAAAGCAGTCTATAAGCACACTTGAACTTTGGCTAATGTGCCCATGGAAATAATGTCTTACTTTATCTTACTTTAAAGATCAATAGCTATCTGTTGCTAGTGACTACCATATTAGACATCCACTGGGCAAATGATACTGGACCAGTGTTCAAAAAGTCTTTTGTTCCTTTGTTTTTCTGTAGACCATAGCAACCCATAAAAATAGAGCTTGAAAAATACAATAAATATGTAAAATCACTCTTTGGTGGAGACAGAAGTGCTAGAAGGTCTTAACTGGTCCCAAGTTTGGCTGATAGACTCGCCCTCACCTGTCCTCACTAGTGGACTGGTGGTGACAGCCTTAACTCACTGGTGGTAAGTGGATTCAGACTTGAGAAAGCATGACAAAATGAAGTTGAAATAGCTGCTATCCATATACATGAAAAGGGCACCCAGCAGCTCATGAGAAAAGACCTAAGGTTGGGGAGGTGCAGGGAGATGGCTCAGTGGAATAAGTGATTCCCTGGCAAGCTCAAGGGCCTGAGTTCAATCCTCAGTTCTGCACCCCTCCCCAAAAAAAGATCTTAGGGACAATACTAGAGTGAAGTGTTCCTTAGAACTTCCACCTAATATGATGTTATTTTGCGTTTAGCACATTATTATATTTCTACTGTGGTTTTTAAAATAACAGAACATAAGTTTGTGTCAAATGGCAAGAGACAAAAGTTTATGTAGAAGCAGCAAGTGAACTGAATGTAATTTTGGAGTCAAGAGTGGGTAACTTCAAAGGGAAGACATGGAGAACAGTGTAATGTCTGTCTCAGTGAGCATCCATGTGACCAGCTGTCATGGATACGTGGGTGATAGTCTGTGGCAATGAACCATCTCCCCTCCCCCCTTCTATCTGTCAGTGAGGCTTCCTGAGAACCACAATACTAGTTAGAACAGGAAGTAGAATTGCTTTCTGTAACAACATGAGAACTGTACTATATTTATTGGAACACTTTGTTGGCAATAGATAGGAACACGTAGGGTCTCCACATTGTCATTGAGAAACTTTAGTGGGTCTCTGGCAGCAGGAGGAAAGACTGAAAGAACTGACCCAGTCAGTATACCAGGGCAAGACTTTGAAGGATCTGATCAGAAGAGAAAGAAGTATAGCCAATGATGTGCGTATGGCAGCTGAGAATTCTGGGTATTTCTAATAGTTATCAAATGTGAGAAAATTGGAGTACAAGGAAACATGCAGTCTTCAAGAAGGGTAACAGCATTCATTTATTTATTTATATAAATAAATAAATGCTGGACAGAAAGTACTAAGCATAACAGTGCTGCCAACCACAGTGAGGATTTTGGATAGTCATGTGTCTGTCCCTGTGCTAAGCGCTTGAATTACACTGTCACTTTTAATCATTCCAAGCAGCTGTTGATTTACTATTTTTACTGTACATATGGGAAATTGGATTCAGAAAACTATAAGCAAATTGTTAGGTCATATAACCAAAAAATGGAGAAGCCAGAATTCTGTCAGATTTGTTTTAAACCTAGAAGCTCAAGATTTGGTCTTTAATGCTATTCTGTCTCCAGTTTCTAGTTCTACTGGAAGTCCCAGAATGTTACATCTCATTCATTCGTTTATAAAATATTTATTTAGCACTTCAAGTATGTGCTGGGAACCATGCTGAGTACTGGGAGATAAAAAGGGCTGCTACCTTTATGGTGCTCATCGGCTGAAGTTGAAAAAGACAGGCAAACAAGTATCTACAGTAGATCATTTTTGCTTCTTTTGCCATCTACTACATTCCCACTAAAATAGGCACTGAGAGGCACAGAAATTGACGGTAACATTGGAAAGGAAAAAAATATACACATGGGATTTCCTGTTTTCTATACAGTAGTGTGGTATAAAACAATTGTTCTATGAGGTTACCA
>NW_004524584.1:9940033-9941535 GCF_000260255.1 Octodon degus | reverse complement strand
ATATATTTATTCTCAATCCTGAATGAATAGAAAATAACAACAGCAGCATCATGTGGCCTAAGAACAAGGATAACTATGTTGTGATCAAGTCATATGACAGAACCTCATGCATCAATGAAACTAAAGGACTTTTGAAATGTGAAACAGCATGGGTGAAGTTCTTGGACATAATGGTGAACCAAACATGAAGGAAATCACAGTGTATATGATGTATGATCCCAGTTACACGAAGCTTAACAATAGCCCCAAATTAGTTACAATCATAGACAACACAGTAACAGTTATCTTTTGTGGAGGCAATGATAGGGCATACAAGAAAGGCTTCCAGATTGCAGAAATATTCTATAACTTCTTTGGGAGTGCTTGCTGTGTAAAAATTCATGAAACTGTATACTTAGGATGTGAACACTTAGATAAAATTTTGCATAAAAATGAATAATAGATGGCAAAAATAGAACACCATAACTATTAGTAATCATAAAATGGTTAAATTGGCTTGCTAAAGTAAAAAGACATCTAGATTATTTTTAATATATAATTAGTGAATCTTAAAAGCAAACTATAAGAATGAAGCAATGAATCAATGAATGAATGCACAGATAAAAATATCAATTAAAGGGAAATATGGCCGGAAGTAGTAACATATACAAAGCCTCCGGGAACAAACCTTAAATGAGATGGTGAAAATCATTCTTTCATTTCCCCAAATTAGATTTTCCTAGTTTGAATATGCATTCCTCACTGCAATCAACAGCTACTAGGCATGCATAGATATTTGCTAAATTGCTAAGGTCAAATCATATTGGTTCTAGAGCTGGCCAGATAGCTCAACCGACTAAAGTGTCTGCTTAGGCAGAGCTCAGTGGCCGGTTCAACCCTCAGAGGGCCTTGCTGGCCCCACCTATAGGGCATGCTGAGACAATGATTGAGACTGGGTGAGGTGGTGTGCACCTATAATCCCAGCACTTGGGAGGCTGAAACCAGGAGAATCACTATGAGTCTGATCAACATCGTGAGACCCTGTACAACCTGTAGACTCCGTACTAAATACATTAAAAAAAAATCATAGTGGATCTACTCTGTCCAACTCCTCTGTAGGTACCTAAATCCTCCGGAGCAAACACGTTTCTCATCCTAGAACCCCTGCGGTTCCTCTTCCATGAGGCACACTAGTTTCTAGTCACTTTAAGGTATTCTGTTCTTATGACTCCTTTTCATACTTTTAAGTCTTTCCTCTTCCTCTAGTGGAATGGTGAAAAAAATAGAAGTTTTCTTTTTCCCACTTAAAAATTTTTTCTCTTATATTCTCCTATCATGGCCTAATTTGTATTCCCCGAATTTCCCTGTATCCCCCATACTCTTTTTTTACCAATGCTTAATCTGTGTTCTTATGATCCTATTTATTTATTTATTTATTGGTGGAACTGGGGATTGAACTCAGGCCCTTGTGCTTGCCAGGGAAGTGCTTATTCCACTGAGCCATCTCCCTGGCCCCTGATCCT
>NW_004524584.1:9938810-9939493 GCF_000260255.1 Octodon degus | reverse complement strand
GTTATGCCCTGAATTAAGCTCTTACCTTAGGGTCCCTAGGATAGATTTACATTAGAAAACCAAAAGCAAAAGATCTTTGATGGTCTGGAACACCCTTGATAGCACCAAGCCACCACACATGAGCCCAATAGCCAGAACGCAGGCTTCCAGCTCATACCTGTTGAGTGAGCACTTCCTGCTCACGTTCTGTCCCCACACAGGTGACCCTCATGGGCTATACCAAGAATGAGGATGTCACTGGGGATATCTTCATTGCTGAACCTCTGCAACACAATTTTCCAAGTAACAACGCCACTTTCAGACAGAAATGACTTATTCTTACTTCCACAACAACTAGACTAAAACATTTGAACATGTCCCCTAACTTCCAGGTCTCTCAGACTCTGTTTCCCTATATTAAATTCTCATAATCTAGGCAACAAATAAGACCTATTCATGGTCAGGCATTTTTAAAAAATAATTGAGTTTGATGGATCATTTTAGCTATACATGTTTACACTTATCATAGGGAATTTGTACCTGTGCTTGATGTAACGGTATTTCTTTTATTCCCATTCTCTTAAGCTCCCTTCAACTCCTCCTTCCCTCCTTTTTTCTTTTGGGCAAAGTTTTGTTATCATTTTTACCTTTATTTTCTTATCCCTTCCTTCTCCCCACAATGCCCCTTCCAACTAGAACATTTT
>NW_004524584.1:9938025-9938710 GCF_000260255.1 Octodon degus | reverse complement strand
ATTTTGCTACATATTTATACTTTAGGTTTCTCACACCACAGAAACAATTTAATAGTTACACATACATTTGATTTATTTCACATAACAGTATGGTCTCAAGGTGCATTCATTTACCTAGAAATGTTTCAAGTTCATTCTTCTTTCTGGCTGAGTACTATCTATCTATCTATCTATATTTCTTTATCAATTCATCATTTGATGGGCTTCTGTGATGTTTCCAAACTTTAACTATTACAAATTATGCTGTTATGAATATGGGTGTGCAAACATCATGGATGATGTTCCTAATTGTTTTGAAAAAATAAGAAGAGCAAGAGCTGGGTCAAATTTAATATCTCATTTTAGTTTTGGGGGGAATTTTCACAGTAACTGCACCAGACTACACTCTCTCCAACAATGAAGAAGGGATCCTTTTTCCGCATAATTCTACTGGTGTTTAAGTTGGTTTATTCATTGATAATAGCCACTCATTCTGGAGTGAGATGAAACCTCACCATTAGTTTAATTTGCACCTCTTGAATGACCAATAATGTTGAACACTTAAGTGTATGTTTATTTGTTGTTTCTATTTCTTCATCTGAGAAGTATCTACTCATTTTAGATGCCAATTTGGGATTTGGCCTTTAAATTGGGGTAGCGGGATCTGATTATTTTTCAGGTCTTTATATATTCTAGATATTAGTCC
>NW_004524584.1:9926004-9929465 GCF_000260255.1 Octodon degus | reverse complement strand
GAAACTAATAAAACAAGACAGGAAATGACAATTTATATGACAAGTCACAAAAAATAGCAAAAACACAAAAACAACATGCTGTGTTTGGAGCCAGTAAAATGCTTACATTCATGGACACCACTTAGGTGGGACAGGATATAGTCAAAAGCACACTGGACACACACTGATGAATTTGTGTCTGATATTTCTTAATGGTGACATAATTTCCCTGAACCTCAGTTTTCTTATTCCAAAAAACTACCTCTGAAGGCTTTGTGGAGGACCAGAGATAATAAACAAATAAAAAAACCCAGTTTTTCTGCATTCATTTCCAGTGTCCTGTGGTCCAACAAATGTCAAATGATCCCCATGCTTAATCTTCAGATCATTTAAGGAAGCTGTAACTTAAAGCTACATCAGTATATAAATCAAGACTCTAAAATAAAAATCCATTCATATTAAAATTATTCATATATTTCACTTTGGGCCATACATGCTAGAACAAATATTTTCAATTATAGATTCAACTGTTTCACAGGACATGTAGGACCTTTGGGCAAGTTCTATGAAGAATTAACTTTAACTTTTCGGAGAAAGGGTAAGGTAAAATCAGCTTCATTCTTACTTGAGAGCCAGAATTTCATTCAATATAAAAATTTCTACTAATATCTACTGGATATAAAAGATAACTTGCTTTCTTATTGTTCCATTTAATTCCCATAGTAGCATTAAAGATGCAGGTGTTAAAATGTGTGTGTGCATATGCCTGTATATAAAACCTTCCCAGAAAACATTCTGTCTGCTTGCTCAGCAGAATTAAGCAGAACCAGGCTGGTGAGACGGCTCAGTGGTCTAAAGCACCTACTTACAACAAGCTTAGCAAAGCATAGGGACCGCGGTTCAATCCCCCAGCACCACATACCAGCCAGCCCCACCCCCTGGTGGGCTGAGCTTGACACACACACACACACACACACACACACACACAATAATTAATTAATTAAAAAAAGAATTAAGCAGAACCGTATGGTCAGCTGTGAAAAGTAACATGCTTTAGAGAGGAGAGAAAAGCCAGAGTGTGTTCTCCACCTGTCCTTTCCCTTCACAGTCCAATCAAAGGGGTAGTTGACATAGTAAAACAGTATCAACATGTCTAGAGCCACTAAGTCACTACTGAAAGGCAGTAACTCCAGAGAAATATCTGGACTTAAAGAACAAGACCTTGTGTTGGTGAAAAGCAAACCTCTAGTATATTAGGCATATGGACTTGGACTTCTATGTTACTGCATCACCATCTGTCTTGATCACAGCTATCCCCATGGCCACTGACTTTCTTGAATTATATAAATGTATGTGGAGATATTGTAGCTTTTATCTATATGTTTCCCTAAAACCTTATGCATACATAGGTGGAGAGTTTTAAAGGTGACTGGATAAGGGTGTGTGAATATGGATTAGGGTATGATACTGAAATAAAGTATGTGGGTAATGGGTATCACCTGAGTATGGGTGACATTAATCAATAGATTTATAGACTGGATGGAATATAATGGGATAGATGGAATTCAAGTTTTTAGCTGCTGCTGCTCTCTGCTTCTACTGTTTTTAATATTGTTTGCTATTTTTCTGACTTCTGCTTGTCATGCCAGCAACTGTTTCTCCTCTATGATGTCCCTTTGATATGCCACCCTGCCTTAAAATCAGCCTACTGTAGTCTGAAAGCTTTACAAATGGTGATCTAAAAAATTCTTTCTTCTCCTTTAACTTGTAAGCAAATGTATTTTTTTCCACAATGAAAGAAGTAGTAAGACAGGTTGTGGTATCAGAGAAGTAGAGTACTTGCTATGATACTACATGCCCATGTGGTTTAGAAGCCTTTAGAACTGACTTGTACAGTTTAGAAAAGCTTGGAGAGGCAAAATGAAGAAGCAACCATAGAATGCTGCAAACTAAACTTTATGGGAGATTGTGGTCAGAGCTCAGAAGACCAGAATACTGACAGAAATGCTGCTTGTAAAAACTGGGCTCAGAAGATTTCCATTGGGAAGAACTGCATTGGATATTGGACTCCAGATCATGGATGTTATGCTTTTGCAGAAAATTTGTCTGCATTTTGCTCTTTTCCGGAGAATTTGCTTGAGACTGAGATTAAGTGTCATAGTGCAATCTGGTGGAAGAAATTTCAAAGAAATCTAACCTTGAGATAGTGGCATGGTCATTATTCAGGCTTTGAGAACAAGAACAAAGGGTCCAGGAGATCGATTTTAAAAATTTTGAGTTTAGCCAGAAAGAAAGCCCCAGAAAACTTGTAGTCTATAAGATGGAACAGAGGTTAACTTGGCTACTAAAAAGATTAGTATTCAAAAGCCAGGCATTTCAGCAGAGGACAATACAAAAATAGTCAGAGGACATTAAAGAAACCAGAAGGACTTCACCTTCAACAGTGCAAAGGTGAAATACTTTGCTTTGAGAAGGGAGCCTCAGAATACCACCTTGATGAGTGGCACAAGCCTAGGGAATTTGTTTCTTGAGAATGGGTTTATAGTTGTCAGAGATTCAGGCACTCACTCCTAAAGCCAAGGGAAAAGGAAGCCTGGCTACTGCTCTAGACAGCGATAGACCTTGGCATCATCCATGTGCTGCTGGTTCAGGCACATGCAGGATGCAAGAGTTGCGGGGTCAGAGAGGCTTCTATCCAAACTTCAGAAGAAGGCCTGGGAAAGACAGGCAGTGTGCCCCAAGAGGGTAGTCCGTGAAGCTGAGTCTGAAGCCAAAAGTACAGTGGAAACCCAGAAAATTGCAGAAGCTAGAAACATGGTTCATCTGAGAAAATTTGGATGGAGCGAGCACAGTTCAAGAGAGAAGCCATGGGAGATACAAGCAGTAGACGTGCTATAGGGGTGAAAGTACTCCAGCCCTTTAGAGTTCACAATTTGCCACAGACTGCCTTGGATATTGGACATGAAACTAGAGGATTTAATGTTTTCAATACTAGATTTTGGCCTTGATTTGTTTCCATTCTCTTCTATTCCCCTATTTGTACCTTTTAGAATGAACATGTTTACCTTGTGTCATTGTATTTTGGAAGTGTTCAACTTTCTTTTCATTTCTACAAAGGGTTCACAGCTAATCATTTGCCTTAAACCTCAGGCGACTGTGGATTTGAACTTACAGCGATTCTGAAACTGTTATGACTTTGGCAACTTTTTGAAGTAGACCAAATTCTTTTTGCATAAAAGAATGCACATAGTCTTTTGAGCCTCTGGGGCAGAAGGTTATACTTCTATCTAAGTGTTTACCCAATGCTTCATGTAGACATAGAGGGGGATTTTGAAAGGTAGCTGGATTCAAGTGAGTAAATGTAGATTGAGGATATGATACTGGGATTAAGTGTGTGGATAATGAGTAGCACCAATCAATAGGGTTATGTCCTGGATGGAATATAAAGATAGAGCAAGAAGAGAGAAAGTGAGAGAGAGAGC
>NW_004524584.1:9918969-9925813 GCF_000260255.1 Octodon degus | reverse complement strand
GAGAGAGAAGCCTGCTGCTGCTACTGCTGCCTTTTGTCAGCCGCACCATGCACTGTTTCTCCTCTGTAATGCCACTCTTCCATGTCACTCTGCCTTGGGATAGCCAACTATTGAATGACAACCATACAGTTTGTGAGCTACAATAAAATTTTACTCCTTTAATTGTGGGTATTATATATTTTGTCTCAGCAATGAGGAAAGTAACTGAGACAGATTCTAATACTGTGAGTGGGGCTGTTCTGCGACTGTACCTGACCATATAGCTCAAGTGTTTTACCTATTTTACTTAATTAGAGACCATGTGTTTCTGTTTTAACATTGTAGAGTTTTGGTCCATTTTGATTTTATTTATTGTAGTACATGTGAGAGATATGGGTCTTAATTCATTCATTTACAGTACCATTTGTTGAAGTGGCCATCTTTGCTCCAGTGTATGTTTTGGATCCCTTTTTCAAGGACAAGAGGGATGATGGTGGCTAGGGATGCGGTTGCATCATCTGTTCTGTTCCATTGATCACATGTCTGTTTTGTGCCAGTACCACTCTGCTTTTATCAGTGCTGCTCTGTAATATAACTTTAAGACTGTGCTGTATAGTAATTTGCTCTTGTTACAAGGGTTGCTTTTACTATTCTGGCTCTTTTCTGGTTCCATGTGTATGTTAGGGTTGTTTTCTCCAGCCCTGTTCTGTTAGGTGTTGTTTTGATTAGGATTGTGTGACACCTGTATATCAGTTTGGGATGTATGACCATTTTGACAATACTGATTCTGCCTATCCAGAATAGGGGTTGTAGAAAAAATCTTAAACTACATTTTCTGGCTATAAAGGAGAAGAAGTTCTTTAACAAATTAAAATATAAATGTGGGTGTTACCAGCCCACTGTGACAGAACGTGCTGACTTGTGTTATTGGGGATCAAGCAGCAGGATCACAGCTGCAACCTCCCATTGTTCTCCTCCTGTTCCCACCTAAAGTCACCCTTCCCTGGATTTCAAATGGCTGTGTGGCCTTATGAGTGGCAACCACAAGGCATAGCTCAAGGCAGTTCAGACCCTTTTTTCTATAGCACCAATTGCAAGGTCTTCCTCTACACTTGAGTTTTCTATAAGTTCGTCTTCCTAAGGTCCCACTAGCACAATTATATGGTTTCTTTTATGTTAAAATTCTCAGTTTGTCTCTCCCTTTCTTGACCTCATAATTTGGCTCTGCCCTTCCTTTGCCTGGAATGCCTTCTCACCCACACAGACACACACCTTTAACATATAACACAGTTCAGCTCTGACGTCACCTCCTCTAGGAAGCCACCCAGTGGCATCTGGAGACTGAGCTGACTGCCTTTCCTCGAGTCTCACTTGACACTTTATGCACATGGTTGTGCCAGGACTGTCAGCACACTAAATCAAAGTCATCAGATAACTAATGCATTTCTCTACAAAACTATGAAGTCAGAGGGTTGAGTCCTCCATCTTTCCATCTGTGGATCCCCATCACCTGGTACACAGTATAAAAAAGAAACTACAGGATTGTGCCTTTGAAAAAGTTCTGAATGAAGGAAGAAGAAAAAAGCTTTAAACTTTGTACTTACGTGACAATGTATATCTTTTGGTTTGAGGATGAGAAAAATAGGAAGAGAAACTGTATTTGTGGAGCATATATTATGATGTTCCCACCAATATGCTATAAAGAACACTCATGTGTTAATGTTTTCAGTCCTGGCACCCATCAGCCCTCTGAAGGAGCTGTCATGGTAGAGTAGCTCCAGCTGTTTGAGCAACCTCCCCAGGGCCACACATCAAAGGTGTGCTTAAGTGGAGAAATAAACATAGGCATTCTGACTTTGTGTGATTAATCACAATGTAATTTTGCACTTATTTATAGTTTCATGAAATCTAGGGCCATGTGACGACATATCTTTCACCTTCCTGAACAGGAAAGTGAGAAAGTCACAAAAAAGTTTGATCCTTTTCCATCTGTAGTTGGAAGGAGGAAGAGACTAGTAGAAGTACAATACTGGCCTTCAGGCCATGAGAAAATTTCATCTCCAAGCAATGTCCCAGTAATAGGGAGATTTGCCTAGCTCCATGATGTCTTAGTTACTTTATCATTCACAACACCCACAAGTTAGAGGAGAAAAGGTTTACTTCAGTTGATAGTTTGCAGAGGTTTCAGTCTATAGTCAGATGACTCCAACGGAAGGCAACATGGCAGATGAGAAATGGTGCACGGCAGGCAGGGCAGAAAGAATTCACAGTGCCCACCTTACTTCTTTCCTTTTCATCATTTTCCATCCAAGTCTATTGATTGGCACCATTCACACCCAGAGTTGGGCTTCTCTCTTCAGTGATCCCATCATCAGAGCTACACTAGGCCAACCACTGGATTGTTTCAGTTATTACACATCCATAATCCAGTATCACATACTCATGGTCCAGCCACCTCACAAAAGCCCCATGTGTGATACTTTGGGGGCCATCTAGATATAAGCAGTAGCAAGTGGGTTTGAAAAGCAGGTGTGCTATTTAAGGAAGGGAGAATATAATTAGGTATTATATCAATTAAAAATTAGTAGAAAACATCCTATTTCTATCTAATTGGGTTCTATAAACACACACACACACACACACACACACACACAATTTAAAGCTTCTTACCCACATGAAAATAAACTGGAATGAGCTGATGGGCTCTCTACCACAATCAACCCCAGAAATTTACAGAAAAGAAAGGCAACTATGGATCTGATACACTAACAAAAATATAGAGGAAGCCTAGGAAGAGTAGGAATGGATAAGAAGACAGGATTTTGTTAAACTGTTAAGTGTTTTTGCTTGCTGTCTCTCCTCCAAGTTAGCACATGACAAATATGGTTAGAAAGAAAGCAAGAAAGCCAGTGAGATAGCACAGCATACTAAGCCCCTGCTTTGGCAAGTGCAGGGACCAGGGTCCCATGCCCAGTTCTGTATGCTGCACTGGACCCACCTCCAGGGCACACTGAATGAGCAACTGAGTCCCGGTGGGTGTAGTTGCGCACACCTGTAATCCCAGTGCTGGGGAGGCTGAAAATAAGAGGATCACTATGAGTTTGAGCTGCATAGTGAGACTCTGTACCAAATACATAGAATGAAAAGAAAGAAGAAAAAGAAAAGAAGGAAAGAAGGAAAGAAGGAAAGAAGGAAGGAAGGAAGGAAGGAAGGAAGGAAGGAAGGAAGGAAGGAAAGAAAGAAAGAAAGAAAGAAAGAAAGAAAGAAAGAAAGAAAGAAAGAAAGACAATCACCAATTAACATTCACTGACTAAAGCAGAATTACTGGAATACCTGCTGCAATCATTTCAAATAAGCAATATTAATATTTATAATGAATATGCTTGCAAAAGACAGACATGACCAATACAAAATAAGACAATTATAATGAAAAGAAACAAGAGGATAAAACAGAGTTATATATCAGGAAAACAAAGTTTTTTGAAGAGGGAAAGGAGGAAAAGAACACAGAGAAAGAATCTGGCATCCCTATGCCAAGCTCCGACTCATGGAGCCCCCTCCAGGGAACACCTACCATTGTAGGATCAAGTCCTTTAAGTGGGAATGAACTAGCTTAAAATTTATCTCTGCAAACCTTTGTTGGTAAAACATCATAGATTGTCAATTCTATTCCTTTATAACTTCAAGTAAGAAAGTTTCCATTTCTTTTCTGACTCTTAAGTTATTTATCGTGTTGGATAAGGGTAACTGAGTCAGACATTGAAGGAAGGTCCACAGTTCTGAAAAAGGGTAAGAGAAAGTGGAAATGATCATGCAAAGTGCATGGAAGAGCACAGGCAAAGGAGTGTGAATCTGAAGATGGGATGGTGGGGAAAGGGGTCCAGCACTTAGTTGTCTTGGTGGTGAGAATACAGAGCAGGGGGGAGGGGAGAAATGGGAGCATCCTGGACTGATAGATTGTGTACATCTTGAAATTATCTATAGCTAGTGCCATTTACTTTTTTTTGTACAGGGTCTACAGGGTCTCACTACACAGGTTAAACTCATAGTGATTCTCCTGTTTGCAGTCTCACAAGTGCTGGGATCACAGGTGCGTGTCACCACAACCAGTCTCATTTGCCATCTCTGCTTGCCCTGGGGGTGGGGCTGGCATATGTCATTTACTTTGCTTCACAATTGATTTCATTCAAATCTCTGATAATACCATACAGGTTATCAGTTTTCCCATTGATGGATGCACAAGTTGAAACTCAGAGAATATTCTGTATTTACTTGTTTGCTTGTCTTTTGCTTGTCTTGTTTGCCTTCCAGAGTAATATGCAACCATTTGATGTCAAAAACCCTGTTTCTAATACTTCTGATCAAAATAACAAAAATGATCATTTACCTTCCCTTTTTATAATCCACAGTGGACTTCAGGCACTTCAGGGACTAAGAGAAACCTCCTACTGTGGACTAAAAAAATCAAATCTGCTCAAATGTCTTCCCATCTTGTCACCATGTATTTTCTACACATGTGAATGGTTCAATCACTACATTTATGGCAGCTCATTGTCACTAAGAGTGATTTACCTGGGTCTGCTCAGGCTGTGTCTTCTTCCTTGTAATTTTATCCCATTGCCAAGTATAGCATCAAGTTCAAAATGAGCATTCTATCAATGTTTGTTGAATGGCTAATTGGAAGAATGATCTGTTAGTCGAAGAAATCATCTTTGTCATCACTATTCTCCAGCATTTTGTTTTTCTTTGCCTGTCCCTTTTTCCCTCCTCCCTACCATGGCTTTCTTTTTTTTCGGCTTTGTAACAGGAGGTAGAAAGTAGCTGGGTTGTGATATAAAAACAATTATTCAAGGACAATCTTGCAAATAGACAAGTATTCTCATGTTGTTATGTGCATTGCTGTATTAACTTTGTATGTAAAAATCACACAAAAACATACTGGATGAAATGTCAAGGATAAAAGCCTAGGCAAAGAGAATGTTGTGCATTTTGGTATTTTCTAAATTATAGGTAATGCATATCACACTTTTGTAACAGAAATCAGTGAAGATTATGTCTTAAAGGATTAAACAAACTGAACAGAAATGAGTTATGGATGTTCAAAATCTAAAATAAGCATATATTCATCTTATAAGACAAACTGTATCTATAATATAAAGTGCAGATGACTGTATATAAGAATGTGTAATATCCTAATTTTTCTAAAAAACAAAAACTGCCAGTATCATTGGGGATTGCATTTAACACAAAGGCTCATAGTTCATTCTTTGTATCCCCTTGGCCATGAAATCTTAAAATTTCATCAGCTCAAGGGTATTTAAGGGAACAAGCCTTTTAATCCAGTGATACTTGCTGTCTTTTCATTGTCACTTATCAGTACAAGTCCTCCATTTATCATAGACGGAAATCTGAATGGCCAACAACATCCTAGCAGTGACGGGCCACAAAAATCACACTCAAGTCCACTCTAAAACCTGATATTAAGTACAAGCAGCAGGCCTAAGGTGTAGTCACTAAGGGACACAAAACTGTCACCTGTACATGCTTGGTCATCCTTGGAAAGACGTGTGTGAAGTGATCCTTCTGCTGTCTACTCTCAAGCCAGTCTGAATGGGAACAGATGGAGGAAGTGAACATCTCAGCATCAACCTGGAGAAGCTGTCAGCCCTGACACCTCTGTCAGGATAGAAGAAAACGGAAGGGAATGAGCAGCAGGCTGGCTGCTCCAGCCTTGAAGCTTGGCTCACAATTGACAGTGACTAATGATGCTCTGGATACGGTCCAGCAGAGAGAGCCAATTCTAGAATTTGCTCAGGGAGAACAGAGCTAGAGTCTTTCAAAAGTGCTGTAAAGAGTGTCGCCCTAATGTCTTGAGTGTCCATCAAAGAAGCAATGAGGAGAAAGAAAACTCCTCCAGCTCCGGCATGGTTAATTTTTCTAGCTCAGCCAGATTTACACCCCGTCTATCCTGCCATCCTCACTTTCTTCACCAACTGCTAGCCCTGAACTTGACCTCATATGCACACAAAGATTTGCTATGTTGTATACGGTGCCAGTGAGCTGATGGATGCTTCAATTGTTGCTCACTCAGTCACATCAGGAAGCAGCACAGGTATCACCTATAAACACTAAAATCGCAGATCAGAAGTTTCCGATGAAGACCAGGATTCACGTGATTTTTGGTAGCATCTCAGTATTGAAGCTTTTGCCCATTTGCATTCTATTAGTCCAGAGATATTTATGGAGAAGTCTTCAAAAGACATAAAATCTCTCCCCTTACAAAGTGTTAAAGCACCTAGTTTGATGCCTGGTGGGGAGGAAGTGTTCAATATTTATTGAATTAATCAATAAAGTAACTATGACCTTGATTCTGATGTTCAATGCACTGTTTTCTTCAAGTAAGTGTTTGGTTATCATTGGTAAGAAGCCAAGGATGGCATTCTAAACCAAGTTACAATCCTGAGGGGACTTAAATGACCTTATCAGATATAAAAGTTACATTTCTTGTTATATGGTCTTGCTTTATCTTGGTCTTAACCATAAACAACTTCTGACATTGCCAGTCCTACAGACAACCCACTACTATTATGGACTACTGGACTATATTGGAATATTTTGCTGAATTTATGCACCTACAATATTTAAATGACAATGGAATACCCATCTCTGACAAAACTAAACAAAAAAAGGGGATACAAATGAACAACCATTTTGTATCCATATATTCAAGATACTTACGATAGATATACAGCTAAATTCTTTCTCCTTTTTTTAATCTTTTTTTTTTTTTTTTTTCGGAACCAGGGATTGAACTCAGGCCCTTGCACTGGCCAGGGAAGTACTTATTCTACTGAGCCATCTCCCC
>NW_004524584.1:9917624-9918869 GCF_000260255.1 Octodon degus | reverse complement strand
TTTTTTTTTTTTTTTTTTTTTTCAGAAGCGGGGATTGAACTCAGGCCCTTGCGCTTGCCAGGGAAGTGCTTATTCCACTGAACCATCTCCCCAGCCCTTACATTCTCTTAATTCAATGACTAAAAAGATTTGTTCTAATAGTGTTTGTGAACAAGATATCATGTCTGCATCTTGTAAAATGAATAACCACTAAGACAACAATATGCAATGGATTTATTATTGAAACTGTCCTACTAATTGGTTTTGAAACGGTCTCATTACCATTTGTTTCTCAATAAAATTATGAAAAAATAAAAAAATAAAGCAAGTCATGCTTCCCATCCTCATCTTTATGTACCCTTAACACACGGACTCTAGTGCATTCACCTTGTGCTATACTTATGTGTTCTCCCCCACCCTGCATGAAAGAGGGATATTTGATTTTTTGCAGGGATCTAATCCAGACCTTCACGCACACTAAGCATGAAGTGCTCTATCCCTGAGCTCCATTCCCATCCCAAAAAAGGGACTCTGAATAGTCCCTCTAGTACATCTAACATCCTTTTCAATACTTGACTTATGAAAACTTAAGAAATATTTGTTGAATCAGTGAATGACAAAGTGCATCTACAAAATGGTTATAGTTACATAGTAGGAGCAAGCCCAACTCCAAATGCAAGTTTGGCAAGGTTTTGTAGGCATCCTCTCCCTAGTTAATCATAATGCTCTTTCTTTACTTTTCACACAGTAGTCATAATATCAATCATACCTAACATAGAGTTGGTCTTCAGTATGAGGTAGGAATTGGGCTGAGCACTTCAATTAACTTCTGCAATTCTCACAAAGAAGTTATGAGGTATATATGCACACATGTACATGGACTTGCAATATGTCATCCAAATTACAGATAAATAACTGAAGCTCAACCTAGCTATGCAACTCAGCTAAAGTCAGATGTTTAGGAAATACCAAGAGCTTGATAACCACTAGTATCCCTTGCACGGTCCTCTGCCCCACTGCATACACTTCCTTTCTCATGCCATTCTTCCTTTTTTATTAAATAAAAAAGAGAATTAAAAAAATGATACAGAGTTTGAAAACAAGAAGCTAGGAAATTAACAATGGCTGTTATATATGTATTGCATATCGCTATCTTCAAAGTAGCTGTTCATATTACTAGATATAGTCATTCAAAACTGATCAAATAATGTAAGCACTATCTGTTCCTTTCAATAAACTAATAGTAGCACAATGATCTTAGCTATC
>NW_004524584.1:9872971-9917524 GCF_000260255.1 Octodon degus | reverse complement strand
CCCTTCCTTTCTTCTTCCTATCCCAGTTTCTCTTTCCTTTTGAGCAGTTTCTTTCCCTTTCACAATATCTGTTGTAGCTTTTGGGATTTATTCATTCTTTCAGTTTCTTATGCTAGACAACATGGTGTTTACACATGCAAGTCTGATTTATTTCATTTATGAGTATGGTGTCTAGTTGCATCCATTTACCTATAAAAACTTGAAGTTTATCTTTCTTTAGAGCTGAGTAAGATCCCATTATATAAAACTACCACATCTTTTTTAAAAAATTCCTGTTTAATCCATGGATATGTAAGCTGGGACAAAGATGGGAGTGAAAAGTCTCTTATGGTTTCTAGGAAACTACCATGACAATCCTGGGCCTAATTTAGGAGTTAAAGAATATTCCATCTAAAAAGTTTCCAGATCTTGTTCCTGTGTTCTCTTTCATGAAGGCCTTCTCCTGCTTATGGACTTGATCACTTGAACTTCTTTGGTACTGACAAATATACAGAAATGGCAGTGATTATGTTAGGATACATAGATTAAATCTGAGTCAAAAAGATACTTTGCTAGAGATTTATAGCACTATTCAAGGTCTACCTACAGGCAAGTGGAGATCTCAGCTCTACCTACATCTGATTTCTGCCCCTTCTCCATGTTGGCAAATGCTATTCTGCATATTTTCCCTTTCTTAGCAAAATTTGTCCCAACTGTGGCCAACTGTCTCTTGCCTATTTGTCTTTTTGGAAGACTCACTGACTAAATAGCTTTTCTGTAAAAATGTTTACTCCTATCAGGGGTTGAAGTAACTGAACGATCCTGGAGAATTAAAGCTTCACTGATATTGAGTGAATCTGCATTATCATCATTGGCTGCCTGGTGAGATCCTGGGAGCAGGGAGATACTCTTACCTGGAAGTGCCATTCCATTGTATCTTAATGAGTGACCACTTGAGCAACATCTATAAGATGCCCTTGCCATACAGAACCTCATGGCTACCAGTGTTACTGGAGAGGTGTCATAAACATATTGTGAGTGGGCACCTAAAACACATCATCCTGGTGGTTACCACCAGGGACTTCATTTAATTCAATAGATAATCATGTTAAAATACTGACACTTTCAATAGATGTTAATGAGAAACTGGGGAAAGAATTTGAACTCCCTAGTCAAAAAGACTTCATCATGGGCTGAGGAGATAGCTCGGTGGCATATGTACCTCCCTGGCAAACACAAGGTCCCAAGTTCATCCCCAGTATTGTATACTGTGCTGGACCCAGAACCTTGGGTATGCCATGCCAGCCCCAGAACTGGGCTTGGTGGCACACACCTGTAATCCCAGCACTAGGGAGGCTGAGACAGGAGGATCACTACAAGTTCAAACTGTTTAGTGAGACCCATGGGAGGATCACTATGAGTCTGAACTGCATAGCAAGACCCTGTATCAAAAAAATAATTTTTTTTAAAGAAAGACTTCATCATGAAATCTAGCATACTGAGTCAGGAAATGATGGCCTACTGAGATTTGGATAAGTGTTTTTTCAGGGAAATTTTAAGGGATATTATAGTTATGCTAGGTCCAAATAGGATAATAGAAAGAGACAGAACTCCGAAAAGACAGTTTTATAGAAAAGGCTGACTTCAGAAGACTAGCAACAGCAAGGTGACTTTATGGGAAAGAATCAGGAGAATTTTATACCCTGATCTCATCATTTCTTCTGGTCTCTTGGTGGAGCTCCCAACTGAAAAACAACTAAGAGTCAAAGGCTTTATTTACTGGTGCCATTATTTATGAAAGAGTTGTATAACTGCAATAATAAATGTAAAGACACCTTATTGTACAACCTCTGTTGATACACTTTTACTTAGTGCAACATGAATAATGATCCCTGGAGTTTTATAATAATATGACAAGACTGCTAAACCCATAGTCCTCAACATACAGGAAGAATGAATAGTGAATATGTTCCCTCTTTAAATTATAACGAATTAAGTAACAGTTTCCCATCAGGGGTGATTATTTGGGACGGACACATAGAGGAACCTGAAGAACAGAGCTGCCACCCTTTTTTAGGTAATCTCTTTTCCTTAAGTAGCAAAGGACTTTTTGAATGGTACAGAATTCTCAAACTTGACTCCTATATTCACATATTTTTCAGAAACAGGTGTTTTCAAAATCCCTGCTTCCTATCATACGCACTTGCCTTTCCCAAGGTGAGATGAAGCAGATGAACTGTTAGGAGGTGAGAAAGAATGAGCTCATACACAGGATGCTAAGGGTGTTGATTAGAAATATTTCCAATCAACACGTAGGCCAATACTTCATACAGGAAATATCACTACCTGACATTTTAGCAAAAGCCACTTACACTTACTCACTCCCCATAAATTTTGGGGACATTTCAGTCATGGTTGGAAGTACAGTCAAAGAGACTTGTTCTACCAGTTACACTGTTAGCATCTTTTTGTAATATGTTCCTGAAACTCAACAACCCTGAACAGATTCTGGCCTCAGGATGAGAACAGTGTACCATGTCTCAGGAAACACATTTCAGGGAAGAAGATGGTGGATTTATTTAATTAAAATCCAAGGAGGAGCAGGGATTACTGCAGGTAAAAAGAGTTACCTTAGGGCCAGCCAGATAGCTCAGTGGATGCACTAAAGTGCCTGCTCAGGCAGAGCACAGGGGTCGGGGTTCAATCCCCAGCACCACAAGCTGTCCCAGCCCTGCCCCCCGGGCATGATGAAACAGAGACTGAGACTAGGTGTGGTGGTGTAAACCTGTAATCCCAGTGCTTGGGAGGCTGAAAACAGAAGAATCATTGTGAGTCTGATCTGTGTAGTGAGACCCTGTAGACCCTGTACCAAATACATAAAAAAGTTACCTTTTGTTTTCACCAGCAACTCTTTTTCAAAAGCAAGTGTATTCATAAGAGATCACTCACTCTTTATCCCTAATTATCATCTCAAGGGTAAAGCATCCTACCTATGTGTCTGGAGACTATACTTTAGGACTTCTGCCCGCATTTCTGGTTTAAGTAACTTCTGCATATCCCCCTATGGTCTAAGAGATGAAGAATTTGAGTCTTCTCCTCTTATTAAAAAAAATTAATGCCTCCAACCAACCCCATTTTATTTCTATCTTCAACTTTCGGCAACTCAGAAAAAAATGTCAAGGAAAGTAATCTAAAATCAGCAAGCATCTTTTTTGTCATTAAGATAAATGCAGGTTGTAGTGACCAAAGAAGTCACACAATTGTGTGATCTTAGATACATGAGTTCACTTCTCTGGGCTTGAAATTTTGTATCTGTGCAATGGAGGGTTAGAGTAGAACTTAAAGGTACTTACAAATTCTAAGATTCCATTATTTTAAGATGGTGAAAACAGTTCCCCTGGTTGTTACATCTCAAAGTTCACTGGGTTTGACAAATGCTATGTTTTTCTCATTAGGTTGGCACCACAGTATTGGTGAGCACCAATCACATAGGACTATGTAGCAACCACAATAAAAAGACAAGGTCTCTGAAGCACTGTGCAATCAATGAACAGGAGAGTTTAAAAGACTTTCTGAATAATGCTGATGTGAATATCAGAAACAGCCCACATGTTGCATATGAGTTTGGGTTGGAGAACAGGATGTCTCTGGGCCATCAGCCAGAAGCAGTGTAAACAGGAATATATACATGCCAACAATTTGAGTGGCCTCATTACTGTAAAATCAGCTGGTTCAGTTACAAGGTCATAGTATCAAACCCCAAAAGAAAATCAACTTGTTATATGAGAGAGTAAGGTACTAAATATCTCTGTGTCAAAGCAAAGTTTAATTCAGGTCTCCTTTTAATTATTCAGTCAACAGGTCCTGCTTTTATGTCATGTTCTGTGTTAGGTGCTAGAAATTAAGTGAGGCAAAAGACTTACCTGAACCCCTCTCCATGGAAGACACAGCTGTTCTTCTTGCAGTATCTCATGAGACCCATTTACCATTCTTCATGACTTTTATCAAAGTATGTAAGTATACATCTATTCACCTACACACCTGCCTATAGGCCAAGAAGAGACGCAAATGGTCTGATGAGATATTTTAAGAGGAATACCTTTTGAGGTCAGAGAAGAATTTTTCAAGGAAGAAGTATATAAATTGAACCTACTAGAATAGAAATCAGCAAAATTAAAGAGTTGTCAGGAGTTCCCACGCAGAGAGGAACATATGCAGTTTCCAAGCTTCCTAGTATTTGAAATTGGTCAATGTGGCTCAGACATGGACAATAAGGAAAAAAATTAAAGATTAAGATCCAGCCAAAGGTCAGATCACAGCTTGTATCATGTCAAAGGTTTTGATTTTAAATGCAATTATAATTCAAGTGACTTGACATCAGGCAGATGTACACAGAGCCACTCTGGAGCAGTATGAAAATGTATAGCAAAAGAGCAAGTGTGGAAGGAAAGAAAAGAGTAGGGAGGACATTATAGTAACCAAGTCAGGAAAAGATAAGAGAGTGGACTGAGGCAGTAGCAGAGAGGAATGAGAGGGAGGTATATGAGAAGTACTAAGTGTGAAAAATCGACAAACATTACAGAAAGTGGGATAGATGAACAGAGAAATGAAAAAGATGACAAAATGATCATGACAAATTCATAGCATATGCAGCAAGATATATGGAGATGCCTTTCTCTGAGTGATGAAACAGTAAGAAGGAAGAAATATATAGAAACCAGGGATGAGAATACCTAGTTCTGTTTTGAAAGAACTATGTTCAATGTTGCTATAAATATAAGAAAAAGATTTTAAAGTGACCACTGGAATGCAGAAGGACTAACAAGATCAGCGTGGGTGGAGTAACAGGTGGAGAATCAAAAAATGAATAAGGAAACACATAGCATGCATACAAACGTCTTTAAAAGGAGTTTGTTTTAAAAAAAAAAAGTCATAGAGGCACAAGGGAAAGTACTTTAATGGTTAAAGACTACCATGACACAGATGCAGCTGCACGGATGAATCTAGTTAGGTAGCACAGGTGAAGCTGCATGAGCTAGAGAGAGTGCCGGAGTGCCTGAGTACCTGTGGAAGCACTGGCTGGTGCTCAGAAGTAAGAAATTTCTTCCACTGAGCAGCAAAGTGGAAATGCAGGTGATTCTGTGGATATGATGGTAAGAAAGGACCAAGTTCCTACTTGATGTCTTATATTTCTTCTAGGAACTGAGAGAAGCCACTTGATGAAGGCCAAGAGAAGAAAGTTAGAGATTTTAGGAGACAGGAGATATGCACTATATATATAATGGGGAAAAGAAGAAAAAATTCATCAGAGAAGTTAAACATGGTATTTTAGTTTTTAAGAACCTGGTTGGCAGTTGATGTTAACAAAATTGAACTGACAGTGATACCATCCTTGCTCAAGCCTCGCACCTTTCCTGCCTCAAGCCTGCTCTGTGAATGATAACACGTACTCAGAATCACCTGGGCTAGGAGCAGGCAGTTTCCATAAATGAAAGGAAGAGCAAGGAAGCTTGGAATATTTGCAAAAGAGAGGGAGATTAAAAGGAATGGCCATTAGGGCCGGTGAGATAGCTCAGCTGACTAAGTGCCTGTTTTGACAAGTGTAGGGGTCAGAGTTCAATTCCTGGTCCTGTATGCCTTGCCAGGCTCACCCCCAGGGCCTGCTGAACCACTGACCAAAACCGAGTGTGGTGGCACATGCCTGTAATCCCAGTGCCAGGACGGCTGAAAACAGGGGGACCACTACAAGTCTGAGCTGTGTAGTGAGATCCTGTACCAAATACATAAATGAAAAATAAATAAATAAATAGATATAAAGAAAAGGAATGGCCATGGCATATAATCTGGACAGAATAGAAATGAATAAAGAGGGCCTAATAGAGAAATGGGAAGAATAAATAGCAAGGAAATCTCAATGAAGTCATTGTATAGAAACAGCTGAGCAAGTGAACTGGAAAATAGGGTGTGAGAAATAACAATGTTAGAAACAGGTACATTGTACAGATAACCAAAGTAAAAAGCAAGAAAAAAAGACGGGATGAGATAGAAAAGAGCAAATTGTCCTTAAAGACAAAAAAGATTGAAGGAAATGAGAGATTGGAGTCCTTTTGGGAGATGTCCAAGTAGACATTAATTTTTCTAGGATGACAGCAGGAGGGAAGGAGCTGAGGAGAACTGAGGCAGTATTTCAGTGACCAAGAGGGAGTAAGTAGGAGCTACAGAAGTGCTTGGGAATGTAACATTCCAAAAAGCTTCTGCTTGAGGAGGCTACAAGGAGGAGGCTCTCTGAGACGTTCAACTAGATGTTATCTAACTGATGCTATCTAGGTGGATGATGGGACATTTACAGAAGCTAAGTATTTTCAGAAGTTCATTGTTTAGAAAATTTTAGGGAAGACTGACTTGAAGGATCTTTGTGTTTGAGAGAGGGGACCATGTTTGGATCTACAAAGAGGTCAGGTGGGAGATGGAGGGGTACGAATTGCCCTTATGCCCTAAGAATGATCGAGGCTGGGCAACCATTGTGCAGTCCAGGATTGCTCTTTTTTTTCTTGTTTTGTTTTGCTTTGATTTGTTCTGACAGAAAAAATGTTCAGGGTTCTGATATGAGTGTGGCTGTGGTAGTCCACATTTTTACTCCTCTTCATGAAAATCACATAAAAGCAACAAACACAATAAATGAAAACTGTCAAATTCTACTTTCAGTGAGAATGGGAAACAGATTTAATCCTGAGAGCCTAAAAACATATAAAAGAGCTGCCAAAAGTAGCTGAGAGCATGCAGAAACTTCTCTGAAAAGGAAAAAAACCACCACCAACAACAACAAAAAAACCTGAATAAACAGTGATGAGGGAACACAGCATTGACAGATTTCAGAAAGGATTAATGAAATGATGCAAGTGACAGCTTCACCTGAAGGGCCAAAGGTTCATCTCCATTTTGCAAGAGCACACATGGGTGGGGTGAGCAGGGCCAGCAGCGGGGGTCTGGCTACTGTACAGAGACTGGCTCAAGTGGATGAAGAGGGGCTACCCAGAGGCACCAGGATGGGTTTTCAGCACAGCAGGAGGGAGCGAGTCATTTTGTGGGTCTACCTCAGACTCTTGACACAACAAAGAGAAATGTCTAGCATGTAACTAACTCAAGGAAACTCAACTTGCTTATCAAAAACCAACAAAAAGTAAACTGGCACAGAAGTGAGCCAAAGAAAGAAATTGTTTTAATATGGGAAAGGACAGAAAGCAATGCTGACACAGCATGGTCACTGGAGGATGTTATGGGCACATGAAAATCATGATGAAAATACTTACCATAAAGTTTTAAAAGTTAATGAAATAATTTTTGCTATTAAAGAAGACAAAATAGCAGAAATAGAAGCTATCAGAAAAGAGACAGACTAATCTTACACCAGAAAGAATGGCAATCATCAAGCAATAAAACAATAACAAATGCTGGCAAGGCTGTGGTAAAAATAGAACCCTTCTACATTGTTGGCGGGAATGCAAACTAGTACAACCACTATAGAAATCAGTATGGAGATTTCCTAAAAAACTAAAAATAAAGGCCAACCCAATAACTCAGCGGACTAAAGCACCTGCGTAGGCAGAGCACAGCGGCCAGGGTTCGATCCCAGGTGTGCCATGCTGGGCCTGCCCTAGGGGAGTGCTGAGACAGTGATTGAGAATGGGCACAGTGGTGTGTGCCTGTAATCCCAGCACTGGGCAGGGGAGGCTGAAAACAGGAGAATCACTATGAGTCAGATCTATGTAGTGAGACCCTGTAGTCCCTGTCAGAGAAAAAAAAAAGAAACCCTAAACTAAGAGTAGAAATTCCATTTGACCCAGCTATTTCCATTCTAGGCGTCTTCCCCGATACACTGAAGATACCCTATTATGTCAATAAAAGCATATCAATGTCCACAGCAGCACAACTCATATAATGGCCAGATCCTGGAAGTATCCTCTTCATCCATTAGCAGATAAATGGATGAAGAAAATGTGATGTCTACACATAATGGACCACTACATGGCTATAAAGAAAGATAAAAGAAAAACACATGCAAGAAAATGTATACACTGCAAAAATATAATATGCAGTGAAATAAATCAGACACAAGTTTAAATATTGTATGGGATCTTTCATTTGAATAAAACAAAGTTTAAATAAAGAGCAAAATAAAGGAAAGGTAGAAAGAAATTGAGAGATAAATATTTCACAACTGGGAAGGGGATCAAGAGACTGAAGGCATGGGAAAAGGGAAGTAAAAAAGATTTATGATGTGTCATGTAGATGCGGCAAATACACGCCATGAATGTAAACATATGCCATAAGCATGAACTAAAAATACTAACAATAACAAGGAAAATGGTAGTAGCGGGTCTAGAGATGGAGATAGAGAAGTGGGTGGAGAGGGGAATGGGGGAAAATACAATCAAGACATGTTCTACACATGTACCTACACCCTAAGATGAATGTCAACTTCATGTATCCTAATAAAAAAATACACAAAAAGAGAAGAAAAAGAGAAGAAAACCCCAAAAGAAAACAGAAAAGGTCACAAAGACAACATTTGAAAGGTTATCCCAGTGGTCTATAATAGTAGTGTGCTATCCAAAAGACTAGCAGTGTTAGAAGTTGTTGACTTGAGCCCACTCTGATGAATTCATGCACCTACAATATATGAATGGCAATGGAATACACATCTCTGACAAAAGTAAACAAAAATAGTGATATAAATGGACCATTTTGTTGCAGAAATAAATATATGTATATATAAAATAGCATAAATACACAGCTACTTTCTCTTAGCTCAATGAGAAGGTTTTGAACTTAGTGTTTAGACAAGATATCATGTCTGCATCTTGTACTAGAAATACTACAAACACAACAATATGCGATGTATTAATTATTGTAGCTGTACTACTAACCTGTTTTGAAACTATCTCACTGCTACTTCTTTCTCAATAAAATTATTAAAATAAAAAAGAAAAGTTATCCCAAGAGAAAATATCACAAAAAGCATAGAAAAAAGGACTAGAAGTAAAAAAGGAAAAAAGTATGGATGTAAATGAACAGAGATATGGGATTAGAAAGAGAACAAAAACTGTAAGAAAAGTAAAAGATAACCAGTCTATGCTTATTCATAGTTGACAGTGAATAAAAGCATGTGAAACTAAGTGAAATGAGAAACAGAGTAAGTAACTAAAACATAATCATGAAAACTTTGAATAAGAGCTTTGAAAATATTTACTGAAAGTAAATATATATATATATTTATCAGTCAATACTGAGTTTCCAGTAAAGTTCAACGTACAAAGTTGTTTGGGAAAACATGCAAACCCATGCTTAACAAGTCAAAGTGACAGGAGATTTTTGTAGAGAGAAATTCTGCTCCATAACACAACATAGCAACCGGTACAAGTCATCAAAGATTCAAGTAATGAGCCAAAGACTTCGCAAATAGCCAAACTGTCCTTCAAGTATGAAGGCGACTGATTAATGTTTTTGAAAGTATAAGAATAAAGGGCATACTGTACTTATGGGCCTTTCTTGAGCAAATACCAGAGCACACACTTCACCAAGTTACGAGATAATTCAGAAAAGTGGTGAAGTAATAGGCAGTGAGTGCACGTGACTCTCTAGCTGAGGCTAAAACAAGCATGGGTTTTAGGCACTAGGAGAAAGTGTATATGTCAACATCTTCACATGCCCAAGCATGTACTCACACATATGTGTGCGTGCAAATAATAGAAATGAAGAAGAAAAGGAGAAAATAACTTTTAGAGATGAAAAAAGATTGCTTACTTCCCACGTGAAGCATCTAACAGTCAAATCACATATTTTAAAACTCACAAGTCAAATACTGAACCTATAGTCATATTTTATAGCCCAAATTTAATCAATAATATATATAATGCTCTTGATTAAAATCAAGTAGTGAAAGATAGGAAGAATAAGCAGGGAAGAAATAGTATGCTTTCTTTACCATTACTAATTTATTCTGGTAAAATATATAAATGACCATGAGTGTTATGTAAGCCTAATTATCAAGATAATATGAGTATAAAAATATAATTCTTCTCAAATACAATTATACCAGAAAAAACTTAGGAGAGTCACACTGTAAAAGTGTTTCAAACTTGATTTTAAAAAATTAGAAATATATGGAGACAAAAACTCCAACCAGGGGCTGGTGAGATGGCTCAGTGGTCTAAAGCACCTACTTAGAACAAGGTTAGCAAAGCACAGGGACCTCGGGTTCGATCCCCCAGCACCACATGCCAGCCAGGCCCACCCCCTGGTGGGCTGGGCTGGCCACACACACACACACACACACACACACATAAATAAAAATAAATAAATAAATAAAAAACAAAAACTCCAACCATGCATCAGGCTTAATGGGGAAACTCAAGAGGTATCTTAGTACAATCAGGAATAAGACAGAATGGTTACCATCACATATGTTCTACAGCATGCTGTGAAATTTGTATCACACTGAAATACCTGCCAAATTGCCAGAAATGAAAATAAAAGGTCCGCTGTCAGTGCTGCAGGGGGTGTGCACTGTCCTGTACCACTGATGGGAACGCAAACTGGTTTAGGCTTATCCTGGGAAACACAGCCAGACCACTCAACGTTGGAAAGATACGTACTCTTTGACCCAGCAATTCTACTTCTCCATATCCATGTATAAAATCATCCACACAGTGCTGTGGGAAGTGCCAAATTATGCAAGCAACCTAAAAGCTTAGTAATAAGGAATTGACTATATGTTAGTGATATTCCAAGTAATGGAATACTCTGGAGCTGTTAAAAGAACAACAACAAAAAAGAATAGGACTGTGTATGTTGATATGAAACACTCTCAAATATGTACTATTATTGGTAAATGGGGAACAATGAGGCTTGCAAACAGTGTATAGAAACTGCCGTTTTGTTTAAAAAAAGGAAAAATTTAAAAATGTGTACGTATATTCTCTTGTACATTCATAAAAATACTTTAGGGGGCGGGGGAGATGGTTCAGTAGAATGAGTGCTTCCCTGGCGAACACAAGGGGCTGAGTTCAATACCTGGTTCTGCCAAAAAAATAAAATAAATAAATGAATAAATAAATAAAATAAACAAAAATAAAAATACTCTAGTATATTTAACAAATAAACATCAGTAAATCTTGCAAGGGGTTGGTGTTGCATTTGTGGATAGACTAGGTTAGGGCTGTCGAGATTTGACCCACCCAGTTGCAGTACACAGGTGTGATTTCCACCAAATTATTAATAAGGCTCCTTTCACTCTCAAAACTGTGTCAACTTCAATAATCAACTACAGATCAATCACTAAATCACACAAGAATTGCATGACATGACAGCAAACACTTATGTGAGTCTCACTGTTCGTTGGGTCCAGCTCTAGACTCTTGTCACAGAGCGCTAAATCCCCACAGATCATCCACTCACCACTGGTTCTGTAGTTGGCGCAGACTCACTCCTTTCTCATTCCAAGCTGGCAGAATTGGACAAGTCAATCAGGCAAATACAGGAAACTGTTTTGCATCAGGTGCTTACTGTATCTAAGCACTTCATAGACATTGTTCTCACCACTTACTTTGCTAATCCACCCAGGTACAGAATAGGGGTATTCTCATTTTACATGGGAGGATACCAGGCAAAAAAGAGTGAAGTCATTTCCCCAAAGTGACATGCCGGGCAGTAACACAGCTCTCGTTGGCACATGTGTTTTCCTGTTCCTGGGATGTGGGCACATTCATGTGTGTGTTGTGTTAGCATCTGGGTATTCTAATCTCATTCTTGAAGCTTGATATAAGTGATAATATTTTGAATTGGCAAATTTAATTTCTCATAACTAAATCATGAAGTGAGGATGGTTTATAGAAAAAAAGGATACAGGTAAATTTATGCTTTCGACAGAATTTTGTTCCCAACAATATTCATAAATAATGTATGAATCTTCTAGATTAATCATGGTTATCAAAAATATCCACACAGAATATTAAATAGCATATAGAGTATGATGCCAATTATGTAACTCACAGGAAGAAAAAATATGTAATTTATCAAAATTAATAGAGGATATCTCTGAGTTGCAGAATTATGAGTAAATTTCATTTTTGTCTTATATTTTCAGAATTATTTCATATTTTTTACATTGACCATATGTTATCTTTTAGGTTCAAAAGATAATAAAATTTATTTTTAAAGGAAAACATATGGACCCCTAGTCCATATGGGCCTCTAATCATGTGGCTTATAGTTTGAAAGAAAATTTTAAAAATGAGTAAATCAAAATCCACGGGATGCTATCATTTCTGACCTATAACTGGAAGCACCTCGAACTCTCCCCTCAATTTGAGTGAAGTCAATTTGATTCTTCAACAAGATTTCTCTTCTAGGCCATGAAGAAAGTTGAGGAACTACTGATTCAGAAGAAAGCAGCAGTGAAGGCCAGGAACACAGGGTTGGGGAAAAGTTACACCGACAAGGACAGCTGCGGACACCCAGGTGTCATCCTCATATCCAAGCTGACTATTCCCAGAAGACTGGAGGAGAGCAAGGTAATTGTGCCCGCCCACCAACTTTTCCCATCTCTTTGGAAATGGCATTAAAGCTAGAGCTGTTGTCATAAATTCACAGAGGAGGATGGAGCTTATAACACATAAAAAACATTAAGATTTCTGGAGGTGCTATGATGCTTCATGGTGCCATTGAGCATTTTTAAAATTAATAATTTCCTTTTAATCTTCATAACGAGTGAGTGGAATGCTGAAATTGGCTTGTGTTGACGTCAAGTACCAACTGTGAAATTTTCAAGAATTCTGCAAGCTGCTTGTTAAATATAGACATTATTAAAAATTAGACTATGTCAATTTTAAACTATATTAAAACGTAGGTAATTATTCAAAGCTCATAGCTTTCTAATAATTTTACTATATTTACTATTGTCTGTGCTCTTAAGATTATTTTGTATCTTGCATGCATAATTAGGGAGGAAATATACTATTGCCACGCTTTGATATTACCTTGGTAGCTTGAAATCAGCCACCATGGGAATCAGGAACTGCTACAAACCAGAGCTCATCTTGTGCTTTTCTTCTTTTATTAGAATTTGTTGTTAAACTTGTACCACCACACATCTAGAAAACAGATCATTTTATCCCTAACTATAGATGAGAAAACTAAAGCCCAAAGATATATTTGCTATTCATTTCTACTTACTGTTACTTGCAGGCATGGTGTTAGATATGTAATTTGATAAAGGGTTAGAGAAAATTAAAGTTTCTGGTCTAGAAGATACAATATTTTAAATTTCAAGATTATGCCAACTATTGTCCCAATGGCCCCTGATCATCCTGGCAGAAACTGGGTGTTCAATAAAAAAACACCTTCTGCAGGTTACATAAGTTTTACTGTAAACTAACATAGGTAAAAAATATAATAACACCTTGCTTGACAAGAAAACCTTTCTCCTTTGACTAAAACCTAATATAGCTTAAATTGGGTTATAGTAAGCTTCAAAAGACTATCTGAATTCTCTCATTCCTGAAATATTACACTGTGTATGTTTATTTCCCCCCAACAATTCTTTATGACCTAAAGTTCTTTTTAGTCCTTTTGTTTACTTCAGTGCTGAGGAGCAAACCAGAACCTTGTACATGGTAGGCAAATGCTCTAAAAATGAGCTACTCAATTCTTTATTTCTCTTAAAATTTGTTATTGCAATAAAATGAACAACTCTAGCTAAAAGACAATACTTTAGAAAACATGACACAATTTCAAGTATTGACAAAAAGTATGGCTTTAAATTTTCTAGTATTAATGAGCCATTTGTAAATGGGATTTTTATTTTAACAAAAGCTATCTGTTGGGCAAAACAATATATTTATCATTTCCTTATTTTATTTTCCAGGACTGGAGATAGAACTCAGGGTATAAGCATGGACATATATCCTGAGCCCTTTTTATTTTTTAATTTAAGCCAAGGTCTCACTAAGTTTCCAAGGAAAGACTTGCAATTCTCTTGCCTCAGGCTTCCAAAGTGCTGGAATTACAAATATGCACCACTGTGCCCTCCTGCGTATTTAGTTACAGGACTATTGACACCCCTCCCCATATGCCATTTGTAACAGAAAAGTGAGAAAGCATACTATCCAATTATAAAAGTAAGAAGTGACCACTGTGAGCAACTGAGAGTTTTACAAGCAAAACCAAAATCATCTGTAACCTCACTACCCAAAGTCGACTGTTATCAAAATGCTGGCAGTGCTCCTTCTAGCTTATGCATGCATTTGAGCACCTATGCGTGTACCACTATTAAATCTTGCTGAGTTAAAAACTGAAAACCAGGATTTTTGTTTCCATTGCTTTTATTGGAGTCCCATGAAAATCAGCAGCTCCAAACCCTTTCATGGCTACTCAAATCTTCTGCATTGATAGCCAATCTCCATTGGCACGAATTTCCTCCATCAGCCTCATATCTTTTCCTGTGTTCAAAAGATATATTACCTTAAATGAAGTAATGAAACACTTCTTTTTCCTCATGTCTACAAATTGTTAGGCATTTTTGTGCCCAGAAAAAAAGAAAAAGAAATAGCAAGTAGCCATCTCTGGAAAATGATCTCCAAGGTCTGCTTCTTCTAACCCAAGTGCAGAGAGGATCAAGGGTCAGCGGGCAGGCTCCACAGCCCAAAGCCCTGGATTCCCATCCTAGTTCTATCCCCACTTAGATATGTGTCTCTGCCCTAGGGCTATAATTACTGAGGTGAAACCTTGGGTGTCAGATGTATTATCGAGAGTCACAAGCTGTGGCACTTATAAAAGTAATAAAGTAGACATAAAGTTTAATTTGTTATACCACAGGGGGCATTATTTCATCCGTTGTATATTTAGCAATGTCCTTCAAAAGGCCTGGGGCAACCTCATCAAATCAAGTTCATTTATATCGCTGCATCAAAACGTGTGGATATCTATATTAGATAAGTTAAATAAAGCCTACAAGTAGCTTTCTGTTATGTCAAGTCTGTTTCTCACTCCAGGTGAATCCAAAACTATGGTCAGTGGACTAGGGAGATAGCTCAGCAGTCTAAATACTTGCCTGGCAAGTGCAAGCACCTGGGTTCAATCCCTGGTACTGCATGCCATGCTGCCCCAGAACCCCAGGCAAGCGGTGCCAGCCACCAAAACCAGAAGTGGTGGTGCACACCTATAATCCCAGCACCAGGAAGACTGAGACAAGAAGATCACTATGAGTCTGAGCTGGTGAGCGAGACCCTGTACCAAACAAACAAACATTTTTAAAAATCTGCTGCCATGCCCCCCCTACCCGCCGGGTGGGTTGAGAGGGCAACTGAGACTGGGCAGAGTGGTGCATGCCTGGCCTGTAATCCCAGCTCTTGGGAGGCTGTAAACAGGTAGACCACTATGAGTCTGATCTAGCAGTGAGACCAGAACACCTTGTAGACCCTTCCCTAAAAAATAAAAATAAAAAAAAAATCTGGTCAAGTTTTACTGCAAATGAGTTTGGAAAAACCTTTTAGTTTTAGAATTTTAGAAATTTTATGGTAAAGGACTATGGGCCAGAGGGTGGTCATAAATGAGAAGAGCAGTTAGGTGTCACAGGGTCCAGAAGAGATACAAGAGCTCAGTAAACATTATACAGTGTCAATTACTGATTATTAGTATTTCTTGTATTGCTATCACTGTTTCTCATCCAAATGCTTTTCCTAACTTTTCCTCTCTAATATCACTATCATTTGCATTACTTCTGATCTTCACCCTTTCATGCCTGGGGTCTTCTCTTGTCCCCCTAACCCATCTCCCAGACTCTAGTCCTCCCTCAGCACCCGCTATCTTCTGTCACCAACGTGACCCCATCTCCCCTACTTTTCTACTGCCTTCCCCTACCTGCTCTACTGACCTCATAAAGTCTGTGTTGTTTGATAGGATCTTAGAAACCAATTCTCATCTGGCCCATACCTCCAAGTTTTGTTTTATCAGCCAACCCATCCTTCCCTACATTCTACACTCTAGCAATGCTTCATATAGTCGGCCTCCCAGACGTATCACACGGATTCCTAGTTCCTGCCTTTGCAGCAGCTTTCCCCTTACCTTTGATGCTAGTCTCCACCAGCTTTGGATTAGTCTCATCAGCACTGAACGCCTCTTTGGGTGGCACCTCCTCCTAGCGGCTATTCTCCATGCCCTCGTGTACCTATCACACACATGCCACAGGCCACTGGGTCCTCATTAGTCCTGCTACATACACAATGCTCCCACCTAATTCATCATCATGGGTTGCAACACATTTGCCTCTGAGTCTTTTTTAAAGACAGGAACTGTTTCTTCAACACCAAGTCATCAGCACACTTGAGAGTGTTTAGCGAGCTGGACTCCAGGTCTAACACTGTATTTGAAGGTTAATGGAATACCAGAGGTTTAGCTCCTAAACAGAGCAAAGCTAAACTCATTTCTTTCTAAAAACTAGAACCAGAATTTTTGCAAGGAAGGCCCAGAGCAGACAGGTGGGTATCAACTGTGCAGCAGTCAAAGCTGACAAATGACTTCATGGTATGGGCTCTTTGACATGGGCAGGAGCAAGCTGCTATGTTCCTGAGTAACATCCAGAAAAGCAAAGGAAGTAAGATGAATGTCTGATAAGCCACAGGGTGCTATATGACGTGAAGGTCTTCCCTGCCCATCGGTTACTCCTGGCTATTCTGACTATCAATATTTCACTGTCCACAATAGCAGTAGCAGCAGGAAAAACATAATAGCCAGGGCTCTCAGCTGGCTGCCTCCCAGGCCTCCAAAGCCTCATACACGGAGTAGCTGCTATTCTTCTGTCCCCTTCCTGATGATACATGAAAAAAAGAGCCATTTCCAGTCAGGTTGTGTCAACACAGTAGGTTTGTGTGGTGGGAGTGGTGAGGTTTAAATAAGATTAATTGATGTTTTCATTTTTTTTTCCTTTTAGGATAGTGTTTTCAAAGTGTATTCAAAGATGAATATCTCAGTGCTAAAGATGTTTTAATCCTTACAAAAAGCCCTCCAAGTGCCAATATGCATCTAATGATGGCAGAAGACTCTTGGCAAGTCTCTGTGATTTGTCAATGAAAGTAAGAAATGAGGGAATTAAGTAAAATCCATATACGTGCATGTCTCAAGGCTGGCAGATGCTTCTCCATAGCCAGCTGTACCATAGAGAGTGTTCAAGCAGTCCCCAGGTCCGAACATGAGCAATAAATTGTTCGAGAAGTATGGGCTTGATCGGCACATGTGGTGGACACAGGGTCAGCGTGGGTTTTGAACCTTGCACTTGCTGTTGATTAGCCTCATAGCATTTAGAAAGGTAATCTTCTGTCACTGTCCCATACAATTGATTATTTCTCTAGATGTTTTTTATTTATATTTTATGATTTATCTCTACAAAGCAAAGCAAAACAAAACCAGGGGATAGAGACAGCATTGACTCCATTTTGCAAATATGGTTCAGAGGGATTATAAGACTTGTTTTCTCTGCACTGTATTGTGAAGGGCGTGAAGGTTTGCTGCCCAGAACTTCCTGCAGAACCTGCTGCAAGACATGCCACTGGTGGGCAGCCTTTGGATGCCATACATTCAAGTCCACAGGGGGATGTGCAAGGAGGCCACGCCCTTCATGGCATTTCCTAGTCAACAAAAGAGCAGACCAGCCATTCCCACACAGGGGGGCTCCTGAGGAGCAGAGCTCGCTGCAGGGCTCCTGGTTGCCTAGCTGAGACTTCCTCAGGGAAAGTCTGAGGCCCCTCCTACCCATTCCTGTTTCTTTCTTTCTTCACAAACACCAAGCCTGCATCCCAGTTTGAAAGCTTTTCTACCTACCCTTCCCTTCTGTAGTCTTTGCAATGATTTCCTCCCAAACAAATGTCTTGAGTGGCTGGTAAGCCAAGCACTCTGGAAGCTGAAGCTGGAGGACTATAAGTTTGAACCCAGTCTGAGCAACTTAGAGATTTAGTGAAAGTTTGTCTCAGTATAAAAATAAAAATAAAAATAAAAATAAAAACAATGGGTCGGCCAGATAGCTCGGCAGACTAAAACATCTGTTTAGGCAGAGTACAGTGACCGGAGTTGGATCCCCAGTGTGCCATGCCAGGCCTGCCCCTGGGGCATGCTAAGACAGAGATTGAGACTAGGCATGGTGGTGCACACCTATAATCCCAGTGCTTAGGAGGCTGAAAAGAGGAGGATCATTATGAGTCCAATCTATGTAGTGAGACACCGTAGACCCTATAGGCCCTGTACTAAATACATTAAGCAAATAAAAATAATAATAATTATCATTAAAAGGCTGGGGATATTTATTATGCCTAAGATGTTTGAAATGCAGTGAGATAGTGAGGTTAAGATTGATAGCCCAAATCGTTTGATAATAACAATAAGCTTTTCTTCTGGATGGTTAACAACCTAAGTTTGCAGACCAAAATTAGAGAAAAATGAGGGATACAAGGAAAGTCAACATTTTGGCCCTAGCCTTCTAAGGTCAATTAAGACTCAGGACATATGAGAACTTGTACTGTAACGTCATGTACCTCGGTAGTGTCCCAAATTTTCTGATCAAGAAGATTATGGGGCCAAAGAGGAAAGTGATCGATGACATAGAGTGGGCCTAAGTAGAGTCACATGGGGAGAAGATACTCTCTCAGGCTTTCACAGAGAGCACATTGGCCAAGCAATGGCCGTGACTCATCCACATGGCTGCACTGATAAAGGTTCTACAATCTGAGGTACAGGATCTCAGGACAAATCCTGAGGGCATTTCACTGACCTTCTCAGACCAAAAAGCTACAACTCTTTTGCATAGGTCCTGCTTTACCTTGGTCTTAACCATCCAGCAGAAAAGTATGAAGACGAAATTATAAGAAATAAAGCCATGCTGTTAAGTTGAGCTGTGGGGGACTCAGGTCAATAATTTCTGACATTGCCAGTTAAACAGAAGACCCAATGCTATTATGGGCTACTGGACTCTTTTAGACTATTTTGCTGAGTTTACACACCTATAATATTCAATAACGGAACTTAGAAAAAATGGGGTATACAGATGAATGTCCATTTTGTATCTGTGTATTCAAAGTGGTTGGGATAGATATATAGTTACATTCTGTTAATGAATAGAATGATTTGTTCTAATGGTGTTTGTAAATAGGATCACAAGTCCGCATCTTGTACAGCAATTAACCACTAAGAAGAATATATGCAGTGTATTATTTGTTGAAAAATAAAAAAAAATAAAAAAATAAAAAAAAAAAGGCTGGGGATGTAACTCAATGGGAAAGTCCTGGTTCAACCACCAGCATTGGGGTAGGAGGGAAAGGGAGAAAGGAAGGAAAGGGAGAGTGAAAGAAAAAATGTGTGTGGGTTGATTTGTTCAATGGATAGACTGATTTTTTTTTAAATCTCATTCACTATTGGCTCATAAATACTATAAAGTTTAAAACCATACTTTTTGTCAGTACCTGCAATTATACCATGTTATCTATTTCATACAAGTGGTTTTGTCAGCTTTCAATGGAATTCTTAATGTCCTGTATATCTGTTTGAATCTGTTTCATGCATCCCAGTTCTTTATTTTTTCTTCAATGTTTCTATCATTTTCCTATTCCCTTCTATTTTTTTTTATCTATGTCTTCCTTAGATGTATTGAGCAATTCTTTCATGATTGTTGTCATTTCCTTTCTTACCTGAGAGACAATTTCTGATCTGATTGCCTCCATAGGCTGATGGAATTGTTTCTTTACTTTAGTTACTATTATCTCAGAAATTTCAGGTGTATGAACTTCCAACTTCTATGACCTTTTCTCCTGGACTTGTTTTGGGTGGGCTAGAGGTCTGAGATGTCCTTTTGTTCCTTTTTGTCATGTTTTGAAGCCCCCAATGTTCTCCCTGACTCTGCAGTGATGGTAGGACAGTAGGGTGTGGGTAAGCAAGGTTCTCAGGAGAGTGGGGTGGCAGGGTAAGCTCATGAAAGCTCCACCATGTGGAGTTCAATGTGGCTTCCACCTCGTTGAGGGGAGGGCAGCAAGCTACAGCTCAAGAAGGATCAATAACAATGAGTGCAGGCTGAAGTTCTGCAAAAATCTCTCTATGGTGGCTCACTGCAGGGTAGGGTTCCCCAATGCTCCCGCAGGTCCCTGTGACAGTCTTCCGGACACCTGGTTTCAGATCCCCATGGCAGTCTCCCAGGTCTTCAGGGTGAGGACTAGTGGCCAGGGCTCAGCATAACTCCGGCAGTATGACTCTGTTGTGTTGTCTAAAACTTTTTCAATTTTTAGCCATAGTTGTTCATTTTATGGCAATAACAAACTTTAAAATGTATGAATGATTGAAGGTGGTATTCAGTGACAGAATATTGCCTATTATCTGGTGTGATCCCAGACCACACACACACACACGTTGTGAATGTATAATTCTTTTTTTTTTTTTTGAATGTATAATTCTAGGCTATGCTTTGTCAAAAACCAAAAGCAACATGCACATAGTAAACAGTGAAGACAACCACTGAGTCATGTCCTTTGAAGGGTAAATAAGAACAGAAATGGTATCTTGAGGTAAATCCTAATTAAACGTGTAACATCAAAGGCACTCATTTAATAAACATTTATCCCAGTTATGAATTCCTACATTCTGTTACTTTGAAATTCTGTATCATTTCCATTTTTTTATTATTGTTTATTCTTTTTAAAAATTATAATACAAAGAAAAATAAACATGTATCCATCACATACTATTTGCTAGATTCTGAATCAGGAAGAAATAAAAACTTCTACAATTACATTTTAATACATTCTAGAAATTGTAGTTTATGAAATAAGAAGAGACAATCACATTATTATTGCTTACACCTCTGCAAGAAAGAATTCCTTGCAATAAATACTTGGCCAATATATTTAAAATTTCAAAGCAACGCAGCCCCAGACCTTGCTATTTTTATTTCTCTGTTTTACTCTCCACTACAACGTTTCTTACATTTTAGCATTTGGGCTGGCCAAATAGCTCGGCGGATTAAAGCGCCTGCTTAGGCAGATGCAGGTAGGTTCAATCCCCTGGCATGCCGGGCAGGTGCTGGCCCCGCCCCCTCGGGCATACAGAGACTGAGACTGTCACTGGGCATGGTGACGTGCGCCTGTAATCCCAGTGCTTGGGAAACTGAAAACAGGAGGATCACTAAGAGTCTGAACTGTGTAATGAGACCCTGTAAACCCTATACTAAATACATTTTAAAAGAGAGAGAGAGAGAGACACAGACAGACAGACAGACAGACAGACAGACAGACAGACAGACAGACAGACAGAGATAGAGACAGAGACAGAGACAGAGACAGAGACAGACAGACAGACATATGTCCAAGATTTTGACCAAGGACACAAAATTTCAGCAAGGCAAGAAGAATAAGTTCAAGAGGTCTACTGTACACTAGAGACAACAGGTCATGATGTTATGTATAATGTACATATTATATACTTGAAAATGATTAGATATTAAGCATTATTTAAAAACGTGCATGATAATACATATGTTAATTAGCTTGCTTTAGCCATTCTATTTGTATATAGATACCAAAACATCATGCAACATACAAAATATTTACAATTTTTACTTATCAATTAAAAATGATTATTAAAGTTTTCAGAAGCCATATATGAATTAACCTGGTTGATTGTCTGTGATATATGGTTAAGTTAAAAAAATAAATAAAGCAATACCTTATTTAAAAAAAAATTAGCATATTATGTTACATAGCTATTTTGTTTATTGCATATGCCTCCACAAAAACATTAGTACTATGGTATCATCCCATGATGTGTCCAAGGTGCTCATTTATTTCCCCCCATGCAGAACATTAGGGTTGTATGAGTATTATCACAATTAAAATGAACACTTTTATGTATGCCTCCTGGGTATGTATGAGTATTTATGGCAGATATCTGATTGCTTTACTCTCTAGTAGTTATTTTCTATTGTAGCAGAACATGCACCCCACCGCAGGCAGTTTACTTTACCTCGTTAGCTGCCCATATAACAGTACCTGTTCCGCTTCTGGTTGCTCCTGACTCTCAGAAATGGCTGGTCACTGTGATGTACATTGTATAAACCAATCCACCTCCAACTGACAAGCCACTCTACTTCTGTGCTTCCTACTGGCTTCTCTTATATGAGCCCTAGACCCCAGAGGTCAGAGCCTGACATTCTGGGAATGAACCCGATCAATGCCTATCTACATGAATAAAACTTCCTCCAAATCCTGGGTGGCATCTTGATGTTTCCGTTTGCCATTGCACTTTTAAGTCACAGTGGACACTTACGTAGCTAAATCTGAATGATGGCTACCAGGGGAAATACAGACTAATGTATGAGTAAGCTTTTTAAATGAAATATGTGTAGGAAATTGGGATCACATCAATATTATAGATTAATGTGAGGAAAATTAATACCATTAAATATCTATTACTTTATCTTTATGTATTTGAAAATGTTTATAATCTCTGAAAAATGTTATACACTCAGAGATTAATTTTCAAATATTATATAGTTTTTGCTACTGCTATTTATATGCTTACCCTTAAAGTGCTCTAATTGATTATTATTGGTATAGGGTTCACTATTGATCTTTCATGTTAACTTTTTATCTTGACACACACTCAGATCTTTTAATATATTTAATTATTATTAGATTCTGATTTTTTGTCTCACATAGATTTGGCAGAACCCATAAACTATACTCTAGCATTCACTTACTGTATTTTCATTTTGGGCAGGACATGCCCCTGAACCCCGGCCATCGTTTACACACAGCTGTTACAGCTGGGCACATGGTCACCAGCTAAAGATGGCACCTGATGTTCCTTGGAATCATGTGGCTAAGTCTTTTGGGTTTTTCTGGCAACTTATTTTTTTACTTACTTATTTGATGCTGGGGAATGAGTCCAGGGTCTCTCACATGCAAAGCCACTCTCTCACCTACTCTGCCACTGAGACACAGCTCCAGCTCCTGTTTTCAGGTGGTAAGAGCCAAAAGCTCCAGTGGAGGTGGAATGGTAACAGTGAGGGTGGCTGTCTGTGACTTATGCCTGACCCAACAGGAGAATGTCTAAACTTCTGTCAAAATAAATGTTGTCGTAACTTTTGGATAGACATATAAGACCATGTTATATAATTTCCTTTTTTGTTGTTGTTGGCTAAACAATTTTTTTTTATCACAAGTGTTACATTACCTTCAATGCTGCTTCTGAACAGTATAAATTTATAATGAATTTTCTATGTTTCTCTGAGATACCACTTTCCTCTCTCTCTTGCTTGCTACTCCAACCTGTGGAGATCTCCTCCTAGGCTGGATGAAATGCCCTACAGTAGGGCTTGGAGTCTAGCTTCTTAAGAAGATGCTAGATTGCCAGAGGTATTGAAGCATTAGATCTCTGTGGGATGAAAAGTGGGCCATAGGAAACAGAAGTGAGAGTGAACCCAGACAGATAATTTCCCCCTTTTTATCCCCACTATGGTATTATCAACTCTCTTTTAGGCATTCAACAAGGGCTTTTACATTGCATATTGTCTTCAAATTTATGGTTCAGATTATCAAATATAAGCACAGAAAATTGGTCAAAAATTTTAAAATAAGAAAAAAATTGTATTAACTGTTCCTTTCAATAGATCTATAGCAATCAACACTACAATTATCCAACTCCCCTTCGTTCTTTCTTTTCTCCTTTCTCCCGTCCCAATTGTTTCTTCCCTTTGAATAGTTTCTTTCCTTTCATAGTATCTACTATACCTTTTGGATTTTATTTACTCTTTTTGGCTCTTGCATTAGGGAGACAACATAATGTTTATACATGTGTGTCTGATTTATTTCACTTACGGGTATGGTCTTTAGTTGCATCCAATTACCTATAAAAGCCTCAAGTTTATCTTTTATACAGCTAGTAATATTCCATTGTATAAAAATACTACATCTTGTTTTTTATCCATTCCTCAGTTGATGGTCATTTGGGTTGCTTCCAAGATTTAGCTATGACAATTGTGCTGCTATAAACATGGGTGCACATATATCATTGTGGTATGTTTTCAGTTCTTTTGAGGAAGTACCCAGTAGGGGAACAGCTGGTTATAATATGACCTCCAGTCCTAGTTTTTTGAGGAATCTCTACACTGATTTTCATAGTTGTTGTACCAGTCTATGTTCCCACCAACAGTGAAGAAAGGCTCCTTTTTCCCCCCATCTCCTCCAACATTTGTTATGGGCTGACTTCTTGATGCTAGCCATTCTTTCTGGGATGAAATGGAATCTCAGTATTGTTTGACAAAAGGGCCAAACACATTCACTGGAAGAAAGGTAGCCCCTCTAATAAATGATGCTGGAAAAACTGGCTTTCAACATGCCAAAGATTAAAATTAGACCCAGTTCTATTACCATGAACTAAAAGTCAAAATTGATCAAAGATATAAATATTAAAACAGAAATACTAAATCTACTGGAAGAGCAAGTAGGTAGAAATCTTGAAGACATAGGGATAGGCAGAGTTCATGAGCAAAAACCAAACTGCACAGGAAACACTTCAAAGAATCAATAACTTGGATCTCATGTCATTGGAAAGATTTATACATCAAAAGAAATCATTAACAGAGTAAAAAGAAAACACAAGATTTGGGGAAAAAATTTAGCCTACTGTCCCTCAGACAAAGGACTTCTATTTAGAACATATACAGAATTAAAAACAATTAGGCACCCAAAATTCAAAGACTCAATTCAAAAATGGTCATGTGAGATGACTACACACTTCTCAGATGAAGAACTACAAATGGAAAATAAATATATGAACAAATGTTCAACATCATTAGTCATTTGAGAAATATAAATTCAAAGATAAGGTGGCTGAATGTGTTTGTAGTTCTGTCTACATTTTCTATTCTATTCCACTGATCCTCAGGTTTTTTTTTTTTTTTCTTTGCCAGTATCATGTTGATGTTTATCAGAGTAGCTTTGTAGTATAATTTCAAGTCAGGAATTATGATGCCTCCTACCTTTCCTTTGTTGGCCAGGCTTGCTTTTATTAGTCTAGATCTCTTCTGGTTACAGATGGATTTTAAGAATGTTTTATCTAAATCTACAAGGTATAACAACGTTATTCTAATTGGGATTGCACTGAATCTGTACAACAGCTTTGGGAGCATGGTCATTTTCACAATTTTTGTTCTTCCCATCCAAAAGCAAGGGCTATCTTTCTTTTTTCTGAAGTCTTTGATCTCAGTTTTCCTGATGTGAGAATTCATTGCTGTAAATTCCCCTCTTAGCACTGCTTTCATTGTGTCCCGCAAGTTCCTGTAAGTTGTATCTGCATTTTTGTTTCATTGTAAATATTGTTGTTTCTTCTTTTATTTCATCTGTGACCCATTAATTGTTGAGGAGGGTGTTATTTAATTTCCATGTGTTCATGGAGTTTTCATACTTTGGTAGTCTGCTTCTTCTGATTGGTGAATTGAGGGCACTTATATTGATGCTTGTAAATATATATATTTGCCTTTGCCATGTTATTTTTCTGCTTTTGGTCCTCTACATTTATCCTTATTTATCCTTTAATTGCTTGCTCTGCTTAGTTTCTTTCTATTGTTGTTCTTGCTCTATTGTTCATTTTTATCTCTTTAGGCTATCGTTCAGTTCTGTTTGTAGGATTGGCTTGGTGGTAATGAATTTCTTCAGTTGTTCTTTTTCATGGAAATACCTTATCTCTCCATTAATTTTGAAAGATGGTTTTGCAGGATACATCAATATGGGTTGAAATCTGTTTTTCTCAGGACCTAAAATACTTCACTCCAAGACCTTCTTGACTAGCCGGTTTGTGTTAAGAAGTCTGTTCTGATTCTGATGGGTTTTCCATTATAGAAGTGATCTATTTCTTTTTCTAATAGATTTAAATATTTTGCTCTTTTGCTGAATTTCTGGAATCTTGATTATTATGTGTCTGGGTGTAGATTTATTTTATGTGCCTTCTCAGTTATTCTGTGCCCACGTCTTGTTGACTTGTTCTGAGTGAGCCAGAGGACTGAGATTGCCTTTTGCTTCTTCTTTTCAGCATTTTCAAAAGCTCCCAAAGTTCACAAGGGTCACTTCTGCCTGGTGGTGGGCGCATGGATCATGGATCAGCGAGGCTCCTGAAACTTTCTGGGGCTCAGCCTGGCTCACACAACAGTAAGGAGATTGGGCCTGGCTCACTGAGGCTGCCAAAGATATCCAAGGTTCAGCATGGATTCCACAGTGATGGGGCAGGCAGCAGGGCACAGCTCAGTAAGGCTCTTAAAACCTTCCTGGGTTCAGTATTGTTCCCATGACCGTGCAGGGGCGGAGTGCAGCTCAATGAGGCTCCTGAAGCTATCCAGGCCCCAGCCTGGCTTTCACCTGGTACTGTCAATTCTGACAAACATTTTGGAAATGTTCTCATTAGCTAAGAGAATATGATAGAGTACCTAAAACTTGGTGTCTTTGCAACTTGTGGCAGCCAGTGCAGAAACACAAGTATTTTTCATCTTTCCTTGCCTTGTATTATCTACGTCTCTCATACTCACTGCCGCGATTTGTGCTTTTCAAACTGTTAACACTATAAATAATGGCTTGGCTTCCATTTTCCAATAGATTCAGACTACAGTTCTCAAGACAAAAAATTATATTATCAATTGAGACAACATTAACTTTTTTATCTTTTAATTTCTTTCAGGTATTAATAAGGTGATCTACATGTGGATAGACAAGATTAATTCTTCACTCCTTCATTCCTGAAATAGACTCTTGCATTTTTAAAATACTAGAGTTTTTGAGTCCAAGTATCTTATTTAGGGATCATCTTTTCATGATCCTTAATGAAATTAGCCATTTGAATATTTGTGTGTATGAGTTTCTGATTTGAGATTCAAAGTAATGTCTGCCTATGAAATGAATCACTGGCCTTTGTACTTTTTTGTATTCCCTGAAATATAACATGTGATTTAAAAAATGGTGTGTATGTTTAAATTTCTAACAACCCCCCTCAAAATATTTCTTCTCTCTTTGAACACATTTGAACCATCATTCTTATCACTTTCTAAGCAGATATCAAAGCCTTTCTCATAAATATCTTTAGCTGGGCTGTCACGGCTGCCTTGATGTCCTGAATCAATGCAAAATGTTTACTTTTCATGGCCATTTTACCTTCATGTTTAGTCACACAGTGCCAGATGCAGTAAATAAAGAGAATGAAGGCACCCTGTAATGTTTTCATAGCCTGTCATTCTGTTGGATAGCCCTCAACAACACTACACACCATATCACTTTTTAATTACAGCTCATAAAGAAAAAGTACTTCCAGAACATTTTAAGAAAGAAGTAAGAATAATGGGATAAATGCAATAAATTTATCTGAAATAAGGAAGAACAATTCATGGGTAATTAATATCAATGTGTCTTTTAATGTAATAAGATGTTAAATATTCACCATATTTTTAGAACACTCCTTGGAGGTATAATAACCACTTTGCTAAGGTTTGATAAAATTTGCATTCAAATTTTATTGGCATGATATATTTCCTATATTCAAAAGATGTAGAACTGAAGGGAGCACACTTTTAACAACTAAGTTACTTTCTTTAGTAGCTATTGCTTCTCTGGGGTTATATGTCTCCACCAGTCAAATTTAAGTATGAGAAAGATTTATATGAAAGTGTAGGTTGAGATTCATAGGAAGCAAGACATATTCAGGTCCTCTGTTCCTGTGGAATTACAATTCCATCATGATTTAATTGAAATTATATAGTAAAGAACATTTATATGTCCAGCATTTATTCTAACACCAACAATTTAGAAACCATCAAAAGGGTGTGGTTTTTTATTAGGTGCATATGTTTGCAGTACATAATGTTTACATTCCTTGTGAGGCTTTGGTACATGTACATTATATGTCTTTTTTCCATTCCCTTTTTCCTTTCCTCCCCCTTCTCTTTTTCAAAGTACGTTACATCCACCTAATGGAATATCATGTAGTCAATTAAGTTATATTTTTGAAAAATATTTGGAGATTACAAAATGCATTTTGTTGACAAGTAAAAAATAAGTATATTTTATTACTTAATTTTGCTTGCAAATGGACAGAAAAAGAGGGAGAAACATGAATAACTCCAAATTGTAACCTTATTATAGCCTTTATTAATTTTTAACATGTTTTATCATGAATATGATACTTTTGGTCTTTTGGAACAAAGCATAAATATTTTTTTGAAGTTGCAACTGTGTTCTTTTTTTTTTTAATTTTATTTATTTATGTGTGTGTGTGCACACACTCGTGTGTGTGTGTGTGTGTGTGTGTGTGTGTGGCCGGCTCAGCCCACCAGGGGGCGGGCCTGGCTGGCATGTGGTGCTGAGGGATTGAACCGTGGTCCCTGTGCTTTGCTAAGCTTGTTCTAAGTAGGTGCTTTAACCACTGAGCCATCTCACCAGCCCCTAAAACTGTGTTCTGCAATGCGTGATAGCTACCCTGGGCCAGGATGGGATGGGATGTTAGTTCACCGTGCATGCAATATCATTATGGTTGAGATTAAGAATGAACCTTAAAATTCTCATGCACTTGGAAATCTGGGTTTTGGAAAGTGACTGGACCATGTGGGGACTATATAACTATCTTGCTGTTGAGGGGGTGGGTGGGACCTAGCTGGAGGTAGATCACTGGGGGATACAAATCTCTCCCCAGTTCCTCCCTTCCTCCCTTCCTTCTTTGCTTTTTTTTTTTTTTTTTTTTTTTTTTGGCAGGACTGGGGATTGAACTCAGGCCCTTGCGCTTGCCAGGGAAGTGCTTATGCTACTGAGCCATCTCCCTACCCCCCTCACCCGGTTTTTAACAGCCACCATTTTCCTCTGCCAGATAATTCTGCTCTGACCTTCCTGCCTTGGAGTCAGATGAAGATGGAATGCAAACATCAGCCAAAATAACCTGCTCTCTTTTAAGTCATGAGAAAAGTAATTAAGACAGATTTGGTATCAGAGAAGTGGGGTTCACACTTCTAGCAATATTTGGTCATGTGATTTAGAAGCCTTTGAAAATGGTGTGAAGGAAGACCTTGGAAACGTTTGGAGATGCCAGCTAGAGAAGTCCTAAAATGCTCTAAGTGAAGTTCAATGATAAATATTGGTTAGAGTTCAGAAGATCAGAAATCTGATAGAAAAGTAGACAGCAAACACCAGGCTCAGAAGGTTTCAGCTGAGAATGGCTCCTTGCACATGAACTCAAGACTATGTATTACATGTTAGCAGACAAATTGTGTACATTTTGCTTATACTCTGAGATTCTTAGAGAGACTTAAGTCAAAGAAGTAGACTCATTAATCTGGGGGTGGAAATTCAAAGGCATCCCAATGTTGAGGCTGTGGCATGGGTTTTTTTAATTGCTTTTATCCATATCTATCATGTGAAGCCGAACCAAAACCAAAGCTGAAAAATTTTAAAACCTTTGCTGATGGCTATAAAGGAAGCACTTGTAAAATTAAGGCATGTTTTGAAAGAGATCTTGATTGCTGAAAAGACTACTGTTAGCACTTTGAATCAAGACAATATGAAGGATGGCTTGAGGGGAATCTGAGGAAAAAAAAAAACAAACACTCTCACTAATTTTAGGCTCATGAGTACAAAACTGTAAAGTTCTCATCTGAAGAGAGGTCCAAGCACACTCTGTTCAAGAAAATTGCATATGGAATGGATTTCTAAGATCCCTCTTACAGTACTTACCCATGGAGGAACTCAGAGGTCTATATAGCAATGGCAAAAGGGAACCTAGATAATGCTCAAGCTGGTAGCAGACCTTGATACTATCCACAAGATGATGGTTTTAAGGCATATAGAATGCAAGAATTACAAGGTCATAGAGGCTCCCATCCAGATTTCAGAAAAAGATGTGTTGCCACTGAGAAGACAGTGCATGAAGCCATGAGGAAAAAAAAACAAAACAACACAAAAAACAGAAGGAAACTACAGGAATTTGGAAAAGCCAAGAATGTGGAATGTCATAGGAAAGCCACACACAGTGAGCAAAACCACCACAAAGAGAAAGAGACTATAACAGTTACAATCAGCAGTGCTGCAGTGGTGGGACCACCCAAGGCCTTTGGATGTCACACCTTGCCATTCTCTGCTTCCAGTACTGGGCATGGATCTATAAGATTTAATGTTTATCTTGCTGGATTGTGATCCTGCTTTGGTGCATTCTCTTCTATCCCTGTTATTTCCCTCTTTTGGAATGGAAATATTTACCACGTATCATTATATGTTAGTTGTGTTTAACTCTGATTTTTACAGGGGCTCACAGCTAAGAGTTTGCCTTGAGTCTCAAAGGAGGCTTGGGACTTGAACTTTTCAGTACTACTTAAACTGTTAAGAGGTTGGTAACTTTTAGAGATGGACTAAGTGAATTTTCCATAAAGAGATGTGCATCAGTTTTTTAGGGGATAGGAGTGGAAAGTTATGGTTTAGATCAAAAATAACCCTCAAAATTCTCATATACTCAGAGACAGAGCTTTTTCAAGGTAATTAGATTATTACAGCTTGCTGATTGAAGGTGGAACACTGGGGGGCATAACCCAGAAGGGTGTATCTTACCCATCCCACACTCAGATCCTTCTATCTCTTTCTGCTTCTGGTTATCATGACATGAGAAGGTTTCCTCTGCAGACTTTTCCATCAGATCCTCCTGCCTTGAAGCCAGCCAGCCATACACTGAAAACCTGAACCAAACAAACCTCTCCCTCTTTAAGGTATGGGTGTTCGATATTTTTTCCCTGCAACAGTCAAGTGACTAAACCATTCTATCTCCATTCGGTAGCATTTCCTACTTATACTTGTGGGGACATAAAATAACCCTACAGTGAACTTCAGTAAGAAAGTGCTGATATCAGTAACTGCTATCTGAACTCAGCACCCTTAGAACTATCATAAATGAGTCCTTACCAAAGGAGAATAATATCTCAATATTTTTCAGCCTGATTCTGGGACAAATACAACTGCCTCTCAAACTGAGCCAAAGGAAAAAGAAAATTCAGTGCAGGGTACAGTAGCATGACCTATGTGCCATCCTTCCCAGGAAGATGACCCATAGTATAAAGAAAGATGTAAAAGAGTACACACAAAACCTCTGGATATTAACATTATTATCAAACTGTTGGATAAGAAATTATTTATCCATGGGTCTATACAGATGGTAACAAAAAAGGTATGTCCTTAAAAGTTTAATTGTAGTGCAATCTTCTCACTGAGGGAAATAAATCCCTCAACAAGAAATATCAACTCCAGATGTAAGGGTCTTATAACCTCATGCCTTCTACTACCTCATTTAGCCATCCACTTACCAGAACATTAGAGTCCCGTTTACTTTAGGAAAGACTTTTGCTCCACTGAAGGGTGAAGATTTGCCACAAATGGCCCCTGTCCCAAAAGAGCTTATTCTAGGAAAAATTTCTAAAATCAAATGATTCAACTGTACCTTCTATAACCAAGAGTGGACAAGACAGAGGACAGCTAGAGGTAGTTAAGGTTGAGGTGGTAAAACTGCAAAGCCAGGGGGTTAGAATTTCTATCCACATAGAAGTGGAAGGTTCAGGCTGGGGAGATAGCTCAGCAATCTAAATGCCTGCCTGGAAAGCACAAGGACAAGAGTTCTAACCCCGTACTGCATGCCTTGCCAGTCCCAGAACCAAAACAAGGTGTGGTGGCACATGCCTATAATCCCAGTGCTGGGGATGCTGAGACAGGAGGATCACAATGAGTCTGAGCTGCATAGCAAGACCCTGCACAAAATAAACAAAATAATTAATTAACTTTTAAAAGATTTTAAAGTGTATAAAAAAAGAAGTGGCAGGTTCAAAAGAATGGATTCTGATTGGGTAAAAAACTGAGGTAAGGGTAGGCAGTATAACTGAAGAAGAAAAGACCTCAGAGTTCTATCAAAAATGACATGAGTAGAATAAGCAAAGAATGAGACTGAGAAATAGAATATAAAATGTTTCAAAGCATGAGAAAGATTCAAGTTCTGCAAGTGCACTATAGAAATGATACTAACAATTAGCATTTCTGTACAGTGACTTCTAATTTCCAGACATTCCATTAAACATCTGAAATGCTTTATCTCATGTTGCAACCCTCAGTGCAACTCTGTAAGTCATCTACAGATGAGCAATGTTAACTCAGACGTAAAGTAGGTTTTGCTTAGTTCTTGCCTTAGTAAGCAATGAGGCCAGAGTTTAAAGCTAGACAAGCTGATTCCAAATTCACTATGCTTCTCAGGCCAGCTGCTCAATACCATACAGGAACTTGATAGAAGTGCGCATTTCCAGACTATGCCAAAACTGCTGATTCAAGAGCTGTGGTGAGGAGGTCTCACAAGCTGTTTTAGAAAGTCCAAGTGACTCTGAAGCATTTGATCTTGAGAAACACTGAAGTAGTCCACATGTTTTGAAATAAGAGTTCGGAGTGATGTTCCAACTCTATTGCAAAACAGTGTGACCTGGGCAACCTATTCACCTATTTAAGCTTTAATTCATACTTATGAGAAAATGAAGTGCACCATAAGGACCCTTGGTGGTTTTATAATCAATAAAGTGAAATAAATACAAATAAGTATCTACAGTGGAAAAGTTCAGTTCCATAAATTATATGTGCAGCATAATTCTACAGTCCTCTCACCTAAACCAAAGAGACCAAGAGACCAGTAATTTAGAGAACAGGATTGGAGGAATTTGGAATAGTAAGTCCTAAAGTCCGGAGGAGTTGGTTGTGGCTGAGAAATAAATATCAACTAACAGGAAAGTGAAGCAGTGAAGACAAGACAACTAGACCACAAGAAAAAAGAAAATCAGGCTGCGGGCCAGGGAGATGGCTCAGTGGAGTAAGTGCTTCCTTGGCAAACACAAAGACCTGAGTTAAACTCCTGGTTCTGCAAAAACAAAAAAAAAGAAAGTAAGTCAGTTTTGTTTCTAATCAAAATCTACATGAGAAAAATTGCAGCAGCCCAAATTACTTAGGATCAGGAATCAAACTCTACTTTCAGAACAGAAATCTATTACCCAGGCCAATATGCCAAGCTGAACAGTGTTACAGGGAGCAGCACTGTAGAGATTCCATCCAGCAGCCTCTATGTAGCTCTGCTGAACACACCATCTGATGGTGAAAAGTGGAGAGAAATGAAAATCCCCATTGTAAAAATATATACCTGCCTTATACCCATTTAACTTATTTGTGTAGCTGCCTCTTACATGGAAGCACAATAATGTGTCCAGGAAACAATAATTTATGGTGATCCCATCTTACTGTCCTTATCTCATTTCCCCAGCTGTCCACTCATGTGCAAATCACATAAATTAAAATGAAACACAATGTCTGAATTTCTTTGACACTGTTACGAATATGAGTATCTAGCAGAACTTTCTTTCTTTGGAATGACTAACCCTATTCTTTTTAAGATATGTACCATCTAAATACTAAAACTCTTGTCACAAATTCAAGTAATATGCCATACTACTGGGCACATCAAAGACTCAAATCATTAAAGTGACTGAAAAGAATAGCCTTGAAAATTAAAAGAAAATTATAAGCCCTATGATACACTGTGTTGGCATATGAGAAAAAGAGATTTATGCTAAATAGAGAAAAATAGATGTATAATCATATTAGTTCAAAAATTCTTATTACTTGGAAAATGCAAAAATATCCTCTGTCAATGTTTATTTTCATGATATATTTAACTTACTTTTTAGTTCACAGAGTTTATTTCAATAGTTCAGTCTTATTACCATAATTTATATCAGAAGAACAAGAAATGTAATTTCTTATTGTCAAAATTGGTAGATAGATGAAACAAACTCAAAAAGATAGCATAGAAAACAGAAGTCCAGAAATATTCCATGACCACTCTCAGAACACAGAGATAATCAGAGCATACTGGGACTCAAATTCTGAATGCTTGAGTCTTAATCCAGGCCAATTTCCTTTATATAGTTTTTCATAAAGGAAAAAAGAAAAAAGACCAGAAGCTAAACCAAAAATTCTTTTAAGTTACTGCCTCAGAGAAAAACTTTTTATATTGGAATTGAAATCTTATATCCTTGGGGATAGAATTCCTGTAGCTTCTGTAACTCTAAATGCTAATTTAATCATTTTGAGCCTTGCTTTCATCCCTAGTTTAAAAACCAGTAACTCTGGTTACCTAACAGTGACACTGTGAAAACAAATGTATGATAATTCCTCATACAAGTACCTATCCAAACTAGCGCTCACCAAATTAGTGTTGATCTTCGGCTCCTGAAGCAATCCTCACTTTGGCTATCGAGTGACAAGTCTCTTGGCATGTTTCTCAAAATCCATCCTTTATAAGGCATAATTGCATATATGATCATCTCCTCCCATCCTAAACTGGCACCTCCTACCCACTGCTTAAGGCCTTGCTTTTTTCTAGGTCATGTAGAAAACCTCTTGCATTATAACTCATTTATTTCCTCTGTGCCTAACAAGTATCTAGAGTCTATCAGGAGCTCAGTAAAGGGCAATGATAAGAATCTTTCCCTCTGAAGTGATTAGATGTTTCATTGACTACCCTTATGACCAGATCTGAGAGTTAGGATCAGTGTTCACTGCTGTATTTTCACTCAGTATTTCATCTTCTCTCTGGGCCCAGATTATATGCTATGAGCAACAACCCCCAAAAATGTGCTTCATTCTCCAGAGCAATACAAAGTGCAGATCATCCTTCTAAGGGACACCTACCCAATATATATATAATCACTTAACAATAGTATTAACAATATTCGCCAGAACTTAAACATTTATAACTAAATGCTTGCCTATATGACAACATCTTAAATCAATTAGGTGTGCTTGTGGTAGGAAATGCATCTGTGGAGTCCCTCAAACTATAAGGAAAAAAAAATCCCAGTGCACAAATGCTTTTTCTTGAGAGAGAGAATGGCTTTTAGCAGATTTCCAGAGGCACTGATTCAAAAAATTTATTGTTCTAAATTGTTCCATATGCTGTTTAAAATAATATCCATTTATATCCAAACAAGTTTCAAGATTTTCTTGTTTGCTATGCAAAAGGAATCCTCATTTCTTATAAAACACCTTGCTCAAGCACCAAGAAGCAGACCATGTATTAATTTATAAGTAGACTCTTCAAGTTCCTGTAAGCCTATCCTTAAAGGAATATTTGTCTCTTTGTCTTACAGTATAATAAACTCTGCAAAGACACTGAAGGTCACTGTCTTATCTTTTCTTTCTCCCCACAGACCAACAGCAATGCCTTGAACATAGTGGGGGAGTCTGTAGCTTACTAATCATGTCAGTCCTTTCAGACTACAAATCCGAGGAGAAAGAGCCATATTAAGATGCAAGTGGCCCCCAATATAAATACAATTATTAATTTCTCTTGCTTTCTTCCTTTCTGCTTGTAAATGAGAGGGGTACATTTAATAAACACCTCATCGAAAACTAAAAATAGCAGAGTATGTGCCTTAGCAACAGTTGTAAGGACCTGGGTTCTAGGCTCTCTTCAGATTTAGCTGCGTGGCCATGGAATGTTGCTTGATCTCTGTAGGTGTTTGAGGCAGGCTTTTTGAGGAGCTGGGGATATAGGTCAATAGTAAAACACTTGTAGGAGGCAATGGCTTCAATTCTCAGCAAAAAGATAAAAGAATTTTGGTTATAACTCAGTAAACTATACCTCAAAAATACAAACCTCATAACAGATATTTATGGTAATGATTGGTACTGTCCACTAGGGATTTTCAGTTCTTCCCTCTTCTCGAAAACAGCCTTCTCCCGTTCACCTCATACATACAACAACATTAGTTACTTTCTCATCACTGAGACACAGTACCTAACACCTAAACTTGAGAAGTTTAATTGGCTCATGGTTTGGGGGATTTAGTCCATGGTGCACTGGGTCCAAGGCAGAACACCATGGCAGAGGCATAGGTAGAGCACAGCAAAACTGCTCAGTTCATGGCATTTGGGAAGCAGAGCAAAGAAACAGCACCAGAGAGGAAGGGGTAAGGGAGCAGACATAGACCCTGAGATCATGCATCTATGACCCATGCAGGCACACCCAGAGGTGTGTGTCAACCTCTTCTAGGCAGATCTCAATGCCCACCAAGTGGACACTCTACCCTAAGCAACACAAAGACGATGACTGGCTTTGGCCAATGAAGTAGGAATGGGTATTAAGCTCTTCAGTTTCTGGGTGGGCTGGATACAGTCAGTGAGAGGCACTGGCAAGGGGTGGAGGCCATAAGGAATTGAACAAGAGCATTTCCTTTGCTCTAGACTGCTGAGGTTGGTCACATTTCTCTAGACTAGCTGAGATCACAGCTCATGCCCCACGGGTCTCTTTCCAGTGACAGCTGTTTTCCCAGTCCTAATAACCACTCTTACCCTGTGTCACCAGACTTAGATATGATTTACATTTATTCCTCCTTCATTTAGCTCAGTGTCCAACACTTCATGGGTATTAAATATTTTTTAGAAAGAACAGTTGAATGAATGAAGGAGAGAATGGCAGATGGTGTACATTTAAAAGACGAAAAAGAACATGACAACCAAAGGTTGAATTGGGATTGAGGAAATTTATTTCTTATCCAAAGGAGGTAAAAACAGGAAGGAAGAAAGGAAAAAGACAGGCAGGCAGGCAGGCAGGGAGGGAGGAAAACTGGAAAACAAAAGTAACAAAATATGCCCATCTTCTCACAGGACAGAAACTTTGAAGCCAGTGAAAATACTAAGGGTTATATGCAGTGCTGCTTTGGCACACAAAAGTTTCACCAGAACCAAGAGGTATGAACCTCAGAATGACAGCGAAGTCTATAGCTCACGAATTCTCCAGGTTTAGCTAGCTGGCCAACTTGGAGCCACATCATGGCAGAGTCAGAGTTTGTCTGAAGTAAAGACAGCACACAGGGCCGCAACAAATGCCAAACCACAGTGACCATTTGTGTCCCTTTCAACAAATAGATGCCTTACTGAAAACACAGAATGCTGATCTGGCCATTTAGAGTTCCAAAGGAAACACTGCACACCCCAGGATGCAGCGCTCTCATAGAACAAAGGCTGATGTGCAGGTACGCACCTAGAATCCCAGCACTCTGAGGCAGAAAGGTCACAAGTTCAATCCCAGTTCCAGCAACTTTGTGACTGAGTAACAGCCTGTCTCAAGGTAAGAAATTTAAAGAACTGGGGGTGTAGTTTGCTACCAATAGCCAAGAAGGCATTCCTTCAGCTCAGATGCCTTGTAGAAGCTGGCAAAGAAGGAGGCCAAAGGGTACAGGAGACTCCAGCCCAGAGCAGCTCTGCTGTTGTCGGTGGATCTGCAGAGGCCAGGGGTGATCTGGATTCTAGTTCTCGATTTACATTTCCCTCACTGGCTGACCTTGGACAAGCTACTCCAGTTTTCCAGGGTTCTGCTTCCTGCACCATAATTGGGAAGGCTGGACCAGATGTTCCCAATGGACTTACCCTAGACCTACCAAGCTGAGATCACAGAACTCACGGAAAGTCTTGGCACAAAGCACTGGTAGTTTGATCTCCAAGCTGTCAGCTTTTTCATGCATTTTTTTTCTTACATCCTCCTCTACATTTTTAAAATTAGTATACATTTGTGATACATAGTAAATACATTCACTTTGGGGACTGGTACATATACACATTGCCTCTTAGTCATTTTGCTCCTCTTTCTGTCTCCCCATAAATTCCTCTACTCCTTCCTCAAATCCTTCTCCCATCTGCATAGACTGCCTGCCTGTTTCCTATCTTCTCTCTTTTCTTTTGCTCTATAAATTATTTATACTTTGAGTATCTCCTAGTACAGAACCCATGTGACATTTGACCTCCTGTTTGTGATGTATCTCACTTAGTAAAAAGTGATCCATTTCCCCACAAGTGACTCAAATTTATCATTTTTTTATGATTCCTAAGTATCCCATTCTGCATATGGACCACAGTTTTTAGTGATTCATCTGTCGATAGGTGTATGGGCCACCTGCATGAGTTAGCTATTGTGAGTGGTGCTGCTATAAACAGTGAGCTTTTTGAAAAGAGAACTAGGGCAAAACAGAGGCCCATGATCCAGGTAAGTCTCACTTTCTTCCCTGTCAATGCCTACACTTATCTGGACTCTTGTAGCTCTCCAAATCACAACTTATTGGCTTTACAGGGTAGGATTTAGCAACAAACTTACAGTGCTTCCTGTGAGCAGAAGAAAGATCACTTCATATTCCGGGGACACCCCGCTCAGCCCCACCCCTTCTGTCCCTCTCTCCAACAGGAGCTTTCTTTCCCTCAATAAGTATATTCTGCTCAAAAAAGAAAAATCACTTCATAGAGCTCCTTGGTGGTACACGGTCACCTTAAAAGCTATCAAAACCTGAATTTAGGGAAAGAGAAGAAGGGCTAGAGGTTCTCAGCTGTGTTCAAAAATTTCAGGTGATCTTGAAAATGTTTCTGTCATTTCAAAATTCTACTGGTATCTGCTCCATGGACTTTATTGTTTGTCTTCTCCCCAGCATCCATTGAAGTTTAATATAGCTTAAAAAGTGTAGCATGGCTTAAAAAGATTTCACTGATTCTATAAAAGAAGAATCAATGAAATAACAGAAATAGAAATAACATTGATGATTTTCACGTTTACACAGCCCCTTGTATAGACCATGCATAATTCTCAGTACTTTATATAAAGTTGTTTTACAAATGATTGATACTACTATTGTCTTCACTTGCGTCTAATTTTCTCCCGGTCTCTCAGCAGAGCTGGTGGCAAAGCTGCTGTTCTAGCCCAGGCAATCTGATTCCAGTGTTCATGCTTTCAGCTCACTATACTTAACAGCTTCTCCCACATGGATAAGAAATGGTTCCAAAGAAATTTGGAATGAATATTTTTAAAGTTTTAACAGTAGAAGAATAAGCATGAATTTTTATCTTCATGGTCAATTTAATTTGTATTTCTATTTCACAATTACCTGGAAAAAATAGGAATGTCAAAAACATTTATCTTGTCAAACAAACAAAAAAATTATTCAGGGAGCATAACATTGATTTTTTTTTTTTACTCGAAGAATTGAACACAGATCAGCAAAATGTCAGCTACAAAACCCACAATCCGTGACTCTTTACTATGACCATTCAAAATATGTTTTCGCAAACTGCAGAGCTAGGCTAGATAATTTACATCAGTATGACAATCAGCGCCCAGGATCCACGCCTACATAAACAGATGAGGGTAGGGGTCTTATTAAAATTCTATTATAGCAGAGGAAGTGGATGGAAAATAACTGCCCTCCTGAAGACCCTTGCTTTTGCTGGAATTTTCTATTCTTAGGTCTTAATACAGACGTTCATTTTTTTTTTTTTTTTCTCACTGGAAAAGGTTTATTGAAGCCCTTCATTTCTGCTTCCTTTTGTAATTGTACATTGCAAAATCTATTATGCACATGAGTCATATAAATGTGGGCACACACCTGCATCTACACAAACATAGCTACAAATAATGTAGATTCAAATAAGTAACGTGTACATCCACACACCTAACGCACACAGACCGACACCAACTTTCCAACTTCTCCCCACCCTAGGACTCTCAGCTTAAATGATTCTGACAGATGAGCTGCTCATCTGAAAGCAGATTTAGCTGAGAAAGGAAACAGCAGCATCTGTCTTCCCTGCCTTTAATGAGAAGAGGGAAAACTCCGATGTGATCTGGTTCATTATTGTTACCACCAGCAGCAAAAGGTCTCTGCTTGATCCTCCTCCAGCCCTCGCTGTGTCAGGAGGGCCAGGTCTGTCTACCCATTATTGCCTCTGTCACTTTAGATTGTTTAAAAGGGATACAGTACAGAAAGATAAGACAGGGAGCAGAGTTTTTGCCCCCAAAAGTTGTATCATTAATTTTTAGCAGTGCCTTTGAAACCACCATCAAATTGAAGCTGGAACCTTAGAGAAGTTGGCAATCTCTTCCTCAGGTGGACAGAACTGCCTGTTAAATTTTACCTAGACTTAAAAGGTTGATTAACATGGCTTTTAGAAGGTCCTCTCAACTCAGAGTTTATAACCAAGAAAACCTAGTCAAGGTACCAAAGAGAAATAGTAAAGAATGGCCTTGTCAGCCTCTAGGAAACACAGAGGTGAAAGTGTGGGGTTCATGAAAGGGTGCAAAAAGCACTGGGAGGGCAGGTTAGAAGGCTCTGCCCTTCACTGAGTGGATTTGCAATGCCTCACACAGGACTCTGTGGTAAAGGCTAAGTCCTCAGCCTGTGGCAACATTGGGAAATGATGGAAACTTGAAGGTATGAGGCCTCATTGAAAGAGATCCTTCAGGCACTGGGCTAAGGCCCTTACAGAGGACACTGGGACACTAACCCCACTCTTCTCTCCTTCCTGATCTACCCATGAGTTTTTCTATACCATACTCCTCTGCCACCAAGCTCATGCAAAAGGCAGCAAGGCCAAGCAACCATGGACTGAAACCTCCAAACCTATATGCCAAAATAAACCTTTCCTCTATAGGAGGTGACTATTTCAGGTACTTCATTATAGTAACAGAAAGCTGGCTATCATAATGAGCAACCTGGGTACAATACTGACTTTCTCTAAATGCCCATCCTTCTCTCACCATTGAGAGGAAGGATGTGGAGCCAACTACCCACAGGTCTCTCCTACTACTACCAGTTTTGTTTCCACAAAAACATTCCCAAATGATGGCAAGCCTTGGTGCTGATGGCTTCAAACTCTTCAGCCTAGTTTGCCTTGTAGTCAGGAAAATTTGCACATGCTGCTGTGCTGGCCTTGATGCCTATGGTACAGAAATAAGCACTCTGGCATCAGCACCTAGAGAGGGAAAATGAAAGGTGACTCTACAAAGAATGAGGGGACTTTGCACCTTTCATATCCCAAGGAATTTTGTGAAGTAAGGAAATCAGTGCACAGAGTGCACGTTCTAAATGCTTCTATTTGTGCAAACAAGTAATTACGTATGTGCTTCAGCAATGCACGCACATGCCTGCCCCGTGTGAGCAGAACTTATTGGACACACACAGCAGGTGATGCAGAATTGGCATGAAGGGTAATCATTGTAAGCATACTAGCCAGCTATGGCAAAAGGGAACTGACTTGGAAGCAAAAATACGCTGTCACTGTTCGATTTTCTGAAAAATAAAAAAGGAATGTGTTCTTTTTTTTCTCTAGTCTCATCTTCTCTACTCTGTGATGTTTTATCCTAGGGGTATCTCAAATGGGTCCCAACTAATTGGTAAGAGTGCTTGTATCTGGAGAATAATCTTGAGGTAGGAGAGAGGTAGAAGATTTTTGTGAAGGTAAAGGTACTCTGTGTTGCTGGGATTTAAACACAGAGGCATTCACACTGAACTATCTATCTATCTATCTATCTATCTATCTATCTATCTGTGAGGCAGAGTCTCATTGTGTGTTCAAACTTGTGTTCCTCCTCCCTCAGCCTCCTAGTCTACCAGGATTATAAGTGTGCGCCCCAACTATAACGAAAGAAAAATTTTGTTAAACATTGCCCAGACTATTTTCCCTCTAAAAGACTTCACACTGTTAGTACAGCTTATAATCCCTATATGAGAAAGAGAGAGAGAGAGAGAGAGAGAGAGAGAGAGAGAGAGAGAAAGAGAGAGAGAGAGACAGAGAGAGACAGAGAGAGAGAGACAGAGAGAGAGAGACAGAGAGAGAGACAGACACAGAGACAGAGAGAGACAGAGACAGACACAGAGACAGAGACAGAGAGACAGACAGACAGAGAGAGAGACAGACACACACATTAAGGGGCAATTTGGGTCTGAGACTATGTAAAGAGAAGGGGGAAAGTTATTTAAGATAATGAAAGGAAAATCAGGAGAAAAGGAAGAGGAGAGAATAAGAGCGCAGGGGGAAGGGAAGGGAGGGGAAGGAGAGGAGGCCTCTTCTAAAGTAGTCTTCTGAGGCTACTGTCAAAAAATTATGTCTAGCCTCAGGCTGCACAGAACCCCAGAGAAAAGCAATTAAGGGAAGCTCAGGGGGAGGGGGATGAAATCATACAAATGACAGAGGAAATTTTTAGACTCAAAGGAAATGACCTGGTTGTATAAAGGTAAGGAAGGGCTTGGTGACTGGTCTCTAAATACAGGAAAGAGATAAATGTTCAACACTCAAAAACAGTGAACACTAACAATTAATAGATAATAAAGGAAGCATTATCAGTCTTAACAAACTCACTTGGGTGAAACTTGCTTCATTATTTTCCCCAAAAATTTTTGTAAAAAGGCAAAACAAATACAAACTTACACCACTGAGCAACACAATTCAAGTGTCATGGAGTTAAAGAGCAGAAGTAAAAGAGCCTGTGCAAGACAGGAGTTAAAGATCAGAGTCTCTTAGCACTAGGAGAACCTGGCAGGAGAAAGGACAGGTGAATGAGCACCTTTCCTCTCCATTTGCTTATTAACTAGACTGACTCCGGAGGAAAAATTCTTTACCAGAGGGCAGATGATGAGGCCCAGCCAGAGTCTACCTGTCATCACAATAAAAATGACATGCAGTAGTGATTAGTGACCATAATGCCTTCTCCTTCAGGACTAAGTAAAGTGACATAAGAAAAGCTTGTTCCTTAGTTAGAGCTTGCAACCAAAGTGGCATTCATTAGTGAAAATCCAATCAATTCATAATTAATAATTATCCAAAGAATAAACTGCTTCTTTCTCTCCTACTCCACCTTCCCAACCCTGCACTTGTACATGCACACACACACACACACACACACACACACACGCACGCACGCTGATAGAAACTGCACTTAGTTTAAGGAATTTTCTGTCAATAGTTCTTTCAACAAGAAAAAAAAGGATTTCAAAATTATTTCACTTTTTAAAAAATGGTATCAGTTATTGAATTCAGGTTTTAACCAGCTCTTTTATTTTCAAGCCATGGGCTTAGAAAATTGCCCAGGCTGGATTCAAACTTGCCTCAGCCTCCCAGAGTGCTGCCATGACAGGCTTGCACCACCATACTCAGCTGATAAATGTTTGAGCAGAGGGAGGTGCTTGCCCAGATCGGAACATTACAGGATGTATCCACACATGCATCAAAACATCACGTGGTGCAGCAACAAGTGGCACCATCAAAACGACACCCAGGATGTGGAGCACATATATTTATGTCAGTGGGCACTGATCGGGATCATTCTCAGAATATCAGGTCCCAGTCGCTGGTGGCCTAGGGCTTTCCGATATGACGAGCAAGCAGGAGGTACCAAGGCGAGACAGCGCAGCCTAACAGTTCTTCTGGTGAGCTAGCAGGACGAGATCGTTGGTTACAAGGGTCATCAGTTCATGAAGCTTCGTACAATGGCACAACCAAGCCTTCTGTATGTCTGGTTACATTCTTTTGGTGACAGGGGCAAAGAAAGTAATTACAAAGCCATGAAGCAGTTACAGGGCTAGAAAGTTTCAAAACAAAGTTTTAAAAAGAACAGCTTCTCTTGGACATTTTTCCCTTTCAGTCGTGCCCCATAAACATGGACAGTTTTATTCATCAATTAGAATGAAAAATAAGTGTCCACAGTATGATCACTGAGAGCTCTGGAAGCTCACTACATCTGTCAGACTTGCTCCACTTACCAAGACAGATGGATCACCTCACTACTAAATTCACCCATTCATGGCACTTCACTGGAGAACCATCTCGAGCTAGTTCAAAAGCTACCCTGTGCACCATAACTTAGTAAAAGCATTTGCAAAGACATAAATGAAATTTTCATAAGAGAAGATAAGTTAAAGAAAATAGCCAAATTCATAAGAATCTAACTAATCTGAAGTTATGTGTTGCCCACTTCACGTGTACTGGGGTAAAGAATACGTAAGTCCTTAACTCACCAAAAACTACTACAATTAGAAACTGATACTATGTGACCAAGAAATTATAATCACTGTATTCTTTGTCAAATTATTATAAATAATCTTTTATCCCTTTGCCAAGATTAGAGTTTGTAACTAACAAAAAGTCATAACTTGTATCACACTACTTGGATACTTTATTTGCTGGGATATTGGTGGTACATTGTTTGTTTTTCTGAGATTTTTGCTTGTACATTAAAAAGTAAATGCTACAGATTTTTCAAAACAGGAATAGCTAATTAACAATGGTTGTTGTATTATCTATTTTTATCATCAAATCTGTTGCTCAGATTAACAGATACAGTTACACAAGATGGGACAAATAATTGAATATTAGCACTTGCTTTCAAGAAATCTTAATTTTTTTCTTTGTCTTTTTAAAATAATCATTTTAAAGAGTATAGTAATTGATGTTTGTTACCCTGTTTTTGTCTTTTTTCTATTTGTCTTTGCTTCTGTTTTTACTCTTCAAAATAAAATAAAATTGAATTTAAAAAATAAAGTAAATGCTGATAGACAAAAAGAAAACTACCCAAATTTATTGTAGTGTCTCTGTGTGTATATTTACAGTTCAGTAAATTTTGAATTGATTTATAACA
>NW_004524584.1:9869645-9872447 GCF_000260255.1 Octodon degus | reverse complement strand
TTATTTGTTTTGCACTGCAATTTGAAACACAAATCCTGGCAGGACTAATTTATATCATTCTGAGATTGTTTAATCACTAGAATGCCACCTTTCATGTTTAACATATACATATTAAAATCGCATATTGTGATGTGGAGCTACAAGAAAAAAATTAGGTTGAATGACAAAATTTATTAAAAAATAGTTCAATCCCCGGTTCAGCCAAAAAAAAAAAAAAATAGTTCTTAAAGATCACAGAAAGGACTAAGTTGTGGACTTAATTATAAATTATAATATGTTCATTCAAAACTGATAACTTGTATATGAGTAGAACTTAATTCACAAAATGGTAGGCCAAAACTTACCTTCCACCCTCCAAATCTGACATGACCGTTGCTTGGATTTGCAAAGAAGGAAGAATGAAGCTATGGTAACACTTTCCAGGAATTACTTTCCTTCAAGCGTAAGGAGCCAAAGAAATACTGCAGGATGTCAGAAACTGACTGATACCTACACCATTTTCCAGGAGCAAACTGAAAGAGGCAGCCACACTCTCCATTAAAAACAAGCACTGCAGAAGATCCTTGGAACCAGATGATTCGCGTCAGAGTTCCTAAGGTCCCCTAGAGAGTCACCATGTCTTCAGATGATAAATAGCTGCACTACTGATTGCACAGATGAAACATGCAGTAGTCACCAAGCCCTACAGTGCCTACCAGACCCCCATAAAGCAGTCAGAAGCTGCTGGTGCGCTGACAGAAGATCGGGCCCTCCTAGGCCCAGCTCAGCATCCCAGGTGAATCCCTTCCAAATGTTGCTCCTCCCTGACCTCAGCACTGCCAAACACAGAAGCAGGCAATGTCTCCTTCGCTGGAAAAGTAGAGAGATAGAGCTCCTTCCAGAAGTCATACAAATGCTAAGAGACCGAGACAAGACTCCACAAAGATTTACAAACCCTGTACACCGTGTGTTCTTTCTGCTGAGCTCAACAGTTTCTAGGTAAATCTGTCCTTTATCACGATAGAGTTGAAGAGATACAACATTACTGCTTCCCATCACCAAAGGTGAAAAGTGAAATTGTGTAAGAGTTTTATTTATAAGTTTAATCCCCAAAAGCAGTAATGTGCACTGAAGAAAATATGCCAATACATCTGTGAATATTAAAGATGGGATAAATCTTAGAAGATGAATTCATGTTCCTTTAATTGTATTATGCTGCCTTAAGTAATTGATGGGTTAACTAGTTTCTGCCATGGGCAACTCTTCCATATACAGCTACTAGTACTGTTTATTGAACTACCACAGATGTCAGTGCCTGAATATGTCCCTTGACTGCATGCCAGCCAATCTTCCAACAACCAGTACCTACACTTCTTTGCTTGAGGGCTTGCTCCACATTGTATCCTGCTCTTTTCTTTTTTTGTTTTTTTTATTATTAATGTTATTGAGAAAAAATGCAATGAGACAGTTTCTAAACAGGTTGGTAGGAGAGTTACAACAATTAATACATTGCATATTGTTGTCTTTGTAGTAGTTATTCATAGCTCAAGATGCCGACATGATATCCTGTCCAAACATTATTAGTACAAGTCTTTCTTCTTATTGAAATGAGAAAGTAATTATATATCTATCCTAACAATTTTGTATATATAGATACAGAATTGCCCTTCATTTATATCTCCTTTTTATGTTTAGTTTTGTCAGAGATGGGTATTCCATTGCCATCCAAATATTGTAAGTGCATGAATTCAGCAAAATACTCCAATATAGTCCAGTAGTCCACAGTAGTAGTGGATTATCCACATGACTGGCAATGTCCGAATCTGTTGACTTGAGCCTTCCACAGCTCTGTGTATTAACACGACTTCACTTTTCATACCTCATTTCTACACTTTTCTGCTGGATGGATAAGACCAAGATAAAGCAAGAACTATATATCCTGTTCTATTCATGTACATGGAAGGGTGTAATGTCATAGAATTAAGAACCAATAACTGACAGGAATTGATGGATGACTATATTAGTTTCCTCTGCCTTCTAATGAAATAGCACTAAAAATCTAACTTACAGGTTGTTTTTCAGATTTACCAGTAGAACTAAATTCTAGCTGCTCACAGTGCAAATGTTCCTAACTGTATAGCTTTGATTACATTCCTTCCCTTCCCTGTTTCATATCCCTAACTTCCATCAATATTTTGCAGAATCATGTCTGTTACAGTTAGGGTGGCTATGACAAACTCCCAAGGAATGAGTGGCTTAGTGTTATGGCCTGTGTTTAGATGTCTCAACAAAGACTCATGCAATCTTAGGTGGGATTTTCAGAGGTGGCTGGATCCAGAGTGTGTGATGCTGGAATTAATTCATGGTGTAATACTAGAATCAAAGGCACTAGGATTAAGAATGTGAGTGCTACCTTCCCTCCAGGGGCCTGGATATGACAGATAAGATATAAGGGATAGAAGGAGCTGTGCTCAACCATTATTGCGTTGTCACCTTCTGACCACTACTATTTCTCACGTTTGATGCCTGTCTGTGCCACCCTGACTTGGAGTCAGCTGAGTAGGGACTGAAACCTCCACAAACTGGGAGCTAAATAAACCTTTCCACTTTTAACTTTGGGTGTCAGGTATTTTGTCTCAGCAACAAGCAAGAAGTAAATAAAACACTTATGAGCAGCAGAAATCTACTCCCTACAGTTCTACAGACTAGAAGGAAAGTATCAGGGTGCTAGCATAGCTGGGTTCTGATGAGGGCCCTCTCCTGAACTGTGATTTCCAATTTCTCCTTGCATTCTCACAAGGCAAAAAGAGAGCAAGCAAGTTT
>NW_004524584.1:9850467-9867599 GCF_000260255.1 Octodon degus | reverse complement strand
CTCTGGCAAGATGTTCTGCTCCTGAATCAGCTGGGTGGGTCTTGCCTCTAGCCTCTTTGCAGGGAGTTCTGCTGAAGGGTTCTGTGCTGGGCCTGCGCTCTGGGTCAATTCAGGATCTGGCAGCCCCTTGCGGTCTCACTCACATGCTGGGCCTGTGTAATGCACTTTTTGGACAAAAATTACCATGCACATTCTGAATGAATTCAAGACATTGCAGCACTATAAAAAGTCACTCCTGAATGAAGATTTCAATAACAGCATGTCAATAGCAATGGGAAAAGTGTGCTTAAAGGGAGGGGGAGCATTTGTGGGGAATTAATGGCAAAGTGTCTTTTATTCTAATAATCTTTTACTGTTCATTTAAATAATGACCATGTTTTTATCACATTTTTTTTTACATACAAGATATCTGCAAAATATCTAGAATCAATTATCAGTAGAAATCAATGACCAGTAGAAACCAAAAGAGTCACAGACCCATTAATCCCAAGAGGACACCAGAGTCAGTAGAAACCTGTGAGATGCTGTAATAAACGCTATCACCAATGGCTGCTGGTTTGTCTGTATACAAGTATGCCTTAGTAATGCGCTTGTGACTGAGACAAAAGGCAGAACACCCAAAATTAAAGGAAAAAAGGTTTATTTAGCTCACAGCTTGCAGAGGTTTCAGTCCATAGCTGATTGGCTCCAAGCAGAGTAGCACAGCACAGGTCATCACAGAGAAGAAACCGTTCAGTGCAAACAGAAGGTAGCAAATGAAGCAAGGGACAAGCCAAGCCTCTTTCTGCCCTTTTTATTGTATCTGGGCTACCAGGATTAGGGTGGGGCTAAACTGATCAGTGGACTGGCTTAGCAGTCACCCACCCTTAATCCTGCCAATACACTCTGTTATGGTCTGTGTCTCATTGTCCTCCAAAAGTCTCATGCACTCAAGGTGTGGGGACTTCTAGAGTTTGCGATTAACTCATGATCCACTGGGATAATGGGTGTTATTACTACTGGGATTACGGGTGTGGGTACTTCCCCCAGCTGGGGCAGATAGCCTGAATGTAACATAAGAGAGACAGACTTTCTCTCTGTTACCATTTTGTTGCTTCTCCTCCTCCATTTTGCTTGTGCTCTCTGCCGCAGCTGCCATGAACTGCTGCCCTCTGCCATGTGCCACTCTGCCTTGGAGTCAGCTGAATATGGACTGAAACGTCCAGTGACTGTCAGCTAAATAAACCTTTTCTTCCCTAATTGAGTGTTGGGTATTTGTCCCAGCAAAGAGAGAAGAGTAACTGAGACACACTCTGTGCAACCACCTTTGAAAAATCCCTACCTATTCAGCATGAGGATTTGGAAGGACATCTAAACACAAGCCCTAACAGCCATAGACAGTGCTGTGGACAGTGAACTAAGGAAGACTGTTAAGCATTGTTGGAAGCATGATGCTAAGGATTTCCAGCCAGCCTGAATGAGGACAAAAAAAAGAAAGAAAGAAAAAAACAACCAATCACGTTTGTCTTTTTACAACCACAAATAATTGAAAGATTTGCCAACATTAACTTATACCTATAACTGCCAAGTAGCAAGAGATGAACAAACAAGAAAACTTCAGAGGACTAGTAAAAAACAACCACTTTGCAACAACAATTTTAAGTAAATCACGCTCTCTTCTGTGGCAGTAATTACCTATGGAGTATGCAAGGACAGCTAGCTCTCTAGGAAGAAGAGGCAGTTGGGGAGAAAATGGAGCCACTAGGTGGGGTTGTCGGTCTCTGGGCATTAATATTCCCACCATGGCCAAGTCTAAGCTATCAACATGATGTACAGTTGGAAAAAAAATTTTTTAAAAAGCACCATACGCGGCCCTCACAAGCCAAGCTGAGCAGCTCCAGCACACCACTGCTCCCGTAGGAAAGGACAACAGCAACCACACAGCTTCAGTGTTTCTCCTCCGATTTCTAGGGAAAACAGGCGATGAGTAAAGTGGTAAACACCAAAATCGCAGGCAAAACTCTGTCAGACCACTTCGTTGTGAGAAGGTGTGACTGCTTTCCCTCTATGGACTTAAATATAGGAGGAGTTATGCAACATAGAATTTGCAGAGATATAGAGCAGTGACTTGCAATTCCATCTGCCTCTTGTAATCCCCTGAGGACTCCTAACAATCCCGATGCCCAGGCACCGCTTAAAGAAATGGAAGTCTGAATCACGTAACACTTAGGGCTCAGCTGATGGTCGTGTGCAGCCAGAAATGCTCAAATTTGATGTGCACGTAGCTAATCTGGCTATGTTGCAAAACCTCAAATTTTGAAATGATTAATTAAAAGTAGCAGTACTTCATAAACTCAAGAATGTGAAATGCTAATAGCCTAATTAAAAGTAATAAAAATTTATACTAGTTGTCACTTCTTAGAGAGCACGGGCTGGAAAGAGGAAAAAGGAAAAGCTATTGGATGCTAGGTAAGTTCTACATTTGATCTGTGACAGGGCAACACAGGTAAGGCAGGGGTAAAAATGCAAAGCCCAGGTGATTCCCAAGAATCTCATTTTCTAACAAGCTCACAAGCCATGCTCATGTTGTTGGAGTGATCCCACATCGAGCTCCAAGGTCTGGACCAGAGAGTAAATTGGAAGTCAGCTTGCTATATATGTTTAGCCAGGGCCTACATAGTTCTACACACCTGACTGGCCCCTGAAAATGGTAAACTTTATCCCCATGAATAAGAGCTTAAGAGCATCTTTAAGGCCTACTGAAGCCAAATAATTGGAATAGCATATTTATTCCTCAACTAATAGTGTCCCAGTGAGCCCCTGCTTTGTGCTATAAGTAGATGGTATAGACATAAGCAAGACAAAGAAGATGCCTGGTGTCCATCCCCCAGCATCCATGGATATGAGACCATACTGCACACATGTATTTACTCACCCCAACTGAGACAAGCATGCTAGCGACAGGGTGATGCTAAGCTACTGAAGGAAGACATATGTGGCCAGAAACTAGGAATGACAGGAAGCAATAAGCAATCAGACTTTGGCTTTGACCAAGAGCTTGAGAAAGCTAGACCAGAGAAGCCACAGTAAGGATTTTACTCTTATCTTTAAGAGCAATGGGAAGCCTTTGAAAGGTTTTAAGCAGGGAGGTGGTATAATCAGATTTGCATTTTTAAAAAGATCACTGTAACCACAGTGTGGAAAAGTTATTGGAAAGGAGCCAGAAAGAAGGCTAGTCCACAGAACAAAGGAGAGATGATTATCAGCTTGGAAAGGAGACAGCTGTGGAGACAGAAATGCACCTAGTTTGCAGATGCCTATAAAGCATATGGACAGATCATGTATCATTCACAAAATTGGGAATCACTATCCCTGTTGTTTCCATACTATCCAGATTGTCAAAAGAACTATAATTTCACACAAGTTTACTTTTCACTTGCAGTCACCAAATATAAGGTTATTACTAAGAATAAATCAATTTTTATTCAAGGCTATTACTAAGAATAATAAATAAACAAATTATAAAGAAGGTTTGGCAGCAATAATTATCCTTTCCATGGTCAGCATAGCTTTAGAAGAGGTACAACTATAGATAAGCATACCTCTTTTGTACAGGCCAGGTCCTCTTGTGTTTCAGAATGGACAGGAAGCCCCCCAAAAAAGTGAAATCCAAATCAGCCCTGTCCCTGTGCTTTCTCTCCTATTCCCTTCAGCACTCATCAAATCAAGTTGGAAACACTGTCTGTCTATGGAGGCACACTTAGGAGACTGCTTATAACTGTGTGCTCTTCCAGCCTGCAGCCTGCCAATTTTACTTCCCAGAGTGATGTATTTTATAGGTGCACTCAAAGTCCCTGACCTGAATAATGGCAGCAGCCCCTACAAAGGGTGGAAGATGCACATGACCACTGAAGAAAGTGGCACACCTACTTGCATTATTAGAGGAATGAAGACCTAGAGGAACTCTCCCTAGCAGAACAGAACCTTTGGTAGTTTTTGAGGTCAGGCTCAACACCAGAACATGACAGTTTAGGATGGACAGCAGTCCCTAAAGGTCAAATAAGTGTCTCTAAATGCACACAAGTACCATAGGTAGCATAGTTTTGGGTTGTTTGTTTGTTTGTTTGTTTGTTTGTTTTTTCCAACCACAAAATGCTGTTGTAGAACACAAAACATTAAGCTCCCGACAAACAATCCAAGTGGTTCACCAGAGATACTGGCTGAGACTTACTTTTAAAAATAGGTTCTTGAGTACTAAGAATGCCTAAAACACTACACACGTTTGAGAATCCATAGCCAAGAGTCCCGTCTTTATCATGCCCTAATCTACCAGGGAGACAGATGTGGGAAGAAAGAAAAAAATCAAAACTGGACAAAAGTTGTGCTAAACTCAAGAGGACTTTCATTCCCTTCCCATTTACAGGAGATCCAGGCGCTTGTCTCCCTTTACCAACCTTTACTGTGCTCTTTACTGCACTTTGGGTTTCGTATATGTGAGAAAGTGAATGTGTTTGAGGCTCTATATCTGATATATTTTACTCAACATGTATGGATTTTTTTAAAAAAACATATTTAATATTTTTTAAAGAAAGAGGACCAACTTTTGTGAAAGGCAAGAGCAAGATTTTTTTTTTCTCTTATGGCATACATAAGAAATATAAAAACAATGAAATTTGAGATGGTGGTACCTGAGCAATACGGAAGACTTGTATACAGGCGAAGCACACCACGTCTAAGATGATACCAAAAGTATCAAAAAGCAAAGTCATATTTAAAATTTGAGAAACAGTTAGTAAGTAGCCTGATGTGAAGAAGTCCCCACCAACTGAACAATTTGGGACTGAAGTCAGATGTCAGAGAGCTCAGAATCCTGCCCCACAGAGGATGAAAAAAAAAAATGACAATAAATTTGTTTCAGTTTAGTTTACTTTTCTGAGTCATTTAAATCCCTAAAGTGTTATTTTTTTTAAACCACAAAACTTTTGTCAGGGTTGGTCAGATAGCTCACTGGACTAAAACACCTGCTTAGGCAGAGCCCAGCAGCTAGTACGATCCCCCAGAGCACTGCGTCAACTCCGGCCCCAGGGTGCACTGAGAAGGGATTGAGACTGGGTGTGGTGGTGCACACCTGTAATCCCAGCACTTGGCAGACTGAGACCCTGTAGACCCTGCACTAAATACAAGAAAACCCCAGAAAACCAAAACACAAAACACAACTTTTTGTCCTTGCGAAAATGTTTGCAGCACATAGTGATCAAGGGTGGCTGGTGCATGTTTGAGACACTTTCGAATTCCTTTTATTTCCTCTTTGCTCCATTTCTCCTCTCCCTGGTGCCCTTTCCTCTTGCAAAAGTTCTATTTCCCTGTTTCTTATTATTTCAATTTTTAAATTATAATTGTGCATATTAGAGGCTCTTTTATTTTCCTTTAAAAATTTTTGGTCTCAAAAAGCTACAACTCTTGTTGCACAGGTCCTGCTTTACCTTGGTCTTAACCATCCAGTAGAAAAGTATGAAGACAAAATATAGGAAGTAAAGCCATGCTGTTATGTTGAGCTGCGGGGGACTCAGGTCAATAATTTCTGACATTGCCAGTTAAACAGAAGACCCAGTGCTATTATGGGCTACTGGACTCTTTTAGAATATTTTGCTGAGTTTACACACCTTTAATATTCAATAATGGAACGTAGAAAAATTGGGGTATACCGATGAATGTCCATTTTGTATCTGTGTATTCAAAGTGGTTAGGATAGATATATAGTTGCATTCTCTTAATGAATAGAATGATTTGTTCTAATGGTGTTTGTAAATAGGATCACAAGTCCGCATCTTGTACAACAATTAACCACTAAGAAGAATATATGCAGTGTGTTATTTGTTGAATCTGTACTTCCGATTTGATTTGAAACTGTCTCATTGCTATCTGTTTATCAATAAAATTTTGAAAAAAAAATTTTGGTCTCACTGAGTATGATGGCACAGGCCTATAATCCCAGCACTTGGGAGGCTGAGGCAAGAGGATCTCTACAAGTTCAAGGTCAGCCTGAACTACACAGTGAGTTCAATGTCAGCTTGAGCTGTGCAGTGAAATCCTGTCTTAAAAAAAAAAAAAAAAAAAGGAAGGAAGGAAGGAAGGAAGGAAGAAAAAAAGAGAAAAAGAAAAAAATTTCTTAGTCTAAGAACTGAGTTCAGTTTAATTTTTAGCCAGTTTTTTAAGTAACAAAGTCCAAATGGCCATAAGGGTGCATAAACATGCAATAAATATTGAATATGCACATTATGTTTGGAATAAATGCTGTTTTAAGTTCTTTTTCTTTAAAATACCCCAGCAAGCATGGTAACAACTCTATTCTACAAAGATTTTCAAGGGTATGTCTGGCTTTACAATAAAATAATGCAACTACTGGGTAGAATGCAAGATGAATTATTCATTCATTTCTTTGATCTTGATAATAAAATAAATATCTGATTTAGAAATTCATTCTTAAAATATTGATTAGAGTAATAATTGGTCTTTGATCTTTGGCAAATGGGTCAAAAACATACACTAGAGAAAAGAGCCTCTTTTTAAATAAATAGAACTGAGAAAATGGGCTACCCACATGCAAAAGATTGAATCTAGACCTATGTAATATAACTCACCATGTACTAACTGAAATAAAAATGGATCAAAGATATTAAAACAGAAATAATCTGTTGGAAGATAAATAGGTAAGATTCTTCAAGACACAGGGAGAGGCAAGAACTTTATGAACAGAATCTCTACTGCTCAAGAAATAACATTGAGAATCAACAAGTGGGATAAGATCCAGTTAAAAAAAAAAACCAAACCTCTGCACAACAAAAGAAACAGCCAACAGAGTGAAGAAACTACCTATGGAGGATGAAAAACACTTTCTTACTCAGAGAAAAAAAATTAATATAAAAGAACTCAAAAGAATTATATCCCGTAAAGACCCAAACAAAAACTGGCCAACTGAAATGAACACTTCTCAAAGAAGAACAAAAGGCTCATAAATTCAAGAAAAAAGTTCATCATCTCTGACCACTAGAGAAACACAACTGAAAAGAACACTGAGATTCTACTTTACTTAGAAAGAATGACTATTGGGGCCAAGGAGAAGGCTCAGTGGAATAAGCGCTTCCCTGGCAAGCGCAAGGGTCTGAGTTCAATCCCTGGTTCTGCCAAAATAAAAAGAAAGAAAGAAAGAAAGAAAGAATGACTGTTGTCAAAAAATCAAATAATAACAAATGCTGGAGGGGCTTCAGGGAAAAAGGAACTCTTCTACACTGTTGGTAAGAATGTAAACTAATACAAATACTATGGAAATCATTGCGGAAATTCTTCAAAAACCTACAACAAGGCATTCCAATTGACCCAACTATTCCCCTTGTAGGTATCTTCCTGAAAGATCTAAGCATATCATACTATAGTATTACATGCATACTCATGCTTATAGCAGCACAACTCCTAACAGCTAAATCTTGGAAGCGGCCTATATGTCCATCAACAGATGAAAGGACAAAATATATTATTCATACATGATGGAGTACTGCTCTGACATAAAGAAGGATAACATGAGTCATCTGTAGGAAATAGATGCACCTTTAGGCCATAAGTTTAAGTGAAATCCACTAGACACATAAGCCTAAATTTTGCAGTTTTTCTCTAATATGAGAAACAAACTATAAATAAAGATCAAAGTAAAAGCTAAGTGGTTGGGATAGATATATAGTTACATTCTGTTAATGAATAGAATGATTTGTTCTAATGGTGTTTGTAAATAGGATCACAAGTCCGCATCTTGTACAGCAATTAACCACTAAGAAGAATATATGCGGTGTATTATTTGTTGAAAAATAAATAAATAAATAAAAATTAAAAAAAAAACAAAGTAAAAGATAGATAATAGGAAAAAGGGAGATAGATATTTTGCAAAAGGGAAACAGACCAAGACATGGTTTTAACACTGTGTAGTTCAGGCTGACCTTGGTCTTGTGGAGATCCCTGTGTCTTGAAGAAGAAAAGGTGAAAAATAAGGAATTAATATGTTACAAGTACATGTACCAACTCCCCATGAGGGAAGTAATCGTCATATTTTTTGTAATCATATTTTGCATATACATGCTAATAAAAATAATTATTATTTCTGCCCTTTTCTCTATCTAAGTGTTATTTATTTTTCCAGGATTCCCCAGATAATAATAAAAAAGATAATGGAATTAGAAAGACTATGCAGGATATAACACATGGTAGAACTAGAGCAGGACTTTTGGCAGCACATCTAGAAAATAAAGCGTTGCATTACCTTGCAGTAAGGAAATGAATTCTTACTACGCTACTCTGTTCTCTTTAACCCCATTGGTGTAGGTGACACTAATATTCTAAAGGAAGAACATATTTGCGATGTCCCTTGTTATGTGACACTATGCAGATTGATGAACGTTACCCTGGATTAAGGTCTTAAAAAGACCACAGAAAACTTACAATTTGTATTTCATGATCAGCATATTCTTGAAGAAGCAGAAAATAGTTACAGAGAGGTACTGTCAGTTACATAGTGTGATCAAATACAGGATGAATTCTTCAATTTTAAAAACTTATTAGTGAAGGACACATGGCTACCACTCCCCCTCAAAACGTTGCCCCTCATGTCAAACACACTTACCCCATCATTTTCTGTGCTCTCTGAAGCAGTTCAGGAAGTCCTCGTTCCTGTCTTTAGCTGTACCATCAAGCCTACCTCAATACCCTGAGTGAACTCAGAACAGTTACCTTTCCTGGTCTTGGAAGTGGGAGAGAGCAAAGCTCACAGAGTACCAGCCCCAGGGAATGAGGTGGAAGAGGACATACCCTTTTCACAAGCCTGCATTTACACAGGATGGCACTCAGCAACCACATTCGCTGCACTTTTTTTTTTTAAATCAGACATTCAAAAGGCACTCATAAAAATGGCCTTCCAGAACAGCTTCAGAAAGTGTCAAGATAAGTGTGTCTGAAGTGAGGAAGAGTGCTTGGAGAAGGGCTAATGGCAACATGTCTTTAACTGTAATGCATTTTTTATTTGAAGTTCATTATATAATTTGATCACTCTATGGTTTGTGTGTAGATTGCCCAAGCAGAAAACACTTATTCTGTGTGCAGTGGTGCAGACAGGAGGCACAGCTTTGGAAACTCAAGTTCGTGCTTCCCCTAGCACGATTGGCTGAAATAACCTTCCCCTGTAGACACCAGCATCCCAAGCAGAAACAAAACCCTCAGGTAGGTAAAAGATTGACTCTGGAAAGGTTTCTGCCAAAAGTATGAAAAGAGCATTCAAAGATGTGCTAATAGATAATAGACCCTCAGTTTACTGCCCATAGATTTCTTTCATGTTGTTTGCTTTTTTTTCTTTAGTAATGAACTCTTACTCAATACCATACCAGAGGTCTTCACTAGATTAAAATAAAAATACACAGATTAGACAGGAAGAACTAATATTATCTCTACCTTCAAATAAAATGATTATCCACCTAAAAAAATCCCAAAAGTATACATAAAAGCTATTAGAATAAGCGATTTTCACAGAGTTGCATGACACAAAGGCAATATAGAAAAGGCTGTTTTGTAAAAGAATGTTAGTATTTTTATATGCTAACCATAGAATGGCAAAGTAAATATCTTCAACACTGCTATTTTAAATCCAATGAAAATATGCCTAAATCTAGAAGAAATTTAAATGTAGAAAATAAGTGCATAAGATTTGAAGGTTGAAAATTAAACACTAATGTGAAAAGCCAAAGAGCTAAACAAACATACTTGTGCAGATTTAGTGTCATCTCAACCAAAATATCAGGAAGTTTTATGATTATATAAGATGTGATTTCAAAAAGCCAGTGAATATTTACACTGTAAAATATGAAAACATTTTACTATTACCCTCCCTCAAGACACCCATCCAAAACACACATCCCATCTTTCTTTCCACTTTCTGAAGCAGTTCTACAGGTATTCTTTCAAAAGTGTCTTTTCCAAATGTGCTAAAAAATACAGTGAATGCTATTGCTCTGTACCATACAAGAAGAAAGGCAGACTCACAACAGCTTTGCACTATGTCCCTGGATTAGCACTGTGTGACTTCCGGCTCTTCTTCAGAGTCAAAATGACCATAAAGGTAAACAATTTCAATTGAGTCAGGATGTTGGGCAGCCATAACTGTGTAACTAAAGAAATTCAGGAAAGAGAAACTCCAACTCTGCTTCAGATGGTGTCCAGAATAACAGAGTGTGTTCAGTGTAATGGGGAGTATTGGAAGGGACAATTAAAGGCAATGTATTTTAGTGTAATACATTTTTAAAAATTTAAACATTCACCCTATTTGTCAATCATGCCTCATTGCAAAGTACAAACTTATGTAAGAAAGTTTAAAGATAACATCAGATTTCAAGGGCAAGGGGATTTCAAATGGGAACATCACCTCCTCTCTTTAGTAGCTTTGGCTCCTGGACCAACAACAGCTGCACTGTCTGGCAGCTGCTGCAGACCTGCTAAACCAGAATCTGCATTTTAACAAGATCTCTAGGCAACTGAATTCATGCGAACATAGAAATTTGAAGACAGGTCCACTCCTGTGCTTTTTCCCTCCAGTCCTTTCCCCAAGTGCTATTACACAAAGATTTTTTTCCTCACTTAGGCAGCAAAGTAAAGGTAAAGTAAATTAATTAAATTCTTCTGAAGATTTGTTCATTTCTTTAGGAAAGCCCCATGCACTGGACCCTAAAGCCCTCTGTAGGTTCTAAATAAGTTAAAGGAAGTAATTAGCTTCATTAGCTCCTACTCCTCCCAAAGAGGAGCATATCTTGAGGACCTGGACAGAGTGGAAATGAAATAGGTTTTTCAAAAACCTATTCTATAATAGAACTGTCATTTATAGGTAAAAAGCATTACTCAATGTTTGAAAAGAAAGTACATTTAGCCAAAAGTACATGCTGCTGCCAAATGATTTTTTTAATAAAAATGCATTGCCCTCTTCACTGTTCAACTGCTAAGATGTCACTCTTCCTTAACTTTTATCTCACAGTAATTTCCTCTACAGTACAGATTTATTTTATTTTTCTCAAGGTAGACACACATAGGCCTGTTCATTTGAGGAAGTTCCAACACATAGCTACTTCAAGGGCTGAGCCATTATATTTGGGGTTATGATCCCTTAGATATTTCTGAAAAGTACCAGTATTTCTTTAAGATTGTATGTGTTATTATTTTTAAAGCCAGAACTTAAGCCTTTTCTCCTTGTCTGTCTCTACATGATACCCTTCCCCTTCAAGGTCTGAGGGTGGCCTTTTGCTTTCCAATGGAAAGGCCCTGCCAGCTTGATCCATGTTGAAAATTCTGCATTTTCCACAAGTAAGCTCATTCACAAACCAGCAGATCCAACTCTATCATAACCCATCCTGGTACATGCACTCTCTTGGCTACTACCTAAGCAAGAATGACTCAGTGTGAGAGAAGATATAATAAAATAAGACTATCCTAAAGGAAACAAGCCGATCTCGTACAACCTGAGAACTTTGAAAAACAAGAAGAGCCAGTGTGAACCACTTATCGTGGTTACTGTCCAGCATCATGGAAATCTCCCTGAGCCTATCAGTCCTCAGTTCTGTTCCTAGACCTCACCTACATGAAATCCATGAACTGCTTTCTGAGTATTTCCTATTCAACAGTCTCACATATTTACCACCTCGGTACAGTCAATAGAAAGTCTCAATTCTCCAGCCCACCAGCCAGACTACAGTACATCTAACAAATGAATATTGCTTCTGAGGCAAATTCAGCAAGCAAGAGCTCAGAAATTGCAGGATTTCACTGTGGAAAAGAAACTTAAAGAAACAGCATCACTGATCAGTAAACTGTCAACATCACATGCGTCACAGTTGGGACTCCGTGGCTCATGCTGCTGAATTTGGAACTGACGCTGCTGTCCAATATCTGACATTCATTAGCACACTTCAGTTTTTTTTTTTAATGCACTGTTCATCGAACAAACCTCAGCTTTTTTCCCTCTTGAAGTAATTGGCTGTGACTCACTCATTTGCACAGGACACCATAAAATGCTATCTGTATTTTGAAGAAATTAAGTGCCTGATTTAATCCACGTTTCTTCCTTCAGAGTTTTAATTATTCATTTCTCCATGAGAGCAAAAGGTTGGATGCCTTGGTTATTTATAGCTGGGAGATTGTGGAAGAACACAGAGAGTAGGAGGAGAAAGAAGAGAACTAGCAGAGAAATTCCATTAAAAATAAAATGAACTTGGACAGGAAGACAGGAGATGAAAAAGTCAACAAGTAGGAGGGAAAAGAATCCTTCACATGGTCAAAGTACAGATATATGAGGGAGAAAAGGAGGCACTTACATCAGAGCAAAATAGAGAAATGAAGAGAGGAGATAGAGAAAGAGCCCACGGATAGGGCACACAAGGAAATCCTCACACCACCAAGTCTGGAGGAGAGCAGTGAGAAGATTTAATGCAGCCTGGCACTTTTACCTTACCTCACAACTTAGTTATCACTTGCAGAGCCCAAATGTGAGATGATCACATTTGTCTGCAGGATAAGACCACAAGCAGACTGCACATGATTGTGGTACTGTGGACTCCCCAGGCCCGTGGGGTTGCACTGTGACCAGCTGCAAGGCAGGGTCTGATGTCTGAGTTAAGAGGGGATAATGAAGAAATGCCACTCTGAGGCATGTGCGTTCTTCTCTGGAAATGGACCAGCACAAAACTTCAGGGGGCCTGCAAAGTTTGCACCAGCATTTCTGGCAGAAAGCTTTGATCATTTTATCCATATTTTGGAAACTCAGGAGCTCTAAAAGTGCAATGTATGTATGTTTGGTTTTTTTTTTAATTAATCTTGCTCAGAATTCAGCAAGAAACTTTGGTTTACAGGTTCAAGCTTTTTTATTATTATTTTTAATAACTTGTATGTTAGGATCTCAGGACTGATGTTTGAGTATTGTAGTATCCCTCATTATTTTCATATCTTTTGTGCCCTTGTTCTGTGCTTTAAAGTAGTTCTTTACATTCTTGCAGGGCACCCTTTTAGTTCTTGAAATTGTCATCTGTTTCAATATTTTTAATTAAAAAATAATTTCAAATAAAAATTCTAGCAAGTATTTTATATTGCAAGAAAACTTCCCAAATACTCCTATTACTATAATTTGTCATTTTACCTCTCTTTTTCTCAATTTTACTAGGTTAAATCTGTACATGGTGTCCTGTCTGGACTTCCTCCCTATGGCCTCACCACATTGATAAATCATGATTTATATTTTTTCATACTCTTTCTATTTTCCAGCAATTAAACAAGAGTTACCCAAGATGGAAAGTGACAATAGCAGGATTTTGAATAGCAAAATGCTATTTGGCCCAGGGAACAATGACAATAACCACTGATCTTCTATTCACTTTTCCTAGAGAAAGTTTCTTTGCTTCCAGACCTGATGAATTGCAAGAACTAATGCCAGCCTCAGGAATTTAACCCTACCCTCTTCACTCCCCAGCAGTTGCTCATGGTCCAAAATCTCTTAGGCTTTTCCAATATCACACTGGACTGTCCTTTAAGAAAATCCTTTCATCTCTCTAGGCCGATCTCTGGTCTTTCTTTAATGTTGATCTGTCAGCTTCTTAATTTCCTAGAACATATCTGAAGGGGAGCAAAGTCCTGAGTTTTCTCTCTTATCTAGCAATCTCAAGGGAAGTGGCCTCAGGTATACCTACAATGACTGCCATTTTACCAGTCACTGCTGACACTGAACTCAACAGATGTAGTTAAATAGGAACAGGTATGGTACGTCTCCAGGCTGCTTCTTCATAGAACCCTTACCTCCAGGCATCCTTTAAATTCAAATACTTTAAAATTATAACTGAATACATAAAAGTCCAAATTTCCAAAAGATATAGCATTAGAGTGGGTATTTATATTAGATAACCTCTGCTTTGCAAATATTACATTGTGAAGTAGCATGCACCTCCTTAAAATGATTTAGAGAAACTTGATGAATAATTTTTTTTACACTTAGGCCTAGCACAGAAAGACAAGCTTTCCCTCAACTCTCATCTCTCTGCTTTTGATGGTTTTAATGTTATCAAGTGACATTTCTCTTACACTAAGGAATCTGCCACACATGGCTTAGTTCAATTTGTGCACTGATTTTCTATTAAGGAATTGACAGCGAAAAGCACAATGGAATATAATTGCTTGAGTCTGGTCTCCAAAAAAGTTGAGTTCTACACTGAGCATTATGGGAACATGGTGGAGCCTTGGTTTGGGGCTACTTAGAATTTCCAACTATACCTCTACCTTCCTGTTTTTTAGCCAATTTCTAAGACTCTGGACAAATGCACAGCAGTGACCAAAGCAAAGAGAACCTGAGACTGGGACAGTTATCTTACAGTGTCCCTACAGGTTGTCTGTTCTTCCATGAGGTACTGCAAGATTCAAAGACTCCCTTCTCAGCTTCCATGATGGGTTATTCCAATTCTCTGCTCCTACATAGCACAAAGGAAAGACTTAGACATATATATCTCCAGACCCCTTTTTTTTTCTTGCCCCTCTTCACAAGACCAGAAACTCTAAAAGCAAAGAATGCTGACTTTTCCTGCCTTTAAACTTCAAAGATCTCCTGTTGCTATGGCTGCAGGCATCTTGGATAACAATCCAGGAGCAAGAGAAGAAAATCATGTCCAATTATAAACCCCACTGTGTGTGTTGCCCGCTCTTCAAGGCCAATGCTTCCTCCTTTACCTTTACCCCCTTAATTAACACGAGTATTACAAACCAAGTTTGGATACATACATTTTGGCACCACTGAAGGCAGAATGTTCCTGTTAGTTCACACGTGTGTTTTTCATTTTGCTACTTTGCAATTCCTCCGTGGATAATAAACCATATGGGATAAATACCCTATGTTTAGGAACTGAATTCCCTTCATGTAAAAAAAAGGTAGGGAAACACTTTCTATACTCGTATTTTGTTAAGTTTCTGTCCCAATGAGAAACTGTTCTCATTTAATCATCTCTCTGATACACAGGCTAAAATAATAAATAAGACAAAAGGGTCTTGAGCAATTTATGATTTCACTCATTCCTATATTCACTGCATTAGCAAATTTGTACTGAGTTAAGCATGTTAATTTTGACCACAGAAGATTTGAGGCTATGTAAAGATAAACTATTATAAAGAATTTTGCATCATGGCTTAACAATACCAAGCTGGCAGGGACTATTCTTAGGTTATATTATAATGGAAAAACAAAATTATCAGATGGTAAGAATTGTGCAGACAATTAAAATAGAGCTGTGTGCTAAGGAGAGACAAGTGATTACTTTTAAATGGGTGTTCAGGGAAGGCTGGAATCTGAAAAAGATGAAAGAAGCAATTGGTTGATGATAAGGGGGAAAGTATTTTATACACTGAAAGCAGAATCTAGAAAAAAAAGAGCTAGTGCAAATGCTATTAAGGCAGGGACAATCTGGTTATGTCTGAGGAGAAAAAAGCAGTACGTTGTACTTTCTGACTGAGAAATTTCAATCCTAGGGATTTATGCAGGGTGAAAGGGTAGCCTTGGTACACATGGTACAAATGTCCATGAATAGTAGACATGCTCATCATGACCATCAAGGGGTAAAAAGACCAAGGCATCGTGGTGCATCCACACACTGGAACACCATTTTCAACAAAAAAAAGAATGATCAATTAACACAGAGGAATCTCTGGAATACTGTTGCGAAGAGGGGCTGATGCAAAAAGGAGTATATAATGCATATGTCCATTTATACAAAATTCTAGAAGGAGCAAAAGAATTGTATCCTGAAAAAAAATTAGGACTATGGTTTCAATACTAAATTCTAATTTCATATATGCTGGTGTAATTGTGTGAGATCTACTGATGTCTGCAAATTACTTTGAAATACACCAAGATGGATTAATAAATGAGTAGACAAACAGATGCACAAAACAGCAATCAAGTTAAAAATGTAGTGGTAGATCACATTGGTAGGTAATGAGTGTCTACTGTAAAATTCTTTACATTTTTCCAATATCTAATTTTTTTCATTGTAAAATGTAGGGTGAGAAAGGGCAAGTGCTCTGGACCATCCTAATGTGAAGGGGAGGAGCACAGATCAAACAACTTACGCTAATAAACACACTGCACTCAGGTGGGTTAGGGTTGAAGATAGTATTTCTTCTGCTTTATTTGATTAGTTGTATGGTTTCTAGTTAGTAAACAGACAGTTCTGCAGTCACAGAGCATTTCCTCAATGCAGAGAAGCAGCGATAGTATTCAGTGAACATCTACTGTAGCCCTAAGACAGTGCTGAAGGATGCAGGAGAAAAGTATGTGTTACTTACCCTTGCTAACAAGGAGCTTGCCAAAACAGAGTTAGGAAAACTGGACTAACTCATATAAAATAATCAAGGAACAAGTTAGGAGGGCAGAAAAAAAGATAATGTTATCATAAAAATGGGATTTAAAGGAGGAAAAGAACAGGAAAGGAATTTCTGAGTGGGTGCATAAAGATATTTAAAATTAGATGCAGCAATAGAATCTAGGCAATAAATAAAAAGATGGTAGTGTGAGATCTCCCAGTCACAATATGCTACTTATTAAGAACTTACTACATGCTAAGCTGTGCTGAGTACAGTACATTAATTTAACAAATATATACTTTATCCTTTAGTATCAGGGATAAAATAGGCCATAAAATTTCTTGGTTATGGTCTACTGGTGGAGAGAATGATTGCCAAAAATCTATATAAATAAATCAAAATATCATGGCTATTATTTAATGATAAGAATTTCAAAACAAATAATAGAATAAGGAAGAAGAATATAAAATATTAAGGGAGAGATAAAATTTGAGATGAAGAATACTTTTATTGAGAAAGAAATTCTTTTTTCTTTTTATTTTTTTGACACAGGGTCTTGCTATGCAGTTGAAGCTGGCATTGAACTCACTGCTCACTGTGTAGGCCATGCTGGCCTCAAACTTTGACCAATCCTCCTGCCTCAGCTTCTCTAGTCCTCAGATTACAGGCATGCACTGCCATACCCAGCCTGAGCAAGAAATCTTTGAATAAAAACCTAGCAATTTTAGAGAGCTGGCAATTTG
>NW_004524584.1:9845329-9849732 GCF_000260255.1 Octodon degus | reverse complement strand
AAAAAAAAAAAAAAAAGAAATCCATCCATACTGAATACATGATTCCAAACAATAATTCATTGTGCTTTTCCCTCCAGGGCCTCATGCATGCTTAACAAGGGCACCACCACTGAAGTCCACTGTTAGGGTTTGTGTACAGGTGTCCCCGCAAGGCCTCATGCAGTCATGGGTGGCTTCTGGAGTTTGTGATTGATTACTGTGGGTGTGGATGTTGCACCTGCCCTGGGGCAGGTAATTTGCATTACAGTGTAAGGAGGGGAGAGAGGCTGGGTAGCTGCTAGAGCTGCTGCTACTCCTCCTTTTGCTCTCTGCTTTTTGTCACAGCTATGAAAAGTTGCTCTCTGCCATGTGCCATTCTGCCTTGGAGTCAGCTGAATATGGACCGAAACCTCCCCTGACTGTGAGCTAAATAAACCTTTCCTTCCTTCATTTTGGGTGTCAGGTATTGTCCCAGCAATGAGAGAAGACTGAGCCATCTACCACCCACCCTACCAGAATTATTGAAGATATTGTTGCTCATTTTTTCCATCAATGGAACACGTAGCCCAGTGCCCAAAACATAAAGGAAGAGGAGCTTTTTTTAGCTCACAGTTTTAGAGGGCTCAATCTATGTATGGTCAGCTGACTCCAAGGCAGAAGTGGCATGGTGGAAGAGTGTGGAAGACAAAAGCTACTCCATGGCATCCAGGAATCAGAGCGAATAGAGATGCCAGAGATAAGAATGCATCCCTCCTGGTCATGCCTCAAGAGTGCCCCACCTCTTCCAACTAGACCCCTGCTTACTGTGTATTTAACTATGCACTCATCAATGGATTAATCCACAGAGGAGTATAGTACTCCCATGATCCAACCAACTTCCAGAACATATGAACACATGAAAACTTTCAGGGTACACTTTATATTAAAAACATAGGGTTCCACCCTTAGTCCCCTGAAGCCTCATGTTCATCTTTTTTTATGAAAAATGCTTTAGTCCTTCCTGAAAAGTCATCAGAGTCTTAAAATTCCTGCACTGTTTAAAAGTCCAACTCCAAAGTCTCCTTTGAGACTCGAGGAAAGCTCTTAGCTATAAGTCTATAAAATTCAGGAAGATTCAGGTGTGGTGGTTCACACCTGTAATCCCAGCACTTGAGAAGCTGAGGCAGAAGGATCACCACAAGTTCAAGGGAAAACTGGGCTACATAGTGAGTTCAAGGTCAGCCTGAACTGTGTACTAGGGAGACCCTGTCTGGAAAAAATCAGAAGAAGCTAAATATTTCCAAGATACAATAGCAAGATAGAAAGGAATCAGACCAAAGTAAGAGCAAAACCCAGTGGGACAGACATTAAACTTCGTAAGTCCATGTCTAGTAGCTAGAGTACATTGTGGCAAGATGTGGGCTCCAATGTTCTTGAGCAGTCTTGCCCTTTAGGCCTTGCTTGTGTATACCAAATGGCTTCTCTCTTGAGCTAGTTCTGCTCACTGCCTGTGGTTTTTCTCAGCAGATATTCCATGTTCCTACATCTCCCACTTCCTGAGCCTTTAGCTTCACACTTAGATCCTCTCACAAGCCCATTGCCTGGCATCCCTGGCTTTCTTTTGAAATTTAAGTGGAAGTCTCCATGACCCCAAAACTTTGCACTCTGAATGCCTGATTAAACAGCACTATATGGATGATTCCCAGGTCTACCATGAGCTCAAGCAGCAAAACAGCTTGCTTTGGACCATGGCTGACATGTCTAGATGCCTAAACTCTGGAATTTACTTCCCTCAGTGGCTCAGAGTGAACAGAATGCCCTGCAACTCTCTTTGCAAAGCAGAGACTTTCAAACTATTTTCCCCTTTTTTCACCAAGAGCCTATGATGAGTCGGGGCTGGTCAATTCCTAAAACGTCCCCAGGCCTGGGGTCATGGAGACTTCCACTTAGATTTCAAAAGAAAGCCTTTTCTATTGTCCTGATGCAAAGTTCCTGGATTCTTTTTAATGGGACTAATCTGTCCATAAGTCAAACTTTCCTTGTCTCCAACTTTATAGGTACTTCCTTTAAAGTACCATGTTGCTGTGTGCCACTGATTTTTGCTGTGTGCCACTGATTTTTGCTGTAGATCTGGCTAGAAGCAACTAGTAGTATTGATGCAACCACCTGAACACTTGGCTGCCTTCAAATTTCCTTGGCCAGGTTAATTAACCCATTGACATTAATCTCAGTTTCCTTTTTCGAATCCTCAGAATATGGAAAAAATGTAGACAAAAGTTTTGTTAGTGTAGCACACATGGCAATGGACTCCTATACCCAATTACAACCTTTTAAGCCTTGAGTTTACGGACCACATTTGACCATATTCTTACCAATGTTCTAAACTTTTAAGCTCAAACTATAATCACCATGAGTCTCTGCTTGTATCATTCTAGAGCTTCTCTAGCCTGGAAGCCAAACCTTCCCAAACTCCCCCCACAAACCAATTCCAACAACTTTTAAGTCACATGGTCAGGTATAGTCATAGCAATGACCACAACTCTCCCATACAATTTTTTGGGGTTTTTTGCATCACTGACTTCCTCAATGCTTGGACAAAATATCCAACACCCACAAACTAACGGAAGAGAGGCATATTAGCCCTCCCAGTTTCAGAAGATTTATCCAAGCCTGGCTGCCTCTAAGGAAGAAACAGCATGGTGAAAGTGTGTGGTAGAGTAAAGCTGCTCGACCCATACTGATCATGAAGTAGAAAGAGAGAAGGAAGGAACTGGTACAACAATATACCCTTCCAGGTCACATCCTAGGGGATCTTAGAGGAGGCGACTTGCTCCCTGCAAGAAGGCCCCACCTCCTAAAAGCATATTAAATTAAGAAATCATTAATGGGTTAACATGATGCTAAATACCGTATCTCTATGATACCATCACCTTCTGGATGCCCTACCTCTGAGTACACGAAGCTTTGGGGGACCTCTTTAGATTTCTATGATAGATTTCTTCAGTCTGTATAAAGTATATGAAAACTGGATCTTACATTTTTCTCCTTCCATCCATTCCACAAATAAGGAGATTCTCCTGTGACTCAAAGGCTCAATCAGGGCTAAAACTATCCCACTGTGTCCACCCAAATGATAGTAAAGGAGTTCAAGGCTTTCCAATATGCATCATTCCCTTTTTCTAACTCTCCAAGATGGATGCTGATAAAAAGTATTTTAAAACAGATTTTTGGTCTTTTCCAAACACTTTGCTTTTCCTTAACCAGTTTATGTTGTTTCCAGTGAGTTTTGGGCTCCTTTCTGAAGGATGAGATCACCAGAGACATAGCAGCACCAGCTAATGAAAAGCTGTAGAGCTGACAATCTCTTTATCACCTCTTGGATCCCACACTACTGTGATGATACCCTCCTTCATGTCTGCTTTCTTGGCTTCTCTTATTTGCTCCATCTATCATCTCAGTAGCATACCATGGCATTCGTAGGAGAGTCTCAAAGGTCAAAGACCAATTCCTGGAGAAATGGGGATATTAAATTAAACCCATGCCTTGGCAGAAAGCCTCAAAAGGCAAGTGACAGGGACTAAGGCTCTCATTAATGTATTGCTGCCTTGTCACTTTCTTGGGACTCATGCAAAGAATTGAACAAGATTGATTTAAGCTGGGAAAAAAGACAGTAAAGGTCCAGAGAAATTTCTTCAATTGTCTTTGTCTCAGCTTACCTACATAAATTTTCCAACTTCATCTTAACAACATAGTAAAAAAAAAAATGTGAAGAACAAGTCAGTCTTTATTGTCCTGTAGAAGCTAAAGAACTCTGATGTAGAAGCTAATGAACTCTCGGGTTTATATGAGCAGGTGTGGTTCTGATAAGCCTGTAGAAAATAAGCCAGTGATGTCCACTTGGACACTTGTCTTCCCATGTAAAAACAACAGAACCAACTACCAATTATAAACCCCATTAAGAGTTATCTGTATTTCAAAGTGTAGGCAAAAACAATTAGTCTTAACAATGACAATTTAAGCAGAGGAATGTATGAAGAAACCGACCTTCCCCAGTAATGGGGAACCCTTCCAATAGGTTCCTATGAAAACATGAACTGTCAGTTAAAATTCTACCTACTTAAGTGTGGCTCTTGTGTCATGCATAGTGGTGCACACCTATAATCCCAGCACTCAGGAAGCTGAGGCAGGAGGATAACTGTGAGTTTGAGGCTGGCCTTGGCTGCAAAGTGAGTTCAAGGTCAGCCTACATTACATGGGAAGACCCTGTCTCAAAAAGACAAAAATTGGGCTGGGGAGATGGCTCAGTGGAATAAGCGCTTCCCTGGCAAACACAAGGGCCTGAGTTCAATCCTTGGTTCCAAAGGGGGGAAAAGGGCTGGTGAGATGGCTCAGTGGTCTAAAGCACCTACTTAGAACAAGCTAAGCTAAGCAAAGCACAGGGACCA
>NW_004524584.1:9808629-9845133 GCF_000260255.1 Octodon degus | reverse complement strand
GGTATTCAAGGTCTCACTACTAGATCAGAACTCGTAGTGATCTGCCTGTTTATAGCCTCCCAAGAGCTGGGATTACAAGCATGCCCAGTCTCAGTTGCCATTTCAGCATGCCCTGGGGGCATGGCCAGCATGGCAGGCCTGGGGATTAAACCTCCAAACCCTTCTTGCAGGCGTTTTAATCCGCTGAGTGTCCAGCCCAACAATTTTTTTTTTTAAAAAAAAGGAAACACACTTTCATTTAAAAGAGGTGTTCCTTGTATCTCAGCAACCTCAGAACCAGGTAAATCTTGTTAGAGTTGCACAATCTGTCCAGCCAGGCTGAGTGAGGATCTGCATTTGAACAAGATTTCTAGGTGATTCATTTGCATTTTAGTGTTTTAAGAAGCACTGAGTAAGTGAAGTACTGTGGGCTCTGAATAGAAATTGCTTATTCATTTATCCTTTTTAGTTCCCCTAAGTTCCTTAGGCTTGCACATGTAACGAACATTCCCCTGATGCTCAGAGACACAGATGATGTCATGGCTCCCGCTCTAGGAAAGCTCTGCAGGTAAGAGGGTGACGAAGACTGACCATTTGTCATAGATAGCAACTTCTCACTCTGTTCTAGATGAGGCTTACCAGGGAGGCTTGGGGCTCTGACAGCTCACGTTGCACTGATCCTAGGACCTCGCTTCAGCAATTCATTCCAGGAAAACAGAACAGGTGGTTTAGATCTCCATCTTCTCATGACTCAGACAGCAAGGTGTGTGGGCATCTTCACAGCGGAGGGCCCTCTTTCTCCTGTCTCGATGGGAAGCCATCCTCACTACCTGCTTCTGGGGTAGCAGGCCTTGTGCTCACCCAGAGCCCCCTATGACCAGTGACGAATAGATGGGAATCAGAACCTACAGGTGTCCTGTCACCCTAATGCCACCTTTTTGGTCTTTAATATATTGCCTGAGCAGAAAATGATTAAATTAAAATTCAAGAAAAGTCTCTCTCCATCAAAGTGTAATGGAATCTGGAAAAGTAAAAAGGTCATTTGATAGAAAGGAGCAATACAGGTCCTGATTAAAAAGACCCAGCTGCTGATAGTTAGGCTCATGGAAGTTGAGATGCTCCAACTTGCTGGCAGCAGCATGTTAATTGCAAGTGGCATTCATCAGAAGATGCCCAAATTAAATAACCTGGAAAAGTAGAAAGGGAGAGTGATAGGGGCCCGGCTGACCCTAATTAAATTGGATTTTGTGGTTGAAATGACGGTCCCCTCAGTCCTGTGGGGCATCTCTGTCCCTTCCTGTGTTCTACAGGCTTTTTAAGCATTTTCTACAAGTCCCAAAGTAATTTCAAAAAGGAAAGAGCAAGTAGCTAATCTGTAATGAACACTTAATTCTCTTCTGCAAGAATTACAAAAAAGTGCTCAAATAGCCATTCTCTATCTAAAACTATGTAGAATGTATCTTTTCTGATTATAATGTAGCTAAATAAACAGAGTGAATATTTTCTTTATAAGTCCATACATAGAAACGAAAATAAAAAGAACCATTCATCTCAGAGATAATAACGGTTAACATTTTGATGTATCAATTTCCCATATGAGATGCACCTGTGTGTGGGTGTGTGGGAGGAGAAAGAAACCAACCAAAACTTTGGGATTATAATGTAGTTTTACTTTCTGTTAAATTCACTCAACATTGTAGTATGAAGAATTTTAACAGTCTGATAGAAAATATTTTAACCCTGACATTTTAAAAAGCAAGAACTCAAGAAATTTCTTTGACACAATATTACAAAAACAAAACAATTTCCTGAACACATTTCTGATGGTTTGAAAGATATTCCAATATCCTTTAAAAATGGGGTGGGGGGAAGTTACTTGTATATATAAACTGAGAAGCTTGAAAGTTGGACATAAGTCATTATGGTTAAACATACGTAATGAAATTAGTATCATATGCCTAATGGAACTGCAAATCTATGAAACTAGTTTGAGTAAATCTCATTAGAACTATTACCTGAAATCCTTTCTGTGACTCATGGTAGTGATATAGGGATTGAAACTCCCAACCTGAGAAATAACTGTTTTCTAAAACCAAAGAATGAATTTTAGGAATAATGGAGGCTAACAGCAGAATATATTTATTGGGTGAAAGAATATTTCTGCCCAAGAAAGAGAAAGAAAGGAACCCAAGTGGGTTGCCAAAGAATCCCTTTTTCTAGGGATTTTAATAGAGGAAATCCACAAGATGAGGTGGGTCTAAGGCGGGAAACATGGGAACTTCATAGGCGAGTATCTCAGTTCTCTCCTTGCTGGGACAAAATACCCAACACCCAAAATTGAGGAAGGAAAGGTCTATTTAGCTCACAGTTTGTGGAGGTTTCAGTCCATACATGACTGGCTCCAAGGCAGGGTGACACATAGCAGAGGGCAGTGGTTCATGGTGGCAGAAAAAGAACAAAGTGTGAAGGCAAAAGGGAGGAGCAGCAGCAGCAGCGGAAGCTAGCTAGCATCTCTCCCTTTTTGCATTTGTATGCAGATTATCCACTCCATGGTGTAGCAATCAGATCCATGATACCAGCATTAGATCAAGAATTAATCACAGACTTTAGAAGCTGCCTCATGACTGCAGGAGGCTTTGGGGGAGACAATTAGACACAAACCATAACAGTAGGCATGTGGTAGGACAAAATTACGGCCCATCAATAAGACAACAAGCACAATTCCTGAGGTAAAACTGATTAAATCCAGGACCAAATGAGAAATTGAGTCACAGAGCAAGCAGGCGTGAATATAGAACAAAGGTTTTTTCTGTAGGGAGTTAGGTCAGTAAGTCTTCTGGCTTCCTCAAGGTGATAGAGTTCTATTTAGAATATCAATCCTGGATGTTTATCTTTTAGGGAAGTATGCATTTGTTTGATCTTTTATCTTAAGGTCTGGCACACAGTGGGAGTATCTGTCTCTCTCAACAGTTGCAAGATATCTGGCCTTCCATACTGGCTCCTTTTGAGGGCCCAGCCCTGTCTGATTGCCTGTAATATTTCTATCTAACTACCTACAACAGTAGCAATAAAATAAAGAGCCAATATTACTGGAATAGAACCATCGAGTGCCCACTTATATTCAATTTTCCTCCCCTTCTGGGCCCAAGGGAAAATTCCTCTTCTCTGCCTTCTCTGTAGTTTCCTGGGGCCATGTGACTAATTTTTGGTAGTGATGTGTGTCTCTTCAACAACTGCTACAAAACAGATGAAGCAGGGCCAGCCAGATAGTTCAATGGATTAGAGCGCCTGCTTAGGCAGATACAGGGGCCAGGGTTTGATCCCCGGCATGGCATGCCATGCCGATCCTGCTCCCAGGGTGTGCTGAGATGGCCATTGAGACTGGGCATAGTGGCACGCTCCTGTATTCACAGCGTTTGGGAGGCTGAAAATAGGAGGATCACTCCGATTCTGGTCTGTCGTGAGACCCTGTAGACCCTGTACTAAATACATAAACAAACAAACAAACAGATGAAGCATCCATTTCTGCCATGGTGACTAGGGCTTTGTGAGGAAATAGTAGAGCCAAAGACCAAAGCAATCTCCAGGGGTCACTGGAAAAGCAAGGAGATTCCTGGAGAGCCACTTGGGCACATTAATCCATTAGTTATTGTCAAACTAGCATGACCTCTCTATTCTAACTCAATCACTAACAAAAATGAAAAATTGTACCATTTCTATCCTACTTTCAGTATAACTGTAGGCTACTATGCCTCATAGAAGGAAGACAATAACCTAACAATTTTCTTTTCCTTTAGCTCAGCTGATGAAACAGGGCTGGTCAGACTCTATGAAGAGATCCAAACCAGATTAGAGAAGCCAGGCTCCACAGTCAGTTCATATTCACCCGCTCAAAGTTTACTACATGTCCATCATGGGGATCTCAGGGATGAAGACATTAATTAGGGAGAGTCCCTTCTTCTACAAGTTTAAAATCTAGAGAAGAAAACCATAAGAGTACAAATGTGGGACACTTCTAACAGCCGTGTGACTCTCAGGCAGGCATTATCTTTCTGAGCTTTGGCTTTATCATCTGTAAAATGATGATTAAAATAATGCCTTCCTTGTTGAAGTATGTGAGAATATAACATCTAGCATAATACTTCATATGGAGTAGTTGCTCGTTAAATACTTATTATTGTTTTTATTTACCTGCAAGAAATATTAACATACCACCTGCTCCTCCTTCTATTAAGGAAATTGGTCCCTCACTGACTGTCAAAAATATGGTATTATAGAATGAGTATGAGCTTTGTAAGACTCCAACCAGAGATTAAAAACTTGGATATAGTATCCTAGCACATGTGATTTCTGAAGACCTCAGTTTTCTTATCAATAAAATTGAGCTAACTTCTTTCTCTCAGAATCCTTGGGGGTGATTCAAGGAAATCCAACATATAACTCAGAATATAAATCTCTCCCTTATTTCTGCCAGTATTCATGTAAAACTTGTTTACAACTACAAATGAATAGTCTCTGAGCATCTACAGGTCCTGAAATTCCAAGAGAAATTGACAGCATGGGAAACATGATGTCTGCAAAACAGATAGCTGTGTTTGTCTTCTCTCATCATACACCTTAAAATCCTCTGCTTCCTGAAACGTCAAAATTGTAAATCCTGTTATCCACAACGTGTCTTTAACCTGTCATAAGTCTTTCCTCCACTTTTTGTAGCTCTCTGGGATGAACTAGTGTGTTAAAAAGTTGACTGAGAATTAAGTTGCCGTGACCAGGAAAGAGCCATCTGAAGTGACTACATTTCTGTAGTCTCTGTGACCTGACTGCCTAGACCTTAAAGAAGTGGTGTGGAGCAGGACTTCTATCTCACAATCAACTAGATTTTTGGAGACACCAACTTGACATTATATCATCCCATTTACTACTGACTCAAGGATAAGAAGATACTAAAACTGAATTACAAAAGAAATGCACACCAGAGCTGGATGTAATTCCCCCACTGGGAAAGTGATCTTGTCCTACAGTAACAGCTCCTCTCCCATCTGCCACTCTTTATCTTTCTGTTGGGAGAGCATATAGTGTACCTAGCACTTGCACCAGGTGGGGTTGTTCTGGGATCTTTGATCCAATCTTCACTGGAGGAGAAATAAAAGAGTTGAAAGGATGATGCATTGTTCCAAAGTGAGAGGAAACAGGACAAGGGTCTTACAGAGTTTGTGATCCAAAGCTGAGGACCTAAAAAAGTTAATCATTTCAGCGTCTTTGCTTCTCCCTTCTGATCCCAGATACCTAAGCATATGATTTACAAACAAGACTCCATCAAGTTTAGTCTGCTAGGGACTGTTTTTCTCCTAATCTCTAACTAAGAGCTGTATATTACAATTGAGAGCTGCTTTCACCAACAAATTTACTATATTAACCTAAGTAAGAACAATCTGACTCCCAAATTTGATGTCTGCAAAATGGAGAAAACACTGCTGAAACAGCACAGCGGTGGAAAGAATGAAGAGGACTCTGTGCTACGTTCTTGGCAATGCTGCTGCAACGTCCACTCCAGTTGCATGCTGCCAGCCTCCACAGTTTGAGTGGTGCGACCCAGAGCTATGCAGTGTGACATCTGTGCAATCATGTGGCAGTCCTTTTCTTCATCCAGCTGTTCATTCAAACATTCACATACTATGTTTTAGGCATTATGTTGTCGACTTCCCTTAATAAGCCTGCATGAATTATTCTTGCTTAAATCTATTCTAAAACAGTTCCTCGATTGTCGCGATACCTGTCATGGTTTTGTGTTTTCTGCGCATAATCAGTTACTCATGTATCAGACACCCAACACAACTACCATCACTGCCATACTCCAGAGTCTCTCTTCATTACTGCATCCTACATCTTAAGCAACTAGCACAGGGTAGAGCACCAGTTTGTTCACAATGGACATAGCCAATGCTGAATGCCATAGTTTTTTCCTGGAGCCACCGTAGAAGCATGCTTGGCATGTGAACTCCCAGAGGGCATAGCTGTTGTTAGTTTTCAATCCCATGGCAAAATTATTGGAATTGTAATGAGCTAATTCCAATCTACCACTTCCAGTGCAAAGCATGACACAATAATATATCCAAAATGGTGGGGAGTCAAGGGGGTCCTGAGTCCAGCTCTGTACATCCAATGTCTCCACCTCTGTACACATCAATACATGGAAAAAGGGTGAGGCTCAGGCAAAATGGAAATAATGATGGCCATCCAGAGAAAAGGCCTTTACTCAGGACCAAATCCAGATTCCATTCATTTGTGAAGAAGGCAGTGGCTTGAGGATGAGTCAATGTGAGAGTGGCGGGAAGTACGTGAATGCCACGAACTGGGCTACGTAGGAGGCCTGCATTCACCTCTGCAATATGCAGAGAAGGATATGCAGAAAGAGAAATCTGCATTACACAACTGAAATAGTATCTAATGTTTTGGGGTCTATGCGTCAGCCCTGATGGGCAATCTTTCAAGACCCAGCAAGTCCTCTATCTCGAGGACAGTATGGAACACTGGCTCTCCATCCTGTGTGACCTCAGGAAGCAGTAGGCAGGGGGTTCCAGGAAAATACACCTGGTTTTAAAGACTAGCACCAGCACCTCAGCTAGGATGATATGCATTGCTTAAAGCCAATTGAAGGGATCAGGAAAAGTCCTAGCCAGCTTTGTACATATCAAAACACAGAAAAAGGGTCAGGCTCAGGCAAAATGGAAACAATTGCTCTTCTTTTAAAGAGAGGTGCCCAGGTGGTCCTCTACACTAAGTGCTTGTAGAGTTAATGAGAAGCTGGAACTCATAGAGATGTCATAAAATCATTCATATTCCTGAAATATGAATGAAGGCTAAGATAAATTACATGCAAATGGAAAACATCTACATCCAGTCCAAGAGTGAATGGAGGTATAACAGATGAACTTCTCAAGGGTAGCCTAGAAAAAAAATCAACTCATTCCAGTTTCAGGATCTGTTTTTCTTAAGGTTCATAAGAGGCTACTGTGGTGATAATAATAGTCTTCATCCAATGTCTCCTGTGCTTTGCAATGTTTAACACATAGTCTTTAACATTCACAATGCAATGTTACTTAAGGCTGAGACTCAATAATCAGTTACTCATGTATCAGACACCCAACTTAACCACACCTCACTTATAGGAAATGACTAAGCTGGAATTTAAATAAGTTCATCTGGTCTAAAGCCCCTTGATATCTCCCCATGCAGAACAGAGTGTGTGCTCGTCCATGCACTGAGGCATGAATGTGCACAGCACATGCTGTCAGGGTTCATGGTATGTTCAGACATCATTTCCTGAAGAAGAGCTTACCAAGCTTGACTTCTGATGTCCTTTTCTATTCATTTTATTTATCTCCAAAAACTAATGCTCTTAAACAGTAAATCCCCTGAAATTATCCATTGTCAATATTCCTTGGTGACAGCACCCAAGAAATGTATAACTGTAGGCACAATTCTAAAAATTCATAGGCAAATCATATTTGGGGTAAAATAGGCAATACCCTTTTCTAACCTTGGGTATCTTGGGATTATTAAATTGTGCTGTTATAAGCAACCTAGACTCCTGCTCTCTGACCAGCACTCAAGGTTGCTTGATGGAGCCATCACTCTCCAAGTGATGGCTCCCACCCTCATAAAGATGGCACACAGAGTGCAGAGAGTCACCACCAACTGCCCACATCCTTTAACCTTCAGCAGAGCGCCTCTTGGCAGTGAGAGGGTGGGGCTAACACTGGACTACACGGGTACTCTTGGTCTGTCTGTGGCTAACGTTGGAGTCTGTAGGTTACTAAAACAACAAAATACCATAACTTCAAGGAATCAGCCCTGTTCTGCAGAAAACATTGGCCTGCATGCCATGGAGATTCCTGAGGGAGCTCAGCCTAGTTTCTCAGAGGAGAGGAAGTCCTTTTTGGTAAGGACTATGAGCTTGGCACAGCCTATTGCCCTTCCTCCAGGCTTGTTAACTGCCCAGCACAGGTTTCACAGGCCATGTTGATGCCATATGCTCGTGCCACTGAAGTGTTTTACTTCCTAAACAGAGGCATTTAGCACAGGGAAGAGCATACTGTTTTTCATAGTTGGTTGGCTCTTAATACTTCCCAAGGCTGCTCCAGGCTTCAAAGAGAGAATATCTGGGAAAGGTGGGAAGATTCCAGCAGAGGTTCCTGATCACATACTCCAGGATGTCAGCCAGGCAAGGGAAGGGTCCAAGTCATTAATAGCAATTTTGGTGCAAAAGGAAGAAAATGAATATGCAGAGACCCTTTTTCTAATGACAAACTAACATTTAGGGTAAGTGAATAATTCTCACGTAACCAAGACCAATTTTGCCCCTGAAGGATAGTTGGCAAAGCCTAGAGGCTTTATTTTGTTTATTTGAGTCATTATAAGCAAGCGGTGGTGTTGAGGACAGGAGATCTGCTACTGCACCAAGTGAGTTAGAAGGGCAGGGCTGCTCCTAAGCACCTTACTCTGCAGAGCACAGCCTTCCAGACAAACAGCTCTCTGGCCCACAGTGACAATAGTGCATAGTTTGAGAATCCCTGGGTTACATTAACTCTGCACAGGTAAGGAAGACTTTTCTACTTTGCATCTTTATTGTTCCCTCAATTAAATTAGCCACAAAGGAGGGATGCATACTGGGAGGCAAAAGCACTCTTATCTGGGCAGTAGATGTGGCTGGGTTTGACCTTTCGTGCAGAATGTTCTAGTTGTGTGGCCTGGGGCAGACTATCTAACTGCCTTAAACCTCAATTTCCATTTTGGTCAAATGAAGACCTAACATGAGATAAAGTTTAAATTATAAAGGATGATGAGATATCATTCAGCACCATGTCTATACATAGTTATAAATGAGTACTGATGATAAGACTCAATAAAAATTGTGTTGGGTGAGGGGCAGAACACATGGGTTTTCACAGGGATATACCAAGAACTTGGGCAATATGAGAGAGCTGCTGGTTGAGCTTGTAAGACTTCCAGGATACTCGCCTGATGCCTCATTTCATACAGGGAGCTTCTGCTCTAATAAGGTGAGCTCACTGCTATGTACTCAGCCAGCACTACACTTCATAGGCCTTCCTGAAGTACCACCCTTTGCTCAGCAGAGCTATCTGAACACCCTCAGGTCCAGGTCTCTATTTTCAGAGGCAAAGCTTAATGCCAGTGATAACTACATCAGGAAGGAAAGATCATCAGTATATGACACTTAGGCATACGTCACTGTTCTCCTAGTTTCTGGCACTAGAGTAGGGGCTATGACTTTCTTTCACTGTTTTAAAGCATGAGCTTTAAATCAGGCCAGACTCAGGCACACCAGCCTTAGGTCTGATGCACACACCCTTTTATAGCCAATATCTGCCTTACTGTGTCACTGCCAGCTTCCAGAACCCTGTCCTCAGAGCAACCCAAGAGGTCCCTTCTCTCTAACCCCTGTGGATTTCCTGGTGTATGGCTTTTCATGCTGGCTTCAAAGCACCCAGTAGGAGAGCAGTACAGAGTATGAAAAAAACTGCTTAGCCAGCCCACAGACCACCTCTGAAGGCATCCACATTAAAGAGCTAGAGGTCGCCTCAAGAACCATCTAGCTCTGTTTCTCTAACTGGCAGATACAAAGCAAGGGGAGTAGAAGAGACAGTACTGTGACTCACTGTGTGACCCTGTCCAGAGGGGAGCTCGGGGGAGGGTACCTACTGAGAAATACATGTCCCAGACCTCAGGCCATCAGAGCCGACATTTTGGGCTCTAGGAAGGGTTTTGCTCACAATCATGAAAACTGAGATCACATTGACAACCTCTTAGTACAGATAGGATTCACCACAAATGAGAAATAAACTGCTCCTTTACACACTGTCTTACAAAACAGGATTTGTTGGTTAGTCAAAAAGCCTCGATTTCACACTCTCATTAGTCTTTCTCCATAGCCCATTTATGATGAAAAGGAAAGTGGCACACAGTTTGCCAAGGGTATGGGATCTTAGGGAACATTTGACACATTGTTAGTGGCCCGTAGAAACCCAGTACCTGGGAGGAAGTGAAGAGGTTCTAGCAGCTGGGGGAGAAAAATCTAATCGTTCAGTTCCGAATTAATGTTTAAAAAAGCAAGATCCCATTCCAAAGGATAGTTTCATTCTGAAACTGTAAAACATTAACATGGCACAGCTATGGGAAAAAAGGCCTCATTTCAAAGAAACCCAGTAACCCAGCTCTGGAGTATTTCACACATTTGTGATGAGAAAAATAAGGTATATTAGTGGAGACCGTTTCAGTTAGAATAATAGCAGTTATTGCATTCTACAGTGTGGGCAACAGGAGCCTGTGTCACAGCTGGTCTAACTGAACACTTCATCCCCTCTCTTTTTTTCATCCTTTCAGACTGTGAACTTCCCTATCTATGGAAACCCAGTGACTTCTACTGCAAAGTACCTTGGAAAGGTTTCTCTCTCTTCCTCATGGGTTAGACATATTCAATATTTGGATCAAGAGTCCGCAAACTTTCTCTATAAAGGCAAGGCAGGACATTTTTGGACTTTGTGGAACATATGTCTCCATCACAAATACCCAAATTAGCCAGTATATCACAAATCAGATATAGACATATAAATCCATGGATATAGCTGTATTCCAATAAAGCTTATGAATAAAGACAGCCGGCATACTACCTCCACATGCAAGTAGTGAAACCAGGCATGATGGTATATGCCTGCTTTCCCAGCAAGAGAATCACAAGTTTGAACCCAGTCTGGGCAACTCAGTGACTTGGAGAAATCCTGCCTTAAAATTAAAAAAAAATGGGCTTAGGGGTATAGTTCAGTGGAAAGGGTCTGACTTTAATCCCCAGTATTGAGAAGAGAGAGAGAGAGAGAGAGAGAGAGAGAGAGAGAGAGAGAGAGAGAGAGAGAGAGGCAGGCAGGCAGGCAGAGGGAGCTAGCTCAGTGGAATAAGCGCTTATCTGGCAAGTGCAATGTCCTGAGTTTAATCCCTGGTACCATCAAAGGGGGGGTGAGGGAATGGATAACAGATGATAAGCTAGGTTACATTCCTTGGCCATAGCATGTTGAACCATCTCCATGTAATGTCAGGCATGTGTGGATAGAACCTGAGTCCAGCTTACAGACACAGATTGAGAAAACCACCATGAGATGATGCAACAAGAGGAACACAAAACAGAAGCCATAATGATGGGGCTGGGGAGATAGGCTGGCAGTCTAAGTGTCTGCCTGGCAAGCACACATGCCTGAGTACAATCCCCAATACTGCATACCATGCCAGCTCCGGAAACCCAGGTGCACCATGCAGCCCTGAAATTGGGCATGGTGGTGCACAACTGTAATCTCAGTGTTGGGGAGGCTGAGACAGCAGGAACACTTGTAATAAATAAATAAATAAATAAATAAATATTTAAAAAAAGAAGCCACAGTGACAATGGTGGTAGTCTTCCCTCTGGTCCTACCCTTGATTGTTACCAAGTTGAGAAGATTAACTGGGAAGATCGGTATCACAGAACAAGAGAAGGGTTGTGGATACTTCTTTCCTAAGATGCACCAGCTCCCGTGGAATTTGTCTCAGCATTATGGAATTAATGGACTGAGAGATAATAGGCTGAACTAAGCTACCAAGATACCAAGTGTTATGGTTGAGACATAGTATCAAGTTGAGTTGTCTACAAGCCTTAACTAAATAATTCAGCAGTCCTACATCCCATGATAAAAAGGGAATGTCCTCACCTCTTTAGTAGAGGGCATGGCAATAGTGTGGGTGTGGGCTGACAGCTGCCATACAATTTAAAGGAGGAAAAGAGGCTTGCTTTTCCACCTTTGGCTCTTGCTGCTTCTGCTGTCTGCTGCACCTGTGCCAGGCCACCTGGGCCTTGGAGCCAGCTGGTTGTAGACTGAAACCTCCACAAACTGCAAGCTAAATAAACCTCTCCTTCCTTAATTTTGGGTGTTGGGTATTTTGTTTCTGAAAGGAGAGAAAAGTAACCAAGATACCAAGTGACAACTACCATAAAAAGGGTCCTAACTACATTTAAGAATTCATTATGCTGTATATATTTAGGCAATGATATGGAACAATTAATAACAATTAATAATTGTGCCACCTAAATAACTGGGACAATTTATTGTTGTTGTTGTTGTTGTTGTTGTTGTTCTTTTTGGCTCCTCTGACATAAGTGAAACCTAAACTGGATTTTCTTAAGGCCTAAGAAACGGGAGATACTGAATTGACTAATGCTTTATCCTTTATTGTGAAGGACGGAGTCTCTGTTCCTTCCATTCCCAAATGACAATTCAGATATCACAGTGCATCCTCTGCTTGAGATCACAATGCAAGACCAACTTCATTCTTCATAACTGAAAAATGTTCAGCTTTCTTGATTAGATCATAATGCCTCTAGAGTAATGATGGTATTTTCTACTTCTCAGCATTATTATACCTGCAGTGTTCCTTCAGGCTAAAAGAGCACAGTAATTGCTAACATTTGAGGAATGATCACCCCATTTCAGGCACTACTCAGTGTACTTTCAGGCCTTTTTCATTTAGTAGCCTTACAATAATATATAAGTTGGGAACCATTTTTAATATTAATACCTATGGATAAATAATGGCATTGTGACAGAAAGATATTGACTAATTTGCCATAAATCATCCAGCCGTAAGTGGTGAAGTCTGGATTTGAACTCAGAAATCCCAGGTCCAAAGCTTGTGCTCCTGACTTCTACCTGTATAGTACTGCTTCCAGAAATACAACCAATATAGGGGATCAATAAATGTTTGGGCTTGCTGCCTGCAAAGACTCTGCAAGGCAGGAAACAAAGAAGGACTAAGTGGAAGCTACAGCAGATTTACATAGCTGCCAGTCACCCCTCATCACATTCTCCCAAGGTGGGGACTGTTACATTGTCCTGAGGGCACCTAGTAGGGACCTGGACACGTAAGAGTAATGACTACTACTGGAAATGCCACAAAAAGATGTGTTTGCAGCTCTGTGTAGAAAGCTTGCTCTTCAGTCACCACAGGCTGAATACTCAGAGCCAGGAATGGTGCTTCCTCAGTGCCCATGGGTAGAGCCAGTGGCCTGAGGGCTGGCTTGCTCCTCCCCAGCCCTCCAGCTTACATCTCTCCTTCTCTCCAAGGTCCCACTTCTAGGAGATAGAAACATTGTGCATCTGACTTCCTAGCAATGGGGATGAGGGCAAGGGACAGCCAGGAAGGAAGAGAGACACTATTAAACTAGGCTAGAAATTATATGTGCTCACTGGACCACTTGGGTTTTGCTTCCTCAGTGTCCATTATTATTTCCTTGTTTTTTTCTCTTTTGCTTAAAATGTTTTGATTCATAAGCTATTTTCATCTTTCTTGGTATTTTTCTTTTTTAACATTGACATTTGGTAGGAAATGTAAATTAATTACAGTTTTAATTGTATTCCATGGTTTATGGTGAGGATTAAAATTTTAGTCTTTTAATACATTGTGCTCCTGGCTTCTGTCATTCACAAAACAGTTAAGGTTTTGGGCAATTAGATAGCTTTCAGCTTTCTTACTATCATATATCTACAAAGTCATAATATCGTGTTATGAATATGCAAGTCTGACTTTGTGTAATGAAGAATATTTTTATTTTTATTTTTTATTTATTTATTTTACTTTTTTTTTGGCAGAACCAGGGATTGAACTCAGGCCTTTGCACTTGCCAGGGAAGCGCTTATTTCACTGAGCCATCTCCCCAGCCCCACGAAGAATACTTTTAAAGACTGTGTATATTTTAATAAGAGCTCTCTGTATCCTTTAAAACAATTTTATTCCCTACTTTTTTTCTCATTCTGCTAACAAAACTGATTTGCTCTACTGATCAACTACTGACTGTATTTATCACTGCATTCTTTGTCTACATATTTCATAATATGGTGGAGTCTTTACACCTAATTATTTCAGGGGGCAACCAATCAATACACAGATCCTGATTTCATCTGCTCCATCATTTTGGCCCAAAGCATTGAATATCTCTCGGCTTAATTTTTCCTTACTTGTAATAGTATAAGGAGATAAGTAATCTCAAACTGATTTTGATAATTTCTTTCTAAAAATGCCATACAATGAGGTTTGTATTTACAACCAGGGACACTTTCCTCAGTTCTTTCTCTACAAAGTAACCTTTTCAACCAGCTTTTACCAGATAAAGGTAGGGAAAGAAAGCTGAAATAGACCCTAGGACTCACATGATATCCTTAGAAGAAAAAAAAATCCTTCATTTTAATCCCCTAGACAAATACTCACACCCAATACACACATCATATGTGATATGATGTTAGAATGTTTGCTTTTCAATAATCAATTGAAATGTACCAGTGAGAACATTTATATTCTAAGCAGCTACCAAATATTTGATAAAGGGATTATTTCCTTTACTTACGGGCAAAAATCAAAAGGCCAAGAACAGAGGGGACCTCAGCTACCCTGTATCTCCCAAGCAATGCTGCCAGTAGGGCTAAACTATTTAAAGGATCAGATGGAACAATCACAGAGAAATGTCATCCTCCAAGGGAATAACTCTAGAATCTTCGACACAGTATCTCAGCTGGATTTCATCCAAGTTATTTTCACAAAAGACCCAGACATAAGGCTAGGATTGGAGCTAATCAGGCCCTGAATATTGTTCTTCATAGTACATACTATTTTGTTACACATTAATATTATTTTCTATCTATAAGGCAGTCTTTAATTTTGCAGATATATTGGTACATTCACTTCTGTTATTTTCAGCTTATATGTTTGATTCCATCTGAGCAAAATTTCATCTTACAATAATTGTGTTTGTAGGCCTCAATAAATTTCTTCTTACAACATTTCCTTGGGCTATCAGGTATGTCATAACAATGCTCTGACTATCCAGAGATATATGCAGTGTGAAACACTGTCTCATCTATGAGTCCCTCATGGGTTACAATGATAATAAGGTATTCTCCCATGGTTAAGGATGTTGAAACTATAATTTGAATTAGCTTCAGCTTTGACCATATGTCTACAATGGAGACACGAAGAACACAAATAAAATGTATAGACTATGAAGAAAAAAAAAATAAGAGACTTTTCCTAACCTATAAAATTGGACAGAAAAATGTCTAAAATACTTTAATTCTAAGTCACTGCAGTAAAAAGAGGATAAAGGACCAAGGATAGAGTTCAGTGATAGAGTGGAGTGCTTGCCTATAGTGCTAGAGGCTGTAGGTTCAATCTCCAGTACCAAAAAGGAAAAAAAAAAAAGAATAGAGGTAGAAAGGGAGAAAAAAAGAAGAGAAAAGAAAAAGAAAAGAAGAGAAAAAACAATAGCATACAAGTACAGTCCAGCCAAAGTAGGAATTCTAACTGAAATCTTTAATTTTCAGGACCTATGAGATCCATGAGTGTTGAACACTTTGGTTCATCCATGATCTGATGAAACAAAAGGCTGGAATTTCAACCTCTAAGCTAGAAAATCTATTTCAATGCTCTTTTCTTCATTTAGCCTTCTACTGCAAGGAAGTTTTCACTCACAGCACAAAATGACTGATCCACTAATCATTTAGGGCTAAAGGTGGGCTGAACGATTCCCTTGAGCTACTGAAGAGAAACAGTACTCAGGGGAAATTAGAGACGAGATGGCAGAACCCAGGAGAAGTGGACACATCACTCAGCAATCCTAAGCAGAAAAATAGTTGCCCTTGGAAAACAAAAGTGAGAAAAGCGAAGACCGATCACATTGAGCTTTTACTTACATTAGTTTGTTCTCCTTCCTGGACTAGAATTTTCTCTCTTCTCTGTGTATTAAAATCTATTTGAAAACATTATTTATAGTCTTTCTCACCAGCACTTTCCTAAACTCTTACAATCCCCACCAAATTTGTCCCATTCTTGAAAATCAAAAGGCTCCTCATTCCACTCAGGTAGCTAGGATGTTCATGTTGTTTTCCATCATTTCACGATCTTGTCTGGAATATCATGGGACTCTTCCACTGCTATCTAGCTTTTCACCTACCTGTACCATGATTCACAATTTAATTTTAACCCTCCTGAGAGTAAAGTCCATCACTGTTTTACCTTTTTACCCTGAAGCAGTAACTAACACATTGTTGTTATTAAATATATACTAACTAGTTATAGATTAGGGAAAACAAGTGGAGGTGACAAGAGCAAAAATGGTGACAAGAACAAAAATTTCCTTTGGTAGCATAAAGATGGACCTATCACAAAAGAGAGGAAATCAAAATTCCATGAAAGCTAAGAACAAACAACATCTAGGAAGTAGATAACTGAGAATATATATAAATTGGAGTAAGGAGGTAAAAAAAGAATAAGTGGAAGGAAAGGAAGATGAGATTAAAGATGGTGATAAAAAGAAGAAAGAAAAAGATGAAAGAAAGGAGAAGAATGGAAGAAAGGAAAGAAAAATGGAAGTTAAGACAGAAAAAAGGTAGAGGGAAAGATGAAAAGGAGAGAAAATATATTTTTAAAAATAGAAAGGACAAGCCTTACCCTTGAGCTTCTGGATCTTCCATTTTTACGCTTGTTCCTTTTTTTATTTCCAAAATAGCTCTTTGTGCGTAGCAAGTTGCCCAGCACCTAGTTCCCGGCTCCTCTGTACAACTGTACAGAGCTATGTGGATCACTTCCAACACGGATGTGGTGCTTCACTAGCCAGCACCCACCATCTCCCGTGAGCACAGAGCCACGGATCCTAGGATGTCAGCCCCTGGAAAGCTGCATCTCTTTGCCCAGGCTCTGTAGCACTGAGGACAATTGGACAAAAGCCAGGACCACCACTGGTCCTTTATCAGGAGTTGCAGTAGGAGGTTGTCTCCTCTTATTAGTCCCAAGATGTCACATGACACGCTCAGTCCACTGGCATCCTGGGCAGCCCATCAGGGAATCAGGGCTCCAGGCTCCATGTGATGGGGCAAGGGGAAGGCCAAGGCAGATGCTTACTGGCACGGAGCCATGGCTCCCTCACTGTCAACTCCCAGAGGCACAGCCCTCCTGCTCCCTCTACCCACCCAGGAAGACCCAGCCACTCAGCAGAGTGTGCCTCAGACAATACAGGACGATTGGATGTCCAAATCTGACAAACGCATTGTTTTTGTGGTCACCTAAGAAAAGGCCTGGGAAGCAGTCCCAGGTTTTCTCAGCCCTATTGTTCCCTTGCCCTCCAAAAAAAAATGTGGACATATGGATTTATTAAAAGAAAAAGATGTTGGCTGTGTGGAACAAATACACCCTCTGATGAGACAACAGAGGGGTTTTGGACAGGAAAAGTAGAGGGTCCCAGTTTCAGGGAGGTCTATATCCCTTGGGGTTGGAGGCAAACTTGTGGTGCAAGTAGATGTGTTGGATTTTCAGGTGAACAAGTCCTTAGTTTTAAACAGATTCCTCCAGAGAATTGTGTCCTGAACAAGACTTTAAAACTACCACTTTGTGACCTGGGAGAAGAAAAGCAAGTGGTCATAAGCTTATAACCAGGAAACATGCTTGGTCAGTTTTCCAAAGAAAACAAAATTTCATAAAAGTCCATTTTCTATAATGAACCTATTTTGCTAGAGTGACAACAGAATTCTACAGGCTTCCCTCCTGTACCACCCTTCAGCTCAGCAGTGAACCCATCCCTGTCATCTCTCTGTCTGTCCCCACAGTCTTGTAGCTTGTGTTTGCTCGAGAAGGTTGTTAAACTTGTGACACTTCATTAAGCATACTCGCAGTACTATCACAACTCTCTAAATTAAAGTAAACCAACTCTAAATGGCCATGTCTCAGAAAAGCCATCAACTCTAAACACTCAAAATCACTCTGCAGAAACAAAACGAGCAGCTGGAGAAGAGGCTGGGGCTTTAATATGCAAAATATTGTCCCAAAACTTAAAATGCCATTGAAAGAAAAAGCAGGAATATCTAAAATATTTAAGTAAACCTCAATATAGCACTGCTGGGACATGAAGAGTGATTCAATTGCTGCAGAATAAAATTAAGCCTAGAAAATTCAGGGTGACGCACTTGAGCAAGCACCGAAACACTAAATAATGGGAAAATCTGCTCTATCACTTTATTTTTAAAAAGCAGTTTGCAGACAGTGCAGCTGTTAATCATTGTTCACATATGGCGTGGCTGTCACCTTTACGAATCATGTTTTATCTTGAAAAGATTTCCTTTATTACCTTTTCCTTTTGCACATTCCTAAGGAGTTGTGAATTAAAATAAAAAAGGCTCTGAGGTTTACAATTCTAGAATCAACATTTTACAAATAAAACAAGCAAGAAGGTGTGCAAAAGTTTTAAATTATGCCTAGTTTTGTAAGACCGAATATAAGCATCTTCATTTCCAAACTGCAGAAAATGATACTATGCTTTATAGAAAGGGACTTCTACTCTAACATGTTACCTTAACTGCATATGAAATCTTATAAACCCTTCATGGTAAGTAGCAGAAATTCTCGCACAGATGCTATTTTAGATCAAAAATTTGAGTAACTTTGATTCAAATGGATCTAAAATTGTATCTGCTTGGGATACATCTGAAAAATGAATTTGACAGATGAAGCTATAAATTATTAGAATATTTATATATGAATAAAGAAAAGGTTTAAAATTACAACTTAGGATTTTCTATCTACTTTTCAAAATGGAATGATGAAGGCAATCAATAGGGAAGTTAAAGATCCAGAAAATTTGCTATAATCCTCCTTCTTGATAAAATAGTGCAACTTCGCTGAACATTAGTCTAGCTTATGCTTTTGATTAAATGACCTTAAAAGGAAACCTCTGCCTGTGCTTGTTAGAAGTTCTAAGAACCAAAAGATCTCAAAAGCAAAAATCCTAAAAAGGAGGACCAGCCTCCACCCCCGTTTCTGTAAGCAACACGTGCCTTTGGGTCTGTCTGTCTGTCTGTCTATATGTGCTCAGAGCCTAATACCTCTGTCCACTGGTGACCATTCAAAATTATGACATTTCATGAAGTACACTCCTACCGCCACTACAGCTAAACTAAAGCAAACCCATTTCCAGTGAAAGCTTAAAGGTGTCAGAGCCAGAAGGCAGCATGAACCGCCTCATGCCAGGGGTCAGCCACATCCTGTCCTCCTATCCATTTCTCTTTGTAAATGAAAAACAGTAACCTCGATCTTGTACATGGAAACCAAGAGCTTAAAACAGCATGCTGTCCCTGACCTGGCTGGGCTAGAAGCTCCTCATATCCTGCTGGTGGCCACCCATCCTGCCAAAGTCAGTCACTTACCAGGGATGGGTGTCAGGCAGGACTGATTCTCTGGACCCAGCCCTCTGGAGTCTGAAGTGCCTGAGAGGAAAATCCGGTACAGCTGGGATTCTGAAGCTTAGGCTGAAGCTGTGCTTGCCTCTCAGCAGAGCCAGTATGTCTCCCTCCCAAATGTCTGAATTAATAAATGATAACCTCATGGTCACATCTATGGCACTCGGCAGATGGAAACCCTGGCTATCTCTTCAGGAAAGGGGCTTTGGGAACTCCTACTCTTACAGGAAGCACAGCACATGCTTTGAATTAGGAGCCGGTTATTGGCTCCACTTCTGTCCCCTTTCACCCTCTAGAAGTAATCAATCTATAGCTCTCCTGCTCCCTGGAGAGTAATTTTGGAAATGAGCAAAAGTGAGATCCCTTCTCCACCTCTGTGATTTTCAAACATGAATGAAAAGAAAGTGATTACAGAGTGCTAATACCCCATACCTTATACAGCTGGAATGTGCCCAATTCTATGCCCACACACTTAGAAACAATCTCAAGAACGACCGCATAAGCAATACACATCCTTAACCCCATCTGCACAAACCATCTCACAACAAGCCTCAAGCACAATTTTTGATCCTCTCAATTCTTAAATCCCCTTGTTTCTCTTCAGGTAAGACACTCGATAACACTGACAGCAGATGGTCATGTTTTCTGTAGCTGCCTAATAATTCCAGCTGATGCTAAATGAATCTGACTCATGGTGACTCAAGAGATCGGCTATTCCTCTGGCACACAAGGGCAGAGTCAACAAAGGTGTCTCTGTTTGCTTCACTTTCTCTCTCACTACTACTGTGTGAGATGGCCATGAAAGATGACTCTTTAGGGATTAAAGATCTTGACTTTTAATGTGAAATGTAACATGGAACATAAGTAATTCATCAAGAAATACACATTCATACCCCAAGCACGTACCATGCACAAACTCCTCACACTGCAGAGCAACAAAGTTCTACCACTCAGCTACTTGGCCATAGTCTATATTTCTAAATATTATCTTTCAGATATTTTGAAGCCGAAGCATATTTCCTATCTGGATATGTGTAAATACAAATATTCCACAAGTGTATGGCTTGGGAAGCTTTTCCTATCACAAGTCAGGTAACATAGTTCACAGGCCATGCAGTCCCTGCTAGGTTCTTCAGGCCTGCTATGACAGTACAAAGGAGCTACGTGTAGTAACAAGTATTCCTCTGTTCCCAAAAAACTTTACCCAAAGAACAAGCACAACAATGACAACCACCAAAATAGCTCTGAACTCTGTATCCCAGAACTGAGCCATGGTGTATAGTTTGCTGATTCTTGATATAGTGGGTCTCTCTGACCATGACTTTTGTGGGCTGTAGATCTCAAGTTTGCCTGGATTAGTTATTTCACCTCAACCCCCTCTTACATCTATCAGAGATGGAAATATATATATATATATATATATATATATATGTATATATATATATGAAAAATCACAGAACAAGGTGCTTAGAATTGTCGGAATTACTCATAAAACACAGAAAAGAAATGGGAATCAGAAAAAGAATTGTTTGACTACCCTGGCTAAAAGACACAGAAGTTCCTGTCTAAGTAACCAAGTGCTGAGCCTCTCTAATTGAATATTATCTCCTCTTCTTAGCTTTGGGAAGACAATATCCACATGCTATTATATAAATTCACATTATTGCACTCCCAAAGAAAGCAATTTGTCTGCTCTGGCTGAGGCATCAAGTTAATTTCTGGACTAAATGGTTCAGATGGAGGGATTGAAGAAGTAGATTCAATCTCCCTTGAGCAGGAGGGGATGAGTAAAGAATAGGATAACCCAGCTACCTTCCTTGTTTGTGCCTCCTTTAGAGAGAAGAGGTTCTCAAAAAAAACTGTAGCAATCTGCTAGGCCACCAAGGCTCATAATTTAAAATAAGTATGTGTATTGTTCACAAGAGCCTACAAGGTCAGAACTTTTAGAATTTTAAGCAGGAAGTTCATGATGTAAAAACACAATAAGAAACTCAGCTAAAAAAGGTCTGAGGAAGTGGCTTCTTGTGGGATATGTCCCAGACTCCTGCTTGATATGGCATGAGAAGGAGGTGGAACTTGCTAGGATGGTCACTCATGCCTGGTTCTCCCTGAAAGTGTCCCTCTCCAGAATTACATTTCTTGCACACACAGATGCCCTGCAAACAGGCCCACACAGCCAAGTGGCAGAGAGGTATCGCAGCAGATTTCAGCTTCTGCTAAAGATGGCAAATGATCATCTGGTAGCACACATCTTTGTGCTTGTTTTGGTGATGGGTTGTGCTCCTGTAACACCAGTCATCTAGATAAATATTTTAAAAGTTGACTAGTGAACCATATGTTTGGTATCAAAAAGAGCACAGTTTGAAGACCGTCTCATTCCCTCTTTCCTAACTTCTCATCTAAGGACCTGTACATCTAAACAACCACACCGATTTTGCTGAAAAATTCCCCTCCATTCATTTGTTTCTATAGAAATAAGAGGTCTAAACTCAACTGATAGTCAAGTGAGAAACTTTGAGTTATGTCATCAATGATTTGGTTGGTCTTCTTAGCGAAGTTTAATGACACTGTCAAACATTCAGAATCAGCCAGAGCACCACCATGCCGGCACATCCATGGACCACACACGCTAAAGGAAAATATCTACTAGAACTTCTCATTGCCATTAGCTAGTGAATAAAAATGATGGGAAAGGGCAGTATTTCAGCAGTTAACCCATGGTTAGACACAGTTTAATTGCCAGCATTACGGGAAAGCCTCCGTCCTGTTGTTCATCTGCTTTTCTTACTGAAATGCAGCAGCAGACTTGATCTCTGCACAGCTCCTTGGTCTTCTCCAGCAGTAGCCTGTGTCGTGGCAGACCTGAATACAAGGCACATTACATGCTTGTGCGAGCTGTTGGTACTATTTCACAGCACTCTCAGCTGACGCTGAAGTTCTTCCACAAAAAAATAAAGCCACCAATCTTGGCTTGGCCCAAGATTAATACTTCATTGTTTTTCCTTTCAACAAACAAATAAATAAAATTAAATATCTAAAAGGCAGTTCCAAAATATCCTGTTTTCCCCCAGGAATCACCATGACTAGAAAATGCATGGAAAGCTCATATATTAAAAAAAAAGTTTAGAAAGAGATGAGAAGTTTCTCACCTCTGGTGGCTACAAAATTCACCAAAACAAGTTAGGATTCAAAGTCTAGGAAAGATGTTATAATTTGCTCAGCAGTGTAGCTTTCAAAGGGCAAGCAGCTTTTTTAATATAGCAAGTATCAATAGATTTATACACATGAACAAACTGTAAGGAACTCAAGAGACTGAAACCAGCTGAGACCACCAGGCTTGAATAAGGGCAACATGGTCTGGAATTTATTGTGACTATGTGCAGGCAGACAGAGGGTAGAAAGGCCATCTGTAGCAAACAAGAGAAATGAACCCCTTTTATAGGAATTGAAAGAAGGCAAGGGACATTAGATAGGAAGATTTTAATAATCAGCTATGGTCAAAGTCCTCTGGCAATCTCATATCTTAGTGGGCAAAGTCCTTAAAGCATCTGGTGTAAATCTGGCTGTCTCCCGATGTTGCAGGACCTGCAAAGCTCTTGTCCAAGCTTATCTCCTGTATGAGATCCTGTGCTTGCCAATGATGGCCTTGGTGATGAGCTGAGTCCCCAGCTGAGAATAATGTCTCTGCTGGCAAGCAGGTTGGAGGCTGGGAGAGTCAGCTCTGATTGGAACCTTACGCAAATACTCTCTGGAATCCTCAGTAATTTTTAAGAATGGAAAGGATCTGTGAGACCAAAACTTTTGAGCACATTTGTTTTAGCAGAAGGACTGTACATTTTTTAGTAAAATGGTTTTAAAGTTTGTTTTGTCTCCTCTCTCTCCTAATCTCTGTGCAGCTACACACAAGTGACTCTGCTTCTCTGATTTCCCACTTTCTGTGTATCAGACAAATCATCCTCATAATTCTTTGCACAAGTGTGTGTTCTGTGCTGAGATATACTAATGAAAAGCTCAGGGTTGTGTCTATCTTGCTCAATCCAGATGCTCAGCCTTCTATATCATTCTGCATGATATGAGAGGATCTCAATAAATAATAGTGAGCTGATTGACAGGATGGTTGCGAAGTATAAATAGGATAATATGAGCAAAGTGCTAGTAAGGAGCGCACAGGGAAAATGTCATAGGTGCGTGGCAAATGTCAGACCCCTTTCTTCACCACTAATGCTGTTTGCGGTTGTACCACACAAGAGAAAAGACACAGTAATGCTTTCTAGTACATGAAGAATTTAAGGCATTGGTTCTCAGAGTGTTCTCTCCACGCTGGCAGCATCAACATCTCCTGGAAAATGGTTAGAAATATGATTTTTTGAGTCCTTCCCTAGACCCAGAGTTAGAAACCTGGGATGCCTCTCCCTGTGCTGGTGCTGCAGCAAGCGCTCCAGATCACAACCCCTTGTTAACATGTGATGCCTGGTTTGAAGATACTCACAGGGTGGTTTCTGACTCCATGAGCGCTAGTGATATTTTGGGTTTTCACAGTAAAAAGTACCCAATATTCTGCCTACTGCCAATAGCTTAGGATCTTTTTGGACAAAGGTAGGAGATTCTTAAAGTAAATTAAAATAGATGCCTATGGCTGGCCTCGCAGGGGGAAGTGATTGACCTTATATTCAGGCCATGTGTCAGAAGCCAGTAAAAACATAGCTGGCATTTGAAATCATACTGAAACCAACAGGAACACGGACCTATTTTCTTAGACAAATCTCGGCATAACCCTTTTGTGGTTAGGAGTTGGAATATAGGAAGTGGTAAAAAAGGAAAAGGAGAAGCAAGCCATGAAAAGTGCACATATTGTCACTTAATTTTATGAGACCTTCATAAACACACTCCTAACTTTCACAACTTCCCTACAATGAAGTCACTCATTACTATTAGGGTAATTAATTATTCAAGACTCAAATCTTGGAGAGATGACACCAAGTAACACAATCTGAGCCAATTCCATGTGCCAGCAAGCTTCATCCCCACCCTAGGACACAGACACTACATCATCTTCACTTCATATCTGTGGAAGCTGAGCTGCAGGGTGTTGAACAGAGCTGGAATTTAAACCCAGGAATGTCTGCCTCAAATTTTTTGTCCACCAATTAACAATCCATTTCGCTAAATACAACACAGTGTACAGTCTTGCAAATAGAGTGGAGCACATTAAAGATGAGGGTTATGGTTTGTAATGCATAAAGAAAAACACACACAGAGTCAAAATAATCCTTGGGAAAAGTTCTCATGAATTATTCATGAAATGCAATATATATCACAGATACAACTGGGTTCAGTAAGATGTCTGTATAACTCCATGTATTCATTTAGCTCATATAATATGAAGCAAACAAGCAAAGGTTAATGAGTGGGGGTTAAGAGGTTACTAAAGGAGATTTTGAATAAGTTAAATACATTTTTGGCTGGACAGAGTATCTGCTGAGGGACTAGGCACGCATGTAATGTGACAGAGAGAGCACAGCTGGCCCTCCATATCCATAGCCCGAAGCAACTGCACATTGAAAATACCTTTAAGAACTTGCATCATCCTGAGCATGGATACTTTTTGTTATCATTCTTTAACCTGTATGACAACTCATGATAGAGCATTTGTACTATATCCATATTTGAAGTAAACTGGTGTGATTTCAAGTATACAAGAGGATGTGTGTAGCATATATACAAATACTACACAATTCTCTATCAGAAATGTCACATCCACAGATGTTATTGTATGCAGGAAGTTCTAGAGTCAATCCCACATGGATACTGAGTGACATCTGCATTTTATATACCAAGTGGTTCTGGGTTCTCTGGAATCCTACCAAGAAATGTGATGTACAGCTGCTGCCCAGAAAAGTAGAGCAGACATATTCAGAATTGGCTGTTAGGAAGCGCAGGATGCAGGGCTCTATACAGTCAGGCTGTGTGAGGGTTTGGAAAATATTAACTTTAATACAGAGGATACAAACATAAAGAATAGCCCTGGCCTTGGGGCTAGGTAGGGAAAACCTTAGACTGTGTTTCTTCTTCTACTCAATTGCTAGTACTTTAACACTGAGCAAATCATTTACAAAGTAGAATTAATCATATCAAATCAGAAAATATGCATTTGTAGGGATTACATGTGGCTAGTTTATATATTTTAATAGCTTTATTTTTTCCATGAAGTGAATAGAAATGATTTGAAGTAGTTAATTTTTTAAGCACAATATCCAAAATTTTAAAAAGAACAATATCTATATTAGGGGAAACCCACATTTAGTGCATGGTTACAATGGGTCAGGTCCTCTCTGCCTGACACAGGTAGCTCTTCACCTACTTTAATAACTGAGAAAGTAAGACACAAAGAGGTTAGGTTGCTTATGCAAAGTCAAACAGCTGCTGAGTGGCAAAGCCAGGATTCAGTCCAAATCCATTTATTTTCATAGCCTAAACCCTTATCAAAATAAAACTCCACCAATATGTATTTGTCGTTATCAAACTACATGGCAATGCAGTGAGTCCCTGACACTCTTCCTGAAAGAAACATTCTAGTCCATCAAAGTTTTCTAAGGGATGGTTGAGAACCAGGCACTGCTTGAGTTCAGTCATGGATGAGACAGGCAGAGCCTGGCCTGGTGCAGCAGGTATGACAGAAGACAGGTGGATGGGTGTGCAGCAGGAGAGCTCGGGACAAGGCCAGGAAGCATCTACCTTTGCTGTCCCTTGACCACCAACCAGCTTAGGAGTCACTTCACCTCGCTAGGCCTCAGTTGTCTCCTCATCTGGAAACAGGGGTGTGCCTGATCTTATGGGATTGCCCGAGTCTCATAGTCTCTCATTCTAGAGACATTCATTTTCCTGCCTCTTTAAAATTAAATCAGGCCCAGTGCTATTACTGTGAATGCTATTAGCTGTCCTAAATTCAGCTGTTTCCACCATTTTCCTCTTCCTGTCTGTCCCTCTCCTCCTCTGTGATTCACAATCAAGTCACAGAATTTTGGGGCACTGGTATAAAGAAACCCAACCCCAGTGACCCCAGAGCCCCCAGCCCACCAGAACAGCTGAGGCTAACACATGGGACCCAAGTTGCATGCCCATTCCTGGCTGTAGTTCATTTCAACTTCCTTAATTTTTCCCATTTTGTCACTGAAATTTTGCCTCTAAATTACCTGTCCAGTCAAAGGTACTATCTTAGTTACTTTTCTCTTATTGCTGAGACAAAATACCCAACCCCGAACATTAAAGGAGGAAAGGTTTATTTAGCTCAAAGTTTGTAGAGGTTTCAATGTATAACCAGCTGGCTCCAAAGCAGGGTGGCATTATGAGGGGCAACTATTCATGGTGGGGAAAGATACCAAATGCAGCAATCGAGGAGGGAGAGTGAGGACAAGTGTCTTTCTGTCCCTTACATTATATGCAGGCAACCCACACTAGGGCAGATACAGCACTCACACCGTTAATCCTAGCGCTCCTAACTCCAGCACTGTGCTAGAAACGAATCACACACTTGAGCTCCAGCAACCTCCAAAAACTCCCTATGACTGCAGGAGGCTTTGGGGGGACCTCAGACACAAACCGTATCAGGCACAAAAGGTAACAAAAGCATTAAGTCACCTCTAGTGCCTGCTAGCGAACTAAAAGCCTTTTTGTCATTTTAATAATGTAAAATAATGGTTTTGCATTCTATCATTCTTGTTACATTTTCATTTTTGTTGACATATGTATCAAATATAGCTTGCAACATTTTAAAAATAGAATGTTTGTAGGTAGTTTGAGACCTATCATTCCCTGCTAAGTATTTTTGGTGCTGGCAGGTTTATTTCTATTGTCTTCAAAATTACTTCCTTGTATAAATGCATTAAGCTGACTATTTAGGTACTTATTTTATTATAATATTGATGGCAATCTATACAGAGCAGGGGTACAAGTTGATTGGGTTTAGTTATCTCTATTAACACTGATAAATATATACATGAAACTAAATGCTGCTGAATGGAGTCTACCGCCACTCCTTCATCTCCTCAGAATAACCCTCTATGGACCCTGTCCTTTAAAAGCAAAACAAAGCACACATTAAAAGAAAAGCACCTGGGTCTGACAGGACTTGCAAAGGATCACCTTCTAGGTTCTTTGCGACAAAGCCAATGGCTCCGCAACTGCCCTGCGATAATCTCATCTCCCCCTTCACACTAACCACCATGAGTTTTAAGTTTTCTTCCCAGGTGCCTGTCTGCTCTTCAAGTTTGTGATGTCAAAAGATAAAAACCTCCTGTTTATCCCCAGTGCCATAATAATAATTAATAATAATAATAACAGTTATTATTCAACAAATGAATGGGCGAGACCTGTCTCCCCAAAGGGGGTGGAGATTGGAGAGCAAAGGAGATGGATACAGTTTTTGAAGAACGACCCGAGAAAGCGGGCACAAGAACTAATATTTGCGAGACCGTTTAAGCATTTCTCAGTCACAAGCATTACTAGCCCCATTTCCTGGGGCTAACACCCACTGGGGCAAGGTGAGCCACGCAAAGACAGCTTGAAAACCATACACCCACTGAAGATTCAAGCCAGGTATTCTGGCTCGAGCTCTTCCTCAGAAAACAGGATTAAGTATAAGCGAACAAAAGGCATTCGGGCTCCGAGAAGGTCTGGCGGTTTGGAGAGCTGCAAGGCTGTCCAGTCAACGAGCAACTTGCCCAAGCAGTAGAAGAGATTAAAAGGATGCTAAAGCCAACTTTGGGTCCCTATGTGGAGCATTTGAACAGGGAGCTCAGAGGCGCTGTGAAAAACAATAATTCATGCCTGGATCCACTGCTGGGGATACATTCATACCTCATACCCAGGCACATTTCTAGGGTATGGAATAGTAAACTCCAGTTCCTGAGTCTAGAAGTCACACTCATGGTCCCCAAGAGGTGGGCTCCGCTGGTGCTCCGGCACCCTCTAGTGGCCACCTACTCTAATGCTCACTCTCTAACCTGTCCTACTCTTAGCAGCCCCTAGGGCTTGCCCTGCCTCGTGCACCTGCCAGCTAGCCTCTGCTCTTTGCCTGCTTCCACCAGCAATGAATGGCTCCACAGAGGTTTGGAATCTTCTGGATGGAGAAAGCCTTTTGACCTGCACACCTTAAACCTGAGACAGTGTCTGGGGTTAAACTGAAATACTGTGTTTCCTCCCTTATGTTGCCAAAGAGAAATATCTCTAGATTTCTGGAGTTAGCTATGTTATGTTCTGAGCCTGAGAAAGAAAAGCAGCATGCAGAAAGGCTGCTCTTCTCAAATGGACCTTTAATTTAAAACAGTAAAGGATTCCCCTGTGGAGTCCTGAAACTGTAAACACATAACATCTTTTTGTTTTATTGACTCAGTTGTGACATTTAGAATAGAAAGCTAAGACTATGCATAGGTAATTCTTCACAAAACATGCACATTAACAGAGATAGCTGCAGACAATGGTTTTGTACAAATTTAATCACATCTGTTGGGAAAATATTGCACTGGCTCCAAGAGACAGAATGCAATAAGTGCCAATCCTGTTCCTTGAAACACGTCAACAGAGGTGGAACCCCCTTCCCCCCCTTATTTCCAATTCATACTCTGTAAAGATGATCAGGTCTCAGGGCACCGGAGGTTGGTGCCATCATGGTACTTATCTCCTGATAACTCAAGTCTCTTTATGACAGGAGCAGTAATCAAGAGGGTTGCTAAGTGAGTTGCCTGACTTTGAGTAAGTCACTTGTCTGAGGTTTAGTCCCCACATCTGTAAATTTAAATTGCAGGAGTCATTAGGTTATCCTCAGACTCCCTTCCAGATCTGAGAATCACAGATTCAAAGTGATAAAATTACTGTTCATTACGTAGAAATAAGCCTACCTCAGATAGAGGTAGATGGGCCCCCCAACCCCCAGGAGTGCGCCAAAGCTATAGTACTGAATCCACCACCCCAAAAAAGACATCCTGGTCACGGTCTTCTTTTCCAGACCTGCCTCCAGACCTTTGATATTTACTGAGCTAAAAGCTAGTGGTTCTCAAAAGGCTTTCAAAAAATACAGAAGACAAATACAGGATTTCTTGGGATTTTCCAATTCATAGAAAATATTCATATGGAACATATATCTTATATATTTAGTAGTTCTTAGAGCAAACAAAGAGCTCCCACATAAATGAAATATCTAGTACAGAAAAGACTGAAAATACCTGTAAGCACTACCATAGTTCTATTATGCAGCCACAAATTTTAGCCGACATGGGTAAATTTACAGCTAATTGAGCCCTTACTGTACTATTTTGAAGAGCATTGAACACATACTGTATCTTACCTGACCCATTTAATGAGCCTGATTTTGAACTTAGCATCAACCTCCACAAAAACGCCTTAACCAGAGAATGAATCTGTAACCCCAACCTAAATTACTAGGTTTGTAATTCCAACTTAAATTAACATGCTGCCTCCCAAAGCAAAACAGGAGTGCTAGGACATCCAAAAAATAATTAAAATCTCCCATCAGTTCTTTGCCATCTATATTCAAGCAAAAGAAAAGCAACTCTACTTTATGTTGGAAGGTCACTTTAATGCACCAAAGAGTGTTCTTGAACCATGTGACATTTTATTTCGAACGCATTTAAAATTTTCTGTCTTGATATTTTGCAACTCTAGTGTACTGGCTACTGTTGCCAGGGAAATGTGACTTTGGATTACTGCATGCATCCAAAGGGGGTTTTGTTTTGTTTTAAAATACTAACAAGACAAAAATGGAAAAATCAAATATAGGGAACACATTTAGTCCTTTTCCTCTTTAAAAATGCACAAAATATAGATTTTTTTTTCTTGTCACATCTCTGATTTAAAAATACAAAGACACATAAAATGCTTTTCGCAAGTAGTGTGGAGGCTTTATTCAGGTAGCAGCCAGGTGGATGTCGTCAAAGCATTCCCAGTCTTTGTTCTGGATGCAGACCCCTCTGAAAGAGTGAGGCACTGACTGCACCCAGCAGGACTATGACCTCCAACGCATTTACCTCTAAGTGGAAAAAGTATTTCTTTATGTGAGTAAGCATGGCCCTGATAGTTCAGGGTATTATCTTTCATTAATCTGCAAAGTGAAAATAGAGGAAGGCTTGATATCAACCCTATAAATACATTCAGTTGAGTTTCAAAAGATTCTAATGCAGATGTGAATAAATGTCACAATTAACCCACTTTTTACCTCTATGAGTACTATTTCTAGTTAGACAACCTCGAGGCTTTCAGTCAGTGATAATTGACTAAAACAATCTAATAAGGAGAAGAACTGAAGCATTATTCTATTTTTTTGAAACATACAAAACTTTCTGGAAATAGATAGCATCTTTGCCTCTTAGTAACTAAAACAAGGTACATTTAATCAAAATCCATATGCAAATTAAGAAACACTTTAGAACAAAATACCTTTTAATGAAAACCTTTAAAAGCAGGATCCCCTTAAGAAAAACCAGTAATTCAAACAAAATGTCATGCTGCTACTAGACACTAGTAGATAAAAAAGAAGTCTCCCCTTCTCCTTTTACACTTAGTACTCAAACAATCTCACAGCAACTATTCTTAAATAGCCAGAAGTTCTAGTAAAGTGGTTGTCTCCTGTCTATGTCCCATCTGTGCCTGTCCTCATAATGTATGCTAGGCCTGAGTCTGGAAGGATAAAAAGAACAGTTGACTATGAACAGGAAAGGCATGGGCTTCGTGCCACAGGAGCTTGGCCCTGACAGCATATGAGTAGAACTTAGGTCCCGTGACAGGTAAGGCTTTCTCACACAAGCACTGAAAGCTGTCCAGAATTCAATGTCCACTCCTGTGATGAACAATGTGGCCTTTTATGCAATGCTCAGGAAGTATCACCTAGTTCTGATGTGGTTTTGAGTTTGAACGGGTGAAACCATCAGAGTCTTCCCATCAGAGGTACTTGAGGAGATTTGGGCCTTTACTGTTACTCCCCATTGGCACGGGTATTTTAACTTAATCTTGCAGGTCCCCCTGTATTTTTACCTAATTCTCTGCATGTGAGAACCTCTGATGGACTCTGAACTCAGAGCTTTGATCTGCTAGATCAATTCTGTCAGTCTCTTGAAAGGGGGTGTGCAAATCAAATGAGTTCAATCCAAAGTGAGGGAATGAAAACCTCAGAAGTCATGTAATCACAACCCAAACCATCTGAGCTCTGTCTTATCTTCTGGGTAATCAAAAGAAATGGGAGTTTCCTAAACTTGAAGGGCATCAAATAAGTGTTTGTTGTTGTTGTTGTTCTTGTTGTTGTTTGTGGGTTGTTTTTAATTTTTTTTGCCTCTGGCTTTTGGGTAGATATGTTAAGCAGTTTAATGAATCAATACTAAGTATAAAATACTGTCATGGATTCAAAACATCTATAACCTAGGAAAGTTTTTAGGCTTTTGATTTTTAGTTGTTTTTGACACAAAGCAAAAACAAAACAAAACCCACTAATGTCTTCATAAACTGATACTGTTAGGAAGGAAGGAAAGAAAGGGGAGAAGTAGGGAAAAATTATTTGCAGCTAAGGGTGTTCATTTGTTTTGCTTTTTAGTAAGCGCAGAATTTGCTCTCAGTTTAGGGACTAGTTAGCTGGTCTTAAATACTTTGTACAGCTCAAAGTGCTGTTGAGGAAACAGAAGACCAAGTGAGTCAAGAGAAATCAGAAAAAAAAAAAAAAATCCCAGCAAAATATCAAAAGACTGAAGAGTTGGTTTGTATAGTTCTCCTGACCAAGCAGAGGTGTCACACACACACACACACACACACACACACACACACACCTTCAAATGCTATATCCTACTGAATCAAGGGATCAATGAGCAATGGGGGCTTCTTTAGCCAAGTCTCCAGCAAAGTTTGCCGGGCAGCCTCCTCCACCCTCAGGGCCTCTGCCTCCTGAGCCCTTACTACTGATCTTTTTCTGGTTTTTGCTCAAAGGATCATCTCCAAGCTGTGTGTGTGTGTGTGTGTGTGTGTGTGTGTGTGTATGGTTTCTTTTTTTCTTTTTTTGTTGTTGTTTTTTGTTTTGCCCCACCTGGACATCTGGAACCCGCCAAGTGCTGGGAGTAGACCCAGACCATACAAGGTTGGCCTGTGGCCCTGGGAGCTGGTAGAGGACAGAACCGGAAGTGGAGACTGAATGCCCACCTACTGTAAAAGGAAGGAAAGCATTTTCCTAGGAGTACTTCGCCGTCAACACACCCCTTATTTGGCGAGGACACCCCTGATTGTCTCCCCTGCACTCAATCTTAACAGTCCCTGGTGTCTGTGCTATCACACGGTGTCCCCCCTGTCCTATCCCTCACCCGGCCCTTTCTGCCTCTAGTTACTTCGTTGAACAGAAAGAAGAGAACGGAGGAGCTGTAAGCCCGTGATTAGAGTCAAACAAGGGAGCCCTGGACCCAATTAAGTATTATTGGGACCTCAAGGAAAAGGGGATGGGGAAGGAGTTGAACAAGCTGCACCCAAACTAAAGGTCGGTCAAGCTACTGTGTGGCGTTTTGTGGTCCCACAAATTTTTGGGTTACTGGAGGGGGAGCTGCAACTTCGGCCAGGACCGTCCCTTCTCCCTCCAGGATCCCAAAGCAGCCACCCCTCCCCCTGGGCTCAGGGCACCCAGCCCGACCCTCACCTTGCGGTCCCCTCCCCCTCTGCGCGCCCCACCTCAGCAGGGCTAGGGGACTTTAGGTCAGAAGACTGGACGTAAAGGACTAAAGTTCCTTTGCATTCGAGGCTGCCTGCAGATGCTTCCTCCAACAACAGCGAAGATAAACAAACGAATCCGAACGAAAACCAATGCATCTCAAAAGTTGGTCCTTCACGGAGCAGCCCCAACACACTTTGCAACCCTGGCGCCCCGAGAGCACAAGAGTTGGCGTTTACTCACCTGGGTGTGACAACCTAGGAGAGTGCAGGGAGAATTGAGCCCAGGAGCGGTCGGTCCAGCCCCCAGCGCGCGGTCCGGCTCAGGAGTGGAGCTGGGCGCTGGCCGGGCTGGGTGGCGGCGGAGGGAGGGTCGCACTCCCCTCCCCCAGCTCTACCGGGTCAGTTTAGCAACAGCGGAGAGCAAAGCTGCTGAGGGAAGAGTTTGGTCCCTCTGAAAACCCGGACTCCATCCTTGGGTGGGGGCGGGGAGGAGGGTGACAGCGTGTAGGGTGCAGCTGGGCGCTGCCAACTCCGAAAGTAAAGAGGAAGGAACTGGGAAAAGAGGCCGGGAGCGTGGGGGGCGGAGAAGGAGGAAGGAAGGAGCAGGGAGGCGAGCGGGCGGTGGGGAGATGGCAGCTTCTTTCAGATTGCCACCTTCTGACGAAACCGTGCGCCCCGCACCCGGCGAGATACTAGTTCTGCAGCCTCCGCGCGAGCGCCCCCTGCGGGGTGGTTGCAGCGGCCTCGCGCGCTGCCCCAGCTCGCGCCGCACCTGGTCCCGGCCGCGCCACACCCGCGCCAGGGCTTCAGTCTCTAGTCTTTAAGGGCCTGGGATCAGCTCTTCCACACCAAAGCAGAGGTATCGCGGGGGGCGGGAAGAGAGGGCACGAGAGTTACACTTTTTTTGCACACATTCAAGGAAACTTCTTGGCAGGATACTCCACTGTCTCCAAACCTGGTAGAGACATTACTTTCCCGCTACCCTCAGTATCCGCTGCTGAGCCTGAAATGTGGCCGAGCCTGAATTATTTTAGCGAACAAATGCATGAATAAATGAATGGACAACTAGGTTTCACCCCATAATGTCTTCCTGAATAAATCTATCTCCCAAATAAGATAAGGAAATGCTTAGGGCGCACCTACACTTAAAAATAGATGTAAGCATGCTGTCTTATGTAAGGGGTACCCACCAGCACGTGGCATGACACGCTCTAGGAAGAAATAGTAACTTTTCCTTTCCAGACCTACTCAAAGTCAAATTTAGGTAACGAAACCGTGGAGTGAAGTGAAACCATGTGTATGGTTTCTGATGGTTCTGCACCCACAGATAAACTAGGCAACTGAATTCCTTCTGCACACAGGTCAAATGTGTAAGATGCTCCCTTTGACTTTGGTAGTGTTTCGTTTTTGGTAGTGTTTCGTTTTTGGTTTTTTGTTTTTTTTTCGGAACCGGGGATTGAACTCTGGCCCTTGCCCTTGCCAGAGAAGCGCTTATTGCACTGAGCCATCTCCGCAGCCCCTCTCCCTTTGACTTTGAAAGGCATGGAAGGCACTACAATATGGACAAGGATACAAGAAGACGGGAAGTTCTCCCTCCCCATGCAGCTTAAAAGCTTAACAAGATCTCTCCTTGGGTGAAGGGGTCTTCAACCAAGAGCTTTTTTGCCAACTATAGTTCCCAATTACAGAAGCCAGAGAAGAACTAATAGGATAAGGAGCAGGACCATATTAATGGCTGTATAAAATGGTTTGGGAATTGTCTTTGTTTCATTTGCTCATTTTTATGGTGCTGGAGGTTAGACTCGGGGCCTTCTTGCTGAGCTACATGCCCAGTCTTTTTCTTTTTCTTTCTTTCTTTTTTTTTTTTTTAAACAGGTAAACTGAATTGCTAAATTGGCCAAAGGTGGGCATGAAGTTGCACTCCTCTTGCCTCAACCTATCAGAGGGCTGGAATGATACATGTGGGCCTCTTCCCAGCCCAAGATCTTTAAGGAGGGATGAAAAAGCTTCACAAAGAAAAGAAAGAAAAAACTCAGTTCCTCCAGTCATCTCCCAAACTCCTCTGAAATAAGATAGCACTAACTGTGAGCCCTAGGAAGACAGAAAGACTCAGCCTGCCAGTACACAGAAGTTCCCAAATGAATCCATGGGTTTGCTTTGAATGTGAAAGCCTGAGTCATGTGCTCATACACAAGCCAATCCCCAAGGGCCTGAGATACGGGATTCCAATAATGGGTCAGATTTACCACTCTTGGGTTGTGCTTATAGCACTCTGGAATCCCAGTGGAGCCCAATCTGAACCACACGAACTGAAAGGGAAAAGAATGTTCCTCCAAGGGATACTCAGGACTTCCCTATGGGCAAAGGGAGGATGGATGCTGGGCAGGCAAAAGCAACACATGTTTTCTAATTCCCTCCAGGTTTTATTAAGAAGTGTAACAATGGAGATGAACTTGAAGTCTGTAGCGGGCTGAACTTGCAAAGATGATAAAAAGAAAAGAGAAAGTTATTATTCATTTATTTGCATGTTGATTGTAAATTCTAAAATTTGGGTTCTATAAAAATAGGTGATATGTCTCTGTACAATCTTGTGCACAAGTACAACCCCAACGCCCATAAAAGTACCTGTCACTTAGCAAGTAGTCAATAAACGTATCTTAGGTTTAAAAGGCTTTAAAGATCTTAGAGACCATTTAGCATAAACCTCTCTTTTGTAGGTCAGAGAAAAGGTATTAAGATGTGCTGAGCATGTACTATTTCCAGGAATCTCTTAGGCACTCTACTTACTACCCTAGTATTTAATTTTAATAGTCCCCTTCCCAAGTAAGTTTTATTATATAGGCAAAAATAATCGAGGATCCAGGTGGTCAGAATGAACAGACCAGAGATAGAATTAGTTACCAGGGGAACAGGGAGTGATAGCTGCAGAGGGCTCTGAAGATGGTAACCAAGAATGGATAACACATGGGCAACAGAATAGAAGTAGAGCCAAAGCCCATAGAGAAAAATCTAGTACAGTTATCTTTGGCCCCCGTGTTAAAATCATAGACACACAAACTGAAGCAGCATCACAACTTGTGACAAATATGGTTTCCGCTGCCAGCAGGCTTTGGCTCCCTAATTAGAAACAAACAGTTGCCTACAAGCCAGTATGCAAAGCACACATGCAGAATTATGCCAGCATTTTTTCTCAAGGCATGCCACTGAAGGTAAATTCAAAGAGCCTCTTTATAGGGCACACAAGAGGAATTTACTCCCACCTCTCATATAGAAGCAACATCTCATCTGAACAAGCAAAGATCCATAACCAGCTAGTATGTCTTCACTCACTGCCCCCACAGCAAAGTACCCACCAGCCAGAGCCCCCCTAACAACCAGAATCCCTCTGTCTGTATCACTCACCTCCTCCCAACTCTTCTTTTCATGGATGCTGAGCTGCTTGGATCTGCAGCCATGGTCAAAATTATCTAAAGCCAACAACCCACAGTGCGATGGTGGCACTGGCGTTGCCAAG
>NW_004524584.1:9793884-9808529 GCF_000260255.1 Octodon degus | reverse complement strand
AAACCCTTATCAAAATAAAACTCCACCAATATGTATTTGTCGTTATCAAACTACATGGCAATGCAGTGAGTCCCTGACACTCTTCCTGAAAGAAACATTCTAGTCCATCAAAGTTTTCTAAGGGATGGTTGAGAATCAGGCACTGCTTGAGTTCAGTCATGGATGAGACAGGCAGAGCCTGGCCTGGTGCAGCAGGTATGACAGAAGACAGGTGGATGGGTGTGCAGCAGGAGAGCTCGGGACAAGGCCAGGAAGCATCTACCTTTGCTGTCCCTTGACCACCAACCAGCTTAGGAGTCACTTCACCTCGCTAGGCCTCAGTTGTCTCCTCATCTGGAAACAGGGGTGTGCCTGATCTTATGGGATTGCCCGAGTCTCATAGTCTCTCATTCTAGAGACATTCATTTTCCTGCCTCTTTAAAATTAAATCAGGCCCAGTGCTATTACTGTGAATGCTATTAGCTGTCCTAAATTCAGCTGTTTCCACCATTTTCCTCTTCCTGTCTGTCCCTCTCCTCCTCTGTGATTCACAATCAAGTCACAGAATTTTGGGGCACTGGTATAAAGAAACCCAACCCCAGTGACCCCAGAGCCCCCAGCCCACCAGAACAGCTGAGGCTAACACATGGGACCCAAGTTGCATGCCCATTCCTGGCTGTAGTTCATTTCAACTTCCTTAATTTTTCCCATTTTGTCACTGAAATTTTGCCTCTAAATTACCTGTCCAGTCAAAGGTACTATCTTAGTTACTTTTCTCTTATTGCTGAGACAAAATACCCAACCCCGAACATTAAAGGAGGAAAGGTTTATTTAGCTCAAAGTTTGTAGAGGTTTCAATGTATAACCAGCTGGCTCCAAAGCAGGGTGGCATTATGAGGGGCAACTATTCATGGTGGGGAAAGATACCAAATGCAGCAATCGAGGAGGGAGAGTGAGGACAAGTGTCTTTCTGTCCCTTACATTATATGCAGGCAACCCACACTAGGGCAGATACAGCACTCACACCGTTAATCCTAGCGCTCCTAACTCCAGCACTGTGCTAGAAACGAATCACACACTTGAGCTCCAGCAACCTCCAAAAACTCCCTATGACTGCAGGAGGCTTTGGGGGGACCTCAGACACAAACCGTATCAGGCACAAAAGGTAACAAAAGCATTAAGTCACCTCTAGTGCCTGCTAGCGAACTAAAAGCCTTTTTGTCATTTTAATAATGTAAAATAATGGTTTTTTGCATTCTATCATTCTTGTTACATTTTCATTTTTGTTGACATATGTATCAAATATAGCTTGCAACATTTTAAAAATAGAATGTTTGTAGGTAGTTTGAGACCTATCATTCCCTGCTAAGTATTTTTGGTGCTGGCAGGTTTATTTCTATTGTCTTCAAAATTACTTCCTTGTATAAATGCATTAAGCTGACTATTTAGGTACTTATTTTATTATAATATTGATGGCAATCTATACAGAGCAGGGGTACAAGTTGATTGGGTTTAGTTATCTCTATTAACACTGATAAATATATACATGAAACTAAATGCTGCTGAATGGAGTCTACCGCCACTCCTTCATCTCCTCAGAATAACCCTCTATGGACCCTGTCCTTTAAAAGCAAAACAAAGCACACATTAAAAGAAAAACACCTGGGTCTGACAGGACTTGCAAAGGATCACCTTCTAGGTTCTTTGCGACAAAGCCAATGGCTCCGCAACTGCCCTGCGATAATCTCATCTCCCCCTTCACACTAACCACCATGAGTTTTAAGTTTTCTTCCCAGGTGCCTGTCTGCTCTTCAAGTTTGTGATGTCAAAAGATAAAAACCTCCTGTTTATCCCCAGTGCCATAATAATAATTAATAATAATAATAACAGTTATTATTCAACAAATGAATGGGCGAGACCTGTCTCCCCAAAGGGGGTGGAGATTGGAGAGCAAAGGAGATGGATACAGTTTTTGAAGAACGACCCGAGAAAGCGGGCACAAGAACTAATATTTGCGAGACCGTTTAAGCATTTCTCAGTCACAAGCATTACTAGCCCCATTTCCTGGGGCTAACACCCACTGGGGCAAGGTGAGCCACGCAAAGACAGCTTGAAAACCATACACCCACTGAAGATTCAAGCCAGGTATTCTGGCTCGAGCTCTTCCTCAGAAAACAGGATTAAGTATAAGCGAACAAAAGGCATTCGGGCTCCGAGAAGGTCTGGCGGTTTGGAGAGCTGCAAGGCTGTCCAGTCAACGAGCAACTTGCCCAAGCAGTAGAAGAGATTAAAAGGATGCTAAAGCCAACTTTGGGTCCCTATGTGGAGCATTTGAACAGGGAGCTCAGAGGCGCTGTGAAAAACAATAATTCATGCCTGGATCCACTGCTGGGGATACATTCATACCTCATACCCAGGCACATTTCTAGGGTATGGAATAGTAAACTCCAGTTCCTGAGTCTAGAAGTCACACTCATGGTCCCCAAGAGGTGGGCTCCGCTGGTGCTCCGGCACCCTCTAGTGGCCACCTACTCTAATGCTCACTCTCTAACCTGTCCTACTCTTAGCAGCCCCTAGGGCTTGCCCTGCCTCGTGCACCTGCCAGCTAGCCTCTGCTCTTTGCCTGCTTCCACCAGCAATGAATGGCTCCACAGAGGTTTGGAATCTTCTGGATGGAGAAAGCCTTTTGACCTGCACACCTTAAACCTGAGACAGTGTCTGGGGTTAAACTGAAATACTGTGTTTCCTCCCTTATGTTGCCAAAGAGAAATATCTCTAGATTTCTGGAGTTAGCTATGTTATGTTCTGAGCCTGAGAAAGAAAAGCAGCATGCAGAAAGGCTGCTCTTCTCAAATGGACCTTTAATTTAAAACAGTAAAGGATTCCCCTGTGGAGTCCTGAAACTGTAAACACATAACATCTTTTTGTTTTATTGACTCAGTTGTGACATTTAGAATAGAAAGCTAAGACTATGCATAGGTAATTCTTCACAAAACATGCACATTAACAGAGATAGCTGCAGACAATGGTTTTGTACAAATTTAATCACATCTGTTGGGAAAATATTGCACTGGCTCCAAGAGACAGAATGCAATAAGTGCCAATCCTGTTCCTTGAAACACGTCAACAGAGGTGGAACCCCCTTCCCCCCCTTATTTCCAATTCATACTCTGTAAAGATGATCAGGTCTCAGGGCACCGGAGGTTGGTGCCATCATGGTACTTATCTCCTGATAACTCAAGTCTCTTTATGACAGGAGCAGTAATCAAGAGGGTTGCTAAGTGAGTTGCCTGACTTTGAGTAAGTCACTTGTCTGAGGTTTAGTCCCCACATCTGTAAATTTAAATTGCAGGAGTCATTAGGTTATCCTCAGACTCCCTTCCAGATCTGAGAATCACAGATTCAAAGTGATAAAATTACTGTTCATTACGTAGAAATAAGCCTACCTCAGATAGAGGTAGATGGGCCCCCCAACCCCCAGGAGTGCGCCAAAGCTATAGTACTGAATCCACCACCCCAAAAAAGACATCCTGGTCACGGTCTTCTTTTCCAGACCTGCCTCCAGACCTTTGATATTTACTGAGCTAAAAGCTAGTGGTTCTCAAAAGGCTTTCAAAAAATACAGAAGACAAATACAGGATTTCTTGGGATTTTCCAATTCATAGAAAATATTCATATGGAACATATATCTTATATATTTAGTAGTTCTTAGAGCAAACAAAGAGCTCCCACATAAATGAAATATCTAGTACAGAAAAGACTGAAAATACCTGTAAGCACTACCATAGTTCTATTATGCAGCCACAAATTTTAGCCGACATGGGTAAATTTACAGCTAATTGAGCCCTTACTGTACTATTTTGAAGAGCATTGAACACATACTGTATCTTACCTGACCCATTTAATGAGCCTGATTTTGAACTTAGCATCAACCTCCACAAAAACGCCTTAACCAGAGAATGAATCTGTAACCCCAACCTAAATTACTAGGTTTGTAATTCCAACTTAAATTAACATGCTGCCTCCCAAAGCAAAACAGGAGTGCTAGGACATCCAAAAAATAATTAAAATCTCCCATCAGTTCTTTGCCATCTATATTCAAGCAAAAGAAAAGCAACTCTACTTTATGTTGGAAGGTCACTTTAATGCACCAAAGAGTGTTCTTGAACCATGTGACATTTTATTTCGAACGCATTTAAAATTTTCTGTCTTGATATTTTGCAACTCTAGTGTACTGGCTACTGTTGCCAGGGAAATGTGACTTTGGATTACTGCATGCATCCAAAGGGGGTTTTGTTTTGTTTTAAAATACTAACAAGACAAAAATGGAAAAATCAAATATAGGGAACACATTTAGTCCTTTTCCTCTTTAAAAATGCACAAAATATAGATTTTTTTTTCTTGTCACATCTCTGATTTAAAAATACAAAGACACATAAAATGCTTTTCGCAAGTAGTGTGGAGGCTTTATTCAGGTAGCAGCCAGGTGGATGTCGTCAAAGCATTCCCAGTCTTTGTTCTGGATGCAGACCCCTCTGAAAGAGTGAGGCACTGACTGCACCCAGCAGGACTATGACCTCCAACGCATTTACCTCTAAGTGGAAAAAGTATTTCTTTATGTGAGTAAGCATGGCCCTGATAGTTCAGGGTATTATCTTTCATTAATCTGCAAAGTGAAAATAGAGGAAGGCTTGATATCAACCCTATAAATACATTCAGTTGAGTTTCAAAAGATTCTAATGCAGATGTGAATAAATGTCACAATTAACCCACTTTTTACCTCTATGAGTACTATTTCTAGTTAGACAACCTCGAGGCTTTCAGTCAGTGATAATTGACTAAAACAATCTAATAAGGAGAAGAACTGAAGCATTATTCTATTTTTTTGAAACATACAAAACTTTCTGGAAATAGATAGCATCTTTGCCTCTTAGTAACTAAAACAAGGTACATTTAATCAAAATCCATATGCAAATTAAGAAACACTTTAGAACAAAATACCTTTTAATGAAAACCTTTAAAAGCAGGATCCCCTTAAGAAAAACCAGTAATTCAAACAAAATGTCATGCTGCTACTAGACACTAGTAGATAAAAAAGAAGTCTCCCCTTCTCCTTTTACACTTAGTACTCAAACAATCTCACAGCAACTATTCTTAAATAGCCAGAAGTTCTAGTAAAGTGGTTGTCTCCTGTCTATGTCCCATCTGTGCCTGTCCTCATAATGTATGCTAGGCCTGAGTCTGGAAGGATAAAAAGAACAGTTGACTATGAACAGGAAAGGCATGGGCTTCGTGCCACAGGAGCTTGGCCCTGACAGCATATGAGTAGAACTTAGGTCCCGTGACAGGTAAGGCTTTCTCACACAAGCACTGAAAGCTGTCCAGAATTCAATGTCCACTCCTGTGATGAACAATGTGGCCTTTTATGCAATGCTCAGGAAGTATCACCTAGTTCTGATGTGGTTTTGAGTTTGAACGGGTGAAACCATCAGAGTCTTCCCATCAGAGGTACTTGAGGAGATTTGGGCCTTTACTGTTACTCCCCATTGGCACGGGTATTTTAACTTAATCTTGCAGGTCCCCCTGTATTTTTACCTAATTCTCTGCATGTGAGAACCTCTGATGGACTCTGAACTCAGAGCTTTGATCTGCTAGATCAATTCTGTCAGTCTCTTGAAAGGGGGTGTGCAAATCAAATGAGTTCAATCCAAAGTGAGGGAATGAAAACCTCAGAAGTCATGTAATCACAACCCAAACCATCTGAGCTCTGTCTTATCTTCTGGGTAATCAAAAGAAATGGGAGTTTCCTAAACTTGAAGGGCATCAAATAAGTGTTTGTTGTTGTTGTTGTTCTTGTTGTTGTTTGTGGGTTGTTTTTAATTTTTTTTGCCTCTGGCTTTTGGGTAGATATGTTAAGCAGTTTAATGAATCAATACTAAGTATAAAATACTGTCATGGATTCAAAACATCTATAACCTAGGAAAGTTTTTAGGCTTTTGATTTTTAGTTGTTTTTGACACAAAGCAAAAACAAAACAAAACCCACTAATGTCTTCATAAACTGATACTGTTAGGAAGGAAGGAAAGAAAGGGGAGAAGTAGGGAAAAATTATTTGCAGCTAAGGGTGTTCATTTGTTTTGCTTTTTAGTAAGCGCAGAATTTGCTCTCAGTTTAGGGACTAGTTAGCTGGTCTTAAATACTTTGTACAGCTCAAAGTGCTGTTGAGGAAACAGAAGACCAAGTGAGTCAAGAGAAATCAGAAAAAAAAAAAAAAATCCCAGCAAAATATCAAAAGACTGAAGAGTTGGTTTGTATAGTTCTCCTGACCAAGCAGAGGTGTCACACACACACACACACACACACACACACACACACACCTTCAAATGCTATATCCTACTGAATCAAGGGATCAATGAGCAATGGGGGCTTCTTTAGCCAAGTCTCCAGCAAAGTTTGCCGGGCAGCCTCCTCCACCCTCAGGGCCTCTGCCTCCTGAGCCCTTACTACTGATCTTTTTCTGGTTTTTGCTCAAAGGATCATCTCCAAGCTGTGTGTGTGTGTGTGTGTGTGTGTGTGTGTGTGTATGGTTTCTTTTTTTCTTTTTTTGTTGTTGTTTTTTGTTTTGCCCCACCTGGACATCTGGAACCCGCCAAGTGCTGGGAGTAGACCCAGACCATACAAGGTTGGCCTGTGGCCCTGGGAGCTGGTAGAGGACAGAACCGGAAGTGGAGACTGAATGCCCACCTACTGTAAAAGGAAGGAAAGCATTTTCCTAGGAGTACTTCGCCGTCAACACACCCCTTATTTGGCGAGGACACCCCTGATTGTCTCCCCTGCACTCAATCTTAACAGTCCCTGGTGTCTGTGCTATCACACGGTGTCCCCCCTGTCCTATCCCTCACCCGGCCCTTTCTGCCTCTAGTTACTTCGTTGAACAGAAAGAAGAGAACGGAGGAGCTGTAAGCCCGTGATTAGAGTCAAACAAGGGAGCCCTGGACCCAATTAAGTATTATTGGGACCTCAAGGAAAAGGGGATGGGGAAGGAGTTGAACAAGCTGCACCCAAACTAAAGGTCGGTCAAGCTACTGTGTGGCGTTTTGTGGTCCCACAAATTTTTGGGTTACTGGAGGGGGAGCTGCAACTTCGGCCAGGACCGTCCCTTCTCCCTCCAGGATCCCAAAGCAGCCACCCCTCCCCCTGGGCTCAGGGCACCCAGCCCGACCCTCACCTTGCGGTCCCCTCCCCCTCTGCGCGCCCCACCTCAGCAGGGCTAGGGGACTTTAGGTCAGAAGACTGGACGTAAAGGACTAAAGTTCCTTTGCATTCGAGGCTGCCTGCAGATGCTTCCTCCAACAACAGCGAAGATAAACAAACGAATCCGAACGAAAACCAATGCATCTCAAAAGTTGGTCCTTCACGGAGCAGCCCCAACACACTTTGCAACCCTGGCGCCCCGAGAGCACAAGAGTTGGCGTTTACTCACCTGGGTGTGACAACCTAGGAGAGTGCAGGGAGAATTGAGCCCAGGAGCGGTCGGTCCAGCCCCCAGCGCGCGGTCCGGCTCAGGAGTGGAGCTGGGCGCTGGCCGGGCTGGGTGGCGGCGGAGGGAGGGTCGCACTCCCCTCCCCCAGCTCTACCGGGTCAGTTTAGCAACAGCGGAGAGCAAAGCTGCTGAGGGAAGAGTTTGGTCCCTCTGAAAACCCGGACTCCATCCTTGGGTGGGGGCGGGGAGGAGGGTGACAGCGTGTAGGGTGCAGCTGGGCGCTGCCAACTCCGAAAGTAAAGAGGAAGGAACTGGGAAAAGAGGCCGGGAGCGTGGGGGGCGGAGAAGGAGGAAGGAAGGAGCAGGGAGGCGAGCGGGCGGTGGGGAGATGGCAGCTTCTTTCAGATTGCCACCTTCTGACGAAACCGTGCGCCCCGCACCCGGCGAGATACTAGTTCTGCAGCCTCCGCGCGAGCGCCCCCTGCGGGGTGGTTGCAGCGGCCTCGCGCGCTGCCCCAGCTCGCGCCGCACCTGGTCCCGGCCGCGCCACACCCGCGCCAGGGCTTCAGTCTCTAGTCTTTAAGGGCCTGGGATCAGCTCTTCCACACCAAAGCAGAGGTATCGCGGGGGGCGGGAAGAGAGGGCACGAGAGTTACACTTTTTTTGCACACATTCAAGGAAACTTCTTGGCAGGATACTCCACTGTCTCCAAACCTGGTAGAGACATTACTTTCCCGCTACCCTCAGTATCCGCTGCTGAGCCTGAAATGTGGCCGAGCCTGAATTATTTTAGCGAACAAATGCATGAATAAATGAATGGACAACTAGGTTTCACCCCATAATGTCTTCCTGAATAAATCTATCTCCCAAATAAGATAAGGAAATGCTTAGGGCGCACCTACACTTAAAAATAGATGTAAGCATGCTGTCTTATGTAAGGGGTACCCACCAGCACGTGGCATGACACGCTCTAGGAAGAAATAGTAACTTTTCCTTTCCAGACCTACTCAAAGTCAAATTTAGGTAACGAAACCGTGGAGTGAAGTGAAACCATGTGTATGGTTTCTGATGGTTCTGCACCCACAGATAAACTAGGCAACTGAATTCCTTCTGCACACAGGTCAAATGTGTAAGATGCTCCCTTTGACTTTGGTAGTGTTTCGTTTTTGGTAGTGTTTCGTTTTTGGTTTTTTGTTTTTTTTTCGGAACCGGGGATTGAACTCTGGCCCTTGCCCTTGCCAGAGAAGCGCTTATTGCACTGAGCCATCTCCGCAGCCCCTCTCCCTTTGACTTTGAAAGGCATGGAAGGCACTACAATATGGACAAGGATACAAGAAGACGGGAAGTTCTCCCTCCCCATGCAGCTTAAAAGCTTAACAAGATCTCTCCTTGGGTGAAGGGGTCTTCAACCAAGAGCTTTTTTGCCAACTATAGTTCCCAATTACAGAAGCCAGAGAAGAACTAATAGGATAAGGAGCAGGACCATATTAATGGCTGTATAAAATGGTTTGGGAATTGTCTTTGTTTCATTTGCTCATTTTTATGGTGCTGGAGGTTAGACTCGGGGCCTTCTTGCTGAGCTACATGCCCAGTCTTTTTCTTTTTCTTTCTTTCTTTTTTTTTTTTTTAAACAGGTAAACTGAATTGCTAAATTGGCCAAAGGTGGGCATGAAGTTGCACTCCTCTTGCCTCAACCTATCAGAGGGCTGGAATGATACATGTGGGCCTCTTCCCAGCCCAAGATCTTTAAGGAGGGATGAAAAAGCTTCACAAAGAAAAGAAAGAAAAAACTCAGTTCCTCCAGTCATCTCCCAAACTCCTCTGAAATAAGATAGCACTAACTGTGAGCCCTAGGAAGACAGAAAGACTCAGCCTGCCAGTACACAGAAGTTCCCAAATGAATCCATGGGTTTGCTTTGAATGTGAAAGCCTGAGTCATGTGCTCATACACAAGCCAATCCCCAAGGGCCTGAGATACGGGATTCCAATAATGGGTCAGATTTACCACTCTTGGGTTGTGCTTATAGCACTCTGGAATCCCAGTGGAGCCCAATCTGAACCACACGAACTGAAAGGGAAAAGAATGTTCCTCCAAGGGATACTCAGGACTTCCCTATGGGCAAAGGGAGGATGGATGCTGGGCAGGCAAAAGCAACACATGTTTTCTAATTCCCTCCAGGTTTTATTAAGAAGTGTAACAATGGAGATGAACTTGAAGTCTGTAGCGGGCTGAACTTGCAAAGATGATAAAAAGAAAAGAGAAAGTTATTATTCATTTATTTGCATGTTGATTGTAAATTCTAAAATTTGGGTTCTATAAAAATAGGTGATATGTCTCTGTACAATCTTGTGCACAAGTACAACCCCAACGCCCATAAAAGTACCTGTCACTTAGCAAGTAGTCAATAAACGTATCTTAGGTTTAAAAGGCTTTAAAGATCTTAGAGACCATTTAGCATAAACCTCTCTTTTGTAGGTCAGAGAAAAGGTATTAAGATGTGCTGAGCATGTACTATTTCCAGGAATCTCTTAGGCACTCTACTTACTACCCTAGTATTTAATTTTAATAGTCCCCTTCCCAAGTAAGTTTTATTATATAGGCAAAAATAATCGAGGATCCAGGTGGTCAGAATGAACAGACCAGAGATAGAATTAGTTACCAGGGGAACAGGGAGTGATAGCTGCAGAGGGCTCTGAAGATGGTAACCAAGAATGGATAACACATGGGCAACAGAATAGAAGTAGAGCCAAAGCCCATAGAGAAAAATCTAGTACAGTTATCTTTGGCCCCCGTGTTAAAATCATAGACACACAAACTGAAGCAGCATCACAACTTGTGACAAATATGGTTTCCGCTGCCAGCAGGCTTTGGCTCCCTAATTAGAAACAAACAGTTGCCTACAAGCCAGTATGCAAAGCACACATGCAGAATTATGCCAGCATTTTTTCTCAAGGCATGCCACTGAAGGTAAATTCAAAGAGCCTCTTTATAGGGCACACAAGAGGAATTTACTCCCACCTCTCATATAGAAGCAACATCTCATCTGAACAAGCAAAGATCCATAACCAGCTAGTATGTCTTCACTCACTGCCCCCACAGCAAAGTACCCACCAGCCAGAGCCCCCCTAACAACCAGAATCCCTCTGTCTGTATCACTCACCTCCTCCCAACTCTTCTTTTCATGGATGCTGAGCTGCTTGGATCTGCAGCCATGGTCAAAATTATCTAAAGCCAACAACCCACAGTGCGATGGTGGCACTGGCGTTGCCAAGCTGTGAAGAAGGCTCCTGCTCTGAGTAGATTCGCTTGCCGGGTCTCAGAGAACATAAGGGAGGCATCCGCTCTGTGTCCTATGCCAATATGAAAGGCATCTCACCCATCAGTGTGACAAGTACAATCCTGGATTGGAGCCAGAGAACAAAAAGGAGGAACTGTGGATTCTCACCAGTGCAGTTGATACCATTTTTTAAGGGTGGCAGATGATAGAGAAAAATAGGCATAGAGTCAGTGCCCTACATCAAAAACCTTGGATCCTTCCCTGAGTGAGTCAGGGTGAGCATTCTGTTTTGAAATTGAATTTCTGTTTTCTTTTCTTTTCTTATTTTTTTCCTTCTTCTTCTTCTTTTGAGCCACAGGATGGTTACATACTCAACTACTCAAGGGGACTGGTGTAAATAACAGGATTTATTTTTGAGACAGTGGATCAAATTAGAACCTTGACCTTCACCCGGGGGTTATTTATAGCTTAAAAATATGTTTTTTTCTATTTCTTGTGATTTTGAGGACTAACTGATATGTCTTCCTCTGGTATTTCTGTATGTGCCTGGGGTGAGCTGAATTGCTAGAAAGCAGAAAGGAATGCTCAGAGAAAGCTATTCTAAAAGGCTACAAGTCAAGGCAGGACTGATACACATGCTCTATGTTGAAGTAGTGATTACATCCGCTTTCTGTCATTGCTACACCAGAGCTCTGTGAGACTGCTGCCTCTGAAATACTCAGTAACAAGCAACACTTTGAAGGGTTGCCTTGTGCTGCTTTTATCTACCAATAGGTGGCACCAAATCTCTCCAGGTTTTCTTCCATGTGTTTGGAAAACCATAGACAGAGAACATTCTCTTTTTGAAAGCTTTCACTTTACTTTTTTCCCCCATAATTTTATTGAGAAACAAACAGCAATGAGACAATTTCAAATCAAATTGGTAGGACAGTTTCAATAATTAACACATTGCATACATTCTTTCTAGTGGTTAATTGCTGTGCAAGATGCGGACATGATATCCTATTTACAAAAACCATTAGAACAAATCCCTCTATTCATTAAGAGAATGTAACTATATATCTATCCTAACCACTTTGAATACACAGATACAAAACGAACATTCATCTGTAGCCCCTTTTTTGTTAAGTTCCGCTCTTTGAATATTATAGGTGTGTAAACTCAGCAAAATATTCTAAAACAGTTCAGTAGCCCATAATAGTATTGGGTCCTCCACTTGACTGGCAATGTCAGAAATTGTTGACCTGAGTCCCCTACAGCTCAACATAACAGCATGCCTTTACTTCTTATATTTCATTTTTATACTTTTCTGCTGGATGGTTAAGACCAAGAGGCAGGAAAAGGAATATTGTGGTACTGTCCTGCTTCAAGGTTGTATATGGTTAGATTTTTGGACTTATTTGTAAACATAAGAAGTATATAATTCTTTATGCCTATTTTTAAAATATATTCTAATTTTTAATTTTTTATCATATTCTGCAGGGACTTAAAGTTCAACTTGTCAATACTTAATGAAAAATACCTGTTCCATGTTATGCCTAAGATGTTTGATATTCAGACAGATAATGAGGTTAAGCTTAACAGCCTAAGTTGTATGGCAATAACAATAAGCTTGTCTTCTGGATGGTTAACAACCTATGTTTGCAGACCAAATTAGAGAAAAAGGAGGGCCATAAGGAAAGCCAACATTTTGGCCCTAGCCTTCTAAGGTCAATTAAGACTCAGGACATATGAGAACTTGTACTGTAATGTCATGTAACTCGGTAGTGTCCCAAATTTTCTGATCAAGGAGATTATGGGGCCAAAGAGGAAAGTGATCAATGAGGTAGAGAGTGCCTAAGGAGAGTCACATGGAGAGAAAACATTCTCTCAGGCTTTCACAGAGAGCACATTGGCCAAGCAATGGCCGTGACTCATCCACATGGCTTACACTGACAAAGGTTCTACAATCTGAGATACAGGATCTCAGGATAAATCCTGAGGGGATTTCACTGACCTTATCAGACCCAAAAGCTACAACTCTTGTTGCATAGGTCCTGCTTTACCTTGGTCTTAACCATCCAGCAGAAAACTTTTCACTTTATGATGGTGACATTTAAAAGGCTGCTAAATAGGCTCTCTATTATTTCAAAGATTATTCCCTTTTTGTTTAAAGAAAACCTCTCAGTGACTCTTCGGTTTCCACACTAAACCTCAGTTTCGACACTGTAGGAAGAAGGTACTTGAATGGAACTCAAGCTCAAAGACTGCTTTTCACCTGTACCTTGTCTTCCTGGGCACACCAACTCTCCTTCCTGTGATCATGGAGTACCACAGGACTTCATTCCTCTGGCCATAAGAAATGTTTGCATGCAGCTATCCCTCCATAGAAGAAACTACTACTGCTCGCCTGCCCAGCCCATATTCATTCTTGTTTATTTTATTTTATTTTACTTTATTTTATTTTATTTTTGTGTTTTAGGGAAGGGTCTACAGGGTGTTCAGGGTCTTACTACTAGATCAGACTTGTAATGATCCGCCTGTTTGCAGCCTCCCAAGAGCTGGGATTACAGGTGCACGCCACCACGCCCAGCCTCAATTGCCCTCTCAATGTGCCCTAGGGGCAGGGCCAGCACAGCAGGCCCAGAATTACTTGCTTTTCTTATTAAAAGAAAAAAAGTAAAGAAAAACACAGCTTTGTGGAAGGTGGTAACGTATCCAACCTCAAGCCCACATTTTCCAAACTTTACTATAGGTGAAGAACTCTAGGAACTAAGGTTTACCCATGTACTCTCCAACACAGCAGCCACTAGACATGGGTATTCATTTAAATTGAGTAAAATTAGAAATCCATTTCCTCAGTTCCCTCAACTACACTTTATGTGGTTCAGATTGGTCTTGAAGTCATTATGCAGCCCATGCTGACCTCAAGTTCACAGGGCTTCTCTCTCATCCTTCTGGGTGCTGGGACTACATGCATGAGCCGCTATGCCTGGCTTTCCCAAACCACATTTTAAATGGCTAGCAGTTAACATCTTGGAGCATTCAAATGTAGAATATTTCCATCACTGAGCAAGTCCATGCTAGCCTAGATATATCTCCATGAGGGTCTTAAAAGGGAGTGATAAGAGTCAGCTGGCAGGTGCCTTTGTGGCTTTGCCCTTGCCCTTCTATTAACCTGAAGGCAAAGGCAGATCAGCTGCCGTGTGATCACAAAGCACCATTTGCAAAGGCAGGCTAAGTAGTAAGACACAGCAAAACAGAACCTGTGCCTTTGCTATCATAAAGACAACTGTATTATTACCAGTATAAGAAAAATAAAGCCCTCTGTTAATTCAAGCCACCATTCCCAACACTTTATTATTTCTTTTTGATCAAAGATTGAACTCAGGACCTTGCCCAATGCTTTATTAACAGTCAAATATTCTTTTTGTTTTTTAAATGTATTTGGTACAGAGTCTCACTAAGCAGCTCCAACTCATAGTGATCCTCCTGTTTTCAGCCCCTCTCCCCACCAGCACTGGGATTACAGGTGTGTGCCACCATGCCCAGTCTCAGGGCGCCTGGGGGCAAGGCCAGCACTACATGTGGTGCTGGGGATCAAACCCCACTCTCTGCACTTGCCTAAGCAGGCACTTAGTCCACTGAGCTATCAGCTTTCTCCTGAAAAGGAAACAGACAGATGTGGAGAGAAAAGTGAAGCAACATGTAAGTCTGCTCTATGAGCTAGAAATTTCATGGAGTGGCTTGAAAATGTTCTCATGTTTAACTCTCATGACAGTCCAATAAGGTAGGTTTCATAGCTCTCCTTTTGCAGATAACAGTTGGAGAAATTGTCTTGGCGAAATCTACACAGCTAGTTAATTGCAGGAATGAGTTGTGAATCAAGATCTTTGCCCTGCCACAACTACATAAGGAAATTCCAC
>NW_004524584.1:9785918-9793514 GCF_000260255.1 Octodon degus | reverse complement strand
GAATTAGACAGGTGATATCCTTTCTGGGATAGGAGTGGGTAACAAGTTGGGAAACTAAAAATGTGAAAGTTGAAGAAATAGTTTTAAATTTCAAGTGAAATTAAATCATTTCTTCTTGAGAAATTCACAGGAGCAAGTAAGTTTGCTAAGTTCTTCAAAGCTTCCTGGTGATGTATGAGATAATTCAAAATAATGAGAAAGTCTTGCAAAGAAAACACATGATTGTAAAAGAAAATGGGAGAAAAACAATACCACTGAAGAGCTTAAGCTCATGTGCTGCTAAAAGCAGAAATAGCAGCATGGAAAACTCAGACCTGAGTCCAAGTAAGTGATGTTTATGGTGACCTGAATTGCTATAGAAAGGTTCATGAGTATTCTTAATTATTTATCAAAGTAAGAAATACATTTTATGAATAAGTTTGCACACTCACTCCTGTAAAATCAATTCTAAAAGTTAACATGTACTTTAAATCCACCACACCCTCTGTCCTTCAAATGTTCAATCCTGTTCAACTACTTACTTCTAACATGATCTCATTATAGTAACAGTATGTTCAAAGAGGATATTCTAGGCATATATATATATATACATATTAATAGTAGTCGGGCTTCACTGTAAATTCCCATCTAGTGTCACTCACTGGCCACCAATTCTCAAGATCTCATTGTACACGTCAGTAGAAATGCGAACAGCTATACAACACTTTCTCCTAAACTTAAGCCTATGCTAGCTTGCTCAAGCATTCTATTCTATCACTGAGGAGAGACAAGAGCCTTCCAGAAGTCATAAGGTAGAGAAACCATGAGGAAAGCATCTTCGTCCCATTCCATTGCTTGTCACCTGAGAGGATGGAAAAAAGTCTAGACAGTCTACAATTCTCTTCTATACCTTTCCCTCACTACTATTTCAAGGTCCTTTTTGTTGGTATAATAAAATACCACAATCTTGATAATGTATAAACAATAAAATATATTCCTTGCATTCTGGATGCTTACTAGTCCAAGTTCGAGAAATCAGCTGGTGAGGCCTTGTTTTATCTTTGCCCAAGTTGGCATCATGTTGCTCTGTCCCCAGAAGAGGATAACTACTGTCCTCACTTGATGGAAGCAAAGGCAAGGCAAAAAGTATTGAGTTCTATGTGAATCCTCTTTTATAACGGTCTTAATCACATTCATGGAGGAGGAACCTATATGTCTTAAACATCTCCCAAAGTTCCCACCTTTTACTATGATTGCATTGCAAATTAAGTTTCAACATGAAATTTGGGGAGACACATTCAGACATTCCATGACAGTTAAAAAAAGACTAACGACACTGTCCTTTGCTTCCATGAGTTTATGTTCAAATAGAGCACCAAAACTCAACAATTTCAACCCAACACATCTACTGAAGAGGCTGCATATGTCTATGAGCCAATACAAATGAAGAGGAAGAGAACCTACACATGTCCAGAAGAACTGAGTACCTTGGGGAACAGATAATGCAAGAGCTACTTTAGAAATTAAGCAGGCAGGCTAGGGGGATGTTTGTAGCCAAGAAAACAATGTAAGCAAAGGCTCCAAGTCAAGGTCTGGCATAATCAAGGAGCTTCAAGTAATTGAGTAATTTACTATATCTGGAATCTAAAGGAGGGATGAAAAGGAGCCAGGATTAAGAGAAGATAAGCTGAGGAGTAAGTACAAAGGGCCTTAGAGACTTATAGAATTATTATTTCAGCCCATGAGTCACTTATTCCAAAGTACTGAGCAAGGATCTAGAACTTTCCTTAACCCATGGAGAAGTGAAAAAAATATAGAGTTTTTAAATAGGAATAAATTAATTTTTGTATATATTTAGTACAGGGTATACAGGATCTCACTACACAGATTGGACTCATAGTGATCCTCCTGTTTTCAGCCTCCAGAGTGCTGGGCCATCATGCCCAGTTTCAATCGATGTCTCTGTGTGCCCTGGGGGCGGGGCCGGCACAGCACACCGGGGATTGAACGCCAGTCCTTGCACCTGCCTAAGCAGGTGCTTTAGTTTGTTGAACTTTCTGGCCAGCCCTAGGAATAAATTAATTTTTGAGGTTATCTCTTTTTCATATTTTCACATTAATGTTAGCCACTATATTCTTGTCATCCATTTCTCACTAGATTTTCTTTTTGCAAAGATCCTACTGGCAAGATAAAAGTACTTATGAGAATGGAGGAATCCAATAAATGTGTTTTGAGATTTGTCCTTTGATATCCAAACGTTTGGAAATTCAAGAGCTGAAAGTCACAGGAAGACATCAAAGAGTTTTAAGCAAGCAGTGTGATGATCTAATGTTAGTGTTAAGCTAGGGAGGAGTTAGAGAGGGAAAGTAGGGTAATGGAAATGAGTAAAGTGTCTCTTTAAATAGAATTCATTTATAGACATTTATTGAACATTGCTTTGGTGTTAAGAATACAGTCACGGATAAGATAGTTAAGGTCTCTGCCTTCATGGAGTTATCTGTTAAGTCAGAGAGACAGAAAATGAACAAAGAAAGAAAGTCAAAGACATTGGGAATCATGGGGTGGGGAACTAATGAAAGAAAGGAAAATAAAGATATCTATAAATCATAATAAGTCTAGCTAAGGAATTAAAAATGAGAATGAGAGGGAGCAGCTGAGCAATACCTCTTCAGAGGATGGACAGAAAATGTTTTTCTATATATGCTGAGCTATAAAAGGCTCAAGTCAAAAACTTCTGGCATTGCCTGTCCTACAGATAACCCACTACTATTATAGACTACTGGGCTATATTGGATTACTTTGCTGAATTCATGCACCTACAATATATGAATGGCAGTGGACTACCCATCTCTGACAAAAGTAAATAAAAAGGGGGATATAAATGAAGGACCATTTTGTAGTGAAAAAAATATATATATACCCGTATATACAAAATAGCATAGATAAATAGCTACCTTCTCTTAGTTCAATAAGAAGAAAGTTTTGAACTAAATAGTGTTTAGACAAGATATCATGTCTGCATCTTCTACTATGAATAACTACTATGAAGACAACAATATGCAATGTATTAATTATCATAACTGTCCTACTAACCTGTTTTGAAACTGTCTCATTGCTACTTCTTTCTCAATAAAATTAATATAAATAATGAGGAGAGAACATTTGAGATGAGAATTAAATAAAAAGAAAGTCAACATATTCAGTGGGGAAGAATATTCCAGGCAAAAGAGGTGTGAAAAAGTTCATATGGGTCAATTTTAGTAGTTTTGGCCAAAGAAGATGAAGCAGTGAGGCTACACCAGAGTCCTTCAAGGGAAAAGGAAGGAGGTAGGATGAAAGGAGTGTGGGAGGCTTCAGTATTATGGAAGACTGGGCTTGTTAATTTTCATTAGTAAGCAAATTTTGAGCATCTGAGCTGGACCAAATACCACCTGGGTAAGGGGGAGTTGCAAAATATGGTCTTTATTTTTTCAGGATAATATCATCCAGCACAAAGCACAGCACAGATAAGGAACACCAAAGGATAATTTATGAGTCTCCCTGGTTGAGAATTGATTCACAGGTATAAACCGGAGCTGGGATTAATTCCCATGGACATCAGTAAAAAGGAATTATCTGGACTCTAATCCCAGGCAAGCAAATTGCAGAAAGTTATTTCTAGAGTAGTAAATCCATATGTTCAGAAAAAGGTTTATGGAAAGAACAGGATTTGCTTCAGGAGATCTCCTTCCTTGTATGACCTGCTCTTCCTATCTGCCTTGTCTTCATGATGGTTCTCCTGGTTTGATTAGCATCTACAATTGCCTTTGAGGATAAGCACTTTCATATTGGTTGTTTGATTTTGTGTTAATTTATCCCTTGCAATGAATTTAGAAGACATCATTAGCCCCATTGTGTAGAACATGCTTTGAAAAACATAGAGTCCTCCTGATAAGAGGCCCTTTTTCTAATGTGAACCCGAGTCACATCAGAAAGGGTCACATGAGTCACAAGGATCTTCATGGCAGAGTATGCTGGCTACTGTGGCATGTGGATTGCACTAATAAACTATGGTGAACCAGGACATGGGATGGTCAAGGGCAGGTTCCAGGATGAAAGTGTTTCCTCCATAAGGCTGAAGTGAGGTGCCATGTGAAGTTTTTAGGGCACATATACACAAATATTTTTAATTACTAAGTGAAACTGCAATTGTAATTGCTTTGCAATCCATCCTTTCTACCTATAAATATTACTCAATAATATAATTAATAATGGCTAGATAGTATTTCAGTGCATGTATATAAAAACTACATGCTAAACTAATTGTTTTCAGAATCTATTTCCAATTTCACTCCACTGTGCACAGTGTTTCTGGGACCATGCTTTTACATCATATACCCCCAATATGATGTGACAAGAATGCCAAAAGGGACCTCTTGTGGTGTTTATCTCAAATCCGTTGCCTCAGCCTAATCAGGAAGCAAACCCAAATTGAGGTGCATTTTATAAATTACCTCATGAGTGCTCCTTCAAACTGTCTACATCATTAAAAACACAAAGACTGAGCACCTTTCACAGAATAGAGGATACCAAGGAGACATTATAAAATGCAATGTGATGTCCTGAATCGGGTTCCAAAAAAAAAAAAAAAGGACTTCTATGGAAAAACTGGTGATGCTCAAAAATAATCCAGATTTTGCTTAGTAATACAGAGATATTGATTTCCTAACTCTAATAACAGTTCTATGGTTATATAATCTGTTAACATAGGGGAATATGCCTGAAAAGTATATTGGAATGATCTGTATTACCTTTGAAATCTTCCTATGAATTTAAAACTATCATATATTACAAAAAAAGGGGGATACAAATGAACTACCATTCGGTATCTGTATATTCAAAATATTTAGGATAGACATACAGGTACTTTCTCTTAACTCAATGAATAGAGAGATTTGTTCAAATAGTGTCTGTGGACAGGATATCATGTCTGCATGTTGTACAATGAATAACCACTAAGACAACAACATGCAATGTATTAATTATTGAAACCGTGCTAGTAATCAGGTTTTTTTTTCTGTATTTATTTACTTTTTTCTTTTTTTTTTAATGGTCAGTTTAGTCCAACCTGGGGGCGGGGCTGGCATGGCATGTGGCGCTGGGGATCGAACCAAGGTCCCTGCATGCTTGCCTAAGCAGGCGCTTTAGACCACTGAGCTATCTCACCAGCCCTAGTAATCAGATTTGAAACTGTCTCATTGCTATTTGTTTCTCAATAAAATTTTTTTAAAAAAGAGTTTATTTTTTCAAATTTGGCTAGATAAATTGAAAGCTGTGCAAAAAATTTCAGGGTTTTCGTACATTTTGTGAAATTACCAGGATTGTAATTTAATTTTATTCACCACTTTTGTCTACTTTTTAAGTGTAAACCTTACTTTTTTTGCATGATGCTTCTAAATCAGATATATTCTTCTCTAATTACACAAGAACACACTCTCCTTTACTTTCTGGCACGACTCAGAGATTATCTTTGAGAGCTGCCAGAGGAGCAGGACCCAACCTACACTTCTCAGCCGGGCTGGCTCTCAGCAAGCAAAGGAATCAAGGCATGATTCAAATAACTCCCAGGAAAGGAGAGAAGGATAGAGGAAGCCATTTTTACATAGTCATTTTCTGATTGTGACTCTGCTTTCTTCACTTTTCTAGCGGTACTGCCTTTAAAGTGAATCACCAGATATCAAAGGCAGACCAAAATAACACATTGTTCCTCTAGAGAGGAGAAGGTGGAGTCCTATCGCTCTGCTCTGAGGGTATTCTTGGGGAAAAGGAAGAAGAGCAAGAGAGATCACACTGCCTACTTTTTCTAAAAGCAAGGCCTGTAATTTTGCTCTTTTGAATTTTATTTTTAAGAAAACACTTGCCTATTGGAAAAGGTGTAAGTAATGCCAAGGCATGAATTTAAGAATTTGCCTCTTCTGTGTCTGTAAGCTCCTCCTTCTGCAGTGTGCATAGGATGATATACACTATATCTGGTCTTGCTGTTAGTTACAGGAAGGAAAAAATGGACAGTTGTTGAGAACTGGTGCACCACGCACTGTCCTAGGCACCTTTACGTTACATTTCTATCAAATTCCTCCAACAACATGGGGTGACGGTGTGGAAGACTTTACAAATGATCACTATGCTGCCCTTCCTCCAGACCTCAAACTCCCATATCCATATGCTTTACAATGTGGCCCTGAAGCCCTTTCAGTCAAGTGAGGCAGTCTCTTTCTCCACCTGCTTGGATCTGGGCTTGCCTTGTGTCTTGCTTTGGTCAAAAGAATGCAGCGGAAGTGATAGTCTTCTAGTTTTGAACCTAAACCTATAAAAATTCTGGCATACTTTCACCCAACTACTATGAGGACAAGCCCAGGCTATCTTTTGGAGGCAAAAGGAAGGGAAATATATTGCTCAAAGTTGTATTCTAGAAGTCAGGATAGCCAGAATCCAAGAACTACAGAAATCTGGTGTCCCTACTATTTCCACTATAACTGCTGCCCATAAAATTGAAACAAGTAGAAAATCTAGCACAAGTAAATGTTGTAGCTACTTATAACATAAAACCAAAGTCACTGTCCTAGCTGCCTTACAGTTTGTAATGTGTACATACATATGTCTGTAAAGAATCATCAGCTTAATGTAGAGAGTAAGCTAGGTAAGAGAAATTTATTTTTTGATCTTAATAACACAATCTAACCCAAACATGTTATTCTCAGTGTAATTGACTGATAATGACAACTGGCTTTCTCTTTTTTGTCCTCTTTTGGTTATGCAGATTAATGGGATTCATTTTTGCAGATTCATATAGCATACTTTAGATTTTTTTTTTCATTTATGTATTTGGTACAGTGTCTCACTGTGCAGCTCAGACTCAGTGATTCTTCTGCTTCCAGCCTCCCCAGCTTTGGGATTGCAGGAGTGCGCCACCAAGCCTGGACTTGGTCACTGGCTCAGCACATTCCAGAGGTGGGGCTGGTGTGGCATGCAGGACCAGAGATTGAACCTTGGTCCCTGCACTTGTCAAATCAGGCTCTTAGTCTGCTGAGTGCCTTATCTTGCTGCTCATATAGCATACTTTAATCATCCTCCTGCTCATCAGCTCCCTGAATCCATGCCCCCTCCCCCACCAACTTCCCATTTATGGAGGATTTCAATGTATAGCTTTTACAGCAATCATGTGTTTGGTAACCTATCCTTCCATCCTTCCCCCTTTTCCTTCTTCCCTTCCTCTTGTCTAATAATAGTCTGTCTTCAGTTGACCTGTCATCTTCTGTAGATTGCATATATTAGGAAGAACATATAGTATTTGTCTTTTAAGTCTGGTTTATTTTGTTTAACATGATCTGCAGATCTTCCACTTTTCTGCAAATGACAAAATTTCATTTTTTATGGCTGACTAGTACTCCATTGTGTATTTATACCATATTTTCTTTGTCCATTCATCTGTTCATGGGTACCTAGGCTGTTTTATAACTTTACTACGGTAATTTTTCCCACAATACATCACATGGATATGTGGTATTCCTGTAGTTTGCTGGCTTTAACTCCTTCAGGTATACACCAAATAGTAGTATGGCTCCATATAATTTTATTTTA
>NW_004524584.1:9784087-9785818 GCF_000260255.1 Octodon degus | reverse complement strand
TTTGTGATAATATCCACTGTGACTCAGGTAGTGGAATTTCAGTGCAGCTTTGATTTTGCTTTTTAAAATGTTAAACATTTTTATATGCTTATTGGTTACTTGTACTTCTGCTTCTAAGACCAGCATCACATGGATGGATGATGCTAAATTCTGCTGACAGCTCTAGACTGAGCAGTAGCCAGGCCTTCTTGGATTGTGGCTACAGAGGTTTCTGAGTGCCTGGATGACTGAGCACTGTTATGTGAATCCTTTCTAGCCCTTTTCTGGCTTGCAGGAATAGTGATCTAAGTGAAAGACGATGGTGGCCTAAATCTAGGAAGTAAAAATGAAAGGTCTGGGTGACTTCAAAAATATCCATGAGGCATAAATATACTTCAAATAATTAAATATTGGTTCAACATATCTCAACTTTTCAAAAGCATGCTCTCTTTCCCTATGGGTTTTACTTTAATTATAGCCATTGTTATCAGTCTTCTTTACACTGGTGCCTCCTCTGTCCAACTCTCAACCTACCTGTGGGCTGTTGGTGTGCACACACAGATGGCTGTTTATATTTGTGTCTTCCAGTATCCAATTCTCTTGAGAAAGACCTTCAACCAAAGAGGGATGAGACTGATAAACATCTCAACTTGCCTGCTCTTTTATGGGACAACTCTGAGGCAGGCTGTACCACCACCCTGGGTCCTCCTCAGTGAATCTATGCCCCCATTGTCTACACTGGTAATCCACTACTTAATAAGCCTTTTTGGTTTTGTGACATTCTCTGTCTATTTCCCAGTTCCTTCACTTCTGAATCCTAGGCTTACTTCTCAATTAAAATGCTTATACTACAATCTTTGTGTTGGAATCCGCTTTTGGGGAAAATCAAATTAAGCATCATATTGCTGTTAGATTTATAAGGTGAAAGATAATTTCTAAAATATATCTTTTGTTGTGTTTTGTTTTTGCAGATCTGGGCAACTCAGAGTCTTGCACATGCTAGACAAGGAAAAGATAACTTTCAAGGTCCTTTAATTTTGTACTTTGTGAACTGATAAATTTTTACTTGCCCATTGTAAAGAAAGCAGTAGCAAGACTTGATCTGCCATCATGATAGTGTCTAAGAATTAGAGTTTTCAGTCCTGTATATGAGCATTTTACTTTAAATACTTGTTCTTATGTTTTCTGCTATTAACACTAAACAGAAGACACCTAAAAAGCTCACTAATTTTCTGATTAAAGTAATATAAATACTATTCAGTGGCTGTTGTCAAGAAATTAATTGTTAAAACAGTACATTTTATACAATGAAGTGTATCACACTCTAGTCACACCTATCCAAAACCTTCACATGCATACTACGATTCCCTTCCAACTTTCAATTTCAGTTCCACTGACATTGTCATTTCACCAAAGGAAGAAAGAAACTCTTTTTAGAATGGATACAAGAGAAGGCAAAGTGAAAAGAAAGGAAAAGGAAACGAGACCAGAGAAGTCAGTACAAGAGAAAACTGGGGAAGTAAAGTTCATGAGTTTCCTAGGGGTGCTATTACAAACTCTGACAAACCAGGTGACTTAAGTAACAACCAGAAATTTACTGTCATAGTTCTAGAACCTGAAGTTCTAAATCAGGATGTCAGCAGAATGAGCTCACTCTGAGGGCTATAGAGGAAGGGTCTGTTTCAGCCTCTCCTTGGCTTATTGTTGACATCTTTTCCTTGTGTCTCTGGAATAATCTTCATTCTGTATGTC
>NW_004524584.1:9767559-9775800 GCF_000260255.1 Octodon degus | reverse complement strand
GGTAGCTGCAAGTTCTCCCACACACTCATTGGACCTGGGCTATGACTGGGTCTGGGGGTTCCTGGAATGCAGCAGAAATTCCTACTCCAAACAAAGTATTTCTAAGGGTATATTCTGAATCTAATACAGTTTCCTCCGCTTGGTATTGCTAACATTATCCATGCTGAGAAAGTTCAAAGTAAGTTAAGAACAAAGCCATCAGAAAATCATATGCTCAGAGTTATGTACTGATGGAAGCATGAAGCATGCAATTTATATAGAATCAAGTTTTTAAAACAATTGAGGTTATGAGATGAACCAGTGGTTCATCAGAAATGTAAGCAGGCAGAACCCATTTCCTGATTCTGCTAATGAATATTCCAGTTTGCTGTGGCTTATTCTTATCTTACCATAGTGATTCTCTCAATCTGGTTTTGTGGAAAAGACAACATCAACTACACGGACCACCAGAAGTATTTTCTTCACACTTTCTTCAATTGTGTAATCTCCCAAAGGGACAATGATGTTTCCACTGTAACTTGCCTTGAGTTGTCTCCACAGTCACAAGCTGCACATCATGACACTTTATCCATCCCTCTGGGAGCCCTTCAAACTCCCCTGTCACTCAGCAGAGGTCATTATGGCCAGAGATCACTCAAGCTCATGTCTCAATGGTAGACATATAGACTCTCATATTCTAATCCAGCCATGCCCCTGCCTTCCTCAGTGATGCCTCCATAAGTTCAGCCTCCTGCCTGGCTTGCCATTTCTTTCATGGTTTTGTGGAAGCAAGAAGAAGATATTTTGTCTTCTACAAATCATCTGAAATCAATCATCTTGGTCTTAGAACTTGCATGTTATTAATATGTGCTCATTTTTGCCAAACACTATCAAGTATCTTCCCTAGGAGATCAGTGTTTAGTATAAAATCACTTCTAATGATATCTCAAATTTCACACCCATTGAGTTTTTGGAAAGAAGTATAACTCATTATATGAGTATGCATCAGAAAGCAAATACTGAGGCCACAGAGATAGCTCAGTGGTCTAAGTGCCTGCCTAAACAAGCTCAGTGGTCTAAGTGCCTGCCTAAACAAGCACAAGGACCCAGGTTCGATCCCAGGTACAACGTGCTTTGCTGTCCTCATTCCAAGTACATTGAGCTGGCCACCTAGATGGGGCATAGTGGCACAGGCCTATAATTCCAGCACTGGGGAAGCTGAAGCAAGAAGAGTACTACAAGTCCAAGCTGCATGGTGATACCTTGTACCAAATACATAAAATTTTAGAAAAAGTGAAAGCAGATACTTTATTACCACTTAATATTATCTCATATTCTCTCTGCAAAAGGGAGAGCATGTTATACAGTGAGAAAAGCATCTAAAAAAAGTAAAATGTGTATCAGGTTCTCAGGCCTATTCAGCAAGATGTTTCTTTCCTTACTACCTCAGACCAGAAAGGAGAGTTGGAGAGGCCAGAAGTGGGGAAAAGGGAAAAAGAATGATGGTTTCCCAGCAGTTGGGCAATGTCCAGCTGCAGACTGGAGCTTTAAATTTGCCATCTCACTTAATCCTCCCTGATAAGTCTGTATAATAAGGGATGTGTTTGCAATTAAAGATGAGGAATCTGAATTTTAAGGAGTTTAGAGATCTTCCCCATGCCCCCGGTGGAACTGGGGATTGAACTCAGGCCCTTATGCTTGCCAGGCAAGCGCTTATTCTACTGAGCTGTCTCCCCGGCCCTCAGTTTAGAGATCTTGGCTAACTTCACACATACGTATGTGGAAGAGGCTGGATTTAACTTGATCTTATATAAGAGAAGAGGGGAAAGATCTTTTTCCACAATATCTTTTTATTTTGAAGATTTGTTTTATTATTTCATGTGGATATTTCCCAGAAGCAGAGAAAGATTGAGAGAACTTTTAGTAAGAGTATTTCCTTGTTAACATTTCCCTCCACCTAGATGCTTCCAGGTCATCCCACAGGACATTATGTCAAGAATGCTCAATCTTACCTTGTCTCAACCCTGATATCAATAAACTGTACTTTCTGCTACAAGGAGAAGCACATCTTAATTAATAAAACAAGCAATCACTTATGACAGGAGAAGTGTTCTGACAGCTAAAGATAAAGAATGGATGCTCAATTTCCCATCATTTGAAATAATAATAATAAATAAAAGTAGTATCTTATGTAAAAAGTGAAAAGAGCCATACTATAGGTAACATTATGAAATAAACTTTAAAATGACAGCTGAGCCAGGGAAGTTAAGAAGGATATAAAGCTTAACAGAGTCAGTGCAGGATAAAGAAAGTGAATCAATAAATCTGAGCACTCTCACTAACAGCCTCCAAGTGTGCACAGTCAGCACTGTGAGAAGACTGTAGAAACTGAACTTCTGTGCCTACTGGCACAGGAACTCTGAGGGATGGGGGAGTTTCTGTCACTCCCCTTGGACAGCCCCAGGTCAAAAGAAACAAGTAAAAAGAAGACATACAGGCCAGAATCAAACAGACCTACCCATCCCAACAACAATAGAGACCTAAAATAAGACAAAAAGGGATTCTTTAAAGGTATGAGGGGTGTACTTCGAACTTTGGAAGAGGGCTCATTTCTCTCTCAGATCTTTGGTTGAGGAACCAACTCTCCAGATACTGTTTTGTTTTTCTTTTACTACTAGCAAGATATACCTATGGGGAAGAAACAGGAGAGAGGAAATGGTGAAATCCAAATACAATGATTGCTTCCTTGATATAAATGTGCTCCATGCCAATTTGGGGGGCACGTGCAAGGAAAGAGGATACCCCTGTCCTGTCTCCCCTCTGCACCAACAGAAAATGATTCCCACCAAATGTTATGTGTGAGAAGAAAGAAAAGTCCAAGGTCTTCCAAAGACCATGCACAGCTCCTGCAGACCTTGTCAAAGGCACTTTCAGGGCTCTGGCATGTTTTTGAAAAATTAGTAGAACTTACAACAAAAAGTAAATCATAAGAGGAAGACAAAGTTACTAACTGGGTGAGAAGAGCCAGGGAAAATCTGTCTACATTATTAGAATAAATGGGAACACTGGTTAGAGTTGTTCACCTTGTGCAGGGAAGAAGAAAAATATTATGTGTCTCTAAGAGAATGTTCTGCACCCAAGTGAAAGGACCTGAGTGAAATGCCAGAAGAAAAGGTAGAAGCAACCTGAAACAAAACCTAGAAGGAAATTCTTTGGCAGTTATCTCATGCTGTCATCTAAAATGAAATTGAAGATAATGAAACAATGAAGACAACAAAGCAATGAAAATTGAGATTTCCAAAGACATGGAAATAGTAAGCCAAAGACCAAGACCATCAATCTTGGAACATGAAGTATAATAGTTATAGCTGAAAACAATTACAGATATATAAAAGGAACTCTATTACAATGAGCAGAGAGGGAAAAAGAGATTCAGATCTAAAATAATAAAAAAGATAATAGAAACAAATAACAGGAAAAGAATGGCCAAACCCAAAGCATACTATTATTAAAAAGTAGAAAATTGAAAAAATGGAACACAAAATGCATAAAATATCATAATAGAATTCCCTTGAAATAAAGAAAAAATTACACAGTGAAAGGACACAAAATGTTCTAAGGGAAGGAGAATAATTGTGAAAGGTATTAAAATCATAGGCAATTATCAAGCTCTTGAAATAAAAGATAATTCTTTAAGCATTTAGGAGAAAAAAAACATGTGATAAAAATAGAGGCTAGTTTCTGAATGTCCATATCAAAGTTAAAAGGCAGAAGTCAATTTCTACAAAATTCTGTTACAGAAACTTACTCCAAACCTTTCAAAACCAAGGTTCAATAAGCAACTTTTTAGTTACTTCCACCATAAAAGTTAAGAGATTATGACATCTGAGAGATACCTTATTAGAAAAACACAATTTATAAAATCTGGTAGAATGAGACTATGAAACATTTTTACAAAATAGTAAGACCATTAAAAACATTAAATCACAAATTCACAAACACAATTTATCTATCAACATTTTAATTTTTCTGAGTGATCCCAAAGAAAGTGTTCTGAAAGTCAAGGATCTACAGAGTCTACTATATGAGATTAATGATTCAGCTCAACTCCCTTGCCTTTTCCCCAGTAACTGAACGGTGCTTTCACCCATGGGCATCTCTATTTCCTTACAGAGAAAAGGTATTTTAATTCTACTACTTCTCATTATATACCTTATATGTTTGTTGCCTGCTGCATGAAATCATGCTTCTTTTAAATAGTCCTTAGAAGTGGCTCTCCTAATTTACAACACAATTTCACAAACTAACTCACATTAAGACTTTTGACATCTTTTGAGATCATATAGCCCTCATTGTCATCCTATCTTAGCCTTACAACATTGCTTTCTTCTTTCTTACTTTTCTCCATTCTCTTCCTGATGTCTCAGTTATCCCTGATACATTTTAATTCTCCTTCTCTACTTATGTTTTGCAGCACTACTACCTTATATTGTTGGAGACATTTAGCTGCTAAATAAAGAAAAGCTTCTCACACCGTCAGTGAATATTTCATGAGTCTTTCCAGAGCACAAAATCAAAGTAACATTAACATTACTAGTTATAAGCTGTCAAAGATGACATCTGAAATTCAGAATCAATTCCAAACAATGATGAAATATGAACAATAACCACTACTGAAATAAGAGGGAAGAAAGTCCCACAGCCATGCAAGCCACCATAGTCTAATCTCAGTGGGTAGTAACTTGCAGTGGGATCTGAGATAAGTACTGGAACTCCTTTCAGTGGATGAAGGAGATAAGGGGGAAAAAGACGAATAAGTGAATTGTCATTGTCATTATTAAATAAGGAAAGATTAGCAAAACCAATTATCAAACAAAGTAACTGGAAAGGAGGAAAGAAGTTTGCAGATGCATAATCTGCTTTTGAGATGACTCACAGTTGAACCCTAAGGTATGAACCAAAAAAATCTAAGGTTTTCTTAGATTTTGTGATAATTAATTGAGATGTCGATTTGAATAGATTAGGAAACTTCTAGAGAATGAGTGGAACAGAGTTCTGAGTGTGTTTGTGGATGGTAGAAATGTAAGCCATAAACTGAAGAGGGGAGAGAGACTCCCATAGGTAGATGGTCCCAACCAATGGGCTTGTAGTCTGGATGGAATAAAAGGAGAAGGAGAAAGTCTCCTTTTTTGTTTCTTTGGAGCAACTCCAGTCTTTGTCATCAATTTTGGATATTTGTATCCATTTTCTTCAGGCTTCCAGATAGACTCTTCATGGTTCAAAAGCAATCCCTTTGGCTTTTTGCTACAGACTAAAATCAGACTCTGCAGTGTGCTCCAGGCCTTCATTTTGTAGTTAGATCTGGCAGCCCTCCAGCATGCAGATGTCCATGTTGTATTCTTCCATCTCTGATTCTGCAGGTAGACATTATAAACCTACTACATAAGTCCTTTATATCGCATTTGTAACTTGTCTGCTTCTTCAAGACAGACTTCAAACAGGAGCCTGAACAAAGACACCCTGTATGCTTCTACTGTCATCTTTGAACTTTCAGGTACATCACAATTTTTGTATGCATTTTTCCTCCTAAGATAATTTTCTACCATATATGTTAGCCTTGATACATCAAAGGATATGGAATGAGTGCTTTCACATGATGTTTACCAATACATTCTAAACAGAATGCAAGATACAAACAGTGGTGCTTTGGTATGCATTGATAATTGCTTCAGGGAGATGTGGTGAGTACCGATAACAAGTACCAAAAAAGAATAGTAAGTCACAAAGCAATTAATATCAACAAATTTCAGTTTGCAATTGTGTTGATGACCAAATAAATTGTGGGTATCGGGATAACAATTTTATGTTAAGATGTGTTGAGTACCAAATTCAACAAGTTTCAGACAGGTCAAATAACAAAGCATGACTATACTGGGTCTGGAATTTAAAAGCACGCACTGCAGTGTTATTTTCCCCTTCAGTCTAACTAGTTGTATAACTTTAGGTGTACAGGGAAAGCCTAAGACTAATTCAGCTTCCGTATTCTAAGTACGATAGCATTTAGAGCTGGGGAGATAGCTTATGGCACGGCATGTGCCCGGCAGGCACAAGGTCCTGAGCTCAGTTCCCATGACCCTTCTTCCAAAGAAGATTGTTTGTAAACACAATAAAAAATACTTAAATCATGCTCTACAAGATAGTGAAGAACTTGGATCAATCAATATATGAAGCAAATAAGTGAATTAGAGTCGCTTGAGTATCCCCAAATTTCTCTGGAATTATAAAGATGATATTATATTAGTAGAATAAAAATAATTCGTTAATAACTCTGTTATTTCCATGCCTTTATTGCTTTTTTTCCTGGCTTCTTTTTCTTTTTTACTTTTTTATTTTTTAAAGAAAGTACAAATTAGAAGAAAAAAGCAAGTCATGCAGAATTTAGCTTTAAAAAGTAATATGAATTCCACAGTATTTGTTGTAATACACAGTGTTATCCTCTAACCAGTTATTCATATTACCAGATATATGCATGTGAAATTGGAAGAAGAGGGCTGGGGAGATGGCTCAGTAGAATAAGCGCTTGCCTGGCAAGTGCAACAGCCTGAGTTCAATCCCTGGTTCTGTCAAAAAAAAAATTGGAAGAAGAAAGAAATGTATAAGAAATTAATAAGAGCTGAGCTGTAAAATGCTCAAGTCAACAACTTGTGACAATGCCAGTCCCATAGATAACCAACTACTATTATGGACTACTGGACTATATTGGATTATTTTGCTGAATTCATGCACCTACAAAATTTAATGGCAATGGAATACCCATCTCTGACAAAACAACATGAAAAAAAGGGATACAAATGAAGGACCCTTTTGTATCTGTATATACAAAATAGTTAGGATTGATGCACAGCTACTTCCCCTTAATTCAATGAGAAGAAAGATTTGTACTAACAGTGTTTGGACAGGATATCATGGTTGCCTCTTGTACTATGAATAACCACTATGAAGACAACAAAATGCAATGAATTAATTATTTAAACTGTCCTACTAATTGGTTTTGAAACTGTCTCATTGCTATTTGCTTCTCAATAAAATTAATAAAAATAAGTAAAAGAAGAAATTAATGAGATAAAAAATACAAACAATTGAAGAAAGGAGTTGAAACAAATTAAGTATTAATGGCTCCTTACCATAGACCAACAGAAATGCACAGTACAATTGTCCAAACCATCATGCTTACATGCATAGATAAATCGCTTTCTCACACTTCCTCTCCTGTCCTTCTCCTCAACTCAATAACCCTTTCCTTTTGAATAACTTCACTCCCTTTTTCCAGTATCTATTGTACCCTTCAGATTCCATTTTTCTCTTCTAGTTCTCACACTAAGGAGACAATGCAATGCTTGAACATGTGGGTCTGATTTATTTCAGTTAAGAGTATGTTCTCTAGTTGCATCCATTTACCAACAAAAGACTCAAATTTATCCTGATTTATAGATGAATAATACTGCATTGCTTCTTTATACTCCACCTCTTCTTTATCCATTTCTCAGTTAATGGACATCTGGGTTATTTCCAAGATTTAGCTATGACAAATTGTACTGCTATGAACGTGGGTGAATATATATTGCTTGGTATGGGATATTCAGTTCTGGAAAAATACCCAGGAGGGGAATAACTGATGTGAATGGGATCTCCAATGCTAGCTTTTGAAGGAAACTCCTAACTGATTTCAGTAGTGGTTTTACAAGTCTTCACCTCCACCAAAAGTGCACGAGCTCCTTTTCCTTCATAACCCCTCCAGCATTTGTCATTGGCTGACTTCTTGATGATATCATTTATTTATGGGGTGAGATGGAATATCAGTGTTGTTTTAATTTGCATTTCTCAAATGATCAAAGATTTTGGTTTTTTTTATTAATTTTATTGAGAAAGAAATAGCAATGAGACAGTTTTCAAACAGGTTAGTACTACAGTTACAATAATTAATACATTGCATATTGTTGTCTTCATAGTAGTTATTCATAGTAAAAGATGCAGGCATGATATCTTGTATAAACACTGTTAGTACAAATCTTTCTTCTCACTGAACTAAGAGAAAGTAGCTGTATATCTATCTTAACTGTTTGTATATACTGATATATATATAGATAGATAGATATAGATATAGATATAGATATTCACTACAAGATATTCTTTAATTTATATCCCCTTTCTTGTTTACTTTTGTCAGAGATGGGTATTCCATTGTCATTAAAATATTGTAGG
>NW_004524584.1:9763244-9767359 GCF_000260255.1 Octodon degus | reverse complement strand
GTTCAGGGTCTCACTACCAGATTGGACTCGTAGTGATCTGCCTATTTACAGCCTCCCAAGAGCTGGGATTACAGGCCCACACACACCCAGTCTCAACTGCAGTCTCAGAAAGCCCTAGGGGTGGGGCCAGCACAGCAGACCTGGAGATGGAAGTATGGGCCCTGCAACTCCTTGCAAGCACTTTAATCCACTGACCTCTTTGGCTAGCACTGGCTTTACTTTTTATACCTCATTTTTATACTTTTCTGTTGGATGGTTAGGATCAATGTAAAGCAAGACATTTATAACAAAAGTGTAACTTTTATATCTGACAAGGTTGGTCAAATCCCCTCAGCATTTGTCCTGAAACCCTGTACCGTGGTTTGTAGCTTTTTTTGTCTGTGTCAGCAATCTGGATGGGTCACGACCATCGCTAGACCAATTTGCTCTCTGTGAAAGCCTGAGAGAATGTTTTTTCTCCATGTGACTGTCCTTAGGCACACACTACATCATCGATCACTTTCCTCTGTGACCCCATAATCTCCTTGAATGGAAAATTTGGGACACCACTGAGTTACAGGATGTTACAGTACAGGTTTTCTTATGTTCTGAGTCTTCACTGACCTTGAATGGCTAAAGCCAAAATGTTGGCTATGCTTGTAGTCCTTCTTTTTCTCTAATTTTTGGATGAAAACTTGAGACCCTACAGAAGAGAAGTTTAATAATATTATTACCGAGTAACACAGGCAGTTGAGCTTAACATGACTCTCTGTCTAAATACCAAACACATTAGACAAAACATGGAACAGATATTTTCCAACAATCATTAATATGTTAAACTTTAAATCCCAACAGAATGTGAAAAATGAAAATAATAAAAACAAAGATAAACAATTACACATTCTTACACAGAACTTCAGAAATCTAACCATATACAACATTGTAGCAGGACAGCCCTATGATATTTTTTTCTTGCCTCTTGTTTCTTTTTATTATGTTTTTTTAAAACAAAAATTTACTTGAGAGAGAGTATAGCAGTAATTGATATAACATTAGAAGCAGTATGCATTTAGAAAACCAGAAGGACAGGCATTCCAAGCATGGCCCTACTATTACACAATGCTATCCTCGGTGCAGTTGCTTAGTTCACAGGTATCAGCATATATAGTTAGTCAGGGTCAGAATCCTACCAATTAACTGCTAGTTTAAAAAACCTAATGGAGATTCTCAGGATCATTGCCTTAACCATCTTGTGCATATAAATGTATGATTTTTCCCTGCCATGTTTCCTAGCTTTTTTCCTTGCCCTCTATTCATTTTTTATTCCTTAATTACTTGCTTTCCATTTAGTTATGTAATACCTTTCTATATTTAGTTCTTCTTTTGAGTTCTTACACCAGGGAAACTATACAATATTTACACATGTGGGTCTGGTTTATTTCACTTATAAGTATATCTTCAAGTGGCATCCACTTATATATGAAGGCTTACAGTTTATTATTCTTTATAGCTGAATAATACTCCATTGAATAAAATCAACATATCTTTTTTACACATTCCTCAGGTGATGGAAATTTTGGTTGCCTCCAACACTTAGCTACCACAAATTGTGTTGCTATAAACATAGGTGCACATATATCACTATGATATGATGTTTTCAGTTCTTTTGGGAAAATTCTCAGTAGGAGGATAGCTGGTTTGCATGGGATTTCCAGTCCTAGTTTTTTAAGGAGTCTCCACACGGATTTCCATAATGGTTGCACCAGTCTACATTCTCATCAGCAGTGGAAAAGGGTTCCTTTTCCCCACAGCCTCTCCAACATTTGTTGTTTTTTAATTTCTTTATGATAGCCATTCTTCCTGGGGTGAAATGGTATCTCAGTGTTGTTTTAATTTGAATTTCATGGATGGCTGGTGATGTGGAGCATTTTTTTCATGTATTTATTAGCTTCTATAATTTCTTCCTCTGAAACTGTGTGTTCATCTTGGATGCTCATTTCTGAATTGGGCCTTTAAATTTAGGGGCCCTAATGTTTTTTGGTTCTTTATAAATTCTAGAGAGCAGATCTTTGTCTGAGTGCCTATTTGTCAAGATTTTTTCCAAATTTGTGGGTTGTCTTTTCACCTTGTTGATAATTTCTTTTCATGTGCAAAAACTTCTCAATAAGTAGAGATCCCAGTTCTTAATTCTTTCAAGTGTTACCCATGCAGCTTGATTGTTGTTCATGAACTCTTTGCCTACCCTATGTCTTCAAGAGTTCTTCCTACTTTCTCTTCTAGGACATTTAGTGTTTCTGTTTTAAGGTTTAGATCTTTAATCCATTTTGACTTTAGCTTAGTGCGTGGTGATAAACCTGGGTCAAGTTTCAGTTTTCAACATGTAGAGAGCCAGTTTTTCTAGCACCATTTGTTAAAGAGGCTATCTTTCTTCCAATAAGCAGGTTTGGCCCCTTTGTCAAAGATAAGGTAGTTGAGTGTGTTTGTACAGGCTTCTGCAGCTTCTAATCTATTCCGTTGACCCTCAGGTCTATGTTGTTGCCAGGATCATGCTGATTTTATCACAGTAGCTTTGCAGTCTATTTTCCAGTCAAGAATGATAATGGCTCCTTCCTTTGTTGCCCAAGATTGCCTTTGCTATTCTAGGTATTTTCTGGTTCCAAACAAATTTTAGCAACAATTTCTCTAGATCTGGGAGGTATATTGCTGGTATTTTGATAGAGATTGTATTAAATCTGTCTAACAATTTCTGAAGTATGACCATCTTCACAATGTTGGTTCTTCCTATCCAGGAGCAGGGAATATTTTTCCTTTTTCTCAAATCCTCTATAATCTCTTTTTTCATTGACTAGATCTTTGACTTCTTTAGTTAGGTTAATTCCTAAGTATTTCAGTTTCTGCAGTGCTATTGTAAAAGGTATTGTTTCTCTAATTTTCCTCTCAGTGTGCTTGTTATCTGTGTAGAGGAATACTATTGACTTTTGGGTATTTACTTTGTATCTGCTATGCTACCGAATTTGTGTATTAATGGTAGTAGCTTTTTGGTGGAGTTTTTCTGGTCTTTCAAGTAAAGTATTATGCCATCTGCAAATAATGATAGTTTAACTTCTTTACCTGTTCTCATTCCTTTGATTTCTTTCCCTTGCCTAATGGCTCTAGCTAATGGTTCCATTACTCTATCGACTAGGAGTGGTGACAGTGGACATCCTTGTCTTGTACCAGAACTGAGAGGAAAAGTTTTCAGTTTTTCCCAATTTAGAATTATGCTAACCATTGGGTTGTCATGGCTCTTATCAGATTGAAATAGATGTCATCTATTCCAATTTTCTGAAGGACTTTGAACATGAATGAGTGTTGGACTTTGTCAAAAGCCTTTTCTGCATCAATTGAGATGATCATTTGGTTTTTTGATTTGGCTGTATTGATACAGTGTGTTACATTTATAGAATTATGCACATTGAACCCATGGGTTGAATCCTACCTGGTCTTGGTGTATAATCTTCTTGATGATTTTCTGTAATATATTTGCTAGGATTTTATTGAAGATTTTTGCATCTATGCTCAGGAGGGATATTGGCTTGTAATTCTCTTTCTTAGTTGTGTCTTTCCCTGGTTTTTAGTATCAGTATAATACTTGCCTCCAGGAATGATTTTGGGAGGATTGTTTCCTTTTCAATTTTATTGAAGAGTTTGTGGAGTATTGGGATTATATCTTGTATAGATTTCTTATAGAATTCAGCTGTGAATCCATAAGGACCTGGAATTTTTTGTCAATAGGTTTTTTTTATTATATTTCATATTTCATTAGCTGTGATTGAGTTTTTGAGAGTTGTTATATCTTCTTGATTCAATTTTGGTAATTAGTACCTTTCTATGAATCTGTCCATTTCATCTGTGTCTTTATGAGAATAAAGATTCTCAAAATAGCTATTGATGATCATCTGAATTTCTACTGGGTCTGTGGTATTTTCACCATTTTCTTTCCTCATTGCTTATATTTGAGTTTTTTCTTTTCTCGTTTAGATAAATAAGATTAGCTAGGAGCTTATCAATTTTATTTAATCTTTCAAACAACCAGTTTTTTTGATTCATTAGCTCTTTGTATTGTTTTCTTCATCTCAATTGAATTAATTTCTGCT
>NW_004524584.1:9759026-9762559 GCF_000260255.1 Octodon degus | reverse complement strand
CTCTGGTTCTGTTCTGCTACTTCTTTGCTAATTTTTTTGTCTGCTTGACCTATCTTTTTGGTATAAGGGAGTGTTAAGTTCTCCTTCAAGACTGTGGTATTGAGCTACTTTCTCTTAATTCAGTGAGATGAAAGATTTGTACTAATAGTGTTTGGAGAGGATAGCACGTCTGCATTTTGTACTATGAATAACTACTACGAAGACAGGAATATGCAGTGCATTAATTATTGTAACTGCTCTACTAATTTGTTTTGAAACTATCTCATTGTTATTTGTTTCTCAATAAAATTAATAAAAAAACAAAAACAAAAAAAAAAGACTGTGGTACTGGATATTACATTGTTCATGTCCACTAAGATTTTTCTTATATAGTTGGGTGCTCCTGAGTTTGGTGTGTACATATTTATAAGTGTTACATTTTCCTCTTGAATTTTTCCCCTAACCAATATGTAGTGACCTTCTTGATTTAATTTTATCATTCTTGGTTTGAAGTTGAGGCTGTCTGAAAATAGGACTGCTACCCCTGCTTTTTCTGAGGTGCTGGGGCATGTAGTATTTTTTTCCATCCTTTGACTTTCAGCCTATGAATGTCTTTATGAGTTAAGTGTGTTTCTTGTATACTACATATTGTTATATTTTTCTTCCTAATCAATTGTGCAAGTCTATTTCTTTTAATTGGTGAACTGAGTCCATTTACATTGATGTACATAATTGAGATGTATTGACTTATGATTGACATGTTATTTACCTACTGTTGTTTATTCCTTTTTCTCCTGTTTAATTGTTTGTTCTATTTGCTGGGTTCTTTCTGTTCTCAGTCATGGAATTCTGGTCATTTTGGTCCCTGTCTAGAATATCTTTTAGTCGTCTATTTAGGGTTGGCTTTGCCACCATGAGATTTTTTAGTTGTTCTTTGTCATGGAAGTATTTCACTTCTCCATGAATCTTGAAAGAGAATTTTGCAGGGTATAGTAGTCTGGGCTGGAATTTGTTTTCATAGAGGACTTGAAGTACTCTGCTCCATGCTCTTCTTGACTTTGTGATTTGTTATGAGAAGTCTGCCATTATTCTGATGGGTTTTCCTTTAAATGTGATCTGTTTCTCTTCATTAGTGGGCTTTAGAATATTGTTCTTGTGCTGGCTTTCTGGGGTCTTGACTATTATATGTCTGGGTTTGTTTTAATTGAGTTGGTGTTACTTGGAGTTCTGTATGCTTTGATTACCTGAATGTCAAATTGTTTCCCCATATTTGGGAAGTTTCTGCTATTACTTCTTTCCAAATTCTTTTTATATCATTTGTATTGACTCCTGCTCTCTCATTGATGTCTATTAGTCTCACGTTGTTCATATTTGCATCATCTTGAAGATGTTGAATTTTTTTATGCATCCTAGTTGTTTTTAGGAGATCTTTTCTTACCTTTTCACTAACTGTGATGGTGTCTTTAAGATCTGAAACTCTATCTTCACTTTCATTCAAATGGTTTTTCAAGTTTGTGATTGAGATTTTAAGACTTTTTATATCTCTCTGACTCTGCTTCATGTGATCTATTTCTTTCCTATATTGCTCATTCAAGGATTCTATCTTTTTTTGTTCTCCTCTATTTTTATTAGTGTTTTCTTTAGAAGCAGTCATTAATTCTTTCATTATAATTGTCCTTTCTTTTTTACTTCACAGATTATTTCTGATCTGATTTCCTCTAAACCTCTCTACAGTTGTTTCTTTACTTCAGAAGCTATTAATTCTGAGATTTCAGCTGTGTGATTCCCAATTTCTTCTGTGCTTGTGTCTCCTGCATTTGTTCTGGGTCAGTTTGGAGTCTGAGATTACATTTTGCTCCTTCTCTTTGTGATTTTGTATAGCACTGTCCTCTGACCTTTGTGTAGCACTTTGGTTCAGTTATAACCTTAGTACCTACATAAATTTTTACCCTTGAGATTATATGGTTAAGGCAGTTATAGTTTTGTATTTACAGAACTACAACTACAAACACTAATAATGAGTAGTGATATTTAGCAGTTGACAGACTTTTATAGCTAATGAATTTGTATTTTAGATAGCAAGAGCAAACATTATGTCTGTGGAGCTAAGCAGATATTAAATTGGGAATTTGTATTTAAGTTAGTTCCCTTAAATTCTGTCCGATCACCTCCTCTTGATGTACCTGGGGTCTTCCAGGGAGACTTGTTCATCTGGTTACCTGTTTCCCCCTTTGTAGCTCAAGAGAAAAGGAGAGAAGACACTCTCCTAGATCTGGGTCCAGCAAAGTATCTCAGCTTACCCTGACTGGATCTATCAACTTTGAACTTGTCCAGATGTGCCTGTCTTTGGTCTGGCTGCTATGCTCAGCTTCTTCCTGCTGCAGCTCATAGAGGTGAACCCACTGTGCCACTATGACAAGATGTTCAACTCCTGGATTAGTTGGGTGTATCTGGTCCCTATCCTCTCTGCAAGGATTTCTGCTGCAAGGTTCCACAGGAGGCCTGGCACTGGGCCTGGTGTCTTGCTGGAGAGGGGTCTCGGGATCAGGGAGCAGGCCAAAGTTCCCACATTTACACTGGGTCTGGGGTCTGGCTGGAGAGGGGTCTTTGGTGGGGGGAGCAGGCAAATGGTCCCACACACACGCCCTGACCAAAAATTTTGAACATTTTTTTCACATATGTACTTGCCATTTGTATTTCTTCCTCTGAGAAGTGTATATTCATCTCAGATGCCCATTTTTGGATTGGGTCTTTGAATTTGGAGGGCCTGATTTTTTTAAAATTCTTTATATGTTCTAGATAGAAGAGCTCTGTTGGAAGGATAGTCAGTTATAATTCTTTCCAGCTTGTGTTTTTTCTTTTTACTCTGTTGGAGATTTGCTTTGTAGTGCAGAAATTTAGCTCTTTTTGTAAAAGAAGTTATGCTTGTGGTACATAATAAATACATTCACTGTGGGGAAATGGTACATGATCCTTTTGACTTTTTCTTCTCCTCTCCTTCCTCCCACCTATACCCCCATCCAGCATCTCCTTCCCATTCTGTGGGAACCAAGTCTTTGAGTCATTGATCCTGCGTATATATTTAGTCTCATTTCACTAATTTCCATTCTGATCTTTACAATTTCTTTCCTCCTATAAATTTTGGATTTGGATTATTGTTCTTTTCCTAGGATCTTGAGACACATCACAAGGTTATTTATTTGGCATTGTTGCATTCTCTTTTATTATGCTTATATTCAGATACAACCATCCCTCTTAGAACAGTGTTCATTGTGTTTTACAAGTTTTTTTTATTAATTAAGTTTATTGGTACATTTTTAAAAATTTATTTTGCACAAGGACTCATTGCACAACTCAGACCCATAATGATCCTCCTGTTTTCAGCCTTTCTAGTGCTGGCATTACAGGCGTGTGCCACCACTCCTGGTCTGGGTGGCTGGGTCAGGGCACCCCGAGACAGTGAGGTGTGTGGTGCCAGGGATCAAACCCCAGTCCCTTTGCTTCCCTAAGCAGGTGCTTAGCCTGCTGGTACATTTTAAATGTGCATAATGATC
>NW_004524584.1:9756040-9758516 GCF_000260255.1 Octodon degus | reverse complement strand
TCTAAAAAGGGGCATCCTCACTGCAGCCAAAATCCTGTCCTGGTTAGAGGAATTGGTAGATACTCCTGATCTGCTATGTATTCCAGAAAGGCTTTGTACAAGAGAAAGTACACAGCTGCTAAATCAAAGGTTGAGAAGAAAAAGAGAAAGTTCTTGCTAAGATCACAAAACCAGTTGGTGAGGACAAGAATGGTGGTACCCGGGCAGTTCCTAGATACTACCCTACTAAAGATGTACCCTGAAAGCTCTTGAGCCATGGCAAGAAACCCTTCAGTCAGTATGCGACGAAACTTCGAGCTAGCATCACTTCTAGCACCATTTTGATCATTCTCACTGGGTATCACAGAGGCAAGAGAGTGGTCTTCCTGAAACAGTTGACCAGTGACTTGCTACTTGTGACTGGACATCTTATCCTTAATTGTGTTCCTCTATGAAGAACACACCAGCAATTTGTCATTGCCACCTCTACAAAAATTGATATCAGCAAAAGTGAAAATCCCCAAATACCTCATTGATGCTTATTTCAAGAAGAAGCTACTGAAACCCAGACACCAGGGAGGTGTGATCTTCAATACCGAGAGAGAGAGATACCAAATTTCAAAGCAGCATAAGGTGGATCGAAAGTGGTGGACTCACAGATTTTAGCAAAACTCAGAGCAGTTCCACAGTTCTGCAGTTCCCTTGCTCTGACAAATGGAATTTACCATCGTAAATTAGTGTTCTAAGTTTCTTACTAAGAACCTAATTAAATAACTGATTCATTTTTTAAAAAAAGTACATTCACTTACCTATAAATGTCTCAAGTTTACCATTCTTTATGCATAAATGACTCACACTTAACACTGAATTTATACTCTATTATATAAAGAAGCCAGTTGATGGGAAATTTGGCTGTTTACAAAGTTTAGCCATTATAAGCAGTGCTCTGATAAATGTAGATGTGCATATATTGCTATGGTATGATGTTAATTTTGGGAAGATACAAGTAAGAGGAATAGCTGGATTAAGTGGGACCTTTAATCCAAGTTTTATAAGGAGTACCAACACTGATTTCCTCACTGATTCAACCAGTCCACAATCCCACCAACAGTGAAAAAACATTTCTTTTTCTCCACAGTCCCACCTGTATTTGTTTTTGTTTCATTTCTTGAACACGCAATCTTCTCAGCTGCATGTAGAACATTCTGCAGAATAGACCACATACTGGTTCATAGGACATGCTTAAGTAAATGCAGAGGATATGAAATCATCCCATGCACTCATCAGCTCATAGGCAATGAAACTCAAAATCTATGAAAAGAAACAACAAAACCCACATAAGCACATAGAAGTTAAACAACTCTCTCTTGAACAACCAATGGGTCATAGGTGGATTCAAAACAGAAATTAAATAGTAGCCACAATTAACTGATAATGCTGATATTCCATAAAGGAAGTTATGGGATGTAATGAAATTAGTCCTAAGGGGGAAATTTATAGCAGTTAACTTTCACATCAAGCAAACAGAATGAACTCAAATAAACAATCTAATGCTGAACCTCAAATTTCTAGAAAAGGAAGAATAAGTTAAGCTCAAAGTTCATGTTATGGAGGAAATTACAAAGATCACAACAAAAATTAATGCAATAGAGACTAAGTAAACAACACAAAGAGTCAATGAATCAGAGTTGGTTCTTTGAAAGATTAAATAAAATAAACGCTTAGCCAATCTTATCAAAAAGAGGAAAGAAAAGACTCAAATCTGTGCAATTAAGGATGAAAAGGCTGAAATCACAACAGATCCTGCAGACATCTAGAAGATCGTCAATACTTACTTCATGAACCTTTATTCTAATAAGCTAGAAAACACAGAATAGATGGACAGATTCCTAGATACATATGAATTACCAAAGCTAAATCAAGATGATTTAAAAATTCTAAATAACACAATATCAATCAATGAAATTAAAGATATACTTAAACTAATAACAAAGGAAAGGACAGATCCTGAGGGATTCACAGTTGAATACTCAAAGAAATTTAGAGAAGATCTAATGTTATATTCCTAGAACTCTTTAATGAAGTTCAAAGCAGCATTTTCAGTCTTTCTTGGAGGCAAGCATTACCCTGATACCAAAAGCAAAGAAGGATCCAACTAAAACAGAGAACTACAGGTCAATATCCTTAATGAACATAGATACAAAAATCTCAACAAGATATTGGCAAACAAAATGTAGCAAATCATCAATACTACTCCCATAAGCTTTGGTTTGTTTTACTTCTGCTGTCATTTTGATTTTAGGAAAATTTTTAAATTCTTCCCCGATTTTTTGTGAGCCATTGTTTATTAAATAATGCATGATTTAGCCATGAGCCCTACCACTGAGCCCTACCAAATCCCCAGCCAAATTTCCATTTGTCTGCTTAGTTCTGTGATTTCTTTTACCGTTGATTTCTAACTTCCCTCTGCTATCATGTAGAAGTATGCAGGAAGTTA
>NW_004524584.1:9735663-9755310 GCF_000260255.1 Octodon degus | reverse complement strand
TCTGGTGGCTTCCCTGTATCTGTCTAGGATTTCCCTAAGAATTTTCTTAGAAAGTGAAAAGGACCAAGTGGTCCACTGAACTTAGCACCAGCATGTTCAGGCCTGGTGATCTCAGAAAATCATCCTGGTTTCTCTCTACAGAGGATGAGATCACTTTATCCCTCACAATCTGAGTTTACTTCTACTTAATCTTCTCAAGGGACCTGCAATTAGCTCACTCCTTTTTTATGATTGTTTCCTGTAGCCATCTCCCATCCAGTCACTGTGGTAGGGTGACCCCAGGGACCCTGAAGTGTAATTTTTTTTCTGTAACTTCTGATTTCTGGTATATATCTCAGTCTTATACCCATAAATCCTTTTCCCAAATGCCTTCTGATTGTATCACTCCCAAGTATGGTGGATGCTATAATTCATTTCTTCTTCATCTCCAGCCTACAGTGCTAAATGTTTTCAGAGTGAAATCCCATGCTGTATTTTTATTAAAATAGCTGTGGACTTCTCTTGAGGATAGCACTCCTGGTCTGTCACTTTTCCCTTGGACTGCCAATACTCTCTGGACATATCTTGTTTTTGTGGAGACAGGTTGTCCTCCCACAGGTTTCAGGTTAATGCTCAGAATGTTTTGTTTTTTTCTATTTGTTGTCTTCGGTCTCTGTAATTTTTCTGCAATTTCTAGTTTTCCTGTCAGCTCTTTCTTGGTTCCTGGAGCTCTATTTTTTTTCTTTGCACTAAGTCGCTGTTTTTCAGGTGTCTCAATTTCAAGTTTGGGAAACTAATTCTTGCTGTTGCCCTTTACTTTGTCATTTTTACTCTCCCTCTCACCCTGCTGTTCTATTAAATTTAGGAAGCTAAGCTGAGTGTGGTGGTGGGAAAACAGCCTTGCACCTTACCTCATGTAGCAGAAACTTTATTCATTTAAAATTAATTGCTAGTGTTTTAGTCAACTTGTTGGCAGTAACAATCTACCATAGACAAGGTGACTGGTTAAACAGTCACAACCTGTTTCTCATACTTCTAGATGGAAGGAAGAACAAAATCAGATTCAGTATATAGAGAAGCTCATTTTCTTGTTCAAAGATAGCAATGTTTGTGCTGTATCCTCACATCATTGAAGGACTGAGGAAGTTCTCTGGTGTCTCACCTATAAGGATATTAATACAGCTCACAAGCACTCTGGTTTAATAACCTATTGCCTCGAAATATTATCACATTGTGGTGAGGATTTCAACATTAATTTTGAGGGTTACAAATAGTCTACATTATATGGTGTGCATAGATCCCTTAGAACCATACATTCATATTTGATTAAGATTTTTTAAATTCTCTCATAAGGCTAAAACTTTTCTTGTGGGACACAGACAGAAAAACAAAGTGGCCAGAGCTGTCAAAAGCCTGTAAAGCAATAAAATTAAGTTTTATTGTGACTACTGCAATACATACCTCACCCATGACGCGCCATCTGTAAGAAAGACATGCTGCAGTGGTAGGAAATAAAGAGAATATGAAAGACTACTACCAGAAATGGGTGAAAGAGCAAGCTCAGAGGCTGACTGACAAAACAATGGCTGCATTTCAACAAGGAAAGATAACTCCTAACTCCATTCTCTGCTCCTCCCCCAGCAGGTGCTGTGATCCCACCTCCATCCAGTCTCCAGGGTCCTCCTCACTCTGGTATGATGCTAACACCCCATATGAGAGGCCTTCCTGTGATGCCAATGATGGGTCCCATCCTCCAGAGATGATGCCCGTGGGACCTGCTCCTGGAATGAGGCCACCCATGGGAGACCACATGACAATGATGTCTGTGCTTCCAATGATGTGACCGCCAGCTCAGCCCTTGATGGTGCATACTTGGCCAGTAATGACTTGACCAAACAGATAAAGTGGAGGGGTGGCCTCTTTGTATCAGTTTTATATTATTTATTCTGTTTCACCTGGAGATCATGGTGCTGTAACTCTGGGTGTCATCTTCTAACAGCGTAATGACAAGGAAAACTTGCTTTCCCTTCTTATCAAAGAATAGTTTTGAAGGGAGAAGTACGATAACCAAAAGTGCAGAAAGTGTAGTTTCATTTGTATTGTGAAATGTGAAAATAAACTTGTCAGCTCTTTTAGTTAAAAAAAAAAGAAAAAGAAAGAAGTACAAATAAAGTGTGATGATCACTGTAATCCAAGCATGCATGTGCACTACAAAAACATGGATGGACAAGAAGCTTCTCAGAGATTTCCCAAGTTTATGACCAGTGGCCCCATGACGCATCTGTTGTCCCACCACAATTACTAGTTTAAACTCTTTACTATGGCAAATGTCTCATCTGAACATTAATATGTTCTAAGTGTACACTTTTTTGTCCTTTACAAAAAGAAGATAGCATAGTGTGATAATTCCGGCACTATTTTGGCAATCATGAATTTTATTTATAAAGAGAAATACAGACTTATTTGATACCTGTTCTTTCATTCTTATAAATACTACCCAGGGCAGGACTAGGTAAAACATACCATACACCATGCTCTTATACTCATGGAAGCAGCAGTAAATGATCATGGGAGCCCCTTAGTGAGATAGGTCTAGTGCAATACCATAGTCTTTCTCAATACACTGTACCAGGAAGCCACCACCAATCCTATCTAGATGAAATTTCTGTCTGCATAGCCTCAGAGTGTAAAGAATAACTCCATTTCACTAAGAATTATACTCTAGCTAGGAAATTCCGGTTGCAATAATATCATCTTAAGTAAGTCACCCTGTGATGTGTAGTGTAAAAAACAGATAAGAATTCTTATTGAAATATTTCATTTTCCAAGCCTCTCATGAAATAGTCACTTATTTCCCTTAAGAAAAGCACAAGGACCAGGGAGATGGCTCAGTAGAATAAGTGCTTCCCTGGAAAGTGCAAGGGTCTGAGTTCAATCCCCGGTTCTGTCAAAAAAAAAAAAAAGAAAGAAAGAAAGAAAGAAAGAAAGAAAGAAAGAAAGAAAGAAAGAAAGAAAAAAGAAAAGCACAAAAACTTGCCAGGTGTATTCATTATGTAGTATTTAGTCATCCCTCTTTTTGTTTATAGAAGTTGAAAAGATTGAAAACTGTCATCTTAATAAAGACAGAATAATTGAGTTTAAAGACTTGGTCCATCAAGAGAGTGTTCTGAAGACCCTGTGTGCACAGAGCTCTGAATTCAGCTTTACTTGGAGACACATAACCTCTGTTTGGAGTCAAGGTGTTAACTCCCACTGCCTTGACCAGGTGCCTCCCTACAGTATACAAAAGCACAAAGCTACACAAACAAATCTACAGTGTAACCATAGGATGGAAAGTAGATTGTAATTGGTCTTATTTCTAAAAAAGGATCCTAAGTTTATCTACAAAATCTCTTTTCCCCTGACCTGACATATTTGTGCTGCTTATTCAGACTGCCTCTAATTCAGCAATGTAGGATAGTTCATTGTGTGGGGCTGAGAATATGATACCCCAGCATATGGCACTTGGGGACGCTGAGTATCTCAGAATGAAGAACATTAGAAAGATCTCAGGAGCTCTGATCTTGGGCCCCTCCTTCTCCTACCTTTTGTTCCTATGAACTAATTCATAGAAATCAGGCTTCCTCTTTCCCTAGGCTCAGTGGAGAACTAGTGCCTCCTCCCTCACAGTAAGCCATAAAGCCCAGAAAGAGGCTCTCTACCTTCTCTCTTAAAAACTCACTCCAGAGAAGTGCTGTTCATTTGCAGGAGGAAGAAATGCTACACAGAAAAGCCAAGAGGACTATGGCAGGCAGGCAGGCAGAGCTGGGCTTCTCCCTGCCATCCCATCTATCTTTATGACATGCTTTTTCATTCGGGCACATTTGGGCATTTAACAGGGTAGTTCAACAAAGCTAAAAATAAACCATAATTTTCCCTGAGTCTTTAGGTCTTCATATCTGGAGCCTCCCATGTCATATTCAACTTCTTTGTTATTAACATGAACTCATTATGCTTTTTCTCTTGCTAACCTGTGTTGTGTTTTGAGTGTCTGTAGTTCTTTTTGATTGGTAAGGAAAAATAGAACATTTCCTATTCCTACAAGTATAGAACATTTCCTATTCCTACAACTAAGACCCACGTGTCAAGTCTTCTCAGGGGCCCATTTCAACCTCACGACTTACACAAAATAGTCTCAAATGTCAAGTAAGGTGTGTATAAAAAGGTGTCAGCCTTTATTAGTTGTCTTGCCCAAGTATCCTCCCCCTATACACACATGATGTAGCTGTCGCTGGGGACCCATATTTTAAAGCTTTCCAGGAATTATCTGGTTTTTTGTTTTTGTTTTTGTTTTTAATTTTCAACTAGAACTGCAAGGGTCCCCATCCTACTTTTTCTGTGGAAATTTCAGAACTCAAATCATTTTTCACCTCACTGTCCTCACCAACATTCCTGAGAATTTCCAAGAGTTTAATCTGGCCCTTGGTCTTCTTCTGCTTCTTCTACTGAACCCTCAAGGTCCACTTTGAATCTGTCCTCTTGCAATTGCTTTGTTCTCTCTGCACATCAACAGCTTCCCAAAATCCACCCACATGTGTCTTTTCACACAAAATAACATGAATACAGGATTTGGATAACAAAACATTACTCCAGGTTTCAAGCAAAATATTAGGTTAATAATGTAAGATATCTTTAAATCTAGTAGTATAATTTTGCTCAAAAATGTATCCCTTCCTTTCACAATTTCTTCCTGGCTGTGTTTCCTAGGCATTAAATTCTTATAGACACAGGAGGTTCTGTATCCCTGTGGCTTCCCCTCAATTCTCTTTTCTCCTAGGTCCCTTGCCTGTCACCTACATTAATTCCTTAGTGGGTGGCTATTACAAATTCAAATTTTTTCTCAGTGTATTATGTTTATTATTCAGAGACATTCTGTTGCCTGCATATCCTTCTTCAATTTAACATACTGCTCTTGGAGTAGCAAACTTAATTCCCTTCCTCAAAAAAGCCATCAAGACAGATCCTTAATGTTTTATGTTCTTTAATGTAAAATAAATCTCTCCCTAGCCAACAAAATGGATACATTTAATTTTATACTGTTTAAAATGATAATTTTCCTATAGTGTAAAATATAGAATTTTGTTTTGCTATTAATAACATGACATCCATCCATCTTCAACACATTAAATTCAAGGAACACCTGGGAAAGAATAGCATTTATAAACCAAATCCTATAGTTTAAAGGACCATTCTGTACACATCTAAAAAGAGCTGCAGATTTCTTATGCTACAAAAACATTTCTGGGTAGAGACATTTTTCATTACTTTAGTACCATGACTTTTTATTCTGTTCTTCTATAATTAGAAATAAAAATTATTCACAGTAATATTAGTAGATAAAGGAAACAAAAATATGAAGAACTGGCACCAAGAGCTGTAATTCAGAACAGTTGCTGTCTTTCTATTGCTGTAGGTGTTTGGGGGCAGGTGTATTTGGCTTTGCATCATGATCTGAAACTAGAACGAGAAAAGGATAAAATTAGGAAACATTTCCTCCTTTGACAAAGTGAGAATTTCTAGATTCTGACACTTAACCTTTTATTCACCTCATTCCAACCTCACTGTTAACCTTATCCTTACATTCCTGTCCAACAAAACAGAATAGGCCTTGCACAGAATTTCCAAATACATTTCACAGCCTGCCTTCAGGAATGGTCTCAACAAATCCAACTTCGACTGGCCACGCAATGGAACAGAGACAAGGTTCTAGTTGGCTTGATAATTTTATGTAATGTTAGGTTACTGGGAGTAGAGATAATGTTCTGAAGGCTTTTTAGAAAGGAATGATTCAAAACCTGGATAACTGAGTTGCCATGTTACTAGGGGAACAATTGAGAAAGCATAGATTTAGGATTTAAGAGCTGATTTAATTTCTGTCCCATTCATTAATAATGAACTTTAATTAGACTATCTGCACTTCTTACAACCTTAGCTCTGTGCTGCTTTACTTGTATCAAATTATTTATTATTTACAGTGAACCCACAAGGTACATACCATCCAGTAAAATTTTTATCTCCACCAGCATGAAGACAATTGCACAAATACGTCTAGGTGAGCCTGAAAGAGATTGAAAGAATGTAACCTAGAGAACAGCTATAGATTCAGGGAGTTATTCAAGAAAACACAACCAGGGAACACTGCAGCAGGAAATAGGCCAGGGAGGAGAACTCACCAATAGAAAGCACTTACTTAGCCCTCTAAATATCTGTCCCTTTTTGTTCTGCAATACCCCAAGTAGTGTTCATTATCATTCTATAGATGAAGAAGCCCACTGCAGATACCTGAAGCATATTGCCCATCATCCATCTCAAAGCCAGTTTGTGATATATGAATCAAGGTCTTTCTGTTTCTACTTTACCAAATATCTGGGACGTGAGGTGAAGAGCAACCTTATTTCAACAGCTGACCCAACATTTTTTTGATAAAAAGTCGAAGAATTTTGGAGCCACATATACATATTCATATCTAGTTTGAACCACAGAGGTCTAGCTAACTAATAAGTATCTCAGTCTGGACTCAACTTTTCAAACAGCTTGACATCCTGCTGAATTGATCCTGTTCTGGCTCAATTGCAACAAATGGAACATTCTGAGAGTTCAGATGGGAACTTACTGTCTTCTCGACCACCCTCATGTGGTAATAGCAGGAAATCCCAGAGTTGGAAACAAATTAAAGGATCAGTTCCAGAAAGTCTATTCCATGATACCAAGACAGTCTTGCCATTTGGAGTACAATCCTGATTTCTATGCTATGGAAGCCCTTCTGCAGAGCTGGCCTGCTTCTCTCCTCCCTTTGGACTACACAGTTGCTGTGAACTCCTAAGTTAGCATGTAGGTACTGGTTCACAGTGCACCAGCACTGCTCTCCAACATGGCATTACAAATAGATTTGGGAGAAACAAGCATTTTTTTTTCCAAATATTTTGAAGAAATCATAGCTCTGAGCTTTAGAGGGGAGGGATGTGTGCCTAAATGTATGAGCATGCCTGCCTGTGTGTACACACATGCACTCACACAGATAGGTGCATATGTGCCTTGGTCCCTTAAATTTCTGCTATCTTTCAATATTCCTCAGGATTCACTGAGCAGATGGTCTGTTGAGAGCCCGAGCCCAGTATAGCTTAACCTCCCACAGTATATGTTTATGGAGCTGCTGATCAAGGGTAGGGACAAGGATAAAACAGACAACCCAGAAAACTCCCAGAAAAACATGGAGCATTTTTTATTTGAAATATCAAATAACAACATTTATTTGTAGTTATTTATTTATTTATTTTTAGTGTATTTAGTACAGGGTTTTACAGGGTCTCACTACACAGATAGGACTTATAGTGATCCTCTTGTTTTCAGCCTCCCAAGTGCTGGGATTACAGGTGAGTGCTACCATGCCCAGTCTCAGGGCACCCTTAGGGCAAGGCCAGTACAGAACACCAGGGATCAAACCCGAGTCCCTGCGCTTGCCTAAGCAGGTATTTTAGTTCACTTAGCTATCTGGCATAATTCTTTATAGTTGACAAAATGCTTTCATATCCACTGTCACGCTTGACCTTCATATATATAGCCTGAAAGGATATTCAAAGTCACACAGAGTGTAGGTGGAAAAGAGTCATGATTGTCTCATTTCAATTTTTGTTTTAGAATTCTTTTTTATTTTAAAGAGAATAAAAAACTAAAAAAAGATACAGAATTCCAAAACAAGATGATATGAAATTAAGTTAGTATATTTCATATTGTTATCTTCACAGTAGTTGTTCAGATTACCAGTTATAAGCATGAAGATTTATCAAATGACCATTGACTATTCCTTCCAATAAACCAGTGGAAGTTGTATTATAATTATCTTAGCTATCTTGTGTGTATATGTACATATTTTCCCTTTCTTCTTTCTTTTTTTTTTCTCCTCTCCCCCATCCCCTTTGTTTTTTCCTTTTGAGAAGTCTCTTTCTCTTTCACAATATCTTTTGTACCTTTTGGATTTTATTTAGTCTTTCAGTTTCTTACAAAAGGGAGACAATAAAAATGTGTACACATATTAGTCTGATTTATTGCACTTATGAGTATGATCTCTACTTGCATCCAGTTAACTATAAAAACCTTGAGTTTATGTTTGTTTATAGCTGAGTAATATTCCATTGTATAAAAATACCACATCTCTTTATCCATTCCTCAGTTGATGGATGTTTTTTATTTATTTCTTATTAATTTTATTGAGAAATAAATGGCAATGAGAAAGATTCAAAACCGATTAATAGGACCTTTTCAATACAATACTGTGTCCAGTTGTCCCCCCAAAGCCTCATGCAGTTATGGGGTGGATTTCTAGAGTTGTGAGTAATTCATGATGCAATGCTGTGATTATGGATGTGAGTGCTGCTGGGATTATGGGTGTGAGTCCCACACCCAGCCTGGAGTGGATAGCCTAAATATGACATAAGAGAGACAGACTTGCTCTTTGTTGCCATTGTTGCCACTACTCCTCCCTTTTGCTTTTTCTGTTTTCTGCCACCATGAACTGCTGTCCTCTGCCATGTGCCAGTCTACCTTGGAACCAGCTCCACAAATTATGAGCTAAATAAACCTTTCCTTCCTTAATTTTGTGAGGCAGATATTTGGTCCCATTAATGAAAGAAAAGTAACTAAGACAATGGGCATTTGGCTTGTTTCTAAGATTTAGCTCTGACAAATTGTATTGCTATAAACATGGGTGCACAGATATCACTATGGTATGATGTTTCAATTTTTCTGTAAAAACACCCAGAGGAGAAATAACTGGGTCAGTAGGGACCCGGGTTTTTGATGCATCTCCACGCTGCTTTCCACAGTGAGTGTACCAGTCTACACTCCTACCAGCAGTGGAAAAGTGTTGCCTTCCCCCACCCACAGCCCCTCCAGCATTTGCTATTGGTTGATTTCCTGATGATAGCTATTCTTTTCTGAATAAGGTGGAATATCAGTGTTGTTTCAATTTGCATTATTGTTTATATTCTTAGTTTTCATTCCCTTTTTAAAAAGAAAGAAAAAATAAAAGATAAATTAAAAAGTATCTTGACAGTTGTAGTTAATGAATTTTCAATTTCTTCTGGGTCATCTATGAACATTTGAATACATTAAAATATACCTCTAGGTGCAATGTCTAAAAACATGGTTCTTTTACAAATTCGAAAATTTGAACTCCCATTATTCACAAACAATTAGGTTTTAAACTGTACTACTGGTGTCAGCTTTTGAATAGTGATTATCACATGACAACTTTTTCTTTTAAGCTACCAAAACAATATTCTGCTTTATATTTTAATCGTGAAATAAACATTTTTCTAAATGAAATTTTGTGATGTTTTGAAAAAAGAGAATTAAAATAGAAAATAATGGAAATGGCCAGAGTCAATTACTTAGTGTATATTCACAACTTTTAGCCTCTGGGGAAAGCTAATTGTGCATTGAGTATGTTCATTTTAATTATTTATGTTTTGCGGGTTCCTTTAATAATATCACTACTTAATAAAATTATTCTCACCTGTCTTACTTTTCAAATATTAATCAAATGATTTTCATCTTATTAAAAATCAGATCTTCTTTTAATGATAATCTTTAGGAAGAAATAAAAAGATTTCATCTTATAAATCATCCTCCATCTTGGAAGAACTTACTGGAAGAACTGCTAAGTTATTCTCCCTCCAGAACAGAGATAAGGATTACTTCCAGCATATTTTTGGATTTTCTTAAAATGTTTGGGTTGTTTGTTTGTTTGTTTGTTTTGTCATTTTTCACTACTACTCCATGAAACCAAGAGAGTAGAAAGTGCTGAAATATTAGCTTTCGCTCGCATGCTCTTGAGTCAGAATAGGCAAGTTACTTCAGCTCTGCCCTTGTTTTTCTGCTTTTTAAGGCAAACCAAGGCATGTTCAAAATTAAAAGGAAAAGTTCCTGTAATATAGTAACTTACCAGTATTTGCTCTTGATATGAGAAATTCCATTACTATTCCTAAAGTTCATATCACAAATGACCACTGCATCCTTTACTGGGGATAGATTATTAGTTTTGTTCTTCAGTGAGAGAATAAACAACATAACAAAAGTGACGAACATGAAGTCTATCATTGCCAACATATTAATGAATGTATAGCTCATGTTTGCTATTCTTTGAAATACATAATCCTATTAATTTCCTAATTGTACTTCAGCTTTCTATCACTTTCTGGTTTGAGTGTGTCTGTGACCACTAACCATCTGTTTTCTTATGAAGATGTTACCCTTAAAAAATTTTGTTATTGAGGATGTACAGAGAGAATGGACTTTGTGAAGAAGATTTCTCTTTTTATGGTTTTTTTCTGTGATCACAGCAAGAAAGACATTCAAGTACTTTGCAGACTTTTTTTGAGAAATATTTTATTTTATGTTTTATCAGTGAAAATCAGAAATGAGAAGTGTTATAATATAATGGCCTTGTTATGCAGTAGCAATAAAATGGCGAAGTACACTGACTTAATAAAATTGTATTGCAAAAAATAGTGAGGAGGGGACAGAGGGAAAGAGGAGTCAATATTATTGGATTCCAGAGACAGAAGGTTCCTATTGTGTCTAGGTGCGTCCAGGCTCCTGCTGTGTTAATGTCTATAAAAACATGTGTTCTTTGGAGGCAATAATGAGCAACTCATTCTTGCTTTGAGTGCTCAAACACATTTTAAGAGACTATGAGGTAATGTGAAAGATCAGTTGAGGAGATTAGGCTAGCATGAACCAGAGGTCTTACCCGATATCAATATTTACTAATACTTTCAAAGATACAGATAAGCCCAGGACACAGACAAAGCAAGGGGAGAAAGCCTGTGATCCTTCATTCTGTCTAGTAAGTCTTTGCTTTCTCATAAAGCCACACTTCAAGCCCAAATTAACTATCTCTAACCAAAAGGTGCAATTCATGTCACTTACATAATATATCATCTCTTGCAGTGACATGGCTCACCTCCTTTCTTGTAGGGTGCCAAAGTTCACAAATGCATAGATCCAGATTTGTATATGATAAAAATCCTAGAATCCTTGTTTTTTTTTTTCTTTGCTTTGTTTTGATTTTTGGGTAATGGGGGTCAAATTCAGGCCCTTGTACTCAGGACCATCTCCCAGACCTCACAGTTTGGCTTTTTTTTAAAATCCTAGAATCTTGCTAAAAATAATTTATGAACACAAACTAAGTTTATATTTAAGAAATCTTCCATTAGCATATTTACCAGGTGATTTGAACAAGTCTCTTACCCTCTTTCTTTTCCAAGAATATTGCCCTCATTAAGAGAGAAATTGGGGCTGGTGAGATAGCTCAGCAGACTATAGAGCCTGGCAAGCTTAGGCAAGCACAGGGATGGTGATCTGATCCTGGGAACCACATGCCACGCCAGCCCCAACCCCAGGGTGGGCTGAACTGGCCAGCGTTGGGCAGCATAGTGGCCTTCACCTGTAATCCCAGTGCTGGGGAAGCTAAAAGCAGGAAGATCATCATGAATCTGAGCTGCATAGTGAGACCTCCACAGCAACCAAATACATCTTTTAAAAAAGAGAGAGAGAGATTAGATTTCAAGCCTCCTTCTATTCTTTCCTTTCTAACAATGACTATGGCTGTGAATGGTCTTTTAAATTGATCTGAAATTAGTTCTGATAATTTGGCATCTTAAATCATATCTCTGCTTGTGTCCTGATTCTGGGCAAGGTTAGAGTTGGAGATGGAGGAATAATGTAGAAGAGCTATGATTCATGATTTAAACTGTTCTTTCCCCTCAGTGACCATAATTTCGTTTGACTAACACTGTCACTCTACAGAGCATTTCCATTTGCATTCTTCTAAAGAAAAATGCAAAAACAATCCTGAAAGGCAGGCAATGTGGATGATAGTTTTGAAAATGAGAAGAACAGGTGTTTCAGCTATCACCTGGCAAAACTAGGATTCAAGTTCAGGTCTATTTGACCTCTAAGTTCATGGTCTGTTAACTGCACTAACCTATAGTTGCATTGAAGAGTGGGCAGACTGACCGGGGCAAGAAGTAGTAATTTCCATATTCCTTTCAAATTCAGAGCTCTTCCCCCCAAATTCTAGAACATGCTAGATATTGTGATAGTATTGGGTATAAAGGTAATTTTACCAGGAAATAACAGAGATGTCTTTCCCAACAAATGAATAAGACATAATGTAAAACAAACAGGTATGGTGACTTGGCCTAGTACAGTGAACATTTCAGGGAAGGCTTTAAAAAATCTTCCTCATGGATATATAAGTGTTGTGTGCTTAACTGGAGGACAACTCTGCCATCATGAACTACTTTCTGAAGGATATATTCATCAAAAACAGTTGGAGTACCTCCACAGCCTTCAACTGTTTCCAGGCAAGCACACCACTGGTGGTTAGAATTTTATGACCTTTCATTCTCAGGCCTGTCTCTGCACCCTCCTCCACAGGTGCTCATGATTGGCTTCTGCAAGACAAAGGAGAAGAGGGAAAAGAAGAGAAATCAATGAAAAATGGTCCTCGATTTGAAACTGTCTCATTGCTATATGTTTGTCAATAAAACTTTGAAAATAAAAAAAAAACAAATTATAACCCAAGCACATTCAGGTGAAAAATAATTGGCAAATAAAAAAGATAAATGAGGGGGCTGGGAAGATAGCTCAATGGAATAAGTGCCTCCCTGGCAAGCACAAAGTTCTGAGTTGGATACCTGGTACCACCAAAATAAACAAATAAAAAAAAATAAACACTGAAAAAAAAAAAGAAAGAAAGAAAAATGGTCCTCATAGTACATTAAGGCTGTACACTAAAAGTCAGGATACTGTTCTGATTTCAGACAGAGACAATAGCATGAACCATACTATCTCCATTGTCTTCATGTTTTAAAATTAGGCTTTCCTGGCTTCCAACCCCAACACAATCATTTTACCCTAGATCATGGCTTCTTTAAGCCTTTCATTGTCAGGTTATCCTAGGGTCCAGTCAGTTCTGAGCCAGGAGATTATCCACAGTTCTTTCTTAAACTTGTGAGCTGAGTTATGAAGTAGCTTAGATTTTAAACTCTGCTCAGGTTATAGAACTTTTCTAAGTGAAGTGACAAGCCCATGGTGTTGTCTGGTTTCATGCAGATAAGAACTAAAGTCTTGGTCCTATATTCATATCTGTATACTTATAGATTTTTTAAAGCCTCCCCTGAAATGTTCATTGTATTGGGCCCGATCACCATACCTGTCTGTTTCTACGTTATGTCTTATACATTTGTTGGGAAGGACATCTCTGTTATTGCCTGGTAAAACCTACCTTTACATCTAATACTATCACAATATCTAGCATGTTCAGTGTATTACTTGTTCCCTAGCTGCACTTTTTTCCAGCTTCCATAATTAATTCTATTTCATAAACTGCCAGCTCATCTTTAATAGACCATAAGTCTAGCTTTAATGCTATCCCAAGCCACTTACTTCATTGTCCTTGGTCTAAGCACACCTGCTTGTGTAGAAACATCAGATTCTTTTGTCATTAAAGGAGCATTTCCCAAAAAGAAATTTGGAAACCTTACTTCAGAGAGCTGATAAATCTTATTCCATGGTCTTGATTTTATGATACTTCCTTTTCCTTCATTTTTATGATACTCTCTTCATTTGTATATGCCTTTTAAAAAGTTTCATGGGCCAACGAGATAGCTCAAAGGATTATAGTCTGTGTCTGCTTAGGCAGACACAGGTTCTTGGTTTCAATCACTGTTGTGCAGTGCTGGCCCTGCCCCAGGGGTGCCCTAAGAAAGCAATGGCAATTGAGACTGGACGTGGTGATGTGTGCCTGTAATCCCAAAACTTGGAAGTCTGTAAACAGTAGAATCCCTATGAGTCCTATCTGTGTTGTGAGACCTTGTACTAAATACATAAAAAAAAATTTAATTAAAATATTTCATGACACCCCTGGGTATAAATGATGACATGCAACAGAATTACCATACTAAAGTTTGGGCCATTTTCTTCAATCCAATTTTAGTCAAGATATTTTGCAAGTAAAAAGTCAGAATACACTTTCCTGCTCCTTAATGTCCTAATCAGCAGCTCCCAGTCATGTCATATGCCCAAGTACATTCTGTCTTCTTTATCAGACAGAAGTGAAGAGACGAATCAGCATTTTTTTAACAGGATGTTCAGGGTCGCACTACTAGATCAGATTCATAGTGATTTACCTGTTTATAGCCTCCCAAGACCTGGGACTCAGTGCACATCACCATGCCCAGTCTCAATTGCCATTTCGGCATGCCTAGGGGCTGGGGCTGGCACTGCAGGCCTGGGGATTGAACCCCTGGCCCCTGCACCTGCTTGCAGGTGCTTTAATCCACTGAGCTATTTGGCTGGCCCCGTCTGCATTTTTTTTAATGGGAAGGGTGGCTCAGATGCTAGCCAAGGCCAAGAGCAAGGCTTCCTGCTCTCTGACTGCCTCATCTTTTTGGCAAGAAGTCCTTCCGTATGGACTGGATTTAGGTGCTCATATTGCCTTCATAAGAACTCAGATCACACTGTGCATCTGACTGATGAGAAAGAAAGTAAAACACACTGTTCTGCCAATTCCTCAGCCAGTAACACAGCTTGAAAATAAAGTTTTCCTGTTCATACACTTGGCCTTATGTCTTGCACTGTGTCCAATGCTTATCTTTGGAATTAGAATGACTGCAAATTTTGTTAGACAGATGAGATTTGATAGTCTGAGTTCCAGGCACATGGCAGCTATCTAATAAATGTGAGTTAAAAAATAAATAAGTAAACCAAACAATCAGTGAATTTATCATTGGTATGGGATTCTTGCTATTCACCAAAGTTATTCAGGATAAACTTCTCATCTGACAAATATCTCTCATATCAGTGAGTATTTGCCAGCTATCTTAGTTTCATCTCAGCTAGTATTCACCAGCTATCTTAGCTTCATCTTTTTCGAGACATGAACTCACACACGGGCTGCTTAGTGTCTATTTGAACCAATGGTGCAGTTGTTGAAAATGGACAATAGGAGGCTGCCTGCCTTCTCCTTCCTCTTGTGAGGGTCTGTAAATGTGCCTTGTCCAAGAAACCTTCAGCACAAAGAATAGCAGGAGTGCTATTGAAAATTCTGAAGGGGAAAGGCAAGCTTCCAACACCAGAGCCTACCTACAAAGTTCATTCTCAATGCTAAAGGTGAGGTTAAACTCATAGTCAAGAAACAAAGAGATCAGAATATATAGATTGGGAACATTTTAAAAAAAGAAAATTTGGAACAGATATATAGTAACATTTAAGACTAGGGAGAATTGTCTGTCTTAGGTTTTGGTCTTTAGCCTGGGTTGTATAAGGCATTGTTGCAGCTTATACAAAGCAGTTTATTTTGCTTCCCTAGATTTGTTTGTTTCTGTTAAATGCTGCTCACCTAACCCAAACCTGTTTCCTTTTAGATTAAAGTTTTGTTGTTTGTTATAGAAAAGAAAATGCATGATAACCCAGAAATTAATGTCAGTATTAGGAGCTTAAAGATCAGTGAGGCAAACAAGCTTCCTCTACCATAGTTGTTCTCTCTCACTGTCAGCCCAGAAGCAATGGGACCAATCAACTATGGACTGAAATCTCTAAAAATCTGAGTCAAAATACATATTTCCTCCTCATAAGCTGATTATCTTGGCTATTTTTTCCACAGATATAGAAAGATAACTGACACAATATGTAAAGAGGTTTACTATAAATATGGTCTCAGGGGAGATCCAAGATGGTAGAGTAGTAATCAGCAGAAGGTTAGCCTCTCTGAGAGTTACCAGCCAGATGCTGCAAAGAGCAACATGAGGAAGATAAGAAGGAGAGAAGTGGGTCTCCTGGACCCAGGAAGGATGTAAAGCATGAATTAAAGCCCATGGAGGGAGTGAAGAGAGAAACTTCAACTGAGAAGAAGGAGATATCCAGTAGCTCCTTCTCCCTGAGGCAGGATTCGCTGTGTGAATGTAGTGACTCAAGACACGCAATGACTGCTGGAAACCCCAGGGGTCTCCACAGAGACATGCAGTGCCGGAAGGGAACATTCGATGTGAAAGGCTATATTAGCTGGCAGTGACGGTGAAGACTCAGTTGTTGCACACAAGATAGTGGTTGACCAGGAGCCATGCTGCAGAGGGGCTGCCTGAGCTCAGAACTCAGAGCAGCTGCCGGTTCCATTTTGTTGCTCTCAGCTAGGATCAGGCCCATGGAAGTTGCGCCGATGTTAGCAAGATGAATGAGTCTGGTCTCCACCAGAAGGAACAGGCTCACTGAGGTTATCCATTATCTACTACCCCTCCAAAAAGCTGTAAATGGCTTCCTGAGATAAATCAAAATGGATCAGGCCTCTGTCTCAGATCTAAATGGATCAGACTGTCTCCACATGTTGTTTACCAGTGACAGCATGTTGTTTACCTGAAATCTCTGTCTCTATGTCTCTATCCTTGTGTCTCTCTGTCTCTCTGTCTCTGTCTCTCTCTCTCTCTGTATCTCTCTCTCTCCACCTCAATCTTTCATTGTTTCTTTGTTTTGCTTTTCTCTTTTTTTGTTTTTTTTTCTTCATTATTTGATCATGCTTTTACATGAGTGTTAAATATGGTTTATAGCCTCTTTGTCATTGTGGTTCTAGTCCTCTTTTAATCTCCGTCCTCTCTCTTTCCCTCCAGTCTTCTGCACATTTATAAAGGGAGTGTGATGTGCTTTTGTCCTCTAGCTTCTAATCTTTTTCACTTCTCCCCCTTCATCCTTTTCTCTCTAATTTCTTTTAAACTTTAACCCCTCAGGGCAAAACTGACATATTGAGAATTTATATGCTGCATATAATTTTATGGTTTGTTCTAGAGTTTATTATATAACTACAATGATAGCTAATACAGTTAAAGTTGGCAAATTAATACATAATGCACTTTGCCATTTTCAAGGCTTTTTTAATGCTATTGTCATCGCTGATGGTACCACTATAATCAAAAGTGACGTTAGTGTTTTAAAAAGCTGTTTCTTCCTGGTGTATAAAGACTGACACTGACTAAAGTCATAGAAAATACTGTGGCACAGTACCAGAGAACCAAGAACCGGGCCAAACAGGCAGCAACTTCTCATTCACCCAAAATTGAGGAGTTAGGATCATTTACAACAGACTCAAAACCCCAAAAGCAGTTCCAACTGGAAGATATCTCAAAGGAGTAGTCATTTACTAAGGGTTCTAAATACTGGCAATAAAGCAACTCACCATAGACAACTTACAAGCATAACCTTAGGAATTAAAATAAAGAAAAGAAGGGGCCAGGGAGATGGCTCAGTGGAATAAGTGCTTTCCTGGCAAGCGCAAGGGCCTGAGTTCAATCCCCGGTTCCGCAAAAAAAAAAAAAAAAAAAAAAAAAAAAAAAAAAACAGCGGCCTATAAAATAAAAGAGAAAGTAAATGAAAAAGACACATAAATAAAATGCAACCCCAGACATTCAGTTCACCAAAGGCAAACTCAGGGACAATGAGATGGGACAATCCCAAAGACCTGGCCTCTCTGAAATGGTAATGACAAAGCAATTGAATGAGGCTCTAGGGAGAAATTAAGTCAGAAATAATTTTCAAAGAATTGTAGAGATAGTGATCAGTAAAACCATGTTCAGTGATTCTAGAGAAAATACAGACAAAAAAGGAGAGGACATTATGAAAATTATGCAAGCCAACAAAGTTCAGTATAGGAAAAAAAATGGAATCTATAAGGCAGATTCAAGGAGATATCCAGAAAAAGAAAAATTCCACTAAAAGTAGCCACAGAATATTAAGCCAACGTGAAGACAGGATCTCAGATATAGAAGTCAGGCTTGTTGTTAGCAATCATGAAAAAAAAAATTCATAATAAACAGTTTTTTAAATAAATTTCTTAAAAGAGACCATGAGAACTCAATCCAGCAGGTGCTAGATAAGGTAAAGAAGAATAACTTAAGATTAATGGAAGTCAATAAAAAAGGTAGAACACAGCGCAAAATATTTATTTTAAAAAATATTCATAGAAATCATGGCAGGAAATACCCCTGGTAAAGAAAAGGAATTTGACATAAAAATAAATGAGGCATAGAGAATTACAATTCACCATGATCAAAAAAATCTATAATCAGGCATATCATAATCAAGATCTCAGAAATTCAGAACAAGAATAGAATTTTAAATGCTCTCAGGAAAAGAAAAAATCACCTATGAAGGAAAGTGCATCAGAATCACAGCAGACTTCTCAGCATAAACCCTCAAGTCAAGGAGAGTTTAGAGTGAAGTATTTCAAATTCTAAAGGAAAACAACTTTCAACCCAGAATGACATACACTGCAAAACTATCTTTCAAAACTGGTGGAGAAATAAGATACTTCCATGACAAATAACAACTGAGGAAATTTATGACCACCAAATTAGCACTCCAAAATGTTTTGAAGGATATTCTAGAAAGAGAAAACAATGACTATAACTCAAGGAACTCCAACAGAAGGAATCCACCAGGAATTAAAAAGAGGGAGGAGGAAAAAAGGAGGAGCGCCAACAACAGGAAAATAATATGACAAGTATAAGTCAATACATATCAGTTATAATGATCAGTGCTAATGGTCTCAATTCATCAACCAAAAAGCAAAGACTAGAAGAGTGGATCAAGAAGCAACATCCAAAAATATGTTGCATATAAAAAACACACTTAAATAAAAAAAAATTCATCAACTTTAAGTCAAAAGACATAAAACATTACTAAATGTGAGAAGAATACAGAAAAATGCAGGTAACTATTCTATCTGCAAAGTGAATTTTAACTGAAGATGGATTAAGAGAAATAAAAAAAGGACACTACATCCCTGTAAAAGTAACCACCTAAGAGGAAGAGATAACAATCATAGATATATATGCAACAAATACCATTGCACTCAATTATATAAAACACATATTAGCAAGAATGAAAAATCAAATAACACTAATACAGTTGTACTGGGGGAGTTTTAATACCCCACTGTCACAAAGAGGCAGGTTTTGTTATCTCTTCCTTTTGGATTGTTCCATTTACAAGGATGTAGTTTCCTTCTTTACTGCTCTTACTCCATCTTCACTTGAAATTCACTTTGTCTACAAGTAAAATAGCTGCTCCTACATTTTTCTATGTTCATCTCATGTGGAGTAATGTTTTATTTTCTTTGTTTTTCAGCCTATGAATTTCTTTTTATTTAAATATGTTTCTTATATGCAGCATATTGTTGGATCTTGCTTCTTGACCCATTCTTCTAGTATGTGCATTTTGATTAATGAATTGATACTATTGTCACAACTAGACAAAATTAACAAGGAAATATTAGAACTAAACCAAACGTAGGGAACTCAGGTCAGCAATTTCTAACATTGCCAGTGAAGTGGAAGACCCAATACTATTATGGGCTACTGGACTCTTTTAGAATATTTCGCTGAGTTTACACACCTATAATATTCAAATAATGGAACTTTAAAATAAAGGGTATACAGGTGAATATCCATTTTGTATCTGTGTATTCAAAGTGGTTAGGATAGGTATATAGTTACATTCTCTTAATGAATAGAGGGATTTGTTCTAATGGTGTTTGTAAATAGGATATCATGTCCGCATCTTGTACAGCAATTAACC
>NW_004524584.1:9728627-9734856 GCF_000260255.1 Octodon degus | reverse complement strand
TGAACCTCAAAATCCTATAAAAAGAAAAGCAGAAAAGCAGACTAATCCAAAAGCTTGTATAAGGAGCTATAAAGATCAGAGCAGAAATTAATGTATTGTTGAGTAAAAATGATACAAGAATAAAGGAACTAGAGAGTCAGTTCTTTGAAAGATTAAATAAAACCGACAAACCTTTATCCAACATTATAAGCACAGGAGATGAAGTACAAAAATCCACACACAATTAGGAATTAGAAGGGTGAAACCATATTAAATCCTGTAGAAATACATATAATCCACATCAAATTTGATAACTTGTATTCTAATAAGATGGAAAATGCAAAACAAATTGAGATATTTCTAGATACATATGTATTTCCAGAAGCCCAGGCCCACCGCTCGAGAGAGACTTTTCCTCACTTTCTCCAGGCCTCCCCCGCCCCTCCAGAGCCAGCCAATCCTGACCCTGTGAGTGAGAACTTCCACCATGCTTTTGGGAGACTTCCAGACATGCCAAAACCCAGGCCCGCTAATCCAGGAGCAGAACATCTTTCCAGAGGGGCACAGCAGGCTCAACTCCAAGGGCAGCAGCAGGAAGGAGCTGAGCACAGTAGCCAGACCCAAGCCAGGCACAACTGGATGAACTAGAACTTGGAATATTGGAACCTGAATTTTAGTAGGTGTTAAGTTATAACTGCACCAAAGTTAGTGGACAGTGCTCTACAAAATGACAAAGAGAAGGAGCAAAATGCAATCCCAGGTTCCAAGCTCACCTGAAACAAGTGCAGAGTACACTAGCACAGCTGAAATGTCTGAATTAATAGCATCTGAAGTAAGGAAACAACAGCAGGAAGGTATAGAGGAACTCAGACCAGAATTAATCTCCAAAATTAAAAAAAAAATGAATTAATAGTGTCTGAAGTAAAGAAACAACAGCAAAAATGTATAGAGAAATTAATTTCAGAATTAATCTCTGAAATGAAAAAAGAAATCTCTGATTTAAATGTCTGAAATAAAGAACCAAATACAGAAACATATAGAAGAAATCAGATCAGAAATAAACTCTGAAGTAAAAGAATTAACAATTATTTCTCAAGAAGACACTGATGAAAAAAATGCAGGAGATTAGAAAAGCGATGGATTCCTTGAATGAGCAATACAGGAAAGAAGTAGATCACATGAACCAGAGTCAAAGAGAAATAGAGGAACTTAAAATTTCAATCACAAGCTTGCAAAACTGTTTGAGTAAAAGTGAAGATAGAGTTTTAGATCTTGAAGACACTGTCACAGCTAATGAAAAGGTTAAGAAAAGACTTAAAAACAACTAGGATGCATGAAAAAGTGATTCACCACTGCAAGAAGATGCAAATATGGATAACATGAGACTAACAGGCATCAATGAGAAACAAGGAGTCAATACAAATAATACAAAAAGAATATGGGCAGAAGAAGTAGAAGAAAACTTCCCAAATATGAGGAAACAATCTGACATTCAGTTAACTGAAGCATACAGAACACCAAATAACTTCAACACCATTAAAAATACTCCAAGACATATAATAGTCAACATCCTAGTAATCCAGCACAAGAACAACATACTGAAAGCCGCAAGAGAAAAGAAACAGATCACATTTAAAGGAAAATCCATCAGAATAATGGTCAGCTTCTCTTCACAAACCATGAAGGCAAGAGGAGCATGGAGCAGAGTACTTCAAGTCCTCTATGAAAACAAATTCCAGCCCAGACTACTATACCCTGCAAAACTCTCTTTCAAGTTTGATGGATAAGTGAAATACTTCCATGGCAAAAAAACAACTAAAGAATGTCATGATGGCAAAGCCAACCCTACACAGATTACTTAAAGATGTTCTAGAGATGTACCAAAATGAGCAGAACTCCATGAACGAGAACACAAGGAACCCACCAAATAGGGCAAACAATTAAACACAGGACAAAAAGGAGTAAACAACAGCAGGTAAATAACATGTCAATTCTAAGTCAATACATCTCAGTTATAACAATCAATGTAAGTGGACTCAATCCACCAATTAAGAGAAATTGACTGTCACAGTGGATTAGGAAACAAGAATATGCTGTATACAAGAAACATACTTAACTCATAAAGAAACTCATAGGCTGAAAGACAAAGCATGGAAAAATACTACATGCCCCAGCACCTCACACAAAAGCAGGGGTAGAAATCCTGTTTTCAGAAAGTCTCAACTTCAAACCAAGAATGATCAAATGAAATAATCAAACAAGTTAGGGGGAAAATTCAACAGGAAGATGTAACACTCATAAATGTACACGCACCAAAAACGGGAGCATCCAATTATATAAGACAAATCTTAATGGACATGAAAAATCTAATATCCACTACCACAAACTTAACAGGAGACCTCAAAAGCCAGTTATCCCAAAAGGATAGGTCAACCAGACAAAACTTAGCAAAGAAATAGCTGAACTGAACCAGAGCTTGAAACAAATTGACCGAGTGAACATATAGAGAGTGTTCCAACCAACCACAGCTCAGTATACATTTTTTTCACCTGCACATGGGTCATTTTCTAAAATGGACCACATACTGGTCCATAGGTCATGCTTAAGTATATGCAAGAAAACAGAATGCCATGCATATTATCTGACCACAGTGCAATGAAACTGGAAATAAACGAGACAAGAAAATAGAAAAAAAAACAAAATACATGGAAATTAAACAACACTGTACTCAGCAACGAATAGATCACAGATGAAATTAAACAAGAAATTCAACAATATCTATAATTCAATAAAAATTCAAACACAACTTATCAAAATTTTTGGAAAGTGATAAAAGCAACCCTCAGAGGGAAATTTATAGCTGTGAACTCACACATTTGGAAAACAGAACGGGAACAAATAAATACCCTAATGTTGCACCTCCAACACCTAGGAAAGGAAGAGCAAACCAAACCCAGAGCCCAAAGACAGGAAGAAATTATAAAAGTTAGAGCAGAACTTTATTCAATTGAGATGAAGAAAACAGTTCAAAAAATAAGCGAATCAAAAAGCTGATTCTTTGAAACACTAAATAAAAGTGATAAGCCCCTGACTAACCTCATCAAAAAGAGGAGAGAAAAAATTCAAATACAAGCAATAAGGAATGAAAAGGGTGTAATTACCGCAGACTCAGTGGAAATTCAGAAGATTATCAATAGCTTTTTTGACAACCTTTACTATCACAGAATAGAAGACACAGAAGAAACGGACAGATTTTTAGAAAGATACAAATTACCAAAACTGAATCAAGAAGATATAACAACTCTCAATAACTCAATAGCAGCTAATGAAATATGAAATGTAATTAAAAAAATACCTACTGAAAAAGAAAAGTCCAGGTCCTGATGAATTCACAGCTGAGTTCTATAAGAAACTTACAGACGATATAATCCCTATATTCCTCAAACTCTTCAACGAAATTAAACAGGAATTAATCATACCATAATCATTCCTGGAAGAAAGTATTATACTGATACCAAAACCAGGGAAAGACGCAACTAAAAAAGGGAACTACAGGCCAATCTCCCTCATGAATACAGATGCAAAAATCCTTAATAATATCCTAGCAAATAGAATATAGGAAATCATCAAGAAAATCATACACCATGATCAGGTAGGATTCATCCAAGGGATGCAAGGATGGTTCAATATAGGCAAATCTATAAATGTAATATACCATATCAATAGAGCCAAATTAGAGACCACATGATCATCTCAATTGATGCAGAAAAGACATTTGACAAAGTGCAACACTCATTCATGTTCAAAGTCCTACAGAAAATTGGAATCATGGCCTTTACTTCAATCTGATAAAAGCCATATATCACAACCTAATTGAAAATGTAAAATTGTAAATGAGGAAAAACTGAAATCTTTGACTCTCAGATCTGGTACAAGACAAGGATGTCTTCTATCACCCCTCCTATTCAATATAGTTCTGGAATCATTAGCTACAGTCATTAGACAAGAGAGAGAAATAAAAGGGATAAGAAAAGGTAAAGAAGAAGTTAAATTATCATTATTTGCAGATGTCACGATACTTTACCTGGAAGACCCAAAGAACTCCACCAAGAAGCTACTAGAATTTATACACAAATTCAGTAGCATAGCAGGATGTAAAATCAATACTCAAATTCAATAGTATTCCTCTACACAGGTAACAAACACACTGAAAGGGAAAGTAGAGAAACAGCAAGTTTTACAATAGCAGTGCAGTAAATGAAATACCTTGGAATTCATCTAACTGAAGAAGTCAAAGACCTTTTCACAGAAAATTACAGTATTCTGAAAAACAGATTGTAGAGGATTTCAGAAAATGGAAAGATATTCCCTGATCCTCAATAGGAAGAACCAACATCGTGAAGATGGCCATACTCCCAAAATTACTGTACAGATTTAATGCAATCCCTATCAAACTACCCACAACATACCTCCCAGACCTAGAGAAATCATTCCTAAAGTTTATTTGGAACCAGAAAAGACCTAGAAGAGCAAAAGCAATCCTGGACAACAAAGACAAGGCAGAAGGCATTACAATTCCAGACTTGAATTTACACTACAAAGCTACTGTGATAAAATCAGCATGGTATTGGCAACAAAATAGATATGAGCATCAATGGAATAGATTAGAAGATACAGAAACCTCTAGTAACACACTTGGTCACCTGATCTTCGACTGAGGGTCCAAACACACTTACTGGAAGAAAAATACCTCTTCTAAAATTGGTGGTGGAAAAACTGGCTCTCTACATGCCGAAAACTAAAACTTGACTCAGGTCTATCACTAGCACTAAGCTAAAGTCAAGGTGAACTAAAGATTTAAACATTAAAACAGAAACACTAAATCTCCTGGCAGAGAAAGTAGGAGGAACTCTTGAAGACATACGGGTAGGCAAAGAGTTCATGAGTAAAAATCAAATCGCAGGGGTAATACTTGAAAGAATTAACAACTGGGACCAATTCTTATTGAGACGTTTTACACGTCCCACAAATTGTGAAATATCTTAACTAATAAGCACTCAGACAAAGGTCTGCTCTCTAGAATTTATAAAGAACAAAAATCATTAGGGTCTCTAAATTTAAAGACCCAATCCAGAAGTTGGCATCCACGGTGAACACACACTTCTCAGAGGATATTAAAGAAGTGAATAAATATATGAAAAAATGCTCCACATCACTAGCCATCAGTGAAATGCAAATTAAAACAGCACTGAGATACCATTTCACCCCAGGAAGAATGGCTATCATCAAGAAATCCACCAACAACAAATACTGGAGAGGCTGTGGGGAAAAAGAAACCCTTCTCCACTGCTGGTGGGAATGTAGACTTGTGCAAATCAGTATGGAGACTCCTTAAAAAATTAGGACTGGAAATCCCATTCAAACCAGCTATCCTCCTACTGGGAATTTTCCTGGAGGAACTGAAAACATCATATCATAGTGATATGTGTGTACCTATGTTTATAGCAGCACAATTTGTGATAACCAAATCTTGGAAACAACCAAGATGCCTGTCACTGAGGAATGGATGAAAAATATGTGGTATTTTTATACAATGGAGCATTACTCAGCTATAAAGAATGATAAACTCAAAGCCTTTGTATTTAAATGGATGACACTTGAAGATATGCTCAAAAGCGAAATAAACCAGAACCACATGTGTAGATATCATATAGTCTCCCTAATAGAGGAACTCAAAAGAAGAAATACAAATAGAAGGTACAACACAATCACATAGAAAGCAAGAACTTGAGGATCAGACAAAGAAAAGAGGGCAAGGAGAAAAGCTAGGAAACATGACAGGGTCAAAGCCATACATATATATTTACAAGATGAATAAGGCAATAAACCTGAGAATTATCAGCAGGTTGTTTAAACTAGCAGTTATCTGGTGGGATTCTCACCCTGAGTAACTATATAAGCTGATACATGTGAACTGAGTGACTGCACCAAAGAAAGCAATGTGTAATAGTGTGGTCATGCTTGGAAAGCCTGTCATTCTGGTCTTCTAAATACATACTGCTTGTCATGGCATATCAATTATGGCTAGATTGTAATTTTTTTTACTTATTCTGTTTTATGCCTAAGATGTTTGATATTCAGACTTATAGAGAGTTTAAACCCACCTGCATATGTTGTAGGGCAGTAATAAACTTCTCTCCTGGATGGTTAACAACCTAAGTTTGCAGACCAAAAATTAGAGAAAAAGAAG
>NW_004524584.1:9711293-9720827 GCF_000260255.1 Octodon degus | reverse complement strand
TCAAAGTGGTTAGGATAGATATATAGTTGCATTCTCTTAATGAATAGAATGATTTGTTCTAATGGTGTTTGTAAATAGGATCACAAGTCCACTTCTTGTACAGCAATTAACCACTAAGAATATATTCAGTGTATTATTTGTTGAAACTGTACTTCCAATTTGATTTGAAACTGTCTCATTGCTATCTGTTTATCAATAAAACTTAGAAAAAAAAACTATCATTGGAAGTCACATTCCACCCAGCTATTTCCCTTGTGAATATCTTCCCAGAAGAATTAAAAACATTGCACCACAATAATATATGTAGACCCATATTTATAGAAACACAATTTGTAATAACTAGATTTTGGAAATAACACAAATGCCCAAAAAACAAGGAAGGGATACAAAAGACCTTTATATTTTATACAGTGGAGTACTCAGCCACAAAGAATAAACTGGAAGCTTTTATAGGTAAACAGATGCAACTAGAGATCATTCTTGTAAGTGAAATAAGCCAGATGTGCATGTGTAAACATCATGTTGTTTCTGTAGTGTGAGAAGCTGAAAGAGTAAGGTCCAAAATGTACAGTATTTTTGTAAAATTGGAAGAAACTTCAAAAAGAAAGATAAACTAGTATGGGGGAATGGAGAAAAGAAGTAAAGATTAGATAGATAGATGATAGATAGATAGATAGATAGATAGATAGATAGATGATAGATATTATTGAAGGCAGTATACTAGTAATTTGTCTAATTTCATTGAAAAGAAAGGTTTATGTTACTATTGTTTGGACATCTAAATACTGATGTCTTATCCTCTGAGTAACTAATTTAAAGACAACAATATGCAATGCACTAACTGTTGTTACCCTCCTATTACTTTGTTTTGATTTTTTTCTCTTTAAAATAAAATTTTTAAAAAGAATAGAGAAAACTTCCAGGGTGGCAACTTCAACCACATATAGCTGTTTTATTTTTAAATATTTTTCTGAACTGGTGTAGAATTAAGGGTAATAGACAAAATGGACAGTAAACACTATGGAGAAAGGGTGGTAAATTAGGTAGTAATAACTCACCAGCTTTGGAACTATCTACTGCGTAGCTTCATGGGATTAGGAATTGCACTGTCATTCCTCACTGGCCAAGCAAAGCCTGAGGTTTACAAGCAGGCCATTAAAAAATGCAGCTAGAAGCCTGGAGCAATCCCAATTTTACCTTTACAGCTATATGGCCCTGCTGGCATCCTTATCTTTAAGCAAAGTGCCAGGCTCTCAGTCAACCTCCTGGCAAAGTCTTGTTATGTGTTCATTTGTTTGTACTATTATAAAGCTAATTAAGCCCCCCCAGAAAGTCAGCCCAAATAATATCATCTTTGAATAACAATATGGGTGGTAGAGAATATTAGACCAAAACTGTAGCATAAACAGGCAACCATTGAAACCAGACTTACCCTTTCCCCACCTCTATCATGTGCTTTCATAAGTTCCATTTTTAATCTTCATCACCTTCCTGTCATTTTGTCTCTGGTGTTTACTCTGCTTCTCCTCCTTGACTGTCCTCTGTGTCAGAGTGTGTACTTCCTTGTAACTATAAAGTTCCATTATTTCCTCTCCAGGTGTTCTCTACACTGATTTCCCCCCACTTCTCCTCTCTTCTTTCCTTCCCTTTCTCTCTTTTTACCCCCCTCTTCCCTTTCTTCTTTTTCCTTTCCTCTCATCAATCCCATCTCTTTCTTTCCTTAGGTCAAGGATTTAATGCTTTCAGCCCATCTTTGGAGCTTAGGCCATATCACAAGTTACTGGCAAGACATGAATTAACTGACTGTTGGGAGCCACTGAAGCTGAAAATTGTCCACATGTGTGAGGGTGGGACAAAGCCACAGTGCCTAAAGCAGTCGAGCTGCCTCATTCTTAAAAACTGCATCCTGCCTGGCTAATGTCAGCTATTAGTCACTGGCAACCTTGTGTCATGTAACACTAACTTTGCAAAGGTATATATGAATGCCCCTACTGTTGTTTTGGAGTTTGCTTGTCAGTTGGACAAATGGACCACCACCTGACCCAGATCTTGTCTTCCTATCTTTTCTTCATTCCTGCTGCTGTTTCTCTCTGGGTTGCTCAAGACACCAATGAGTCCCTACAACTTACAAATAAACTAATACCTTATCTACCTCAATCATTGTAAGGATTAAACAGGGTAAAAATGTATGAATATACTTGCCATACATTGGACATATAGATGATTAAAAATTGGTTTTCTCATCTCTTTTCCTCTTTCTACAGTCAGCCAAAATAATGTATGTCTAAATTTTTCTTGGAGCATGATTCTACTTATTTGATAATATTCAAAATTGTTTTTATGTTCCACATCATTTTGCTTTAGATAATGCTTAAGTATTAAGCTGAACTTTGAAATGTATTGGCTAGGCTTTTATATTTACATAATGACTCTGATTTTACCTTTCCAAGTGCAGTTTCCTCAAGACTTAGAAAAAGAACAGCGTTGCATAATCTCTGGGGCTCACACTGCCTTCTCAGGCCAGCTACCACCAGGCACAGCAAAAAGTAGAAGAGAAGAAGCAACTGCCTCCTCTGCACCCTTCTTGTTTATCCCCTTTTGTTTTAACTTGAGTGTTTCTCAATAATAAATGCAAAATTAGGTTTGGATCTAAAAAACTAGATGACCCCCCCCCCATCCAATGCTGTGTTTGGTTCCAGGAGACCTGGGCCAGAAAGGACAAGAATTACCCTTTGTTAGTTGTGATCCTGTGACAGAAGGCAGGGCTCACACATACATGTCCACTGTGGTTGCTCAGTTTTACATTTGCTTGACCCATTGTCTGCTGCTTTATAGTTTTGGGTTGCTGTGCGCATTAGGTGGCCCCATGGGTTTTCATGACGGTTTTCTTTTAATGGATGACCCAGGTTCATGTTGCTGGTGGCTTTTGCTAGAAGGTTTACAGTTTGAATTAGAAGAAATACCTCTTGCAGTCAGACTTTTGCCCACAAATTTTGGTATCTCCATCTTTCGGGATCTTGTTACATTATCTGGCCTGGAGTGGAGTTTGTGCTGATGGATCTGGTAGCTTTGACAGGCAAAAGAGCATGGTTGGTAACATCCTTTTATGTTTTAACGGTAGATTTAGAAGGTGCTGGAGTGGGGCAATTATTCTTTGATTTTAGGTAAGGGTTGGTGTTTTGGTTCTTTGATTTCTCCTTGGCTTCTGGTATTCGTGCAGCTTTTTCTGCCATTCTTCATGGCACCAGCAGCGGAGGGCCCAGGCATTACTGTGATTCCTAAGGATGGTTTCCCTTTCCTTCCACATCATTTTCTAGGTGAAGTTTCTGACCTAAAAACCCATAAGAACTGGGTGTGGTGGTGCTTGTCTGTTATTCTAGCATTCAGGAGACTGAAGCATAAGTATCACTGTTGGATGACAGCCTGGACTACATTGTGAATGCAAAAACTATATAGCAAGGCCCTGTCTCAAATAAAACAAAACAAATCCCATGAGTCACATTTTCATATAAGCTCAGCTTATGATAAACACTTGCTTTTTGTACTGATGAGGAAATTTAGGTATCAAAAGGTTAAGTGAATATGCTCATGCAACCAGTAAGTGGTAATGCTAAGATCCATCTAAGCCAAGATTTCTTCTATTTTGACTTAACCATGAATAACTGTCTTGAATAGTAATAAAATATTAATATCAGAAAGAGAGAAAGACAGAGATGGAGAGAGGAGAGAAGAAGGGGAGGCAGGAGAGAGAGAGAGAGAGAGAGAGAGAGAGAGAGAGAGAGAGAGAGAGAGAGAAATTTTTTTTTGGCAGAAAGAGATTGATCTCAGGCCCTTGTGCTTGCCAGGGAAGCACTTATTCCACTGAGCCATCTCCCCAGCCCCTGAGAGAGAGAATTTTCATCTAACCTGAAACAAAGGAGCCAAGCCAAAATAATCAGAATCCCTTGTTTATTGATATTGAAAATATATATCCAGGGATAACTTCTGATGGGGTACTGTCAGAAAGCCTCCAGGACAAAGTTGTTGCCTGCAGCACATGAAGAAAAACTATAAAATCATAAAATGTGATATAAAAAAATAGATCCAAATTGGTGGCTTGGGTTGTTCAATCATACCTAGTTCAGCTTTGGAAATTACAACTTTAAAACATATTATTTTGTTAGAACAGATTGGTACAGAGAAGTGATGAAGCAGTTTGATTCTTCAGGGCTCTAATGTATCTTTCTATTTAAATTATGAAGGTATATAAAAGTTTACTGACTAAGAAAATTTCCCACTGCTTCACACTTATTCCACCAAATCAATATGCCTTAGGTGAGTATCAATTTCTTTTTTTTTTTTTTTGCCTTTTACAAATTGTTTCTTAACCACAGAAAATATTGTCACATGAGTCTTTAATCATTATATTCTCTAAGTAGGTTTTAAAAACATTATTGTTATTTAAGGTTAATCTTACCCCGTAATGAGACCATTATTACTGGGAAAAAGCTAGCTGCTGGGGCTCAATTCTTCAAGAATATTCGGAGAAAGAAATTCTCAGTGTGCCATGACCCTGTTGATGCACCCACTGTCCCAGCATGCAAAAGATGTCCACTGATTCTGACACTGCTGCCTTCAGAAGCCAGATTGTAGGGCCAGCCAGCTAGCTCAGCAGATTAAAGCTCCTGCTTAGGTAGATGCAGGAGTTGGGGTTACATCACTGGCATGCCATGCCAGCCCCACCCAAGGGTGCATTGAGATGGCAACTGAGCAAGGGTGCATTGAGATGGCAACTGAGCATGGTGTGTGCTTGTAACAGGAGGCTGAAAACAGGAGGATCACTGTGAGTCCTATCTGTGTAGTGAGATCCTGTAGATGCCAATAACGTTGCTTCTCAGTGAAACTGTAGGAACAGAGACCCTGCATAAAAAAAGAAGCCAGATTGTAATGACATAGATCTAATTATAGAACAAAGGTTTCAAGAAGACAAGAGTGCCTGTACTCACCCAGAAGAAAACGAGATGGGTGTAGTACAAGCCTAGTAAACTGTATCTGCTGACTCTAGAGAGTAGAGTTCATTGCTAGTAAATAGGCTATGACTGTCATCAACTGACTTAAGAAGAAATCCTGGCCATTCCCTTACTTTCACCTACATACAATTTATCCTATCTTTGATTTTGAAGGAATCAAATGACTTTTAATAATTTTATGATAGAGACAGAATGATGTAATTGATATGAGAGCTATAAACAGATACAAAGAAAGAATGCAGTTGGATAGGATGGGATTGTCCATTCATTGAGATCTTCTAGGTAATATATACACAAAACAGGATGGAGATATAGCTCAGTGGCAGAAACATCATTCTGATAAGCACAAGATCCTGAGTTCAATTCACTGTACCAAAAAAATTACAATAAAATGCAAAAGAAGTATAGTTTGCATACAGATAATATGCTTTACAACAAGATTTCTCAACTTTGTGACAATTGACATTTAGGGGAGATAACTTTTTGTTATACAGAGCTGAACTTTATACTATAAGATGTTTACCAATATCTCTAGGCTCCACCCAGTAGATGCCAATAACATTGTTCCTCAGTGAAACCATAGGAACAGAGCTCTGAAGACAAGAAAATAAAATAGGGGCCTCTTTAAGTCTTCTAGCTAATCTTGACTAGAAGGAGTTAAAAAAAATCTTTACTAGAGAGAGTTGCCTGGGAAACAAGTCATGGATGGGTAGGAAAATAAAATAGATACAGAAAAGCATCAAATGGCCTTGGGACTTGCACCAATAGAAAAAAAGAAGAGCTGTCAGTCAGGACCCAGAGAAAAAGCGAGGTACACAAATGATAAGCAGCCCCCACTTCGAATAAAATATAGGGATGCACAAGGGGTGGGCTGACTAACTTTAAACCAGTATGTACTCACACTTATGCACTAACATGTGTGTGTGACTGTGTATGTGTGTGTGTGTGTGTGTGTGTGTACTCATTCCAACATCACTATATTATTCACTCTTGGGTCATCATAAAGTACAGTAGATATCCACAGGCTCTTTAATAACTCTAAACTAACCCCTTTATTAGCTCTAAGCCAAGAAAATGCCCACCCCAAATATAAGGCCTTAAAATGTACATCAAGGACAAGTAAACAAACAGACTAAAAGAAGCTGCACATAGACCACTAGAAGAAATAACATTAGGGGGAGGTACCCAGGAACCAGTCCAATCATGGAAAGTTCTGGATGGAGGGAAAAATGAGATTTAATCCTCCCACCATAAAAACGGCAGAGCACAAAGGATCCACAAGTCTTTCACCTTTCCAGAGCCCTCTAACCTGGTTCTATCTTATCAGGTAACCATTTATCTTCTCATTTCTACCCCTTACTTATCCTCATTACAACATATATTCCTTCCTTTTCTTTTTAATGTCTACTAGTACAATTAAAATGTACATAATGATTGTGTACCTCATAGGGAATTTGTATCTGTAAATAATGTATCTTGATTTTTCTTTTTTCTCAACCCCTTCCCTCCCCTTGAATCCCCCTTCCCTCGCTTATTGACAAAGCTTTGTTTCCATTTCATCCATTTTTTCTTTTTCCTTACTTTCCTCCATTCCCCTCCCTAGTTCCTCTTTCCTTTTAAATAATTTCTTCCTAATTCACAATCTACTATACATTTTCATCATTATTTACTCTCTCAGTTTGTCACACTAGGGAGACAATGTGCTATTTAAACATATGTGTCTGATTTATTTCACTTAAGAGTATTTGTCAAGGTACATCCATTGACCTAGTAATGTCTCAAGTTTTTCCTCCTTTATGGCTGAGTAAGTACTCTGATTATTTTTCAATTCTTTACATGTTGTAGATATTTTTCCTTTGTCTGGGAGACAATTGACTAATTATTTTCCATTCTGGATTGGTTTTTCTTCACTCTATTAGTCATTTTCTTTTGTTGTATTTTTTAAATTTAAATAGGATTTGATCTCAGTTTTTGACTTTGTAACCAGCTATACTACTGAATTTGGTTACTAAATGTAGAAGTTTTTGATGGAGTTTTTGGGGTATTCTATATAGAGTACCATAAACAGTGATAATTTAACTTTTTTCTTTCATATACTTATTCCTTTCTATTTTCTAATTGCTTTTGCTAATGTTTCCAAAACTGTATTGAATAGAAGTGGTAATAGTGGATGCCCTTGTCTTCTTTGTGATTTTTTAGACAGCTTCCATTTTTTGACCATTTAGTATGATGTTGGCCATAGTTTTGTCATAGATTGCTTTTAACAGATTGAGGTAAAGATAATCTGTTAATCAATTTTCTGTACAGTTTTAATCATAAATGGGTGCTGGACTCTGTCAGGTACCATTTCCACATATATTGAGACCAGGTGATTTTTGGCTTTGGCTCTGTTGATACATTATGTCTCATTAATTGATTTGTGTAGCCTTCTTGGTGATGTACTGAATTCTGTTTGCCAGTAGCTTATTGAAGAGTTTTGCATCTATGTTCATTGGGGAGATTGGCGTGTAGTTCTCCTTTTTAGTTGGGTCCTTGTCTGATTTTGATATCAGGTCAATGTTTGCTTCCAGGAATAACGTTGGTAATATTGCTTCCCTTTGAATCTTATTAAATATTTTCAGAAGTAGTGGTGTTAGATCGTTTCTAAACATCTTGTAGTATTCAGCAGCAAATTCATCAGCCCTGGGATTTTCTTTGCTGACAGGTTTTTAATAATATTTTCAATTTCATTGACTGGTACTGAGTTATTTAGAACTTTTATCTCTTCTTTATTTGGTTTTGGCAGTTCATATGTATCTAGAAATATGTCCATTTCTTCTACATTTTCTATCTTATTAGAGTACAGGTTCTCAAAGTAGGTGTTGTAGTCTGGGTTTACAAGTGAATAGGTTTAATACAGAACACGTAATTTATAGGATTATTTTATAAAATCCACCCAAAGAGTCAAATGCAGAAGGTTGTGGGAGATCTATCTACACACTAGAGGTGTTGGAGCCCATAGCAATGATCTACAAGAGTCTAGCTGAAGATCTAGAACCCACGGCAATGTCTCCACAAGTCTACCTGGAGGCCTAAAGCCCATGACAATGTCTCATGCCAGTCTGTTTCAAGGATTTGTGCTGGAAAGGTCCAAAGGTCAATGGTGGGAACTAGAAAGTCTGCACTAGCAGGGTGAAGGATCTGTGTCAGTAGGCTGAAGGATCTACACTGGAGCCAGGAAACAACACTCAAGGTAAGGATCAGAGTTCCCCCAGGAAGAACTGCAGCCATCCTAAGCAATAATGAAGAGCCATAATCCTCCAACAATGGGAACATCTGAGGTTATATCAAGAAAGCAAGCACCACAGCAAGATTCTCCAGGAGAATCAATAGCACACCATCTTTCTCTCCATTATCCTTCCATGCTGTTGGCAATAATCCTCAGGTATACCATCCACATCCAGAACCACTCTGATTTAATTCAGCTGGGTGTTACAACCTGATCATTAGTTAATCCACCAAAGTAGATACTGATTATCTTCTGAATTTGTGTAGGATCCATTGTAATTTCACCACTTTCATTTCTTTTTTTTTACTTTACTTTTTTACTTTATTATGTTAAGGAGAATATAATAATAATTAATGAGACATTAGAAACAGTACACATTTAAAAGAACATGATAAGAGGTATTCAACCATGGTTTTTGTATTACACATTGCTGCCAGGTCCAACCAGTCCAGGGCAGTGGGATGGAGCCAGAAGGACTCAAGCCCAGCAGCCAGGCTCTGCTGGTTCATTTTGGTGGGGCAGATCTGGAAAGACACACACTCAGCAGCCAGGCTGGGCAGGTAGAGTAGGAGTTCAGTAGAACTAGACCAAGTGAAATGAAGTGTACTGCCAGGCCCAGTGGGACTCAGGCTGAGGCCCAGACCTACAGGGAGGATCCTTGTAGCACAGAGATGAGAGGGGGTAATGGGTAAATTAGTCTGCCTGGAAGATTCCAGGTACATGGAGAGGTGTCCAGACAGAACTTAGGGAACTAACTGAAATACAAATTCACAATTTATGATCTGCTTTGTTTTATAGCTATAATGTTTGGTTATATGGTCTAAAGTACAAAACAGTTAGTTACAACAGCTTACCAATTTCTTAATCTCACTAGCTTTCATTAGTGTGGCTAATTGTACTACTGGTAATAACACACCATTTCTGCCTTAACCACATGTACTTCCTTGAGTAATAATATCAGGAGGATAGTGCCAAATGGAAACCAATATGTCACTCTCAATCAATAGAGAAGGCAGAATCTTGGGGCACACACACAAAACAAAAATCTCTGACACTTTCATTTCTAATTGCATGAATTTAAGTCTTTTCTTGCCTCTTTCTGATAAAGCTGGCAAGGGTTTATCAGTTTTATTTAATTTTTTTCCTCATTAAACTTTGTTTTAATAGGTCTCAAAATTCTGTGACAGATTTTTGATCAAGTTGTTTCCATTAAAAAGTATTGATTTTAAAAACTAATAACTTAAAAACTGCCACACA
>NW_004524584.1:9707917-9711193 GCF_000260255.1 Octodon degus | reverse complement strand
GCTGCAAGGACAGCCAACATTTTGGCCCTAGGCTTTCAAGGTCAGTAAGGACTCAGGACATAGGAGAACCCATACTATAACATCATGCAGCTCAGTTGTGCCCCAAATTTTCTGATCAAGGAGATTATGGGGCCACAGAGGAATGTGATCGATGATGTAGTGTGTGTCTAAAGAGAGTCACATGGAAAGAAAACATTCTCTCAAGCTTTCACAGAGAGCAAATTGGTCAGGCAATGGCCATGACTCATCCACATGGCTGACATTGACAAAGGATCTATCAAGTGTGGTACAGGGTTTCAGGATAAGTCCTGAGGGGCCTGTGTCAGATACAAAAGTTACATTTTTTTGTTATATAGGTCTTGCTTTATCTTGGTCTTAACCATCCAGCTGAAAAGTGTAGAAACAAGGTATGAAAAGTGAAGCCATGTTAATATCCAGAGCTGTGGAAGGCTCAAGTCATCAGATTTGGACATTGCCATTCCTGTGGATATCCCACTACTATTGTGGAATACTAGACTATATTGGAATAGTTTGCTGAATTCATGCACCTACAATATTTGTATGGCAATAGAACACCCATCTCTGACAATACTGAACAAAAAAGGTGATATAATGAAGAACAATTTTGTATCTGTATATACAAAATAGTTAGGATAGATATATAGCTACTTTCTCTTAATTCAATAAGAAAAAATATCTGTATTAATAGTGTTTGGAAAGGATATTATGTCTGCATCTTGTGCTATCAATGACTACCACAATGACAATATGCAATGTACTAATTGTAACTCTCCTACCAACCTGTTTTGAAGCTGTCACATTGCAATTTTTTCTCAAAAACATTAATTTAAAAATGAATTTCTAAAGCTGAATCAAGATAAAAATCCTAAATAAACAAATATCAATCAATGAAATCATAAATGTAATTAAAAATCTACCAAGAAAAAAGCCAAGGCCTTGACTGAAGCACTGCTGAACTCCACAAGAAATTTATTTTAGTGTATTTTTTTGTTGAAGTGTTTTTTATTAGAGGTTTATTTTTTGTTTTTGCTGCAGAGGATCGAACCCAGGGTTTTCAGCTTGTTAAGCAAGCACTCTATTGCTAAGCCAAATTCCCAGCCCCTCCACAAGAAATTTAGAAAAGACTTAACACCACTATTTCTCAAAATGTTTAATGCAATTGAATGAGAAGCAATACTCTCAAATTGATTTCTGAAAATAAGCATTACCCTGATATCAAACTCAGATAAGGACCCAACTAAGAAAAAATAATTACAGGCTACACTCCCTAATGAATATATGCAAAAATATTCAGTAAAGTACTGGAAAACACAATGCAGTAAATCATTAAGAATATTTACACCATAACCAAATGTATTCATCCCAGGGATGCAGGGGTGGTTCAACAGATGTATTCAAAAATACACTATATTAACACAGGCCTAGGAAAAAAATCATATAATTATCTCAATAGATAAAAAATGCTTTTGATAAATTCCAGCACCCATTCTTGATTTTTAAAAACCTATAGAAAATTGGAATAGATCATCTTTGTCTTAATCTCATAAAAGTCATCTATGAGAAAACAGCAGCTAACATCATACTAAATGGACAAAAACTGAAAGCTTTTTCTCCAGAATCAGGGACAAGACAAAATGTCCACTGTCTCCAACTTTATTCAACAAAGTCCTGGAACCTTTAGCCAGAGCAATTAGATAAGAGAAAGAAAAAGAGTAATTATAGAAAAAGAAATTATTTGCCGATGACATAATACTCTACATAGAAGACCCCAGAAACCCTACTAAGAGCTACTAGATTTAATAAGCAAATTCAGTAGCATATCTAGATACAAATTCTACAACCAAAACTCATAGACTTTATGTACATGAATCACAAATTCATTGAGAGAAAAAATAGGGAAACAGCACTTTTCACAATAGCATCCTAAAGGAGTCAATCTAATGCAGGAGGTAAGGATGTATTGAAGGATGCTGACTACAAAGAAAACTATATCATTCTGAAAGAGAAGATTTAAGTGCATATCAATAAGTGGAAAGATGAGATGCCTGGGAGATGGCTCAGTAGAATAAGCACTTGCCTGGCAAGTGCAAAGGCCTGAGTTCAATCAAGGGCCTAAGTTCTGAAAAAAAAAAAAGGAAAAATATCCCTTGTTCTTGAGTAGCAAGAATCACTAAAGTGAAAATGACAATGACTCCAAAAACTGTTATACAGATTTAACACAATTATAATCAAAATTCCAGTAGTATATTTCACAAAATTAGAGAAAACAATCCTAAAATTCATTTGGAACCAGAAAAGAACTAAAATATCAAAGGCAACTCTAAGCAACAAAAGCAAAGCTGAGGGAGTCACAATCCCTAAATTGAAATTGTACCATAAATATGGCTTTTGTGATAAAAAAAAAAACAGTATGGTACTGGCAAGAAAACAGACTTGAAAATCAATGGAACACATTAGAAGATGAAGAAACAACTCTACATACACTCAGCCATCTTATCTTTGACAAAGATACCAAACACATTCACTGGGAGTAAGATAGTCTCTTTAATAGATGATGCTGGAAAAACTGGCTCTGCACAAACTGAAGATAAAAGTTAGACCCATAGCTTTCATCATGTACTAAACTAAATTCAAAATGGATCAAAGTTCTAAATATTGAAGTAGCAACATTAAATCTGCTGGAAGGTAAAATGGTTACAAGTCTTAAAGACATCGGTGTAGGCAAAGACTAAATAAAACTCTGGTTGCACAACAACTATCACAAAGAATCAACAACTGGGATCTCATTAAAAAGCTTTTTCAAAGCAAGAGAAACCGCCAGCAGAATCAAGAGATACCCCAAAATGTCATAATGAATGTTTACCAACTCTTTCTCAGACAAAAAATTACTGTCAAAAACAAAGAACCAAAAAAATCTGAGAACTCAGCTCAAGTTAAAAGACCCAATGCAATAATGTGCATCTGAGATGAATACACACTTCTCAGATGAAGAAGTACAAATGAAGAATTAATACATGAAAAATGTTCAACATCATAAATCATTAAAAATGAAAATTAAAACAACACTGATATTCACTGTTATTTACCCAAGAAAGAATAGTTATTATTAAGAAATCAATCAATAACAGATGTTGGCAGGGCTCTGGAATGCTTGTCCACTGATGATGGAAATATAGACTGGTTCAACCACTGTGGAAATCATCGTGGAGATTCTTTTAAAAAACTATCATTGGGGAGTGTGCGGAGAGCTTCCTG
>NW_004524584.1:9703644-9705567 GCF_000260255.1 Octodon degus | reverse complement strand
ACCAGTCTTTCACTATTAAACTTAAATGGCCAATTGGGAGAAACAGTTTTGAGACTGGTCTTCCACCACTGATTAAGACTGGGGTGTCAGGTGTCAGGGATAATATTCATTTAGCCTTCTGAGCTTTCTGGGCAGACTTGGTGGCCTTGCTAGCTCCTTGTCCACAGCTTTGATGACACCCACAGCAACTATCTGTCTCATATCATGAACAGCAAAACGACCCAGAGGTGGATAATCAGAGAAGCTCTCGACACACATGGGCTTGCCTGGAACCATGTCAACAATGGCAGCATCACCAGATTTCAAAAATTTGGACCCATCTTCCAGCTTCTTACCTGACCAGCAATCAATCTTTTCTTTCAGCTCAGCAAACTTGCAAGCAATGTGAGCTGTGTGACAATCCAGGACAGGGGCATAGCCAGCACTGATCTGACCATGATGGTTCAAGATAATCACCTGAGCAGTGAAACCAGCTGCTTCCATTTGTGGGTCATTTTTGCTGTCACCAGCCACATTGCCATGCCAGACATCTTTGTCAGACACGTTCTTGACGTTGAAGCCCACATTGTTCCCAGGAAGAGCTTCACTCAAAGCTTCATGGTGCATTTCAAAAGACTTGACTTCAGTTGTGACATTGACTGGAGCAAAGGTGACCACCATGCCAGGTTTGAGAACGCCAGTCTCCACTCGGCCCTCTGGGACAGTGCCAATACCACCAATTTTATAGACATCCTGGAGGGGCAGCCGCAAAGGCTTGTCAGTGGGGCGAGTGGGTGGGAGGATGCAATCCAAAGCTTCAAGCAGTGTGGTTCCATTGGCATTGCCATCCTTATAAGTGAGCTTCCATCCTTTGAACCAAGGCATGTTAGCACTTGGCTCCAGCATGTTGTCACCATTCCAACCAGAAATTGGCTCAAAATCTACGGTGTCAGGGTTGTAGCTGATTTTTTTAATGTAGGTGCTGACTTCCTTAACAATTTCCTCGTATCTCTTCTGGCTGTGGGGTGGCTCTGTGGAATCCATTTTGTTAACTCCAACAATTAGTTGTTTCACACCCAGTGTGTAAGCCAGAAGGGCATGCTCACGGTTTTGCCTGTTCTTGGAGATACCAGCTTCAAATTCACCAATGCCAGCAGCAACAATCAGGACAGCACAGTCAGCCTGCGATGTGCCTGTAATCATGTTTTTGATGAAGTCTTTGCGTCCAGGGGCATTGATGATGGTCACATAAGACTTGCTGGTCTCAAATTTCCACAGGGAGATATCAGTGGTGATACCACACTCATGGTCAGCTTTCAGCTTGTCCAACACCCAGGCATGCTTGAAGGAACCCTTCCCCATCTCAGCAGCCTCCTTCTCAAATTTTTCAATGGTTCTTTTGTCGATGCCACTGCATTTGTAGATCAGATGGCTGGTGGTGGTGGACTTGCCGGAGTCCACGTGTCCGATGACGACGATATTAATGTGGGTCTTTTCCTTTCCCATGTTGGCTTCGATTTAGTGGTGGCTTTCACTATGCCTGTGCTCTCGCGGCAAACCCGTTGCGAAAAAGCTTAATCTTTCAAAGAACCAATTGTTTGATTCATTGGTCCTTTGAATTGTTTTTTTAGTCTCTATTAATTTCTTTTTTTGTCTTTATTAAATTCTACTCTTACCTTTATGATGTCTCCCTCCTATGAGCTTTGGGCTTAATTTGTTCTTTTTCCTGAAGTTTGAGGTTCAACGTTAGGTTGTTTCTTTGAGCTTGATCTATTTTTCTGTTGTGATAATTCATTCTATAAATTTTTCTCTTAAGACTGTTTTATTGAAGTGGATGCCACTTGAACATATACTCATAAGTGAAATCAACCGGACACACATGTGTAAATATCGTATAGTCTCCCTAGTATAAGAACTCCAAAGAAGAAATACAAATAGAAAGAT
>NW_004524584.1:9693272-9699087 GCF_000260255.1 Octodon degus | reverse complement strand
AAAAAAAAGACTGTTTTATTGTACCCCCATAATTTCTGTCGTGCTGTATTGGTACTGTCATTTATTGTAGATACTATTTAATTTCCTCTCTAATTTCATCTGCATCCCATTGGCTGTTCAGGAAAGGGTTATTTGTGGTTTTAATGCTTTCTTTTGCCATTGCTTTCCATTTTCAAAGCACTATGGTCAGATAATATACATAAGATAATTTAAGTTTCTGTGCATTTATTTTAAGCATGTTCTTTGTGCTAGTATGTGGTATATTTTGGAGAATGTCCCATGTGCAGCTGAGAATGATCTATATTCTGATATTGTGAGGTGAAACAGTCTGAAGACATCTACTTAGTGCATTTATTCAGATATTTGGTTCACTTCTTATATTTTCTTATTCATGTTTTGTTTAGTTGATGTATTTATTTGTGACACTTGGTATTAAATTTGTCTTAAGTAGTTGAGACACTGGTATTTGATTCACATACATTTGTTATTGTCATCTCTTCTTGTTGGAGTTTTCCCTTAACAAGTATGTAGTGACTGTATTTGTCTCTTTTGATCAGTCTTGGCTTAAATTTCACATTGAGTAGCTAGCATAGTAAATAGCTACCCCTGTGTTTTTTTTCTTTTTGGAGGGGATTCCTATCACATGGAATATTGTTTTCCAACCTTTGACTTTTAGTCTATGAAATTCTTTGTGAGTTAAATATGTTTCTTTTATGCAGCATAATGCTTGATCTTGCTTCTTGTTCCATTTCTCAGTCTGTTTCTTTTGATTGTTGAATTGAGACCATTTTCACTGATGGTTGTAACTAATATGTATTGGCTTATCCTTGGTTTTTCCTTCTTGTATTGTATTCCTCTTGTTGGCACCCTATCTTTCCCCTCTGTTTCTTTGCTTGCCTTGCCTAGTGTCTTCTTTGCACTGGTATTCATGCAACTGTGGTTTTCCTTAGCTCTTCTAAAATAGACTGCAGAGCATGTTGGAGAGCTAGGTTGGTAGCTATGAATTTCTTGAGTTGTTCTTTTTCCTGAAAGTTTCGTATTTCTCCACTTATTTTGAAAGATAGTTTTGCAGGGTACATCAACATCGGTTGGAGGGTGTCCTCTTTTACGACTTTAAATACTCCACTCAAATCCCTCCTTAACAAAAGGGTTTCTGTTGCAGAATGTGTGATTATGATGGGCTTTCCTTTACAGGTGTTTTGTTTCTTTTTTTCCAGTCATTTTTAATATTCTGTTCTTGTGTTGAATATCTGAAATCTTGATTTGGTATAGATTTATTTTCATCAAAGCTATCTGGAAATCTGTATGCTTCACTTATTTATATGTCAAATTATTTATCCATATTTGGGGAGTTTTATGCATTTCTATGAAGAGTATATATATATATATATATTTGTGTTTCTCTGGCCTTCTCATACAACGTGTATGACATTCTGACAAAAGTAGTACAATTACCAGTAACAACAGAAGCAAGCATAGCTTAGCAACTGACAAACTATGATAAATATTAACTTAGGATCTTTAACAATAGAATCAAGCTCTACAGTTATATAACAAAATCTAACCTATACCAGTGACTTGTATGCAATGAGTTTCCTCTACAGTAGTGATTTTACCCCAGGAGAGATTTAAGAGGGATAGGTGACAAATCAGAGAGATAAGTGAAGGGAAATATAGTCAAAGCAAGGCTGGAGGGCAAAGCACAAGAAAGAAAACATGAAAGAGAATGGAAAAGAATATTGGAGCAAACCAGAGACAATGTCCACTCTTATGAAAATATCATAAGATTGAAAGAGGCAGTTGAAGAAGAGAGAAAGTAAAATGAATAGAACAAAACCGAAATGAAAGAAATATAGAAAAATAAAATAATTGTTTAAAAAGTCAACCCAGACAGTAAAAAGAAAACCAAGTGGGCAAAAAAACGAGAGAGAGAGAGAGAGAGAGAGAGAGAGAGAGAGAGAGAGAGAGAGAAAAGAAAAGAAAAGAAAAGAAAAGAAAAGAAAAGAAAAGAAAAGAAAAGAAAAATAATAAAATTCCTCTGGTGTCTACAGTTCTGTGGTAATGCCTAAGTCATACCCCAGAAATCAGTTTTTCAGTAGGATTTGCACTGGATATAAGGACTGATCTTGGCCTCTGGATATGGAGGCCAACTCTGGTCTTCTGCTGACATTTTAGGATGTCTTTTTCACCTTATTATGTTTGTCTTTACACTGCTCTCTAATTTACTGTGGTGTTCTCAGGTAAGAAAAGCCCAAGGTTCCTCCCTGGCCCATGTATAGTTGTCTCCTTCCAGACCTTGAACAACTTCCCCTGTGACACACCACCCACTCCTCTGACATGCTGGTTATATTAAAGGGAAAGTCCCCTTGTCCTGGCATATTCCAAGGATGTTTCTCTGCTTGTGCCGAGGCAATAAGGCTGTTCTTCTGGTCACAGACAAGAGGAATACCTCCAGCCCTTTGTATTTAGAGCTACATGTGGCTTTTGGAGGCCACCAGGGAGCAGTCTGGGTGGGTCCAACTCCTATTTTTCAGAAAGGTTACCCCAGTATGCTTCCTAAGTGCCAGAAGTTTACTGTGACTGTATAGGTTTTACCTCATTCCACTCTATGATATTTGCAATTAAGGGATGTTGGACTACTCTACTCCTGGGCTTCACTCCAAATTCTGTGAAACAAAATGTTGGTCCCACATGCCAGCTTCTGTTTAAGGGTCTGTGTACTAGAGCACAGCTCTGGTTCACTTCACTCACCAACCTCTGGCTCTGCGGTTCCTCTCAGGAAATAGGGTCTACTATTCTCCCTGTTCCTTCCATTGTTTTGTTGTCTTCATACCACCCACCAGTCTGCCAGGTCTTTGTTCTTCTAAGTTATTACTGGGGCTAAGTTATAATCCCAGGGTGCTGCTCAGACAACAGAGCAGTGGCACTCATCCCCCTCGCCACCTCAACAGATGCAACAAAACAAAAGTATCTTTAAGAGATTGACAAATATCTTTTATGGGGAGAAACCTCCACAGATTTCAAACCACTGCTTTACAATAATAATACTACAAATAATGATGATGACAGTGATAACAATAGTTAACATTTGTTGAAGGTTTACTGCACATTCACTTAAATTATTTTTATGGTTAACTGTATCACCAATACATAACAATGCCCAAAACAAAAAGTTAATGTCTTAAAAATAAAAATAGGAAATAGTTATGTGGGCCCCAACTAATTTAAAAGGACAAAAGGAACATTGGATCCTTGGAGGCTTCCATAAGATCTTCTCCCAATGTCTAACCACTATTTGTCTGACCCAAGGTAACTATTATCCTAAACTTTATGTGTTATTTTCTAGCTATTTTGCCTTACAAATTATTTATAAAGCTTACCCTTCATACAGGATTTCTCAGTCCTTACAGGTAGATATGTTCCATCAAAACAAAGGAGGAATCCAAAAACAAAGTGAATTGTGATTCAAGAAGCAGGGCAGACAATGCTGAAATCCCCCAAGAGCTGGCAAAGGTAATCTCAAAGTTAAATCTAGTACCAAGCATAGAAGATAACCAGTGCATATAGGAACAAGTGAGATTCCTCTAGGTCAGATTTCTTTAAGAAAATGAAATAAATATAACCACTGGATGCATCTGAATATGTTGAGAGGTAATTTGGACAGCTGGTGGAAAATTCAGGCTTATTTTAGATAAAGATGTCTATAAAATTAAGCAAACAAACAAACATGACAGGTTCACTGTGGAAAAACAAAAAAGCAATAGTAGGAAATATTTATCCTGATATAATACATAACCCAGTAGTAAGTTAAATCATGTTATCATAATATAAACACAGAGCATTACCCTCACTAGTAGTATGATATAGTAGTAGGCCAAGAGAAGAGTGATAATTAGAGGGTATAAAATTGAGAGATTTAAATCCTCCTACTTCAGAAAATCAATCGATTATAACTAGCAGTAGAATTTTTTTAAAGGTATGATGTTAAATATCCACAGTCTACTCGAAGAGATGAAAATATCTCTTTGGAAAGAGAAATGGGGTAGAATAAATACTATTTTCACATCAAATACTGTAACATTATTTGATTGTCTAAACCATGTGCATGTAAATCTTTGATGAAAATAAATACTTTAAAAGCTGACTTAAAAAGACATAATTACAATGGCTGTGAATCCATAAGTAGTGCCTGAGGCAAAATGAATAGAAACACACTGGTATATTCATAAGCTTAGATTTCATGTATTTTTCTTGAATGTTCATTTACAAGCAGGTAATGAGAAGTTGAAAGTGCTCCAGGGATGAAATGAAATAGCAGTCAACTCATCATATTCCATTCAAGCAAAGATTTTAAGGGATGTATTTGTATGTCCCAGAGCATCAAAGTGCAGAGAAATTTAAATGTTCAGGAAGAAAGCTCTTCTTCCCAGTGAAATAAATATTTCACTCATCCTCTATAATTTAATATAACCCTTGCTTTCTGGGTCATATAAATAAAGAAGAGAATAACCAGGTACTAAGCTGCTATTTCAATTATTTTAACCCTGAAAATCCCAGCCCCTCCAAACCTCAAAATCTTTTATGCTCTCAAAAAGAGGTCTGAAGTCTTTAGCGGTCACGGGTTGTTTTCCTAGGAAAAATACAAGGATGCAGGAGGGTGAGCTTTGGTTATTGTATAAGATCTAATTTGGTTCAAATCCCAGTTCTACTATAAAATAGGTGTGGGATCTTGGTGAAATTACTGAATTTCTCCTAATCACAATTTTGACATTAAAAATAAAGGGATTTATTTTATCCTTTTATGCCTACATTGCTCAAAGAGATGATCTCTTGAGATCAAAGAGATGACTTTTATAAAAGTCCTTGGCACATACATGTGTCTCTAGCAAATTTAATGTTATAATTATTGCCATTGTTATAATTATAATAATAGCTATTGTCATTGCTAATGCTCTTACAAATGGTATCATATTCAATCCAGTACACAGTGGCTTTAAAAAGCAGCTGCTGTTTCTCTTGTCGCATCCTCCATGGCCTTTGACCTTGCTGAAACCCTTGACATTACCTAAATCCACTTAGTCTAACCCATTCTTTCCACTACTGCTCTGCAGTACTGCTTTTATAAACATCTCCTTAGTATAGCTAAATCCCATAATTAGTTTCCAGTTCATATTTTTCTTGATCCATCATCAGCATTTAATATAGCTCCCCACTCCTCCTTTCTTCTCCTTTTTAATTATATTTTTTTCAGTTGGATTTCAGAGCACCATACTCTCCTGGTTTTCCTCATGCCACCTTGTGCCATCTTATTCTTCTTTCCTGGTTTCTCCTTTCCCTGACCTAAGAATATTGGAGTGTAGTGGGGTTGAGTCATTGGTAAGCCATTTCTCTATTTATATACTACTTGAAAATCTCACCTAATCTCACAAATTTAAATAGCTTTCATACAAGAGCTACTTCCGAATTAAAATCTTCAGCTTGGAGCTTTTTCATAAATTCCAGAATTCAACAACTAGTCCCTGTTTAATTTCACTTGAATGTCCAATAGTCATGTCACATTCAACAGGTTCAAAACTAAACTAGTGATTTTCTGTCTTAACCTCTACCACTAAAGACTTAATCCCAGTTGATTATATCTTAATTTTTCCTTTTATTCAACCAAAAAACTCAAGTTATCCATGACACCTCTCTTTTCAACATACCACAATTCAATGCAAAAGTAAACACTACTATTTCCATGCAAAAATACACCTAAATGTCTCACCGTCTCTCTCTCTCTCTCTCTCTCTCTCTCTCTCTCTCTCTCTCTCTCTCT
>NW_004524584.1:9681449-9693172 GCF_000260255.1 Octodon degus | reverse complement strand
GTGAGCCACCTCTGGATTCCTGGCCCATGCAAACTCTCTCTCTCTCTCTCTCTCTCTCTCTCTCTCTCTCTCTCTCTGAGAACCCAATCTCTGCTTTTCACTTTGCCCTCTTATAATCTATGCACAAGCAGTAGACAGAATTTTCTTTTTTTAAAAGGCAAATAAAATCATATGATTCCTTTGGTCAACTATACTCCAGTGATTTATCACCTTAATTAGAATTAAACACCAATTCTTTCACGATCATGTACAAGGTCATTGTAAACTTAACACTTCTCTGATCTCATCTTCTCCTTTTTACATTCATTTGCTTGATTCTGATTTCTGTGGGATGCTTGACATTCCCTGAGAACACCAGACACACTCCCTGCTCAGGCCTTTTGCACCAGCTGTTCTTTCTACCTAGAATCCTCTCCCCTAAGATTCCCACACAGCAGACTCTGTTTAGAGCCTTAACTCAAATGTTTCCTCTTCAACAAATGTGGGGCCCTGCAACCCTATTTAAACCTTCATTCCTCATCTTTCCCATTCTGAGTAATTTTGCTGTTATTTTTTTCCATATTTTGTAGGGATCCATTGGTCATTCAGTGTGATCTGCTGTATCTAGGGATAAATGGTGGCAGGAATGAGGACAAGATAGACAAGAAGACAAAAGTTGGACTAGGTGGTGGCTCATCTGTCTGGTTGGTGAGAGGACCTGCTGAACAATAATAAAGGCCTTTATTTATACTTTTATAAAGTTGCAGGACCCAAGGTTGTCTAGTGAATAATAACCCACAATGTGCATGCAGGATGTTTTTCTCAAGACTGAGGTAGCTTGACTACTTTAGGCAATGAGGCTTCATCCTGCTCTCCCACATATGATCAATATCAGCTTTATCAACTCCCAACATATCTCCCTTTTTTGTTTTATTATGTATTTCACTGCAGTTGGAGAAGCTGTGTTTGGAGAACTCTGTAGAAGACTTTCATTCCTGATGACGATCCAAGGATTTTTGGTACTTGCATTCAGCTGTTTGACCCTATATAGTCTAATAGTCCATAACAGCAGTGAGTTATCAATATAGTTGGTAATTTTCAGAAGTTGTTAGTGATTTGAACCTTTTGTAGCTTAGCATATTATAGCATTACTTTTTACATCTCATGGTTACTCTTTTCTGTTGGATGGTTATGACCAAGTTAAAGCAAGACCTGTAAAAATACAAATTTAACTTTTGCTATCTGACAAGATCAGTTAAATCTCCTTAGGATGTACCTTGGAATCATCTATAGCACCTCTTAGATCTTCTCTCAGTGTCAGCCATTTGGATGAGTCATGGCCATTGCTTGACCAATTTACTTTCTGTGAAAGCTTGAGAGATATTTTTTTTTTCTCTATATAGCTCTCCTGAGGCACAAGTTACATCATCAGTTGTTCCTTTGTTGTCTCATAATCTCATTGATCAGAAAATTAGGGACTCAACTGAGTTACAGGATGCCACAGCAGAGGTTCTCTTATGTCTTGAGTCCTTATTGGTCTTGAAGGGCTCGGGCAAAAATATTGACTCTCCTTTTAGCCCATATATCTCTCTAATTTTTATTATGCAAATTTTAGCTTTTAAACATCCAGAACAAAAGCTAAATGGCATTAACTGTATCAGAGGCAGTAAGCTTAACATTACTACCTATCTGAATATTAAATACCTTTGACACGAAATGGAACTATCATTTTCTAACAACCACTGATATTCTAATATATAAATCCCTATAGAGTGTTTGGACAGGATATTCTGTCTGCATCTTGTACTATGGATAACCACTAAAAAGATAACAATGTACAATGTATTAATTATTGAAACTGTCCTATTAATCAGTTTTGAAACTGTCTCATATTTGTTTCTCAATAAAATTTTAAAAAGATTTAAAAATTAGTCAGTCAACTTTCTTTTTTATTATTTTGTATTTTAGGGAAGGGTCTACAGGGTGTTCAGGGGCTCACTACTAGATTGTACTAGTAGTCATTCACCTCTTTATAGCCTCCCAACAGCTGGGATTACAGGGGCCCCGGGGGTGGGACCCACATGGCAGGCCTACGGATTGAACCCTGGCCCCTGTGCCTGCTTGCAGGTGCTTTAATCTGCTGAGCTATTTGGCCGACCCTTGTCAATTAACCTTCATAACCACTTTTCAGTTTTTTTCCCAGTCAGTATTTACCTAAGCCTATATTAATGCAAATGAGATGTTTTGAAATTACAGATCATACTTAAAAGCACTTCGAAGGCAATCTCTTATTATTTTAGGCAAGAATAAAGTTCATTTAATAGCAAAAAAGAAAAAAAACCTATAGAATTTTAACAGGCAATGGTTACATATTTTTACATTGAAATTTGAAAAACAAAACTATACACAACATTGTAGCAAGATAATCCTGCTGATGCTTTGTGACATACTTAAATTTTCATTTTGACATAACACTTTTAACCAACTATCTCTAATGCATAAGAAATTTTTCACCTAATTAGTCATCCTTAAATGGGATGTATATCACAAGTTTTTGTTAAAGGCAGGGTTTTGAATCTGAAAGTCTCATGCAATAAGCTATCTTTGCTTTACATTTTGAAAGACTTGTACACCTGAAATCATGAATACACTTAAAACACCATGAGATTAACAATAACGAATTACTCTACACATGTGAAAACCTTTGTTTCTTAATTTACTTTTGTACCAAAAGCATCTTTTAAGAGAAAACCTTATTGTAATATTTTTCTGAATAACTTTATCCTTTAACCCATCTGGTAACTTAGGAAAATGCATGCTTTAAATCTATATCCAAAATTGTATTATGAACAGATGATTAAAAAAGAAAAAAGAGGAACGGCTATTCATAGAATGACACATAGACATGTAAACTAGTATACAAAACACAAATGTCTTTTCAAAATCAAGAATGCACTTGGATATATTCTTGGCCAAATTAAATTATAGTAACTCTATTAAAATTTTTAGAAATTTATAATTATAGGCCAGTAAGATTTCATTATTTGTCAATTAGAAGAGATCTCTTATCAGAACATTTTGGAAGGAATAAAATCTTTGATCTATAATTAATACACATATTTTGCATTTTTGCATTTTTTGTCTTAATTTCAATAAAATTTAGCTCAGTTATTTTTATATATTTTGTCACCTATTTAGACCTTAGATTTCCATTTGGCCACTTCTTTCAATAGGTCCCAGGACGGATCTAGTCTAATCACTGTTGACATCTTCTCCAGACCTGGCTTTGTGGTACATCCTGACAGCATGCTCTGGTACCCAAACAGGTCATTCAGCAGTCTCTGGAAAAATGCAAGCATACCCTTCTGCACCAGGTTAGTAGTGGAATGGGTCCCTTCTACTGGCCGATATGGGAATCTCTCCAAAGGAACCTTCTTAGCCTTTTTTTGTCTTACCTAATGGAATTGCCTTTCTGCTGCTGTACTTCCATCTTTTGCAGAATTTAAAAAGTTAATAGTGTATTCTGCCAAGTGAAGTCTATTATGAGGTGTGAATTTTGTAGGGAAAGATTTCACCTTTTGTTTTTATAATTGAATTTTGATTGAACAGTGCGCAGGTTCACAAATTCCTTGATCTTGAGAGTTATAAGGAATCCCTGTGCTAATGGAAATATGAAAAGTTTTACAAAACTTTTGGAAGGCAGCACTTGTATATACTGGACCACTGTCAGTCTTAAGTGTCTGTGGACAGCCAAGGGTGCTAAAAGTATTCAAACAGTGAAAAATGCATGGTTAGCTGCTTCCCCAGTATGGGCAGTGGCAAATATGAATCCACTAAAACATGGACCTAACACAAAGAACAAAATTCAGGAATTTGTGACATCCATCTGCCAAAGATGATTGGGGTTGTAACACCCAGGGATTGACCCTGGTAGATGAGGGTAGGTGTGTTATACAAGAACATCATTTAACAATTTCCCAGACCTGTGTTTAGGTCAGATGAAACTGTTTGCTTGAGGTAGAAGCATATTGATGAAAGGTTGCGTGAGATGCAGAAGTCTGTTAAACAGTATCTGAGGGACCAATAGTCACAGCACCCAGCAATCTGTCTATAGCAGCATTCCTTTCAGGGAAGGGTCATGGCAATTGAGAAGGAGAGTGTATATGACCAATAAACAGGGAACACGATGTGACTGTATGACAACCTGGAGAGTATGAATTAAATGAAAAAGATCTTGACTAGTGCGTATACTGGCAGTTTCAAAGTAGTGCATGATACCACAGACATAAGCACTGTCTGAAAAGAGGTTAATTGGAGCTGATGAATGATCTTGCAATGCCCATATGACTGCTTATAATTCAGTCTTCTGTGCAGAAGAGAAATCTGTATCCTGTATTCTGAAAGAAGCTGTCATGTGGCCTTACCAAACAAAAACCAATCTATCTATGAAGACGGAGATGCCCTTTGTTTTAGGGACTGAACTTATTTTTAAAGGAAAGACAGAGAATATAAGAGAAGCTAATTACATTAATTTATACAAAGTATAATGGCAGTCAATAGCACCAGAGAAGCTAGCTAGTGCAGATTGCCAAAAGGATGAAAATTGCACAACCATTTCTGTTGAATTGAAGAAAAGGGAACAATGATAGTTTGTACCTCATGATGAAGGAACTGAACGTATTTGTCCACATGCAATTAGTTCTGCCACAGCATCATGAAAGGGAGTAATAATTTTATGTGGAGTATGTGGCATATGTAGCCATTGTAGGGGACCCTGAGACTGCCAAATAACCCCAGTTATTTGGGTTATAACCCCAAATAACCCCAACATACTGAGTTGGAAAAATAATTAAAAACGTTGACAAAGATGGGCTCACTCTAGAGAGCTGAGCATTAGAAAGAGCCTGATTAACCTCATCTAAAACAGTTGTAGCCTCTGGTGTAGGTGTTCTTTTAGAAGTAGGGGCTGAATTTCCCTTGATAGTGTTGAAAAGAGGACTTAAATCCTGAGTAGTTATCTCAAGAGCTGGCAGAGCCAATTATTATTACCAAGTAAAGTCTGGAAATTAAATGAGTTGTAAGCTGTTTAACCTGGGTTTGAACAGTTTGGGGCACAATATATCTTTGTTGGATAAGTTGATCCAAATATGAAGAAGTTATGATAACTTGTACCCCTTTCGAGGCCACCACTAGGCCTGTTATTATTTAAATGGGGTGTCAAAATCAAGCAACTGCTTGAACCCCACTGCATTTAGATTATACTCCAAGTCTCTGTATTTGTTTATAAAATGTCAAAGTTTTTTATGCCAATTTTGATTTAGGATTATAAACCAAGAGATCAACCTTATTATGAATTAAAAGAATTTTGAGTAATCTTTTAAAATTCTTTTATTGTAAATCTTAGAAACTATGATTTTTTTTTTTTAAAAAAAGCAAATTTTTTATCTTTAGGATAGAACCAGCCTTTTAATCTAATCACCTTAAGGAGAAAATGGAAAACAAACAAACTAACAAAAAGAACTTCTTTTCGTGTCAATTGTAATGGAGAGAGAGAAACACTCTATTTCCTGTTTTCCTGCCAAGCTTTATTCCTGGGGGAACTGCTCTTTGTATCTCTTAAGATGGGCAAACCAGCACCTTTGTAGCTGCCCTACCTTGTGGTCATCAACAGTTACATTTTAAAAGTTCTTTAAAATATTTTTGCTTTAATTAATTAATTTTCACTCAATATTTCTTTTTTTTTCCTTCAGAACCAGGGATTGAACTCAGGCCCTTGCACTTGCCAGGGAAGTGCTTATTCCACTGAGCCATCTTCCCGGCCCCCAATATTTCTTTTTAATAATTTTAAATTTTTTTTATCAAAGATATAATGACCAATTGAGTGATACAAGTCTGGAGTGATGCAAACAATGGTTTGGGTGGAGTGAATTACAACTTTGATTTTTCTCTGTATAAGCAGCACTGATGACACCAAGCAAAACCTGGAGGCCTCTTTGTATTGAGGCTCAGTCTCTGGTTGCTGCTTTTACTCCATAGCCTGGAAGCTGGGTGGGCTGCTGCTAGGAATGAGCTCTTTCTCTCATATTTCTCCTCCCCAAGAATCAAGAGTAATATGGCTCTGTAGCCATGGTCTCTGTGTGCAGAGGCACAGCAGCCTCTGTGTATGCCGGCTGCTCTTCTAGTTCTGACCACTGGATTTGTTTTTCTCGAGATTTTAAACATAGGCACTAGCTTGAGCCTAATGAATTTGTGATGCCAGCAACGTACATGGCCAACACCAAGGCCACAGTGTGTCATAGTCACGACCCCCCTTCTTAGCACTGGGCCTCCACGAGAAGTTTGAGGTGCATGCCAACCTCTGTAGCTGGAGTAGGCATGCAGACATGCAAGTGGCTGGGAAATCTCAGCAGGGTCTGCCTAGGACCTGAACACAGGCCCTCTCTGAACCCAGTTTGTGCTTCTCCCCCTGGTTGCACTATGCCACTTGGAACCAACTGCTTGCAATTTAAAATATTTTTTCCTTTTTTATCTAGTTGAGCAAAGCTAAAAGGTTTAAACTCTATCTGCTGTGCATTTGCTCTACCTCCTTGTCCTGTTTAGGACTTGATTTTAAAATACTGTCTTATGCTAAGTCCTTTATGGTGGTCTTAGAAAGTAACACAAATATAGGAACCAAGAAAACAACAAACATTTTTATATACATCTATAAGCATTAGCGGTTCTTGAAACTCTGTTTGTCCCAGATTTAACTCAATCTAATGTTTTTCCTTTTTGGCTTCTCTCAAACCTGTTTCTCTTTTTATGCTTGTTCATCTCTCTGGCCCTAGTGAACTCACTTCTAGCTCTAGAGAACCCATTTCTGACCCTAGTGAGCCTCCATCCTCAAGTTTTACACCTAATGTGCAAGTACCAGTGCATAGCAGTGTTAAATACCGGCTCTAACCAATTCCTTTCCCTCTGTTATGGATGTTCTTTGGAAGTGTTCCTGCTACCCACCCTTATCTTGTACCAGGTGTCCTAATCAGGTGTCAAATGTTAGGACCTATGGTTTCAGTGTGATCTGTTATACCCAGGGAGAAATAGTGGCAGCGAAGAGGAAAAGAGACAAGAAGAAAAAAAACTGGGTTAGGTGGTGGATCATCTGCCTGGTTTGTAAGAGGACCCTCAGAGCAATAGTAAAGGCCTTTATTTATACTTTTACAAAATTGCAAGACACAAAGTTACCTAATGACTAATAACCCACAATGTCCAGGCAGGATGTTTTTTGTAATACTGAGGTAGCTTGACTACTTTAGGCAATGAGGCCTCATCCTGTGCCCCCACCTAGGATCAGTTTCAGCTGCAGCAGCTCCCAGAAGCACAGTTCAACTTCTCATGGTGCAAACTTCCAGAACAAAAATGAGGTATGGTATGTGATGGCTGGGCCTCTGCCCTTTATTTATAGCCTTCTATGAGGCTGTTCTTGCTGAGTCACTTTAGCTTTCTTTCGGATGGCCTGATCTTGGAGAAGCTGGAGCCTCTGTCTCATGCCTCTCTCTGATGCACAGGCTACACAAATAGAGTCTTCTTCATGAGATTCCCTAAACATATCTGCAAAATTTATATCTGGAAATTACCACTTGATATGCCCTAGTTAGACTGTGAAATATATACCCCACCTTCACAATGATCCCTACTACCTTTTGGTTTGTGGCATTGTGGCAAATCCCTTGCTGTTTTCCATTGCATACCAAGTTTAGGAGACCATAAACTTCTCCTATGGTCTCTTAAAGTTCTCTGTACTTGGATATAGAGTCCCTGGAATGCAGGCTATTGTGCTTGCTTATCCCCTGCAGGACAAATGCTATTCCCTGAGAGAAAAGAAAGGCTGAACTATGGGAAATAAGAAAAACCCACTCTGAAGGACACTTACCAATGAAGACAGACAAGAGCAATGCTTGCTGATTGACTCATATCTGATGCAGGGGAGAATGGAGAAGTGACAGGAAGGCATAAACCACATTTTTGTTTGTACTTTTATGGAAAAACCTGTGATGAACAAAATGCTCAATCACAGTTGGGGTACACATCTGTCTGAGGCTTTACATCTATTACCTCAGAGTCATCCAAAGAAAGGAACCTTTCTGTGAGGACACTTCTGGAGCTTGTTTTGTTCCCTAAATTAGTCACTTTTCAGCCACCGGAACACAATATCAGACACCCACAGTCCACAGTGTCAAAACAGCAATTTATTTAGCTCACAGTTTCCAGTGAGTTCAGTCTATGGTTGTCTCACTCCAAGGCAGAAGTATCATAGTAGAAGGTCATGATTAAAGATAGCACTTTAAAACATGGTAGTCAGGAAACAGAGAAGTGAGGGAAGTGCCAGGAGCAAGATCACACCTTACATTTTTCTAAGCCAGATCACACCTCCTAACAGCACATTGAACCATGGAATTTATCAAGGGATGAACTTGCTGATGAGCATAATGCTCCATGACCCAACTGCCTTCTGCACACATGAGAATCTGGGGAGATATTTGAGATCTAAATTTTTTTTTATTTTATTTATTTGAGAGAGAGAGAGAGAGAGAGAGAGAGAGAGAGAGAGAGAGAGTGTGTGGCCAGCTCAGCCCACCAGGGGGCGGGACTGGCTGGCATGTGGTGCTGGGGGATTGAACCGTGGTCCCTGATGCTTTGCCAAGCTTGTTCTAAGTAGGTGCTTTAGACCACTGAGCCATCTCTCCAGCCCCGATATTTGAGATCTAAACCATAACACTTCCCTTCATGTATCTAATCCTGCACTTCTCCAATGTGGACCAACTCACAGAAGTCATATGTGATTTGGTAAGTCAAGGTAAAGTATCAAGAATTTGAGGATAAGGCTAGAGAGATATCTTGGCAGTGTAAGTGCCTGCCTGCAAATGCAAGGTCCATATATCAATCCCTAGTACCACATGTCATGCCGGCCCTAGAGCCCCTGGTGCACTGTGCCAACCCAGAAACTGGGCATGATGGTGCATGCCTGTAATCCTAGCCCTGGGGAGGCTGAGACAGGAGGATCACTATGAGTCTGAACTATGTAGCAAGACTCTGTATCAAATAAATAAATAAATAAATAAATAATTTAATAAAAGAATTTGTGATGTATATATTCTCCACCTCAAAACAAAGATCATCTTCCTGAGAACAACTGGCTCATTTACAAAAGCCTACGTGGGATCTCAGAAAATGATTAGTTACAAAATTTGCCAATGACAAATCTTAACATTGACAGTGAAGGTGCAGTTAATTCTTCTTTAAAAAGTCTTACCTGTAGAGGGGGAAGATTCTTCTGCCCGAAATGCCTTTCACCTGCTTTTCTACCTGGAAAACTCTTCATCCTTCAAGACCATAGCATATAAATCCATTGTATATCTTGCCTCCAGACTTTGGTTATTCATATACTACCTAAGAGACTTTTGAAATATCAATATCCTCTCATTATTTACCTATTTTCTTTCAATGAATCCTATTATTTACATAAAAATAGAATTTGCCTTATGCTGAGCAATAATACCCATGAATCACAATTTGATAAGGCAGTATGTTTGTTTCTAACAAACATTTGTATAATTTACAATCACAGTAATACTAGAAAATGCATATTTTAGTGCAGAAAATAGCTAATACACATTTATTTTATCATTTCTCTTTGGTAATCAAACTTAGCCATTTTTCCTTGTTTTTTAGAAATATTTTTAGTCTCTTTTATAAAAAATGACTGAGAAAAATGCCAGACTGTGTAATCTGCAGTGACACAGCTTCACAGTTCTTTCTCTTACTTTACCTGATGAAAATTACTTTTCTGATTTAACAATTTTCAACTTTTTTCTCAAACAGAAGCTGTTCATACTTGCCCAGAATATAGACATCAGAGCTAGAGCTGTCAAACATATCAATGTTGCATTCTCATTCAAAGTCAGTTTTCAAGCTTGAAATCCCAATTTAAGTCACTGCCATCTTAAGCACTGAAGAAAAGCCCAGGAAATATCTATCGAGAGGGCTGAAGATAATGACATAGCTCATCTTCATATTACATTGTGATGTGTTTCCCTCAAGCTAACAGATATTCAGTGGAGATCCATGAATATTAACCATAAAAAGCTGTAGATTCAGCACTAAAAGTTCTAGATTTAGCTTATGTTTAAATGAATTTTCTCTTTTGTAGAAGGTGTAATAGGCTCTAAGTCTCCATATACAGAGAGGAGACCTGGATCATGAATAAAAACTAGAAGGCAGCCTATGGGGAAGTACAAAATTTACAATAAATGTTCATGTGAGCCAGAAGTTTTACTATAACAAAGAGTCACACACTATGTGTTCACAGTTCTGTAGGACATACAGTCTCTAAATAAATGAATTAATCCTATTGTTATTGCAAAAAAGCAGTCTAAAAAACCCCAAAATGAAAAATACCTAGCGTGTTTTAATATTTATATAACAGCCAATAACTCAAAATTTGCTGCATACTAGTCTAAGCCAATTCTTCCCAAAATATTGCATACATGTTACCATGTGAACATGGGAGTACTGGTAGATTTTAGGTACCTTGCAAAGAAATGCTATAAATATTAAATCATGGTTGTGATTAAATGTTTGTTAGAAACAAACATACTGCCTTATCAAATTGTGATTCATGGGTATTATTGCTCAGCATAAGGCTAATTCTATTTTTATGTAAATAATAGAGTTCACTGAAAGAAAAATAATAAGTAAATAATGAGAGGATATTGATATTGCAAAAGTCTTTTAGGTAGTATATGAATAACCAAAATCTGAAGGCATGATATACACTGGATTTATATGCTACCTACAGGAACAAAATGATCTCACTGATTCAAATCAACAAGACCAGCATCTGCTTATTGGCAAAGCAATAAGCAAACAGGCAATAAATCTATCTCCTCTGACTGCATTTTCCTCAAGATTTTGTACTGAGTTCTCAATAGCCCTCTGTGGCTTATTTATGATGGAGTACATCTACTTTAGTAAGAGAAACAAGATTATAGGCAGGAAAGCAGATGTAGTACCTCTAAGGTACAGCCATGGTCCCTATGCCTTCTAGCTGTCACTCATATTTGCCTCCCACAGAAATGATTGCCTGACAGTCATGATAGTTTCTAACTACAGGATAGCATAGGACAGCAAAGTTGATCACTTAACAGCATGCTGACTGAGGACATGGAAATTAATATTATCTATCCCAATGGATGATTGTGAACCAACTGTGCTCTGCAATGGACTCTTTTTCTCAGGAATTATTTCTTTCTGGGTCTCCTGACCAATACTGTGTCCACAGAAAGTGTTCCAGGGCAAGATGGTTTTGAAGAGTGAGGGGAAAAGGTTGCTCTGCAACCCACCTGGACTGTGACTCTAAAATGAGTTTCTTGTTTTAACCATAACTACTATATTCATCCTTGATTTATATGACCATGTCCAGGCACTGTTTCAAAAATGAAAAGAGAGTAGATAAAGCAGATACCTTCTTCCTTCAGGATATTTAATGCATATTATTAAATTTTATTAAAATATAATGATCCTGAATGAATTATACAATCTCTATAAAGCAATTCTGAGCTCACAATAAAGTGAGACATATCACTCATTCAATGGTATTAGGCAAAATATGGGTAAGAAGGAAACAGTAAGTTATAACCAGAATGATGAGCAATAAAGAAACAAAAGCCAAGCCCAGAGAGATGACACATGTCAGCACTTGGGAT
>NW_004524584.1:9674019-9681109 GCF_000260255.1 Octodon degus | reverse complement strand
TAGAGTAAACCTATCTACAGCAAGGTAGGACTCTGAACCTAAGTCCTCTGCATTAGACTTAGACTCTGAAAGGAAGATAAAATGGCCACAAATCATAGGCCCATGGATTTCCAGTAGAAATACAAACTTCTAGTGATAGCAACTCCAGTGGAGGCTCAGTACTTGCACAGTAAGATCAATTGAGAGTGATCTCAAAGTGTGAAATTATGAATACACAAAGAAGCAAAATACCATGAATCACAGTACAGAAAGACACTGTATGAAATAATAGTATGAATGTAATATTTAAAGATATAGATGATAAAAGTGAGCAAATACAAGGGCTATATTGAAAAGATCATTCTGTACATGTGTTGCCAAAGTGAGCACTTGAAAATAATTTTCTAAATTAAAAAAATAACCACAGCTTTAGAAATGAAAAATATAATAGCTGTAAAGAGAAAATCTCTTAATACCTAAAGAGATACAAGTGAACTAAATAATAAAATTGTATATCAACAACTGCATATCTCCATGAAAACCTTGACTCAAATCTCACATAACTCAAAATGGGATAATATACCAAATAGTAAAATCATCTAGAATAAAAGATTGTAAAAGTTTTCTTTTCATAATCTTTTAAAAGAGAACTTTTGTAATACTTAATTAGGAAAATAATTCTTAAATATAATACCAAAAGTACAATCAGTAACAGAAAATAATTGGACTTCATCAAAATGTAAATTTCTATTCTATTAGAGATACTGCTTAGGGGATGAAAATATAAGTTATACACCTAGAAAAAATATTTTTCACTTACATTCTGACATAAGATTTTCATTCCAACTGTATAAATACCTCTCACAATTTAGAAAGAAAATAATCTACCACTATATGGAAAAAAATACTTGAATGGACACACCAAAGAGGACAGACATCAAGGAAGTTGCTCCTGCTTTTTCTTCTCTTCTGCTTACTTTGATTTTATTCTTCTCTATTTGTCAAATTATTTAAGATATATGTTTGTTGATCTTAGATTTGTCTTTCCTTCTAATACAAGCTTTTAGTGCTGTAAACTTTCCCTAAGCATTGTTTTAGCTATATTTTATGGATTTTTATATGTTGTAACTTTCTTATTTTCAGGTGAAGATATTATTTTTCTTTAAGAGCTTATTATTTGACCCTGAATCAGTTAGAAATATGTTGCCTGATTATAACACTTTGATGATTTTATTATCATTCTGCTATCAATTTCTAGCATTATTTTTCTTATGGTCAGAAAATATATGTTGTCAAAAGGACAAGACACTTCTGGGAAGATGTCAGAGCAGTAAGCAGCAATGAACCTCTCCAAGATTTCAAATTCATATACTGGAAAGTAACAAATTTGTGAAGAAAAGGAGACAGCTATATCCCTGGAACTTGGGAAGGATCTCAGTGGAAAATTGGTGTCCACAGAGAATGGGAAGAGATAGACTTCAGTACAGAAAAAGGACTTTGTGACATAAGAAAGGAAGATCAAATCTATAGATGCACAGTGAAAGCGGGTGAATCCAGAGGTCTTGGTCTTGGTTATTTTTCTCTTATTTCTGAGTCTAAATATCCAATAACAAAAGTTAAGGAGGAAAAGTCTACTTATCTCACCTTTTGTATATATTTCAGTTCATAATCAGTTGGCTCCAAAGTAGGGTAGCATGAGAAAGGAGCAATTCATGGCAGTGGAAGACAGCAAAACAGCAAGAGCAGAGACAGGTGCAGAGCAAGTCTCTTTTCCTCCTTTATATTGTATGTAGACTAAGTGCCCTGTGGGAGGAGCACACACACCATCTCTTTCCTCTCCTCTTCCATAGGATGAGGATGTTACAAAGTAAGGATCCTGGGCCCCTGCTGAGTCATTTATTAAAACTTCTAAACTTTTCAAGTTGACATGCCAGAAGAGAGCAGTGGGTGGTGTGTTATGCCAGCTGGTGAACAACTCTAATCCAAGTGACTAGATTGGACCCTGGAGACAATGATTGGTCAGATACCATTATAGAGAGAGGCCAGCTAAACCCTGGACTTGAAACTGCTGTAGGTTGTCTTAATCTCAGGACTCCTATTGTTAAAAGCCTACAGTGACTGGGAAAGGGAGAGCCACAGATGGCTAGGGTCAGGGAGCTGTATTCAGGCCAGGAGAAAACACCATAGTGTATAAGATGAATAACTCAGACCTCAACCCTATCACTAGAATCCAGGATCAGCCTAAACATCTGTAGATTTTAAAGTATTAGATCTAACACTTCACCTATCTCTTAAAATACAGACTTACTGGGATTATCCAACATTCTGTCCTAACCTTATTGCAGGCTTGCTGGGATTATCCAGCATGGACCTGAGCTTTAACTGCTTCCTTAGAAAATCAGCAAGAACCCCATGAGTCTTTAAATTACAGGAAAAAAAAAACTCTTTTTCATCAATTATGGGCTTTTGTTGTTGTTTCTCTTCTTTTCTTTTTGGTTTATTTGGGGTTTTTATTGTTTGCTTAGGGTTTTTATGAATCATGTTTTATTCAATAAAATATGAATATTGCTTTTAGTTTTATTGATTTGTTCTTCTTTTTACATTTTCATTCTTTCCTTTCGTTCTGTCTACTTCACCAGTTTCCTGAGGCTTAGGTAATATTCCTTTATCTAAATCATGTTTTAATTTCTTTCTCTTCTTCTCCTTCTCATCACTTTTAAATTTTCTTCCCTTAGGGAACAGTCACTCTATTGAGAAAATATTTACTGTATGTAGTTTTCTTGTCTGTTTTAGATTATGTTACATAAATATAAATCTTATACCTATGATTATAGGAAACAAGTTAACAGTTATCATAAATTATCAATTTCCAGCCTATACATTATGCTATTGTTATTACTGATTGCATTACTTTAGTTGTCATCAATTGATCTTCCTTAAATGCCTATTGGCAGGTGGGGGTGGTGTCACAAATAATACTATAATCCAGTACCAAAGAACCGGATTCTAGGTCAAACAAGAATAAACCTTTCATCCCTCATAAATTAATGAGACAAATTCAAAAGCCAAATGCCTTAAAAGATAACTGCAACTAAAAAACATTTCTGAGAAGTAGTGACTTTCTAAAGAGCAATTTACAAGCATCAATAAAAAAACAAATAAAAGAAAAAGAACAAAAAAGAAAATGAGAAAACATGGAAGTAAGATGCAACCAACCCCCAATGCACCCAAGAAAATCAAGGGGGCATTGAGAAGAAAAAAAAAAATACCCTTCCAATTGAATATTATGAAATACTAGTAGTGGAAGTAAAAAAAAAACAGATCAATAAATCTCTTGATAAAAACAAAACACAGATAATTAAAGAGATGATTATAATGAAGGAAATGGTTATTGAATCTACAATAGATACACATTTAAAGAAAATTTCAGAAGCACATAGAAATGATGAATATCCAACATAGAAAAGAACTGGATTCCATAATACAGATTCAAATAGAAATCCAGGATACTAAAAATGGTACTAAAAATATAGACAGCAGAGTAAAACAATGTGAGGGCAGAATATCAGATATACAATACAGGGTTGTGACTGGTGATCATCAAATTAAAGACTTCTTAATAATACTAAGGGACCACAAAAATTAATTCAACATCTGATAGATTATGCAAAGAAGACAAATATAAGATGCATTGGAATAAATGGAGAGTCAGAAGATATAAAGGGCATAAAAAAACCTGTTCACAGAAATAATAGCCGTAAACATTCCAAGCATTGAAAAAGAATTTAACATACAGTAAGTGAGGCATATGGAATTCTAAATAGTCGTGATCAGGGGTTAAAAAACACAGCAAGGCATATACTAACCATGATTCCAGAAACTGAGCATGGGAACAGAATAATAAAAGCTGTTTAAAAAGAGAAAGAAAAAAATCTGTCAAGGAAATCCCATCAAAACTCCATTGTAAGGGCTGGACAAATAGCTCAAGAGATTAAAGAACTTGCTTAGGCAGAGCACAGTGGCCAGGGTTTGATCCCTGACATGCCATGCCAGCTCCACCCCCAGGGCCTGCTGAGATGGGGATTGAGATTGGGCATAGTGGTGTACACCTGTAATCCCAGAATTTAGGAGACTGAAAACAGGAGAATGACTAGGAGTCCAATCTATGTAGTGAGACCCTGTAGACGCTGTACTAAATACATAAAAAAACTTCATCATAATTCTCAACTCAAGTCTTTATGACAAACAGAGGATGGATGAAATACTTCAAGCACTAAAAGAAAAAAACAACCAAAACAGATTGATCTACAGTGCAAATTTATCTTTCAAAATTGATGGAAAATAAGATACTGTTAAGACAAATAATGCCTGAAGAAATTGATAAGCATCTAATTAGCACTCCAAAATGTTCTGATGCACATACAAAAAAAGACAACAATTTCATGAATCTCTATAGGATGAATCCACCAGGCAGAATAAGCAATTAAACAGAATATGAATAAAAAGGAACAATCAATAGGAAAATAATAAGACAAGGATAAATCAATGAATATCTGTTATATTCATTAACAAGAATAATCTCAATTCATTAATAAAATGAAAAAGATTGGCAGAGGTCAGCGTTTTTGGTAGCTCACAGGTTGCAGCTGCAGGAGTAGATATTCTATTTTCACAGGTAGAGACTGAATGAGAAAAAAATGAGTGGAACCTTAAAATAGGTGCTGTGCTTGTGGAACAATACCAGTTTATTTATTTACTTTTTCCATAAATTTATTGAGAAAAAAAAGCAATGAGACAGTTTCAAACCACATTGGTAGGACAGTTTCTATAATTAACACATTACATACATTCTTCCTACAGGTTAATTGCTGTACAAGATGCGGACATGATATCCTATTTAAAAACACCATTAGAACAAATCCCTCTATTCATTAAGAGAATGTAACTGTATATCTATCCTAACAATTTTGAATACACAGATACAAAATGGACATACATCTCTATACCCTTTTTTTGTTAAGTTCTATTGTTTGAATATTATAGCTGTGTAAACTCAGCAAAATATTCTAAAAGAGTCCAGTAGCCCATAATAGTATTGGGTCTTCCGCTTGACTGGCTATGTCAGAAAATGTTGACCTGAGTCCCCCACAGCTCAACATAACAGCATGGCTTTACTTCTTATATTTTGTTTTTATACTTTTCTGCTGGATGGTTAAGACCAAGGTAAATCAGGACCTATGCAACAAGAGTTGTAGCTTTTGGGTCTGATAAGGTCAGTGAAATGCCCTCAGGATTTATCCTGAGATCCTGTACCTCAGATTGTAGAAGCTTTGTCAGTGTCAGCCATGTGGATGAGTCACGGCTATTGCTTGGCCAATGTGCTTTCTGTGAAAGCCCGAGAGAATCTTTTCTCCCCATGTGACTCTCCTTAGGCACACTCTAAATCATCAATCACTTTCCTCTTTGGCCCCATAATCTCCTTGACCAGAAAATTTGAGACACTACTGAGTTACATGACATTACAGTACAAGTTCTCATATGTCCTGAGTCTTAATTGACCTTGGAAGGCTAGGGCCAAAATGTTGGCTTTCCTTGCGGCCCTCCTTTTTCTCTAATTTTGGTCTGCAAACTTGGGTTGTGAAGCATCCAGAAGAGAAGCTTATTGTTATTACCATACAACCTCGACTGTTAAGCTTAACCTCACTATCTGTCTGAATATCAAACATCTTAGGCATAACATGGAACAGGTATTTTTTTTATCAAGTACTGATATGTTGAACTTTAAGTCGCTACAGAATATGATGAAAAAACATTTAAAAATTAGAATATATTTTTTAAAATAGGCAAAAATAATTATATACTTCTTATGTTTAAACATAAGTCCAAAAATCTAATCATATACAACCTTGAAGCAGAACAGTCCCACAACATTCTTTTCCTGTCTCTTGATTTCATTCACCACCCCCTTCTTTCTGAACAATCATCTACCCAAGAGACAGCACAGCACCAACTGGCATATCTTGACTAGCAGCTCATATCCAGAAGACCAGAATGACAGGGACTCCAAGCATGAAACTACTATTACAGATTACCATCTTCAGTGCAGTTGCTTATACCACAGGTATCAGTATATATAGTTAGTCAGGGTGAGAATCTTTCCAAATAGCTGCTAGATTCAAAAATCTTTGGGAGATTCTCAGGATCATTGCCTTGCCCATCTTGTATATATAGCCGTAAGGCTTCACATTGTAATGATTCCTAGTGCTGCTCCTTTTCCTCTCTTGATTAGGTGGTCCTCGAGATCCTGCTTTCCTTTTACTTGTATTATAACTTTCTATTTGTATTTATTCTTTTGGTTCTTGTAATAGGGAAACTATACAATATTTACACATGTGTGTCTGATTTATTTTACTTATGAGTATATCTTCAAGTGGCATCAACTTCAATATATAGGCTTCGAGTTTATCATTTTTAATAGTTGAATAATACTCCATTGTGTAAAAATACCATATCTTTTGCAACCATTCCTCAGGTGATGGGCATCTTGGTTGTTTCCAAGATTTGGCTATTACAAATTGTGTTGCTATAAACATAGGAACATGTATGTTCCTCTGATATGATGTTTTCAGATCCTCCGGGAAAATCACAGTAGAAGAATAGCTGGTTTAAGTGGGATTTCCAGTCCAGCTTTTCAAGGAGTCTCCACACTGATTTCCATAATGGTTGCACCAGTCTACATTCCCACCAACAGTGGAGAAGAGTTCCTTTTTCCCCACAGCCTCTCCAACATTTGTTGTTAGGTGATTAATTTATAATAGCCATTCTTTCTGGGGTGAGATGATATCTCAATGTTGTTTTAATTTATAGTCTCTGCTTTAATGTTTACATCTTTAGTCCATTTTGACTTTAGTTTAGTGCATGGTGACAGACCTGGGTTAAGTTTGATTTTTCGACACGTAGAGAGCCAGTTTTTCCAGCACCATTTGTTAAAGAGACTATCTTTCTTCCAGTGAGGATGTTTGGCCCCTTTGTCAAAGACAAGATGGCTGAGTGTGTTCGGAGGGGCTTCAGCGTCTTCTAATCTATTCCATTGATCCTCAGGTCTATTTTG
>NW_004524584.1:9649579-9655366 GCF_000260255.1 Octodon degus | reverse complement strand
TAAAGAAGAAATGTGACAGTTTCTACAATTAAATGATAACACAAATATGATAGAAGAGAACTTATGTGGTGTAATGATTGCATTCTTATGAAGGAAATGTATAGCATTAAATTCTCACATCAGAAAAAGAATGCAAGGTCAAATAAGTAACTTAATGTTGAATCAAAAGCAAGCTAAACTCCAAATATGTATGAGGAAAACAATAATAAATACCAGAGCAGATATTAAGGCAACTGTGGCTAAGAAAACAATAGAAAGATTCAATTAGTTGAAGAATTTGTTCTTTCAAAGATTAAGTAAAATAAACAAACCCTTAGCAATCCTATTTTTGAAAAAGAAAGAGGAAAGCAAAAAACAAAACCTATCCAATTAGGAAAGAAAAGGTTGAAATAACAATGAACCCTGAAGAAATTTAGGAGATCGTCAATATCTTTTTAGAGAAGCTGTACTCCAATAACATGGAAAACTCAGGAGTAAACAGATCTCTGGATACATTTGAGTTACCAAAAGTGAATTAACCACCCTGCAGCAGTCAGTGATATGGAAGAAGTAATTTAAAAATCTACCAGGAAAGAAAACCTAAGGTAGTGTTGGATTCACTATTGAATTCTTAAGAAATTTAGTGAAAATCTAATATCACCAGTCCTTAAATTCTTTAATGAACTTGAAAGGAAAGTGATGTCCCCAAAGTCGCTCCTGGAAACAAGCATTTTTATGGTACCAAAACCAAAGAAATATCCAACAACAAAGAGATCTAATACCAATTTCCTCAATGAACATGGATACAAAGATCTTAATAAAATACTGGCAAACAAATGCAGCAAACTGTCTAAAGATTATACACCAGTCCCAAGTAGGATTCATTCCAATGACATAGGCATAGTTCAACATATACAACTCAATAAATGTAATACACCACATTAATAGAACTGGGACAAAAATGACATGATCATTTCATAGATACATAGAAATTCACTTGACAAAGTTCAGCTCTTATTCATAATGGAAAAAAGCCTACAAAAAATTAAAATAGAGGGTCTTTATCTGAATCTGATAAAAAGCCATCTATGACAAAAAAATTCATATTAAATGGTCAATAACTAAAGGCTTTCGCACTAAAATTGGGAACAAGACAAGGATATTGACTGTCAGTATCAGAAGTGAATCATAATACATTTCTGGAAAGGTTATCCAGTGCAATTAGACAAGATAAAGAAATAGAGTGAATATGACTAGTGTTATAGTTTGTGTCTAGACATGACCCTTCCCAAGTTTTATGTAGTCATAGAGTTTTTCCATGGTAGCTGAATCTAGACTGTCTGATTGATTCATAGTGCAATGCTGGGATTAAGGGGGGGTGATTTCTGGGTCAGTCCACTGATTAGATTGGCATTGCCTTAGTCACAGTAGGCTGGACACAATATAGGGGACAAAAGAGGCTTGTTTTTCACTCTCTTATTGCTTTTGCTATTGTCTACTACCATGAACTCTTGACTCTCTGCCCTCTGCTATGTGCCATTCTTTTTGAAACCAGCAGATTATGGTCAGAAATTTCTACAAACAGTATAATAAATAAACCTTTCCCCCTTTAAGTTTTTGACAGTCAGGGTATTTTGTTTCAGCAATGAGAGGAACATAACTAAGACAGGTAGAAAAGGAAGAAGTTAGATTATCATTTGCTGATGACATGATATTCCACATAGATGACCACAAAAACTTCCTGGGATTAATAACCAAATTCAGTCAAATAGCAGAATACAAAATCACCACTCAAAAATCAATAACATTGCTTTACATTAATAACAACTCATTGAGAGAGAAATTAGAGAAACAATACCTTCCAAATAGTATCCAGAAGAATAAAATACTTAGGAATTAGTCTAACAAAGGAAGTGAAAGATTTACACATTGAAAATTACAGTACTCTGAAAAATGATATCAGAAAGTGGAAAATATTACCTGTTCTCCAATAGCCATAACAAATATAGTGAAAAGGACTCTACTTTCAAAGCTGTTACACAGGTTTAATTCAACTCACTTCATAATATCAATAGCATACCTCAGATCTAGAGATACAGATCTAGAGAATGCAATCCCAAAATTCACATGGAAACAGAAAAGAACTAGAATAGCAGAAGCACATCTGAGTAACAAGGCCAAGGCAAGGGACATCACAGTTCTCAGTATAAAGATATACTGCAAAGCTACCATGATAAAAGAAAAAATCATCATGGTACTGGGGAAAAAACTGACTTGACTACTAGTGAAACAATAGTAAATGCAGACACTACTGCCAGCACACTTGGCTACCTAATCTTTCACATCATCACTGGAAGAAAGATAGACTGTACAATAAATGGTGCTAGGAAAAGTGGTTTTTTTTTAACATGCCAAATATTGGATCTAGACCAAATTTTTCACCATGGACTAAACTAAAATTAAACATTTAAATATTGAAACATTTAATGTTTTAATTTAATGGATCAAACATTTAAATATTAAAACAGAAACACTAAACTAAAAGAAGATAGAATAGGTAAAACACTTGAAGACATAGGTGTAGGCAAAGACTCCATGGACAAAACCCTGATTGTGCAGGAATTATTTCAAAGAATCAATAAGTGGGATCACAGTAAATTAAAAAGGTTTTACACAGCAAAAAATAAAAATAAATAAAAGGACAAAGAAAACAAACCAATAGTGTGAGGAGACAACCCAAAGAATGGGGGAAAATTATCAGAATATACAGAGCTAAAAAATATCAGACACCCAAATTTAAAGCCCCAATTTTAAAATGTGCATCTGTAATGAACAGACACTTTTCAGATGAAGTACAAATAGCAAATAAATATATCAAAAAATGCTTTTAACATCACTGTTTCATTTAAGAAATATGTATTAACATAAGACTGAGATTCTCATCTCACTCAAGAAAGAAGGGCTATCATAATAAAATCAACAAATTATTAATGCTCATGAGGCTGTGGGGGAAAAAATTCTTCCCCATTGCCAGTATGAGTGCAATTTGATACAACCACTATGGCTGTTAGTATGCAGATTCCTCAAGAGACTAAAAGTAGGGGGTCTATTTTACCCAACATTCTATTCCTAGATATATTCCTGAATGAGTTAAAATCATCATAGCACATTGATATATACATACACATATTGTAGCAGCACAATGTATAATAGCTAAGTCTTGGAAACATCCTATATGTTTGCTAACAGATGAAAAAATGTATTTATATACAATGAATGATTACTGTGTAATAAAGAGTGATAAAACTGAGTCAGTGGTATGAAAAGCAATGTATCTTGAGACCATAATTTTAAGAGAAATAAATTGTACATATAAGTTTAAATATTGCTTTGTTTATCTTGTGTGAGAAAACCTTAAGGATAGATATTTGGAAATAGGAAGAACACGTTTAAATAGGAATAAGAGTAAGGGAAGGAGGTGAAAAAAAAGACAACAGAGGTAAAATTGGAAAACAAAGCTTTTTGTATATGAGGAGGGGAAAAAGTGTTCAAAGGGGGGTAGGCAAATAGGAAAAAAAGAACATTCAAGATGTATCATTGGGCCAACCTAATAGCTCAGCAGATCAAAGCACCTACAAGCAGGCACAGGGGCTAGGGGTGCAATCCCCAGGTCTGCAGTGCTAGCCCTTCCCCCAGGGCATGCTGAGATGGCAATTGAGACTGGGCATGGTACCACATGCCTGTAATCCCAGCTCTTGGGAGGCTGTAAACAGGTGAATCACTGAGTCTGATCTAGTAGTAAGACCCTGAACACCCGGTAGGTCCTTCCTAAAATACAAAAAAAAAAATGTATCATGTACAGATACTAATTCCTTATGATGAATATGATAAATATGTATAACAAATATGTACTAATAAAAAATACAGTTTAAAAAGGAGTAAAGAGCTGGCAAGATAGCTCAGCAGACCAAGTGACTGCTTAGCAGTGCAGTTCTGCTTTCTAATGTGGCATCCCTCCCTTGTCTTGCCATTTCAAATACTGCTGCCAGTTCCTTTATGAAGTGGGGGTAACATCCTACCATGGCTAATATCAGGGACAGAGGAATCTAGGCCCATGAATGATATCTTCAACCTCCCTCAACCCCCAATCATCTATAATAAACAGTTAGACCTCCCAATCATTCCCCAGTGTAAGTCTGTCTATTTCTCTGAGAGATGTAGTACCTGCCAATCAAACATTTCACATTATCAGACCATCTCATGGTATCATTACCTTGAATCCCTGAACCCAGCCCTGTGATTGGATCAGTCACAGGCCTGTAGCTCTTATATAAGCAGCACTCCCCTAATACTATGCCCACTAGTCTTAGAAACTCCCTCTGTATTGACTACCCTATGCTGCCACATAGGTCCTGTTAAAATAAAGACTTACTCCAGTGGTTCTGTTAATCTGATTGTGTTTTAATGCTCAGGTAGTCAGCTATTCAGGTGAGTAGTACTTGTTCAGCTACTCAGGATTTTTATCAGACAGAAAAAAAGCAATAAACACTAGAGACTCTTAGCCCTGAGAATACCCAGAGCATAGAAGCCAGCAAAGATCAGCAACAGAGACCAACACCCAGAAAAGTCAATGGACTGTGTGTGGCAGAATCAAAGATGCTAGCACAGCAGCACTTTACTAATTCAGGACTTCCATCAGAATCAAACAAAAGAACCCTCAACAAATTGGCAACAAGGTCATCTATAAAAAACCTACAGCTAACAACCTTCTCACTGCTGAAAAACTGAATGCTTCTTCCTTAACTTCAGGATCAAAGCAAATATGACCATTCTCACTACATTTATTCATCTTAGTAGTGGAAGTTATAAAAAGAAAATTAGATTAAAGGCATACAAATGAGAGGAAGAAATAAAACTCTCCCTATTTGCAGATGACCTAGTTGTCTGCAGGAAAACTCAGACTCTACAAAACAAAGCTTCTAGAAATAAAAAGTGAATTCAAAAGTTACAGCAAACAAAGTTAATGGAAAAAATATCAATAACATTTTTGTGTACTAACAATGAACATGTGAAAATTCAAACTAAAAGCATAGTATCATTTATAACTATCCCAAATAAAATTAAATACTCAGGTGTAAATATAAAAATGTGCAGTATTTGTATGTATAGAATACTGATGTTTTTAAAAAATCATAGAAACCAAAATAAATGAAGAGACATTTGGGAAGTGAGGGACTCAAATAGTGAAATCAGTTGTCCCCAAACTGGTTTTCACATTTCAATACTTTTCAAATCTCAGGCAAATATTTATAGACAGAAATAAATTTATTGCAAATACATAGACAATGCTATAACAAAACAATCTTAAAAAGAAAAATATTAAAAACTGTCTACCAAATTTCAATGCCTACTATACAGTAATAAAAGTAGTATGGTATTAGCATCACAGATTAGTGAATGAGAATAGAGAATTCATGCAGGTATAGTGTGCTGATTTTTCTCTATAGTGAAAGAAAAATTTAATGATGAAATTTCAACAAACTGTCTTGCAGAAGTTGGACACATATACCCAAAAGTAAACCCTGAGTGATGCGCACAGTGGTGTATGTCTATAATGTGAGCTATTCTGAAGACTGAAGGAGAACTACATGTTTGAGACCAGCCTGGGCAACCTAGTGAGACTTTATCTCAAAGGGATGGGGATATAGCTCAGCACTTCTTCAGTCTAATTCTTAGTACAGAGAGAGAGAGAGAGAGAGAGAGAGAGAGAGAGAGAGAGAGAGAGAGAGAGACAGAGAGACAGAGAGA
>NW_004524584.1:9645626-9649472 GCF_000260255.1 Octodon degus | reverse complement strand
AGAGACAGAGACAGAGACAGACAGAGAGAGACAGAGAGAAAGAGACAGAGAGAGAGAGAAACTAATTCAAAAGAGATCATAAGCATAAGGTATAAAACAATAAAACTTTTCAGAAGTAGGAGAAAAAAATTCAATACCAAGAGCTAGGTGAAGAGTTCTTAGACATAATTTTAAAAACATGACCCATAAAAGGAGAAAATGATTGACTGAACTTTAACAAAATTAAATTAAAAACCATTTTTCTAAAAGACCTTTTGTACAAGAAACAAAAGCTGCAGAGTAGGAAAAAGTGTTACAAACCACATATTTGACAAGTAACTTATATTTAGAATATGTGAAGTTTCAAAATTCAACAGTTAAAATAATCAAAACAAAAAAACCCACCCCAATCAAATTAGAAAACAGGCAAAAGATACAAACAGGGAGAGAAAATGGCCACCTATGGGGTGACAGCAAGAGTACCTTGGAGCTAGTGCTGAAAAAGAGCAGATATCCTGAGGTGAGGATTGAAAATTAAAGTCCGGCATGGAAGGATAAATGAAAAGAAGTCTAGCTGAACTGAAATCCTTTGATAGGAGATGTGAGGGGAAATTAGACCATTCCTGGATCACAGCGCCCTACCCCACAACCCAGACACAGTGTACCTATCATTTTGGTAGTGGACAGGGCTGAGGAAAGAATCCAACCTTCACTGACAGCCCAACTGACTGGATAGATTCATAACCACTCTAACATAGATACCAGACACTGACTGTGAGCCATATGCAACCCGAGAAATGAGAGAAAATGCAAGTGCAAGTGTTAAAGGACTGTGTTTAGTTGTCCCCCCAAAGCCTCATGCAGTTGTGGTGCAGCTTCTGGTGTTTGTGATTGATTCTTGAACCAACACAGGGATTGTGGGTGTGAGTGCTGCACCCTGGACCAGGGGCAGGTGATCTACATTACAATGTGAGTAGGAGAAAAAGACTTGAGAGCTGCCTGAGCTGCTGTCCCTACCTTTGCTCTTTGCTCTTTGCCACCACCATGAATGCTGCTCCCTGCCATCTGCCACTCTGCCTTGGAGCCAGCTGAGTATGCACTGTGTAGTGGTTAATACATTATGTCAACTTGAGTTTACAACTTTAGTGAAGTGACTCAGTAGAGAGCCAAGGTTGATACTTTGTAAACAACCTCATCCTGTGCAAGAGGAGGACATGGACATTGTGTAGTTCTACTCCCCTTCGCTGGGGCATGCAGGGCCCATCCTAAGGTGTGGAGGGCCCTCCCTAGAGTGACTCAGTACTTAAGGCTGTATAAAGAGGACTGAGGAAAGATAGGGGTCCCACTTCCTCTGAGGAGCTCTGGCCTTTGCAGTCAACATGGAAGGAAGAGAGGCTTTCTAGACACTGAAGCTGCTACTTTTCTTTTTGCTCTTGTTGTTTTCCACCACCAGGAACTGCTGCTCTCTGCCATGTGCTACTTTGCCTTGGTGCCAGCTGAGTATAGACTGAAACCTCCAGTAACTGTGGGCTAAATAAGTCTTTCCTTCCTTAATTCTTGGTGTTGGGTGTTTGTCCCAGCAATGATAGAAGATTAACTGAGATAGCAAAGTGGAACAAACCTCCATGCACCCACATCTTGCAAGCAATGGTTCTCAGTATGAGACTCAGTACAGCTGCGTAAAATGAGAGGGCTTGTTTGGCATAGACATAAAAAAATGAGCTGCCATTACCCAGACATAAAACAGAAATGCAGTGTGTAGAACATTCAGCATACTACTCACAATTGCCAGCAGGCTCCCTCAGGGACCCCTCACTCCTCTTAGCTAGGGACTGCAGAGGACAAGGAAAACTGGACTTGCAACAAATACTTGGAGCAAAATCAAGCAGAATTGATTTGTGAGTGACTCAGCAGAACCAGAAAGAGTGAGTTTTCTCCTCTTGTTTATCCAATAACTGGAAAGGTCTCAAATGGCATGATCTTTGCACACTGTCTCAGTCTGACTAACTGGGATCTACAGCTGAGCCTGAAGCCAGCACTAGCTCCTGCAGGTGAAGCTAAGACAGATACATATCTGTAGGGAGAGAGATGACTGTCTCAAACTCTTTCATCACTTCTCCATTACCCCACCTATAAATATAATTCCAACAGCATCTGACCTCCCACCTATTTTTCACCTATTGACATTTCTCTTAACTACCTCTTTACCTACTTGACATACACACTTCCTTTTCCCCTTCTTCTTTCCTTCCCCTCATTTCTACATTCCAAGTGAACCAAAAGTAGAAATATAATATATTCTGTACAGTAACCTTTTCATCAGACAATAACCAGGGAAAGCCTGTAGAAGGAAGACATGCACATATCTATGACAATTATCCCCCAAATCAATTAAAGCAATTATATGCATTGAGGCCTGAGGTGGATCACACCAGGAGCACAGCTTGCAGGCAAGACAGATGTTTTGAGAGAGCACAAACCCTCATGAATTGTAACAGGCAATTGCCTAGTCTATGAGGAGAAAATACCTGAGTGATACCAATCCAACTAACTCCAGTGTCAAAAGAACTATGTGAATGTTCTGAGATAATGCTCTAAAAACTGCATGAAAAATCGTAATTTTATTTTTAATACCATTTTTATTTTGGTTGATGTAATTAGTATTTCTTTGCTTCTTGCTTTGATTTAGGTCATCTTGATTGTTTTTGTTCTGTCCTCATTTTTTAATTCTTTTTGTCATTTTAATTGCTTTTTCTTTCCTTTTGGGTCTGACTTTTTTATTGCTTACATTTAACTTTATTTTTTATGTTGTTCCCCTTTGACTTTATCCCTCTTCTAGTGCTTTTCTCTTCCATTTTTTACTCTCCTCACTCACTATTCTTTTTTCTTCTTTTTTTACTCATTAGCTCACTGCTTGCCTTCTCCCTAATCCTCTCTATCTAATGACATAAAATTAACAGAGGCCTATCTAAGTGTGTTAGAAGATTAAAAGTAATCAGTGCTAAAAATTAAACAGTACCATTCAAAAGCATGTTAGGGTAACCCTTAACAAAACTGGATTTAGAGAAATAAAGAAAATTGACTACAAATATATCAACAGGTTCTAGTAATCTCATAACTTCAGTCTTTAAATATATCCCAACAAATGCATAACTTTTCATGCAAACAAATACCATCTCCAAACCCCTCATCACTTCACTCCCTCTTTTTTTACATTCCAAATATAGTTTATTTCTTCCAAGCAGAAAAAATTTTCCTTTGCAGAAATGCTTAACATTTACATATTAAATTTGTGTGTCTTTTATTTTCTTTTTCTTTTTTTTTGTGGTCTAGTATATGGTCTACTTGATTTTTTAATTTTTTTTCCATAATTTTATTGAGAAACAAATAGCAATGAGGTAGTTTCAAACCAAACTGGTAGGACAGTTTCAATAATTAACACATTACATACATTCTTCGTAGGGGTTAATTGCTGTACAAGATGTGGACATGATATCCTATTTATGAACTCTAATAGAACAAATCCTTCTATGCGTTAAGAGAATGTAACTATATATCTATTCTAACCATTTTGAATACACAGATGCAAAATGGACATTCATCTGTATACCCTTTTTTCTTTCATTCTGTTATTTGAATATTATAGATGTGTTAACACAGCAAAATATTCTAAAAGAGTCCAGTAGTCCATATAGTATTGGGTATTCTGCTTCACTGGCAATATCAGAAATTATTGACCTGAGTCCCCTACAGCTCAACATAACAGCATGGATTTAAATCTTATACTTCGTTTTTATACTTTTCTGCTGGATGGTTAAGACCAAGGTAAAGCAGGACCTATGTAACAAGAGTTGTATCTTTTGAGTC
>NW_004524584.1:9644696-9645526 GCF_000260255.1 Octodon degus | reverse complement strand
AACACATTGCATACATTCTTCCTAGTGGTTAATTGCTGTACAAGATGCGGACATGATATCCTATTTACAAACTCTATTAGAACAAATCCCTCTATGCATTAAGGGAATGTAACTATATATCTATTCTAACCATTTTGAATACACAGATGCAAAATGGACATTCATTTGTATACCCTTTTTTCTTTCACTCTGTTATTTGAATATTATAGATGTGTTAAATCAGCAAAATATTCTAAAAGAGTCCAGTAGTCCATATAGTATCAGGTCTTCTACTTCACTGGCAATATCAGAAATTGTTGCCCTGAGTCCCCTACAGCTCAACATAACAGCATGGCTTTAAACCTTACACTTCGTTTTTATACTTTTCTGCTGGATGGTTAGGACCAATGTAAAGCAAGACTTATGCAACAAGAGTTGTAGCTTTTGGGTCTAATAAGGTCAGTGAAATCCCCTCAGGATTTATCCTGAGACCCTGTACTTCAGATTGTAGATCCTTTGTTAGTGTTAGCCATGTGGATGAGTCGCAGCCATTGCTTGGCCAATGTGTTCTCTGTGAAAGCCTGAGAGAATGTTTTATCTCCATGTGACTCTCCTTAGGCATGCTCTACATCATCGATCAATTTCCTCCTTGGCCCAATAGTCTCCTTGACTAGAAATTTTAGGAAACTACTGAGTTACATGATGTTACTGTACAAGTTCTCATATGTCCCAAGTCTTAATTCACATGGGAAGGCTAGGGCCAAAATGCTGGCTTTACTTGTGGCCCTCCTTTTTCTCTAATTTTGGTCTGCAAACTTAGGTTGTTAACCCTCCAGAAGAGAAGTTTATTG
>NW_004524584.1:9639321-9640637 GCF_000260255.1 Octodon degus | reverse complement strand
GGTTTCCAACAGCAGTGGAGAAGAGTTCCTTTTTCCCCACAGCCTCTCCAACATTTGTTGTTGGGTCATTTCTTTATGATGGCCATTCTTTCTGGGGTGAGATGATATCTCAGTGTTGTTTTAATCTGCGTTTCACTGACGGCTAGTGATGTGGAGCATTTTTTCATATATTTATTTGCTTTTTTAAATTTTATCCTCTGCGAACTGTGAGGATAAAATGCCCTCCCCAATGCCCATTTCTGGGCTGGGTTTTTAATTTTGAGGCCCTAGTGTGTTTTAGATCTTTATAAATTCTAGAAAGCAGACCTTTGTCTGAGTACTTATTTGTCATGATTTTTTCCAACTTTGTGGGTTGTTTTTTTTACTTTGTTGGTAATTGCTTTTGACATGAAAAAACTTCTCAGTAAGAGGCGGTCCCAGTTGTTAAATGTTTTAAGGGTTTCCTGTGCGATTTGATTTTTGTTCATGAACTCTTTACCTACACCTATGTCTTTGAGAGTTCCTCCCACTTTCTCTTCCAAGAGATTCAGTGACTCTGTTTTAATGTTTAGATCTTTAATTCTTTTGACTTTAGTTAAGTGCATGGTGACAGACCTGGGTCAGGTTTTAGTTTTTGGAATGTAGAGAGCCAGTTTTTCCAGCACAATTTGTTAAAGAGGTTATCTTTCTTCCAGTGAGTATGTTTGTCCCCTTTGTCAAAGATAAGGTGGCTGAGTGTGTTCGTAGGGACTTCAGCGTCTTATAATCTACTCCATTGATCCACAGGTCTATTTCATTGCCAGTGCCATGCTGATTTTATCACAGTAGCCTTGTAGTATAATTTCAAGTCAGGAATTGTAATGTTTCCTGCTTTGTCTTTATTGCCCAGTATTGCCTTTGCTATTCTAGGTCTTTTCTGGTTCCAAATTAATTTTAGGACTGATTTCTCTAGCTCTGTGAGGTATGTTGGTGGTAGTTAGATTGGGATTGCATTAAATCTGTACAGCAATATTGGGAGTATGGCCATCTTCAAAATATTGGTTCTTCCTATACAGGAGCATGGAATAGCCTTCCATTTGTGAAATCCTCTACGATCATTTTTTCAGATTATTTTAATTTTCCTTGAAAAGATCTTTGATTTATTTAGTTAGATTAATTCCAAGGTATTTCATTTTCCTCATTGCTATTGTAAAAGGTATTGTTTGTATAATTTCCCTCTGAGTGCGTTTGTTATCTGTGTGGAGTAATGCTCTTGACTTTTGGGTATTGACTTTGTAACCTGCAATGCTACTGAATTTCTGTATTAATTCTAGTAGCTATTTGGTGGAGTTCTTTGG
>NW_004524584.1:9637277-9638620 GCF_000260255.1 Octodon degus | reverse complement strand
TTCTGTAAATGTCTTGTAGAATTCAGCTGTGAATCCATCCAGACCTGGACTTTTCCTTTTCGGTAGGTTTTGCATTGCATCTCATATTTCACTGGATGTTTTTGGGTATTGATATATCTTGGCGTTCCTGTTGTGGTAATTTGTACCTTTCTAGGAATCTGTCCATTTTTCTGTGTCTTCTATTCTGTGAGAGTAAAGATTCTCAAAGTAGCTACTGATGATCTTCTGAATTTCCACCGGGTCTGTGGTAATTACACCGTTTTCATTCTTTATTGCTTGTAGTTGAATTTTTTCTTTCCTCTTTTTGATGAGGTTACCTAGGGGCTTATCAATTTTATTTAATCTTTCAAAGAAACATCTATTTGCTTTTTTAATTCTTTGAATTGTTTTCTTTGTCTCAATTGAATTAATTTCTGCTCTAATCTTTATTATTTCTTCCAGGCTTTGTGCTGTCTTTTAGGTTTGCTCTTCTTTTTCTAGTTGTTAAAGGTGCCGCTAGGGTATTTATTTGTTCCCGTTCTGTTTTCATAACATGTGAGTTCACAGCTATGATTTTTCCTCTGAGAACTGTATTCATCTTATCCCATAAATTACAATAATTTGTCTTTTAATGTTCCTTGAATTGTATATGTTGTTGAATTTCTTGTTTAATTTCATCTGTGACCCATTGGTTGCTAAGTAGGCTGTTGTTTAATTTCCATGCATTTAGGGATTTTTTCTGGTTTCTTTTGTCATTTATTTCTAGTTTCATTGCACTATAGTCAGATAATATGCATGGGATAATTTCTGTTTTCTTGCATATACTTAAGGATGACCTATAAACCAGTATATGATCTATTTTACGAAATGACACATGTGTAGCTGAAACAAATGTGTATTCAGCTGTATTTGGGTAGAATACTCTGTATATGTCTACCAAGTACATTTGTTTCAAGTGCTGGTTCAGTTCTGTTATTTTTTTGCTAAATTTTCCTCTGGTTGACCTATGTTTTGGGCATAAAGGGGTGTTAAGTTCTCCTGTTAAGATTGTGGTATTGGATATTAGATTTTCATGTCCATTAAGACTTGTTTTGCATAGTTGGGTGATCCCGTGTTTGGTGCATACATATTTATGAGTGTTACCTCTTGCTCTTGAATTTTTCCCCTAGACAGTATCTACTGGAGTTCTTTCTTTTGCTTGAACATTCTTGGTTTCAAGTTGAGACTGTCTGAGAATAGGATTGCTACCCCTGCTTTTTTCTGAGGTGCTGAGACATGTAACATTGTGTTCCATCCTTTGATTTTCAGCCTATGAATGTCTTTATGAGTTTAATGTGTTTCTTGTATACAGCATATTGTTGGAT
>NW_004524584.1:9633353-9635923 GCF_000260255.1 Octodon degus | reverse complement strand
ATACCTTTCTGCAGCTGTTTCTTTATTTCAGAAGCCATTGATTCATTGATTTCAGCTGTGTGATTCCCACTTTGTTCTATGTTAGTGTCCTCTGCACTTATTATGGGTGGGCTTGGATTCTGAGATTGCATTTTGTTCTTCTCATTGTCATTTTGTGTAGCACTGCCTTCTGACATTTGTTGTAGAGCTTTGGTGAAGTTATAACCTTAGCACCTACTGAAGTTCAGGTGCTGATCTACAATGTTTGGATCTATCCAGCTGTGCCTGCCTTGGGTCTGACTGCTGTACTCAGCTCCTTGTTGCTCCTGCCATTGAGAGTGAACCTGTTGTGCCACTCTTGCAAGATGTTCTGCTCCTGGACTAGCGGGGTGATTCTGTCCCGTACTCTCTCTGCACTGATTGCAGTTGCAGGGCTTCACCCCAGGTGTTTATGCCCAGCCTGAGCTGAGTCTGGAGGGGACAAGGTGGAGTATGGGGAAAAGAATCTCTCCCCACACACTTACTGGACTTGGGCTAGGACTGGATCTGGGGGTCCCCAGAATGCAGAAGAAATTCTCACTGGGTGGGCCGCGTGGAGGTAGGGGTGCTGTGGAGTTGAGGGCGTCATCCCAAGAGGGTGGAATAGGGTCTCACCGACACTGTGCCTGAGCTTGGACTGGCAGATCCTGTCTGCGCAGGGTAGCTGGAAGCTCTCCCACACACTCACCAGGCCTGGGTCAAGACTGGATCTGGAGGTCCCTAGAACGTGGCAGAAATTCTCATTTGGCAGGTGGGGTGGGGATGGGCTCCTGTGGAGTGGTGTGGAGTTCCAAGGGGGTGGAAGCGGGTCTCACCCACACTGTACCTGGGCTTGGACTGGCAGGTCCTGCCGGCACAGGGTAGCCAGAAGCTCTCCCACACACTCACCCATCACTCCCCCTTTACCCTACCTATAAATAAAATTTCAACAGAGTCTGACTTACCATCTATTTCTCACCTATTGACATCTCTCTTAACTACCTCTTTTCCAACTTGACATACCCACTTCCTTTTCCTCTTCTTCTTTCCTTCTCATTTCCACATTGCAAGTGAACCAAAAGTAGAAATATAATATATTATGCACAGAGAACTGGAAAAAGGTTAAATTATCAAAATAAGTCTTCCAGTCAGTGGAAGACCCAATACTATTATCAACTACTGTACTATTTTGGAATATTTTGCTGAGTTCACACACCTATAATATTTAAATGATGAAACTAAACCAAAAAAAGGGATACGGATGAATGATAATTTTGTATCTGTGTATTCAAAATGGTTAAGATAGATATATAGCTACATTCTCTTAATTAAATGAATAGAGGGATTTGTTTTAATAGTGTTTGTAAATAGGTTATCATGTCTGCATCTTGTACAACAAATAACCACTAGGAAGACAGTATGCAATGCGTTAATTATTGAAACTGTCCTACCAATTAGATTTGAAACTGTCTCACTGCTATTTGTTTCTCAATAAAATCATGGAAAAAATAAAATAAAAAAAGAATAAAACATAAGACAAAAAACCAAATAAGTCTTAATTTTTCTGATTGATATATGTTTTGTTCTCTTTATGCTGTTGTGAGCAGTAGAAATTATCTTCTTACAGAACAGCGAGAAGATCCTTCTCAATTAAATTAAAAGTTTGAAGTGGTAAACACTGCATCATGACAAATAAAGTCAAAACTACTGAAGAAACTGTTATACCAACAACAATCTCTCTGTATTCTATTTGACCTCAACCATCAACATATGTATGTGTATGTGTATGCATGAACAAGTGCACACACACACACACATACACACAATAAATAGATGAATAAATTAGAAAGTACATGACAAAACAACAAAAAGGCTCCACAAACTCCCAACTTTCCTAGAGTAGACCCAGAGGAACCAATGGAGAAGAAGGCAAGCATTAGATAGTTGACCTGTATGAAATCATTAAAGAGAAAAGAAACTTGGCAAGTTTAGAGAAAAAATAACCAAAAAGTAGTGGGACTATCAAACAGACAGACTAATATGGTTACAGGAGAAACAAATGGTTCAAAACAGTAATGACAAATTTACAAGAGAAATAGACTTAGTGCACCACAATAAAAAGAAATAGAGGCCCAACGTGGTGGCATATGCTTGTAATCTGAATAGTCAGGAGGCTGAGGTAAGAGGATCATTGAGAGTTAGAAACCAGCCTGGGCTACAAAGTGAGCTCAAGTTCAGCCTGGACTGCATAGCAAGACCCTTCCTCAAAAGACAGAGAGACAGACAGACAGACAGACAGACAGACAGACAGACAGAGAAATAGACTTCTGCTTCTGCCAAACAGAAATCACAGAGATAAAAAAATTTGTTTGACTTTATAAATTGCAGAAGTAATCAACATATACATAGGGTTTCAGAAATCAAGAACAGAATGGAATTATATGATAATATATTCAAAGAAATCTCAAAAATGATAAAGAACAAGAAAAATGCACTGAACATTACCAGATGATTAGACTAAGGCTAATTAGAGTTAGAGTGAAATTAGAGGACAGAACACATGTAATAAAAAA
>NW_004524584.1:9622444-9632046 GCF_000260255.1 Octodon degus | reverse complement strand
TTCCCTAAAATATAAAAAAGAGACCATATTTCAAAATTGATGAAGAATTAAGGACATTGCACAACAAAGAATGTCAAGAATATCAAACCAGAACTTCAAAAAATACTCGAGTATCCTAGAGAGACAACAAAATCCATGGGAGCAAAAAGCTAGCCATAATGAATACATCAAGTGAGGCAAGTAGTTGAACAAATTGGAAAATAAAGGAGTCAACGATCAAAAAAGAACACAGTGATGAGAATGAGCCAATTCCTGTCAGTAATAACACACTGTAAGTGATTTCATCTCCCAGTTAAAAGACGCAGATTGGCAGACCACATCCAAAAGCAAAGAGTAAATAAAATCCAAGAGGTGAAATGGATATTGCATACATACACAAGATAACTAAGATAATTGTACTACTGATTTCTATTGGTTTATTGAAAGGAACAGTTAATACCTAATCTTTTGACCAATTTTTCATGCTTATATCTGGTAATTCTGAACAACTACTTTGAAGACAACAATATGTAATATAACAACCACGGTTGAATTCCTATCTTCTGATTTTTGAAATTCTGTATTGTTTGCAATGCTTTCAATCCCTTTAAAATAAAAGAAAGAAAAAAGGAAAGCCCAATAGACTGATGCATGCAAAAAACTCATCAAATCCAAAAAGGAACTTCATAAGCTAAACATCAAAGGATATACAGGAACATAATAATCTAAATGGATGTAAATATTATGTCATAAACTCATGAGCTACTATTAATAATATAGGAAGAGGAATTTAGAGAAGGAGGGAGATGGGAGGAAAGAAGGGGTTAATAAAAAAACAAGCCATATAATGCACACAATGATGTGAATTAACCAATACCTTTTAGTAATAAATCCCTGTAAGGGATTTCACCTCCAGTGAAAAGACACAGCTTGGCAGAACCCATCAAAAAGCAAAGAGTAGGGGCTGGTGAGATGGCTCAGTGGTCTAAAGCACCTACTTAGAACAAGCTTAGCAAAGCACAGGGACCACGGTTCAATCGCCAGCACCACATGCCAGCCAGTCCCGCCCCCTGGTGGGCTGAGATGGCCACACACATAAATAAATAAATAAAATTTTTAAAAAAAGCAAAGAGTAAATAAAATTCAAAAGGTACAATGAATATTACATTGTAATATGATGATTGCAAACTGTATGTACTACCAATGTGTACTACTAATGTGTACTATTAAAAAAAAGATTAGAAACTGTGAAGCCAGGTCCAGGAGAGAGCTCAGCAGTCTAAGTGCCTGCCTGGCTAGTGCAAGGACAAGAGTTTGATCCCTTGTACCGCATGCTGTGCCACCCCCAAAACCAGGTGTGATGGCACAAGCCTATAATCTCAGTTCTGGGGGAGCTGAGACAAGAGGATCACTATAAATCTGTGCTACCTAGTGAGACATGTATCAAATAAATAAACAAAAATAAAATAAAATAGATAAATAAAAACTGTAAAGACATTCTATTTTAATTCAAAAATAAATAAAATGATGAAAAATGATATTCCATGCACAAGGACTCAAGCAGAGGTAACAATTGTATTCTCAAAGGAAATTTAAAACTAAAACTGATCAGAAGAGGCAAAAGAGGACACTAAATTACTAGTTAAGGGAGAAACTCAACAGGAAGAGATACAAATTTTAAACAAATATGACAAGATATGAAAAATCAAACAAACATCAACACAATCAGTGAGTGACCTTAATGTCTCACTTTCACAAATAGATCTTCTAAAAAGAGGCATTGAATGGGAACTGAAAATATCATGCCACAGTGATTTATGTGTGTCCATGTTTATAGCAGTGCAATGTGTCATAGCTAAATCTTGGAAATAACCCACATGCCCATCAACTGAGGAATGGATAGAAATGATGTGTTACCTTTACACAATAGAGTATTATTCAGCTAAAAAAAAGATCAAGTTGGGGCTTTTGTAGGTAAAGGGATACAACTAGAGACCATACTGGTAAGTGAAATAAATCAGACTCACATATGCAAACATCATATTGTCTCAGTGTAAGAACCTGATAGAGTAAATAAAATTTGAAAGGTATATGGGGCCAGGGAGATGGCTCAGTGGAATAAGTGCTTGCCTGGCAAGTGCAAGGGCCTGAGTTCAATTCCCAGTTCTGTAAAAAATAAAAAAAGAAAGAAAGAAAGAAAGAAAGAAAGAAAGAAAGAAAGAAAGATATAATAGAGTCTGTGAAAGGAATAGAACCTGTTCAATGGTAAGTAAAAACTGTGATGAGGAAAAGAACAAAAGGAAGAGGGGGAAATGATATATTTATGTCTACATACAGGATAGCTTGAACAATTTCATTGCTGATTACTGCTGGTCTATGGAAAGGAGCAGTTAATGCTTAAATTTTTTCATTCTCTTCTTTTCTCCAATTTTGCATGCTTATATTTGGCAATCTAAACAACTAATTTGAGGATAATATTATGCAATACAAAAACCACTGTCAAATTCCTATTATTTTGTTTAGCAAAATTCTGTATCATTTCTAATGATATTTTCTTTTTCTTTTACCATTTTCTATCCTCTTTAAAAAATTATTAAAGAAATATCAGAGCTGAGTCATATTTTTGAAGAAATTAATATAATACATAAAGTTTCTCCAAAATAGATCACATGTTAGCCAATAAAATCTGCTTAAATAAATACAAAGAAATTGAAGCCATCCCCATGTATACTATCAAAACATAGTTCAGTGAAACTAAAAAAAAAATTACAAAAGAAACTACAGAAAATTTACAAGTACTTGGATATTAAATAACACATTATTTAACTCAGTGTTCACAGAATAAATCAAGGAAGAAATTAAAGAATTACTAGAATTAAAAATTCACACCAATCCAATAAGCCGGAACCTATGGTACACAATGAAAAGACTCCTAAAGGGAAATTTATTGCTGTGTATGCTCACATTAGAAACTAGAGTTCAAATAAATGCCCTAATAATGCAGCTCAAATTGCTAGAAAACTAAGAACACTCCAACCCCAAAGCTAGTCCAAGGGGGGAAATCATAAAGATCAGAAAATTTTTAGACAAAAAAGAGAAGAAGAAAGAAAGAATCAGTGAATCAAAGATCTGGTTCCTCAAAAGAATAAGTAAAACAGAAAAATTCTTAGCCAAACGTAACAAAAGAAGGAAAGAAAAGACCTACGTCAATCCAATTAGAAATCAAAAGGAAAACAGGGCTGGGGATATAGCTCAGTGGCATAAGCACCTGCCTGGTAAGTGCAAGGTCCCAAGTTTGGTCCCCAGTATGAGGGGAAAAAAAGACAAAATCACATAGGACACTACCAAAATCCAGAAGCTCATTAGTATCTAGTATGAAAAATTATACTCCAACAAGTTGGAGAATCTTGGAGAAAATGGGCAGGTTTCTAAGCACCATAAATTAACAAAAGTGAATCAAGAAGACATAAGAAGTCTGCACAATCCAATAATGGGCAATGAAATTAAGGCAGCAATAATAAAGCCTATCAAGTAAGAAAATGGAAAACCTAATGAATTCACCATTAAATTTTACAGACATTCAGTTCTGAAACACCTTAATAAAATTGAAAGGGAAGGAGTACTTCAAAACTCATTTCTGAAAGCCAAAAGTAGATAAGAGCCCACCTAATAAAAGAAAATGACAAGCCAATCTGTTTAATAAAATGGGACCCAAAATCCTCAAGAAGACACTGGCAAATAGAATTAAACAAATCTTCATGGAGATTATATATAACAACCAAGTAGATTTCATCACAGAGTTGTAATGATGGCTCAACATCTACAGATTGATAAATGTAATAATCATATAAATAAAATGGTCTAATAATCAAATGATTGTAACAGTAGGTACAGAAAAAGATTTTGACAAAATCCAGTGCCATTCATTAAAAAAACTTAAAGAAAATAGACATAGAAGGATTTTATCTCATGCTGATAAAAACTATGATAAATCAATGAGTATCTTATTAAATGGAAAAGTCTTTTCCCACAAAACCAAGAATAAAAAAACAGGGATGCCCACTATCATCACTCCTGTTCAGTATAATACAATCTTAGCCAGAGCAAAGAGGCAAGAGAAAGAAATAAAAGGAATGCATAAAGGAAAAGAATAAGTCAAATCACTATATACAGGTGACATGATCCATTACCTAAAAGATTTCAAAAATTCTACCAAAAGACTCTACTAACAAACAAATTCAACAATGTAGCAGAATGCAAAATCAAGGTACAAAAATCAATACCATTCCTGTACAACAATAATGATACCACCAAGTAAGAATTTTGGAAAACAATATCATTCACAAAGCATCAAGAATAATTAAATATTTAGGACATAAACTAACAAAGGAAGAGAAAGACCTCTGCAACAAAAGTACTCTGAAAGGATATTGAAGGCCATCAGAAAATGGAAAATTACTATTCCCTGTTCATGGATAGGCAAAGCCAACATTAAGAAAATGACCATACTTCCAAAACTCATATATAGCTTTAATGTAATCCCAATCAAAATGTCAACAGTATTCCTCACAGAGCTAGAGAAAACTATGCTAAAATTCATTTGGAACCAGAAGAAACCCAGAATGCCAAATGTTATCCCAGGCAATAAGAGGAAAGCATCAGCATGCTGTGAAAACTTGTTAGATTGCAGGTTCTCAGCCCTATCCTAGACCTCCTCAAACAGAAATCTAGGAACTAGGACACAGAATCTGATTGAATAAGTTTCTGATTCACACTTAGAACTGAGGATCACCTTGTGTCAGACCTTTTCACAGACAGGAAGTTCATACTTAGTGTTTAAAAATGCTGTGAAAAAAAAATAAACATTAAAAAAGTGTTGTGAAGTTTAGGAAGACAGATGTCAAGTATCTACAAAGGTTTACAAGAAAAAAAAGTTGGATGCCAGGGAAGAGAATTCACACAAATATGAAGAATTGTAAGAACTATATGAAAGAGGTGATGGCTGTTTGTGCAACAATTGAGCAAAAACAAGAGAGAAAAATCTAACTTCATGATTCAGGTTGAAGAGGAGCTTCAGGGACAGTAATAAGCTCAATGTAAGATGAAATCTAAATTAGTTTTTCTCACAGGCATTTATAAGTCAGAAGAGAAACAGTATTCTGATTATGGTATTATTCTAAGCAGAACTGTATGGTGGTCTGTATGACTGTATAAGGCTGAGGAGGCAAGTTGGTACAGAAGAGACAATGTAACTTACTTTCCCATTAGTGGTGGTGCAAGGTGGCCTGGAGCCACAAGGCTGTGGTGGGAACGGGACCCAGCTTAGCGATGATGGGACCATATCACAACAGTAACTATGTTGAAACCCAGGGACAGGACCAAGAAGAAATTAGAACATGATCCCACATATGGAGAATTAGTAAGATAAATAGAATAATAAGTAGGTATGCAGAGAGGCATGTAAAGCAAAAAATGAAAAACAAATCACTATAAATGTCAGCTAGCATTAGTGTTTCCTCGAGTAAGTGGGATCTGATTCTAGAAGTGAGTTTCTTGGTGTAAAGGGCTAAGGTCAGGAATTGGACAAATGCCTGTTATGAAACCACAGCCAAGTTCTACTCATTCAGCACTGGTCTGTTTACATATGAAGAGAAGAACTGAACCTGTTCCTCCTAATGTGTATCTCACCACTAATCAAGTGATTATGAAAACCAAATTAAAGGTGATGTGTGCAGAAAAGGTTATGAAATTCAAGAGCTTCTTCAAATGCAAGGTGATGCTATTGCAATGTTTCCATTTCTAACTCTATGCCATCATGTTGGTTTAATGAGACAGGTGGTTGTTTGTGAATTGTTAGAGGGCAAAGAAAGAAAGTTCTGGAATGATACTCTTAGGATAGAGACTAAATCCAAGTAAATAATACAAGAAAAGTTCCCCTTATCTGGCCTGGATTTATACTCCCATTTTCAAAAACACCCACTCTTAAACTATTCATTCTCTTTATGCTTTTTCCCACTTCAACAATGGGAGCATTGATTTTCACTTGCAAGATGAAGCATGCACACCAATTACATCTCTCACTTACTGCAAAACAGAAAAATATCTCATAGTGAAGTACTCTCTTATTTTTCAAGACAGATGAGAAAGAAGTAGAAAGCCTAGTTTAGATTCAGACCCTTAGCTGAAACTGCTCATCAGATTGTGGATTCTGAGAACAGGAACTATGTGTGCTTTAGCCACTGTAGACACAGAAGGCAGGGTGGTCTCCAGGATATGCCTAAGCACCTACTGTCTTAGTCACTTATCTCATTGCTGAGACAAAATACTCAGTACCCAAAGATAAAGGAGGAAAGATTTATTTGGACTCACAATTTGTAAAGTGTCTCTGCCCAGAGTTGGATGGCTCCAAGGCAGGGTGGCATGGCAGAGGAGTATCACAAAGTTGCAAAGAAGCAAAGCAGCAAGCAGAAATCAACAAATGACGCCCTTCCTCTCACCTATATCTTATGTAGGCTACTGAGCCTTAGGGTACATAGCACTCACAACCAGGATGAGACACCTTTAACCCTATCATCTCACCATAAGTCAACACCACCTCACATCCTTGATGCCAGCATCACGTATCCTAGATCCAGTCACCTACAAGAAGCCCCACCTATGACTGCATGAAGTACTGATGGAACATTTGACACACGCCATAATACCTACTCACTCAGCAATTGAATACATCTTTTCCATTTGTCTGAAATTTCTATTGGTTGTCAGCTAATGTGAACAACACATTTAAGAAACAGAGTAAAATTAGAGAATCTAATGCTAAAATTTATGACAATTCCTGACATAAACCCTGTAAATTCTCTGCCAGATAGCATCTCTCTCACTCCTCTCTCCCTTTCCACATCTGCCCCATCTCTTCTTTCTTACAAATCTGATTTACTCAAGATAGCTTTAAAGCCAACTATAGTCTCCCTTGTAGACAGTGAGCCACGGCATATGAATGACCACTATAATGTAGGCAAGAGTCCAGAGACAATGTCTCTCCATGGATTAAAGCAAAAGTTAAATCTTGGTTAAAAGATACTCCTCTATTATTCATCGTTCTTTCTCATAATCTGATCATAAGGCCTAAAGATGCAATCATTTTCTTTGATTGTAGGGTGACAAGTGTGAAAATGGAGGGATCCTCAGTAGAACTGAATATTGCAGAGACAGCCTGTCCCCCAAAGGCATCTTGAGCAACTGCACCAACCTGCAGTGCCTCCTTCCGGGATTACTCTTAATTGAAAAAGGCAAACAATTTGAAATATCTGAGTTGATCTTTCTTTCATTTTCAGCTGAACATATTTATAATGGACAAAAGAAATATTTTGAGAAGACAATGGGATAGGGAGTAAGTCAAAATAGTTCTTGTGAATGATTTACTGGGAGGATAGTGGTAAAGCCAGGTTGCAAGCAAATAAGACCAATAAAGAAATTCTGGAAAGATAGTATAGAGAGGGTGATGTTTACCTGATACACCATCATTATGACACCAGTACAAAAGGCTAATGGCATTTTAAAGGCAGTAAATGATAGCCATGATTCTTGCAGGGCTGCCCAGTCTATTAACTTATGAATATTTACTGAGTTCTGTTCTGTACCCAATGTCCTTTTCTGCATCCTTTTTAATTTTTTTTATTTCTTAAAGAGAGTACAAAATAGTATTAAAACAGAAAAATTACAAGCAATACAGAATTTCACTTAACAAAATATTATGAATTTCACAGTATCTGTTGTAATGCATAGTGCTGTCTTCCAAATAATTGTTCATATTATCAGATATATGCATGCAAAATTGGAAGAAAAAATAAATATATAAGAAATGAAGAAGAAAGGACAAACAATTGGAAAAAAGGAGACAAAAATTTGAGCATTAAGTGCTCTTCTATAAACCAGCAGAAATCCACAATACAGTTATCCAATCCATCCTGCTTACATACATAGATAAGTCTCTTTCTCCCACTCCCTCTCCTGTTCTTCTCCTCAACTCCATAACTCATTCCTCTTGAATAAGTTCATTTCCTTTTCCCAGTATCCATTGTACCCTTCAGATTCCATTTTTCTCTTTTAGTTCTTACACTAAGAAGACAATACAATGTTTGCACATGTGGGTCTGATTTATTTCATTTAAGAGTATGGTCTCCAGTTGCATCCATTTACAAACAAAAGACTCAAATTTATCCTGCTTGATAGCTGAATAATAGTCCATTTGTAAAAATACAACATCTTCTTTACCCATTCATTAGTTGATAGGCATTTGGGTTTTCCCAAGATTTAGCTATGACAAGTTATGCTGCTATACACATGGCAGCATAATGTATCTCTGTGGTATGATGTTCTCAATTCTTCTGGAAAAATACCCAGGAGGAGAACAGTTGGCTTGAATGGGATCTCCAATCCTAGCTTTTTAAGGTTCCTTCTCACTGATTTCTATAGTGATTGTACCCAGCCTGCATTCCCACCAATAGTGGCAAAGTTTTCTGTGATCTGTACAGCCCCTGGAGCATTTTATTGGATGACTTCTTGATGAGAGCCATTCTTTCTGTGATGAGATGGAATCTCAGTGTCGTCTTAATTTGTATTTGTTGAATGAGCAATGGTGTTGAACTTTTTCATATATTTACTTGCCATTTGTATTTCTTCATCTGAAAGTGTATATTCATCTCAGATGCCAATTTTTGGATTGGGTCTTTGAATGGGGGTGGGCTGATTTTTAAAAATTTTTTATATTTTTTAGATAGTCTTTATTAGACGGACGGTAAACTATAATTTTTCCCAGTTTGTGGGGTTTCTTTTTATTCTATTGGAGATTTCTTTTGAGGTGTAGAATCTTTTCAAAAAGATGAGGACCCAGTTGTTGATTCTTTGAAGTATTTCTTGTGCAGTTTGGTTTTTGTTCATGAACTCTCTAACTACCCCTATGTCTTTTAAGATTTCTACTTACATTTTCCTTCAGAAGATTTACTGTTTTGTTTTAATATTTAAATCTTCGATCCATTTTGACTGTAACTTGGTGCACGGTGATAGGCATGGGTCTTATTTTAGCCTTTGGCATGTGAAAAGTCAATTTTTCTAGAACCATTTATTAAAGAGGATATGTTTCTTCCAGTGAACATGTTTGGCTGCTTTATCAAAGATAAGATGGCTGAATGTGTTTGTAGTTGTGTTTGTGTCTTCTAATTTGTTCCATTGATCCTCAGGTTTGTCTCTATGCAAGTACTATGCTGATTTTATCACAGTAGCTTTATAGAATAATTTCAGGACAGGGACTGTGATACCTCCTGCCTTTCCTTTTTTTTCCCCAGAATTTGGGTCCTTTTCTTAGCCATTCTTTGGATCTTCCCAATTTTTCACTGGTAAAAAAGGAATTTTCCTCCAAGAATCTCCAAATTTATCACCAATATCTAACAAAAGAAAGTAATATCCTAATTTACTGATAACTTCCTCTAAGATTTACTTAGCACCCTGGTTGTAATAGGCTATAGATCTATCTACAGAAGAAGAAGAAGAAGAAGAAGAAGAAGAAGAAGAAGAAGAAGAAGAAGAAGAAGAAGAAGAAGAAGAAGAAGAAGAAGAAGAAGAAG
>NW_004524584.1:9618943-9622249 GCF_000260255.1 Octodon degus | reverse complement strand
GAGGAAGAAGAAGAAGAAGAAGAAGAAGAAGAAGAAGAAGAAGAAGAAGAAGAAGAAGAAGAAGAAGAAGAAGAAGAAGAAGAAGAACTCAGCATCTTCCAGTATGGACAACAAACTTTAAAGGCTGAACAAAAACAAGATTCTAATGCTAATGTAGTCAACATAGCTAAGATTAACTATAATGATATGATGAATGCTAATTTTACTTGAATGATAACCAATGCACATAAGAAATGGCAAATATTTTTATAAAAATATCCCACTTTTTCTGTCCTTCACTTCATTCCATTGGTTTTGTAATGCCTATGATTAGCAATAAAAGCCATACAATTATTATTTTAGCATCATTCTATGCATACATACATATGCTCCAAGAAGAACAGATTAGACCAAATATCTAGCCGTTATGCCAAAAAGATGGTGCTATATGCTCTTCCTCTGCCCTGTAAGGACTCTGCTGACTCACTTACCACTTAAGATCAAAATTTTTTGTCTTCTTCCCATACATGGGAATCCTATCTGCCAGTCCTTTGCTCTATAATTATTTCAGCTTTATTGAAACATCAGAGCAATATATCTCTGATGACAAAAAAACTTTAAAAAAGCAAGACTTCCAGATGAGCAGATTATAAAAATATAACTGTTTCCCAAAAAATAAGACCTAACTGAAAAGTAATCAGCCATGAAATATCAGCCCCAACTAGCCTATCCTTGCCTTGCCTGCCACTACAGAGTGGCCACTGAGAAAGAGAATAGTGAGACATAATCTTCTGTGTGACACTGACTGTAGCCATGATAACATCACCAGTGCTTATTTTCTGGGAAACACAGCAGTACCACTTCTGTAGTGTTGCTATATGGCTGGAAATCTTATAAATGTTTTAAATACATTCGCTCCTTCATTCTTCACAGAAGAACTCTGTGGGACAGCCACTACTGTCATGCTCACATTTTAGGCAAGGACTCATAATACAGCTGGTGAATGGGAGAGGCAAGGTTTAGATCTGGGCGGTCTGAATCCAGAATCAGAGTTCCTCAATGCTACAAGCTACCTTTTGCCACCCAAGACCATTTTGAGACCTGCTGCCTGACCTCAGACTAACACCACTGTTGCTTATACTGTCTCCTCACTGGGGCCCCCGACCTAATTTTCCCTATGGTCTGCTCTGTGTGCTGGAAGGCTGAGCCCTGTAGCCAGCATCATTCAGAATGTTTCACCTTCTGGATTCTGGTTGGATTTGGCCAAAGGATGTGACTGGCAAGAAGCACAAGGATGTCAGTGTTCTATTCCTATCCTAATTCTTTTCTCATTCCTTCCTTACCTCACCACAGTTCTGGCCATGGCCACTTCCCAGAGAGCAGCTCCCATTGGGTGGCCCCCTTCACATTGCTACCATTGTCAAGGGACCCCATGACATCATTTCTCTCCTTTCTCCTTTTGGTCTAGAGGAGTCAGTTCTTCCCTCTTTGCCAACCTCTAAGGTTTTCACTTTCCCCATTTTTCAATGTCTTTGTTGGTTGTCTAAATTCTGCCTTTAAAAAAAAAAAAGTAGTTCCTTATTTAAACTCTATGCACCTAAAACTTCAAAGTATATCATCCATTTTCTGGCAAAATCTTGACCCATATATAGAAGAAAGACTCTCTTTTGATCTAGAGGAAAAGATACACCATTGTGACATTGAGATCCATATTCCTAGTATTATTCTACTGATCATGAACATATTGATGGACTTGAGACAGAGAGACCTTTAAACAATGATAACAGGGCCGATAGGTCAGGCAGATATGTAAATACATCTAAGAACAAACACATAAAATACATGAAACAAAAATTGATGGAGATATACACAAGTTGCCTTTCAGAATTATAGCTGGAGATTTTACCACACCCCTTTCAAAAATGACAGAATAAGTAAAATTTAAAAATCAGTGAAGAAATATAGGATGCAAAGAATTCCTCCACCTTCCTGTCAAACCACTGCAGTAAGATCTATATTGGGGAAACACCTACTACTGATATTTAGAGACAAAATAATCTTCAAATGCTAGCACAGTGTTATATATCAAAGTGTCAAGGATATCCTTCAACAAGGAAGATGTGAAGAGCAGAGGACTCGGAATGGCATGAAAGGAGAAACATTTTAGGAAGCACATAAAGAAGAGGCACTGCACTTAAAGACAGAGTCTGGTATGTGACTTAGGTCCTTCATATAGTTGTAAATTTCATAGTATTAAAAGACAGAATAGTGGCTCCTAGTGGAGATAATGATTAGATGGTAGATTTCAAAATTGGCAGTCATATTTTGTCAACTAATCTTGACACAACATATATTGTATTGTTTAATTTATGAAAATTCCTTAAGCTCTACCCTAATGATTTGAGCACTTTTGGAATGTGTCTTATTCTTTAACAATGAACACTTTAAAAAGACATACTCCATGAACTTCACACTTTAATTTCAGTTCTTGACTTTTCTTTCTGAACATTAGTAGAAATCAAATTAACATATGCAAAGATATTTTATATCCCATTGTTCTTGGTCATGTGTGCATATAAGGGAAACACTAACCCTCAATATAATATAGCAAATCACAAATGCCCTATAAAGAAAATAAACAGGAATTATACTGAATAAAATAGAACTTTTACAAATTTACATTTCCTGCTTGGTGGTTGGCTGGGACTATTAGCCCTAATTCTTCACCTTTCTCTCTAGCTCAGTTTTATCTATGCTATACAGTTTTGAAAAAAGCATTAACCACTAATGAGGTACATTTCCCAAGTTGTGCCTTAGGACTTGATCATGTAACTTTCTTTGGCCAGTTATATATAGGGAGGTACTACTTTCAATCCTAGGACTTCAGAGACCTCTCACATTTCTCCTTCCTCTTGAGTGTCTTTCATCACCTTAAATAAAGTGTCCTCCAGGCATCTGCTGTCCTTTCAACTCAAACCTCAAAATGAAATACAGGAAGCAGACCTGAGATATCTGGACCTTGAGCTTAAACAAGAGTCACCCCAAGAAAGCCACAGATGCCCAACCAAAGTAAATGTTTTTATGTACAAGTAAGATTTTGGTAGCTATATGTATCACAATGATAGCAAACCAATATTCTAGCCAAGGTGCATAAATACACATTGTATAAGTTGTATTGTACTATTCTGCCTAATTTCTATATGTGCAGTGTAGCTGTTTCCAGATTTTTTTTCAAAGTTTTATTGATAAACAGCAATGAGACAGTTTCAAATCAAATCGGAAGTACAGTTTCAACAAATAATACACTGCATATATTCTTCTTAATGG
>NW_004524584.1:9612586-9618558 GCF_000260255.1 Octodon degus | reverse complement strand
CCCTCAGGATTTATCCTGAGATCCTGTACCTCAGATTGTAGAACCTTTGTCAGTGCAGCCATATGGATGAGTCACGGCCATTGCTTGGTGTTTCCAGATTTTTAAATGAACAACAACAACTACTATCATTGTGGTGGTTAACTTTATGCATCACCTTGGTGCTGTACAAGGATGCCCAGATAACTGGTTAAACAATTCTACATGCATCTGTGAGAGTGTTTCTGGAAGAGATTAGCACCAGAGTCAGTAGACTGAGTAAGATCTTTCCTTACCATCATGGTCTGGAAGCAGCAATCCTTTGCTCTTTCTCTAAGACAGCCATCTTTTCCTGTCTTTAGACATTTGAGGTGCTGGTTGTCAGGCCTGTGGGCTCAGATCAACTTACGCCCTTGGCTCACCTTGTCCTCAGGATGCAGATTTAGCCTAAATGACATCACTGGTTTTTATGGTTCTTCAGCTTGTAGAGGGCAGATGGTAAGACTTCTCAGGCTCCATAATCAAGTGAATTAATTTCTATCATATATATGGATGGAATATACATCTAGATAGATAGATAGATAGATAGATAGATAGATAGATAGATAATTATAAATCTAAATTTGTAGAAGATATATATTTTTTTTTCTGGAGTACCCTACTATTGAGGTTGTTGTTACAGGCTTCTGATGTCTATGCCTGCTTCATTGTCTCATAATAGCCAAGGGCAAGGTTCAGGTCAGAGCTAGAGAACAGTGCTAAATGTCAGGATAGAGGTGCAAAGGAAATTTGTAAGCGGACCACAGAGTTCCTGAGTTTCCCAGCTTCTAGATGTGTGGTTTATTTACAGATATTTTTCCTTCCAGCCTATGCAAAGACTTCCACTGTCCTGTGTACCATGTTCCTTGAAACGGACCTTGCCTCATTCCCATCCTTGAGCTATACTCTGGCTGTGGATACTTTGGCCTGGAAAGTGAATTCCAGTTAAATGGAGCAGAAAGAGCCCCTCAATACTGGCAAAATAAGATACTTTTTGAAGTCATGCCTGATGAGTAAATTAATGATTCCTTCTTCCCAGGTAGCTATGTATTCTCTTCCCTCAGAATTGCTCTACTCCCATGGTATTAGAACCCACCCCAGGTCTGCATAACAGAGTCCTTGAGTAAGTCACTCAACCTCTTCACAGTCCACATCTCCATTTATCTCAAGCTGTAATACAAGTGAGGTCTGCCTTGGCAAGCGCCTGAAGTGCTCTGTTTTTACAGTCTTAAAAGGTACTGCTGCTTGAGCAGCAGTGACAACAGCTAGCACAGCGATAGTTGTTGGCACAAGTGCTGTCTTCCTGACATTCAGCATCTCTTAGGGAGGCTTCATTTGCATACCCTTGCATACTTGGCACTGTCGCAGGGCTAGGGCTTACAGATAAAGCCTAGTGTCTGTCAAAATAAGGATGCTGCCTCAGAGTACCTGATAGGGATCTGAGAAGGATGCCCAATTTAGAATCAGACATGTACACATGTGGCAATTCACCTTGAGAGCAACTTAATTTTTCTTGTGAATCAAAAAGAAATAAAATTTAGTTAAGGAGCTACAAACACGACAGAGCGCTTGTGATGTACATGCACCAGTACACTGCAAGGTCAGTGTGGGTGGGGGGGAGGTCCTGTTACTAGGATGAAATACCCAATACACACAATTTAAAAAAGAAAATGTTTTATTTGTCCACCAGCTTCAGAGATTTCAGCCGAAGGCACCTCCAGGATAGAAACATCACAGCAGAAAGGCATGATGGAAAAATACTTCTCAATTCATAGCATCCAGAAGCACAGCAAGGAAACAGTGCCAGAAAAGAAGGATCTAGAAATCTGATATAGAAGCAGAGGTCACATGGCTAGGAAACCTGACAGTGCAAGTCTAAACTTGTTTCTATTCCACTGTCTTTATAAACCAAAAGGCAAATGTGACTACAAAAACATTTGAACAACATTTTAGAAAAACATCAATGATAAGCATTTTTCAACAATGCTTAAATGATAAAATGAGGACACAATGATAAAAAGAGGACACAAATTTGTTCCTAAACTTGAGACTGATCTTTCAATTTCCACTAAGCACATGTGCCACAGTCATAACAAGAGCATTTTATGTGTGGTGGACATACACCAGGTATGGTCTATGTATGGAAAGGTAGAGCCCTCTCCATAGACCATGTCTGGGAGCCACTGAGGGACACTACAACCACTCAGAGTTAGTATACTGTGTTGCTACTACCCAGACAGCTTGCATTCTCTGTATGGTTTCAGGAGAAATGGGATGGGTGGACTTCACCAACACACACTTAAAGAGAAAGAACAAAATCTGCAACTTGTAGAGTCCATGTGCATTCTGCATCTCTGAATTCCAGAACCTAGACAAGGGTTGCTCTATGAAGCTCAGTGATTCTGAATTAAATGTTGATTCCAATGAAAGTCACATCTGCAAGTATCAACTGTGCACCTGCCAGCGGGCTGAGGCTTTCAGCTGTGTGGTCTTGCTGAACGTCCTTGACAATACTGTGAGTAAGGAATCATTTTTGCCTGACAATAGCAAAATTCAAAGGTCAGTATCTTGCACAGTGCCACACAGGTAAGACTAGAAAAGCTGGGTTTCAGTTCAGCTCTTTTCAAGATGAGGTTGAAGTTCTTATTTTCATAATGGTGGTCTGGGTTATTATCATTGGATATTTTATAGCTATGAAATAGAGTCCCACAATACTTTGAACATATTGTGTCCCTGTGTGCAACTGTGGCAGTGCAGCAGATAAAAAAATTACTCAGAGTCCAAGTTCAGCTTTAACCCCAAGAGAGCCAGAGGGACTGCTTCACTGAAACAGGTAAACATGAGAAAGTCTCAGGAAAAGAATGACAAGCTGAGAGATTAGTGGGCTTTTATTTTTAACCCAAGGACATGAGAACAAAGATGCAGAAGAAAAACATTTGTGTAGGAGTTTTGCTCAGAGGAAGGGAAAGAACAAGATGGTCTTCTAGGCAGGTTTATGGGGGCATGAGGAGCACTGGCCACAGCAACCACTTCTAAGAGTAGTTTTGTGTCTATTTCCGCCCAGATGTTGCCAGCAGATTTGCTCTGATCTTTAACCACACATTCTAAGAGCCCTCTGCTGCTGCTCCTCAAGACCTTTTGCCTTTGCACTTATTTCAATCATTTCTCTGGCCGGAGTCTCTCCATAATACAGTCTCATGGAAGAAAGATGCTACATCCAAGGCTAGGAACTTTGAATGACAGCTACACTGTACCTAAAGGCAGGATCCACATCTGAATCTTTCCTAACAAATATTTTTAAATGAATTAATGATTTTAAGAAAAAAAAAAAATATATATATATATATATTCTAATGGTGTTATTTACTTTATACATATTCAGTATTGGTTTATAAGGCATATCCTTTATTGAGAAATACCACTTCAACTTGTCATTATAGGAAAAATATTTTAGGTTTTAGGAAGATTTGTATTTCAATTTCTTTTAAATTGAAATAATTTAAAATCATCACTGTCCCAACCTCAAACATTTAAAAAAATTAATGGAAATTTTTACTAAGACATGGCTACACATACCATGCATGCTGGGATCATCTGGCCTGGATTACATTAAGCCATTGTTTAAAAAATCTGGTAGGAAGCCTTGGTCAGTAGGAAGAAAAACTGGTAAAGATATAAGCACACTAAAATAGGAAACCTTATTATTACATTTTAATGCAAAATTTCCAATGAAATATAATATAATGAAAAAGATCCAAAAAAATCCTAACAACAAAAATTGAGTTAAAAAATGTAGACTAGCAATTCACAGAAGAAAAAATGTAAAGCTTAGCATTATTAATGGTCAGACAAATGTAAGTCAAAAAAATAAGAAGATGCTTCATTATTCTCCTCACATTGGTAAAAGTTTTAAAGCTCAAAGATACCAAGCATTGAAAAGCTCATGAAGAAGTGGGAAATTTCTCACTACTTGAGCTTAGAATCTGTGCAAACAACTTGAAATTAAATCTGGTTGTTGATAGTGAAATAAGATACTGTTTTCTTGAAATTCCAACAATAGGTTTGTTCCCTAGAACAATCCTTGCCTGACAGGAAAAAGAGAGTGCAGTTGAGAGAAGGTAATCAAGGGTAGGAATATGATGAAAATACATGCATGAAAATATCACAGGATCCCATTATTTTTGAAAATTAATATTTACTAAGAAAAACGCATCTTATAAAAGTTTGGCTCAATGATAGAGCACTTTGTCAGTATAAAGAAAACCCTCAGTGTAATCCCTAGCACCAAAATATTTAAATTAAATTAAAATTAAAGTGAAAAAAAGGATAATCCTTGTCTGGGTCCAAAATACTGTCCATCAGAAATCTACTTATAGAATTAAGAAACTGGACACACCCTGATTTATTCATCCTTAGGAAAATGGGAAAATAAATCACAGACTTAAACTGCAGAATATTTTCTGGAATTAGAAGCACGAACTAAACATGCCTAGAACAACACAGCTAAATCTCAAAATGTTAATGTTGAGTGATAAAAGCTAAAAATAAGAATAAAGTCTATGATGTACCACTGTGTATTAACTTTAAAAATACACACACATGCTTTTCAAGAACTCATACATATGTAAGGATGTAAATCTGATACTAGGGAAGGTGGCTGGGAGATTCAGGGACAAGGGTAAAGTATGGCAGTGGCGATAAGCACAAAAGAGGAAATAAGAAAGCAGGAGAAGAAACTTTGGTGACAATGTACCATGTTCGGAGAAGAATGCCAGTTACAAATCTATACATTTGAGGCCCAGGAAATGAAGAAGCTGAGAGAAGGAATACACTAGAAAGTATAATACAAAACAATAACAACAACCAAATGAACAAAAACTCAACATTGAATAATGGTGGTCCATCTCCTCTCATCAAGATTCTGCCATTGTCAATTGAATGTAACACCACTGGTCACAGAATGCACATATATGTGGCATTCACCTTTTCTCTCCACTGTGACTCTGATGAAGAGCTCCAACCTACAACAGGCATACAGTGAGACAGTAGTATCACCTCCAGCTTCCACAAGAAAGAGTCACTAATGCAAATAATGACCTATAACAGATACATCCAAACTTGCACCCCAATTTAAAACACAATACATTGCTTGGCATAAATAGAAAGGAGAAAATGAAGCTCTAGCTAGTCCTATGGAGGGAAACAGCATCTCTCATTGGCATCAAGGTTAGCCCCATTGCTTTGCCTCTGCCAACAAAAGTCTGTTTAGCCGCAAACAGCTCTGTGCAGCTTCTAAGTTTTCTCTAAAATAGGTTAAGGAATTCCAGAAAATACCATATCAGCTGAGACAATGCCTCAGAAAAATAATTAGAGATATGAGCTGCCTAAACCGTCATCCAGATTGCAGATTCCTCCCTCCTCATCATTATTTTTTTGGAGGGGAGGAATACTGGAGATCAAACTCTGGATCTTGTGCTTGCCAGGCAGGTGCTTATGTGCTGAGCTATATCCCTGGCTTTAACATCAGATTCCAATTATTTCTCCCCCCTCCACCCCCATCACTCTTAGCAAACAAGCAAGCAACCAAATAAATACATCAGAAATAGTTACATTTGCTGCCAGGAGGCAATAAGACAGGAAGGCTTCTCCAGAAATAAACAGTATTTTCTAGAATAAGAGGCAAAACAATGGGAGAAATTTTGTTGAGTTGTGCAACTAGTTGTAGAAATATAAATCAGCTGAAGATCCAACCAATAAAACATAGATGTTGTAAGGATACTAAGAAATACCAGAACTTCAAAGGTTAAATAATTACTAACATCCACACTCATATTTAAAATAAGGCTTCAGACATTCCTTTATTTAACACATAGTTATATAGCAGCAAAAAAATCTAATTACTATGGATAGAACATTTGAAAATGTTACATGAGAAAGTCTTTTATTAGGCTATATAT
>NW_004524584.1:9605153-9612486 GCF_000260255.1 Octodon degus | reverse complement strand
AGAGAGAGAGAAACTCCAGAGTTAACATAAAAATGAATCAAATGAAAGCTCAGGATCAATGCTTAATGTGAAAGCTATTGTCATATGATAAATATTTCTAAGAAAGTTTAAGATTTCCAGGATTAAGGGTGGGGAAAAATAAATTTTAAATGATATATTTATGAGTTTTTATACTATATGCATGACTTTATGAAGCACTTTTGTATGACTTGAAACTTTAAACTAACACCCCATCCCCACACCCCACCAACACCAGCTCATTCTGGTCCCATGTAACTATACCACAGATTCAGAGATTTTTGGTACCCTTTTCTGCTAGATTTTTATCCTGTTAATGGCCATGGGCTCCAGTGTCTTCAGCCAATCTTCTCTAGTTCCTTTTTAGCAAACTTTCAATGTGATACAATAATTATTACATCTTTTCAGTTCCCTGGTCTGGGAAATGGGATCAAGTATCAAAGAAAATTCTATGTGAGTTTCTTACCAATTAAGGGACAAAACGTTCTGTACCATTAGTTTATGGGGCAAGAAGCTGAGGCAAAAAGAATGGGGCAAGCTGTGTTAAAGGAAGGGCTGAAATGTGATAGATAATAGAGCAGCAATAATAATAGGATTTTACAAAAGAGTATAAATGACACAAGGGAAGAGGAGAAAAGAGGTCACACAGACTACCACATTGACTGAAGGACACACTGCCTAAGCTAAAACTACAAAGACATGAGGAAGGCAGACAAAGAGAGAACATTGTATATGAAATCATTCTATCAACTTTCTAAACTCAAACTTTCAGTATCACAGAATACTCAAGAGTAACATGAATATAGGTGGAACTTTAAAATGATAGGCTGATGACTCGAAAGTTTTAACTTTGTATAGGTCCTTAACTAATACCTGAAGACCTGCAAGTTATTTCATAGCCTATCACATGACATCATACTGGCTACCACTGATTTTTAGAGCTGCCTTTCCAGAACTCCTACCTAACTTGTATTTGCGCTCTAGTCAACCCCTGATTCCTGGAACAGCAGCTACTTCCCTTTACTCAAGTCTAGAAAAAAAAATAATGTAATCCAGTGGTGGCAATACCCGTGGCATGCAGTCCACAGCTGGCCTTTTGCTACCACTGAAAGCTCTAATAGATTTGCCATCATTGACACAGGCAATGACTGGAGATGATAGTGTGCCTTTCCCTTGTGGCCTTCAAACACAGCTTTATTGTTTAAAGGAAGTATGTTATGGTCAACGTGTTCAAAGACTGGGTTGAGTTGGTGGTTACATGATTCTATCAATCCACTGAAAGTGTATTTAATCCTTCAAAAGAATTTTAAGGTTAACAATAAATATTTTATAAAATACAAAAATTGTAAATGTTTTCCTAAATAAAGTACAATTAAATGTAAAATTTCAAAACTTTTATGTGACAGCATTTTGAAAAGCATAGGACCCTATCTATGCATATATTTCTTGGTATATTATTTCCACACTGAAACACCAGGCTTGCTCTGTGTCTTCTGCTTCCCGCCCAACCAGCTCTGTGATCACAGCTAGCAGCATAACCTCTCAAAACTCAATTTGGTCACATTATAAAAAGGGTTTCCCATAGTTTTCATACTAGCTCATAAGGCAATCTGGGGAAAAATGACAAACTACAAATTCAGTGCTAAACAGGGTCCTAGTGTTAAATAAATGCTTAGTAAATATTAATTTTCTTCTCATCCTTGAAGTAAAAATTTTATTAACAATTGCTCTTTGCAGAAATAACACTTCTACCCAGAGATGTGTATCCTTGCTAAGAACCTATTAATATCCCACAGCAGGGCCCCACCTCGATACTCTTGGCAAGATACATCCTCTATTCTTCCTGAGAAGCACCTGGGCCTTCCAGCTTTCCTTCCTGTCAGTGGCCTTCTGAAAGTGATACTGTCTGTTTATTCACTTTCACTTAAAACACAGAAGCTGGCTTTGGACAACATCAGTCTTTCCAAAGTACCTCCAATATTCATAAGAGATCATGTAATAGTAAGCTGCCACCTAACAAAGAAGGACTCGACTAGCATACATCTCCCTTGGTGGCACAGAGTTTACCAGCTTCCCCTGACTGTGTAGTTAAGGCCTCAAGGAAAAAAGTAGGAATTAAGATGTCTAGCATGAGAAGCAGCTGAGAACAGGGAGCTCTGGCCCTGATGCCAAATGCAGTGTAGGCCTTACATGCTGATGTGTATTTCTCTTTCCTATGAGTCATTTTGGGCAGATGCTCATAAGTATCAGTACTGTCCCCTCCCCATTCACAAAAAAAAAAAAAATAGCCTTGAGTCAGGGACAGTGACCATGGCTAGAGAGCCTTCAGCTATTGCAGGTAGCAAGGCTGCTTCCCTCTGTGGGCAAGGTCACTGATTTCAGAATGAATCCTTGGTTTCTCTCCTATTGCCATATAGGTCTACAGACCTCCTTAGGTTTAAAATTCCCTCCAGAATCCCTCTGAGGACCAGTGATATTTTCCAAGAGCACTGATGCTTCCCATCACTTCTTCCCTACCTTAGACCAGTTGGCCATTACCTGGAATTTTACCCTCAGACTTTCATTCCCTTAGCCTAAGGATTTCACTCTCAAAATGTAAGTGCCTTAATTTAATAATAAAAGTTAATCAGTACACCCTGTAGAGATGGGCAAGGGATCTAAAGGTGGAGGGAGACAGGATAGAGGGGAGGAGAAAGAGAAACAAAAATGATCAAGATGTGAAATGTATATGCACATTATGAATGTATTTATAATGCATAGCAAATATATACTACTAGAGAGAGAAAGAATAAAACTTCCATTTATTAGCCCCACCATAATAATATAATATGAAAGACCAGAGATATGTAGTAAGATTACCATATAAGATGTGTATGACAGGATTGTTCATAATATCCAAAAATGAAAACAATATTAGTAGCTGAAATAATTTATTAACCATAACTAGAGTCAAGTAAATATTAAAAATCATTTTTTATAAATTGGAAGCTAAAAATCAATAAAAAAGTAAACCAAAAGCTATATAGTGATTGTCTCAGCTATTCTTCTTATCCCAGCATTACTGAGACTCATAAACATAGCCTTGATCATGAATTAATGTCAATAATTTTTTTCCAAAATTATGGGGAAAAAAAGATTCCAGAGACAAAAACTATAAAAAAAATGAATTAAAGTCAAATTCTAGAAGTCCCCATTCCATGATTTCATGAGGCTTTGTTGGGGGGAGGGGACAAATACACACAAATCACAACAGTAAGTTTGAGCAAAGTAATGAACATACATACACAATGCAAAAAAGATACTTTTGGTACAAGTGCTTAAAAATATTGACAGTGTTATTTCTCCAGGTGGTGGAACTATGAATGACTTTTTTAAAAAGCATACTGATCTAACTAATTTTCATTTAATAAGCATATATCATTTTTAATATATTTTTCCATAATTTTATTGAGAAATAAATAGCAATGACACAGTTCAAATGAAATTGGTAGGAAAGTTCCAATAATTAACACATTGCATACTGTCTTCCTAGTGGTTATTTGTTGTACGAGGTGCAGACATGATATCCTATTTACAAACACTATTAGAACAAATCCCTCTATTCATTGAATTAAGAGAATGTAGCCAAATATCTATCCTATCCATTATATGTCACTTTTTTAATGAAAATGAAACTTTTGAAAATAAACTGATGGCATTTTCTTGTTCTCACAAAAGGTCTCTGGAAATGCCATCATCCAACATTTATATCCAAAGCATGTTGATTTCAGATCTTTTAGGGAAGCAAAATCTAATAGAAGGAAAACACTGAGTGTTGAGTATTGAAGGGACCAGAGGTGATGCAATATTGGTCTAGGAGAATTTCAGAAGCATATTTATAATAAACCACCACACTAACTTATTTTGGGCACTCACTGAAACCTGTGAACTTTCACAGAGCCATGAGAAGACTGCACACGGAATGTTGTGTGGTGCAGTATGGTATAGTGAGGAGAGTACTGGATTAAAAGCAACAAGGTCTTTGGAAAAGCAAAAAGCAGCTCCTGACAATAACCACACAATAGCTAAGGTAAACCTTAGTATTCTCTAGTTTAAAATTTCATGGAGCATCAATATCAGACAATATCATTGTGCAAATATGATAGAGAAAAACAAAACAAAACTATGGAGGACTTGGCCTAGGAGTGAATAGTTAAGCTGCAGGGCAAAAGCACACAGTCTTTGTGAGAAGTGAATGTTTAAGCAACAAGAAGTTTAGATTAGTGAAGCATGTTGTGTCTGGCCACTGTCCTTCCCCTTTCCCCAAGAAAATTGTCTCACCTTGAGATGTCCCCCACCCAAACCACTGTCTTTTTTTATATTCTGAACAAAAACCTGAGAGTTTTGATATTGGTGCTACTTCTGGGAGTATCCCTAACTCTGATCGCCCTTGGGGAAGTAGTCCCTTTGGCCCTCTTGGTGACAGAACTAAATCGTGTTTCCAAGTAATTTTTTCATCCTTTTCATTGCCAGTCCCACACTGCGACAAGTGGTGCTCATATGTAAGGAAATATTTGCTTCTATGGATCAGCATGGAAGACTGATATCCCAAATCATGTAAAAAGAAACAAGAGCATCCAGCTTCATCCTACTAAGGGGATATAGGCAGCCAAGGAATATCCTGGCATGTCTCAACCAGATCAAAGTTTAGGCCTATGAGCCCAAAGATCTTTCAACTGTTAAGTTGTTAAGCAAGCAGGGACAATTAATTTGTTTTTCATTTTTGCTGTTCTGCTTTCATTTCTTTTGTTTTGCATACAATATAGGTCAAACTATCTAAAGAGAACAAACACTTCAAGAAACATTTAGAGTGCCTCTTAAAACATCTAAATTTAAAATTTATGAACCTTGGCAGGACTCTGGTAAGCTTTAAGCTACCTTAGACCCCAGCACTCAGGCATGGAGCTTCTCTTGGTGCTGTTCCAAACATTCTAGAATTTAGGAGGACTCTGAGTGACCTGTGAGATGCAGGAGATCAGTGATCTGTGGGCTAGCACGAGCAGGCATGGACCTTTCTTGGAGCCATTTAAGAACTTTGGCAGACTCTGGGCATCCTCTGGAACTCTATCTGGGTGATTACTGGGAGCTTCAAAAATGCCAAAGTGCAGGAACAAAAGTCAATCTCCATCCTCTAGCTCACCCAGAAAAAATTCAGGAGACAAAGACATACAAGAACTTGGAAATTACACACCTGAAGTCTCTGAAATTATAGCAACTAAAGTAAAGAAATAAGCCCAGCAGGATATAGAAGAAATGAGATCAGAAATAATCTCTCAGGTCCAAAAAGGAAGGACAACAATCATGAAAGAATTGCTCAGCACAGCTAAAGAAGACATAAACAGAAAAATAGAGGAAAATAGAAAAATGATAGAAACACTGAATGAGCAATATAGGAAAAAATTAGAATGCATGAAACATTCAAATACATATCCAAGAAATTAAGAACTCCACTAAAAGCTGGCAAGCTGCTTGAATGATACTGAAGATAGACTTTTAGACCTCGAAAACAATGTTGTTTCTAATGAACTTGAAATAAAAGATCTCTTAAAACTAACAAGAAACAAGGAAATAACAATTCAACAACTACAAGATGATGCAAAGAAAAATAATACAAGAATAATAGGTGTCAATGAAGCCACAGGAAACAGCACAAATGGCATAAAAATACTATTTGCAGAAGTACTAGCAGAAAATTTTCCAAACATGAAAAAAGAAACTGACATACAGGTAAGCAAGGTACATAAAACTCCACACAGCCATAATCAATAAATCTACACCTAGACACTAATAATTAAGATCTCAGAAGTTCAGCAAAAGAATAGAATATTAAAAGCTGCTAGAGACAAAAAACAAATCACCTACAATGGAAAGCCCATCAGAATCATGGCAGATTTCTCAACACAAACCATCAAATCAAGGAGAGCTTAGGGTGAAGTATTTCAAATCCTGAAAGAAAATAACTTCCAACCCAGACTGAGGTACCCTGCAAAAACTACCTATCAAACTCAATGGCAAAATAAGATCCTCCCATGACAAAGAACAAACAGTATCTCAGGATAAATCCTGAGGGGATTTCACTGACCTTATCAGACCCAAAAGCTACAACTCTTGTTGCATAGGTCCTGCTTTACCTTGGTCTTAACCACCCAGCAGAAAAGTATAAAAACGAAGTATAAGAAGTAAAGCCATGCTGTTATGTTGAGCTGTAGGGGACTCAGGTCAACAATTTCTGACATTGCCAGTCAAGCAGAAGACCCAATACTATTATGAACTACTGGACTCTTTCAGAGTGTTTGTAAATAGGATATCATGTCCACATCTCGTACAGTAATTAACCACTAGGAAGAATGTATGTCATGTGTTAATTATTGAAACTGTCCTGTCAATTTGGTTTGAAACTGTCTCATTGCTATTTGTTTCTCAATAAAATTATGGGGAAAAAATAAAAAGAAAAAAAAAAGAAATTCATGACCATCAAACCAACCCTACAAAGAGTACTAACAGATATTCTAGTAAGACACAGAAGTGGTTACAGCTTCAAGAACAACAGAAAGGAACCGCCAAACAGAGCAAGTAATTCAAAAGAGGGAAAAAGTAAGGAACCTATAGCAGGAAACTAACATGACAAAGATAAGCCAATATGTATCGCTTGTAACCATCAATATAAACAACTTCAATTCACCAATCAAAAGAAACAGATTAGAAGGGTGGATTAAGTAACAAAACCCAACAGTGTGATACATATAAAAAACAAATTTAATTCAAAAGGAAATTAACAGACTAAAAGCCAAAGGATGAAAAACAATCTTCCATCCCTCAAGAAATCAGAAAAATACAGGGGTAGCTATCCTGGCTGACAATATCAACTTCCACGGGCCAGGAAGATGACTCAGTGGAATAAGTGCTTCCCTGGCAAGTGCAAGGGCCTGAGTTCAATCCCAGGTTCCACAAAAAAAAAATCAACTTCAAACAAAAATCACCTGGAGAGATTAAAGAGATAGAGAAGGTCACTACATACTTGTTAAGACAAAACTTGGAGACAGAAATAACAATTATAACCAGACACACATGTGTAAATATCGTATAGTGTCCCTAATATAAGAACTCAAAAGAAGAAATACAAATAGAAATTTATAATACAAGTAAAAGGAAAGCAGGATCTCAAGGACTAACTAATCAAGAGAGGGAAAGGAGAAGATCTAGGAAACATGACAATGTCAAGCCATACAGTTATATGTAGAAGATGGGCAAGGCAACGATCCTGAGAATCTCCAGA
>NW_004524584.1:9597099-9603723 GCF_000260255.1 Octodon degus | reverse complement strand
TTTTTTAAGTTCTATTAATAGTTTTTAATTCTCTTTGACTTTTTCTCCTGGTCTTCTGTTAGCCTTTCTGCAGGTAGCTTCTTCAATCCCTTCATCTTCTTGATTTGTAGTTTGTTTAGGTCTTGTTTCTACATATAAATCCTTCCATAAGTTGAAAGTCTCCTGGAACATATTTTTCTTCTTTTTTGGCTTGAGAACTTTTGGCATTTTCATAGATAACTTATAAAGGTCATCTGAAGCCAGGTGTGTCTTCCACAGAACCAGGTCCAATGAAGATCCCATCTCTTTCAACTCAATCCGTGGTGTTCTGCAACCAGATTTCTTTTCTTTTTTTTTTTCAGATTTCTTTAAGAGCAACTTATATCTGTGAAAGTAAACCTTCCCCTTCAGAACAGTGAAATGCAGAATGTACTTTAACCCAGCCAGGTGCATGTTTGCCACCATGGGGCCTTTGAAGAGGCTTTTCAGCCTTCTGTAGTCTTATATCACATCAAAATCATCGCCAGCAAATATTAACATAGGTTTTGTTCCCTTAGGACATTTACAGTTCTTAGTATATTTTAGAGACACAAATTCCTCAGTACCTAATTCAATCATAACCAGCACACGGTAGTCATACATACAACCTATTATATTACTGGGTTATTGGGATGCTTCTTATTATGGGATCAAAACATGAGCAAAGAACAACCTGATTTCTTTGAAAAGAATTCCAGTGATGTTTGATGTCTGAATGGTCTTGTCATATTTTTCTTTTTATACAGAACTCCACATGGTTTTTTCAGTGTACACATGTCTTTCAGGACTTGGGTCACCGTTGCATTTGCATTTCCCCCTTTAATCAGCATGGCATTTTTAATATTTTCACGAAGTTTTGGTTCTCACTTCTCAAGGAATCTCTTGGCTCTTTTTTTTGGGCTTTACAACTCGGTCCAAGGTACCCATTGCTACCACAGCTCAGTCCAGCCAATACCTGTGCACTACACAGATGCATGAGATAAGTGCCTGCACCAGAGCCTAAAAGATAGAAAATTCTTAATAACCCAATATCAGTCAATTAAATTGAACATGTAATTTTTTAATCCAACAAATAAAAGCCCAGGTCCTGACAAATTCACTGCTGAATTTTACAATAACTTTAAAGGAAATATAATACCACTCTTCAAAGTATTTAATGAAATTGAAAAGGATGCATTGCTGAAAGTAAGCATTACCTTAATGCTAAAAGCAGAAAAAGATTCAACTAATAAAGAGAACTAAGGCCAATTTTCTTAGTGAACTTAGATCAAAAAGATTATACACTGTGACCAAGGAAGGTTGATCCCAGAGATGCAAGTTTTGAAACTACAAAAAATCTAGAAACATAGGACACCACATTTAAAAAGCCAAGGACAAAAACCACATGATCATCTCAATGGACCTGGGAAAGACATTTGACAAAGACCACCACCAATTCAGGGTAATAATAAACCTTACAAAAAATTAAGATAGAAGGTCATCATCTCAACCTTTCAAAATCCATCTCTGACAAAACAACGGCTAACATCATATTAAATGTTTAAAAACAGAAAAATTTCACACTAAAATCAAGAACAAAACAAGGATGATCACTATCAGTACTCCTATTCAATACACTTACAGAAATATTACACAGAACAATCAAAAAAAGAGAAAGAAATAAAAAGAATATGGCTAGGAAAGGGAGAGGTTAGATTATCATTATTTACTAACGATGTGATACTCTACACAGAAGATGCCAAAAACTATGCAAAAAACCACTTGAGTTAATAACCAAATTCTGTAGCATGATAGAATACAAATTCAGCACTCAGAAATCTCTAACACTACTTTCCATGGAGAACAAGTCATTCAGGGTGAAATTATGGAAACAGTATCATTCATAATTGCATCAGGAAGAATTAAATACTTAGGAATCAATTTATCAAAGGAAGTGAAAGATTAATAAATAAAAACTGCAATACTCAGAAAAAGGAGATCAAAAAGGATATTTAAAAATGGAAAGATACTTTTGTTCTCTAATAGGAAGAAAAAATATAGTGAAAAAAAGCTTTACTTCCACAGCTATTACATATGTTATCCAGGTTTAGTGCAATTTCTCTCTCTCTCTCTCTCTCTCTCTCTCTCTCTCTCTCTCTCTCTCTGTCTCTCTCTCTCTCTCTCTCTCTCTCTCTCTCTCTCTCTCTCTCCCCCCTCTCGGCAGAACCAGGGACTGAACTCAGGCCCTTGTGCTTGCCAGGAAAGCACTTATTCCACTAAGCCATCTCCCCAACCCCAAATTCTTTTCAAAATATCAGTTGTATACTTCATAGAACTAAAATGTGTAACTCTTACATTCATGTGGAACCAGGAGAGACCTAAAAATAGCAATAGGACATATGGGCAATAAGGACTAAGATGAGGACATCATTACCCCTGATTTGAAGTTATACTACAAAGCTACCATTGTAAAAACAGCATGGTACTGGAAAAAAAAACACACCTAAGGGCTAGTGTAACAACATAAGAGATGTGGAAACAACTCTGAGCACACCCAAATACCTTATTTTGACAAAGGAACAAACATCTTTAATGGAAGAAAGATAGACTCTACAATAAATAGTACTGAGAAAGGCGGATTTCCACATACCAAAAATTGAACCTAGGCCCAAATCTTTCACCACATACTAAACTGAAATTAAAATGTGTCAGATACCTAAAATTAAAATGGATCAAACACCTAAATGCTAAAACAGAGATGCTAAATTTGCTGGAATATAAAACAGGTAAAATTCTGGAAGACATAGGTGTAAGCAAAGACTTCATAAACACAACTCTGATTGCCCAGGAAATATTACAAAGAATCAATGACTGGGATCACAACAAATTAAAAAGCTTTTTTGTGGAAAAAGAAACAACGGTGTGAACAACCAACCATGGAATGGAGAAAAATATTTACCAGCTACTTTCAAATATAGGATTAACATTTAGAATATATAGAATTAAAAAAATATCAGATGCCCAATTTAAAAGCCCAATCTAAAATTGGATGAACAGATATTTTTCTGTTGAAGAAATACAAATAGTAACTAAATATATTTAAAAATGCTCAACATCCTGTTAATTTGAGAAATACATATTAAAACAAGATACACTCTCATCTTACTCTAGAAAGCATCATTATCATCAAGAAATCAACCACTGAGGGCCAACCAGATAGTTCAACAAATTAAAGCACCTTCTTAGGCAGGCACAGAGACTGGGATTCTATCCACAGCTTGCTGCTGGCCCCGCCCCCGGGGTCCCACTGAGATGGCAATTGAGACTGGGAGTGGTGGCACGCACCTGTAACGCAGCACTTGGGTAGCTAAAGACAGGAGCATCACTACAAGTCTGATCTGTGTAGTGAGACCTTGTAGACCCTGTACTAAACACACTTTTAAAAATTTAAAGAAAAAGGAATTCAATCATTAACTAGCGCTGGCAAGAGTGTGGGGGAAAAGAACCATTCTCCACTGTTGGTGGGGATGTAATGTGGTACAACCACTGTGGCAATCAATGTTTAGTTTCCTCAAAAGATTAAAAGTAGAGGTTCTATTTGACCCAGCCGTTCCCCTCCTAGGTATCTTCCTGTATGAATTAAAAATTATCATAGCACACTGATATTTGCATATTCATGTTTATAGCTGTACAACTTATAATAACTAACTTTTGGAAACATCCTATAGTACTATCAACAGACAAAGGTATAAAGAAAATGCATTTATACAGAGTGAAAGACTGCTATGCAATAAGGAGGGATAAATTTGAGTCATTTTTAGGAAAATGAACACACATTGAGGCCATAATCTTAAGTGAAACAAATTGAACACACAAGTTTAAATATCACTTTATTTCTCTATGTGATAAATCCAAAGTGTAAACAAGAAACACAATTGAGGCTAAGTATTGGGAAGTAGGAAGAACATGTTCAAATGGAAGGTGAACAAGTGAGGGGAGAGGGAAGGAAGGGAAATGAAAAAAAAAAGAATTGAGCAAAAAGTAGAAGCAAAGCTTTTGTAAATGGGGTGGGGAAGAAGTATTGAAGGAAGGTGAAGAGAATAGGAAAAAAAGAAGAGTCAGGATATATTACATAAAGGTACTAATTCCTTATGATGAATGTGATCAATATGTATGACAAATATGTGCTAGTAAAAATATAATGTTAAAAATATGTTTTCTCTATGTGAGAATGAAAGAGAATAGGACAAAAAGTTTAAGTATACTAATAAATTTTTGATGTGAGAGTATTTTGTATGCCAAGATTTGCACTACCAAAACAGAAAAATAAAACTAACAGCAAAAGCTGGAAATGCACATGTATGTTGAGAATAGTTTGTGGAACATATAGTTCATAGGAAAAAAATGTATATTTTGATTATTGTAAGCTTTTCACTTATTTGTTTGAGCCCATCTCAGTGTACCTTCTTCCATTAACTTAATTATTTCCAAGACTCTGGTAAAGAAGGGCATGTCAATTCTACATGCATGGGAAAGCTGGCTGTAGACTTGCCTGAGTTTTTAGGGGTAAAAAAAAATGTCAAATGCTTTTGTTTTCAAACCAAATTACTCACAAACAAAAACATTTGTGAACTTCGGGACCCCTGTATTCCTCCTTGATATTTGAAGATTAGGGGCTATAACCCTGACTCTCATCATTCCTTTCATGTCTCAAGCCTCTTCTCCAGTTTAACTGGTGCTGTCAGACAAAGTTATAACTCTCATTTTTGAAATTAATAAGAAACACGAGTTTTCTACATGACTAGCAGAGACATATAAGTGGATCAGTTATGTAAACTGACAGAAACCTGCCTCTTTAGATCACTCCAGCCTACACTGTGATGCTCATTATTGCTGACTTCATGATATATTAAATGTATTTATATTTCCTAAATGTACAAGTTTTCACAGATTCAAAACTGAAAAACATTTAATCATACAGTTGACTTCTAGATTAAATTATTCATACTGATAAATTGTTACACTCAAATATCTGTGCTCTCCTTTACTTGTTTTCCAAATAATTGTGATAAAATATACATACCAATCTAACACAAGACAGTCCATCAAAATATACAAATACTTTTTTAAGATTTATGTCTATGTCACTATTTTGTGTTTATCACATATTTATATCACATAAAGATGCTCAAACATTGCATAGCTCAAGCAATGTCATGTACAATACATCTATAGGTAGATACATGTTTAGGTGACATTCTATTAAATTATAACAAATTTATATAAAATTTTTCCATGTCACTTAATATAATAATGCATCATGACCTTTATGCTAATCTGTTATGTTGCCCTTGATCTCACGTTTTCTCTATATAATTTTATAATCGGTATATGCTAATATGTTATAAGGATTCAACTTCCAAGACAACCATGATTGATAAAAACTAACAATTCCCTGACCAACCCCTTAGTGTTATCCTGGATTTGGCTTATGTTGTGGAAACTCTACAAATGGATCTGCACTTACTCATAATGGAAATAATGAAATGCACTTTCATATAGTTAGATGTTCACCAAACTTGGTGAAGAACATGTTAAATGTCATTTTTGCTCACATTTTTCCAAAATAATATTACCCTCACAAATCAAAACAGATAATGATACTGCCTATACTTTCAATTCCCTGAAAACATTTCTATTTCTCCATTTCTGCCATGTAAAACATCACCAAAATCTACAATAAAGGCAAGCCATTATTTGTAAAATGAACCAATAAGTTTCCTCAAGTACTAATTGTTAAACAAAAAGAAGATGGAAATATGTGGAAAGAATTTAATTTAATAAGACTTTTAATTTTTAAATTATGATTTAGAAAGTTTCACAGCAGTACAAAAATAAAACCTCACCAGTCAAGCTGAACAGATGCTACAAAGTTCAAGAATTCCCTTCACTTCTAAAAACCTATTTCTTGCAAAGATCACAAAAATTACATACAAATTCAAAATTACAAAGACGAAAAAGTTCCTTATCTCTCTGCATTTGCTGACATGTATACCTCAGATGAGTGGTATATTTTATTGGAGCCATTGTTTTATCTTACCTGTTTTTAATATAGTCACATGGTATTATATCTTGTATCTGGATGTCCCCCCAAAGCCTCATGTAGTCAGTCATAGGTGGGGTTTTTCCAGGGGTGGCTGGATCTACAATGTAAAGCACTGGGATTAATTCATGTACAATGCTAGGGGAAGGACACTAGGATTAAATGTATATTACTGTCTCAGTTACCTTTCTCTCCTTGCTGGAAGAAAATACTCAATACCCAGAATTAAGAAAGGAAAGTTTATTTAGCTCAGTTTGTGGAGGTTTCAGTCCATACTCAGCTGGCTCTAAGGCATTGTGGCACATGGCAGAGGCAACAGTTCATGCGAGCAGAAATAGCAAAAAACAAAAGGAGGAACAGCAGCAACTGCCTCTCTCCTTTCCTTATATTATATGCAGACTACCCTGGGATGGAGATGTATAACTCACACAATGACCATGCCCTCCTCTTGCGCAGAATGAGGGTGTTTACAAAGTAAGAAGCTTGAGGGCCAGGGGGATGGCTCAGTAGAGAAGGAGGAGGAG
>NW_004524584.1:9584663-9585596 GCF_000260255.1 Octodon degus | reverse complement strand
GCAAGAGACAGGAAAAGGAATATCGTGGGACTTTCCTGTTTCAAAGTTGTATATGGTGAGATTTTTGGACTTATGTGCAAACATGAGAAGTATATAATTCTTTATGCCTATTTTTAAAATATATTCTAATTTTTAAATGCTTTTTATCATATTCTGTAGGCACTTAAATTTCAACATATCAATACTTGATGAAAAATATCTGTTCCAAATTATGCCTAAGATGTTTGATATACAGACAGATAATGAGGTTAAGCTTAACAGCCTAAGTTGTTTGATAATAACAGCAAGTTTGTCTTCTGGATGGTTAACAACCTAAGTTTGCAGACCAAAATTAGAGAAAAAGGAGGGGCTGCAAAGAAAGCCAACAATTTAGCCCTAGCCTTCTAAGGTCAATTAAGACTCAGAACATATGAGAACTTGTACTGTAACATCATGTAACTCAGTAGTGTCCCAAATTTTCTGATCAAGAAGATTATGGGGCCAAAGAGGAAAATGATCAACGATGTAGAGTGTGCCTAAGGAGAGTCACATGGAGAGAAAAGATTCTCTCAGGCTTTCACAGAGAGCACATTGGCCAAGCAATGGCCATGACTCTTCCACATGGCTGACACTGACAAAGGTTCTCTAATCTGAGGTACAGTATCTCAAGATAAATCCTGAGAGGAGAGGATTTCACTGACCTTATCAGACCCAAAAGCTATAACTCTTGTTGCATAGGTCCTACTTTACCTTGGTCTTAACCATCCAGAAGGAAAGTATAAAAACGAATTATAAGAAATGAAGCCATGCTGTTATGTTGAGCTGTGGGGGACTCAGGTCAACAATTTCTAACATTGCCAGTTAAGCGGAAGACCCAATACTATTATGGGCTACTGGACTCTTTTAGAATATTTTGCTGAGTTTACACACTTATAATATTCAAATAACAGAACT
>NW_004524584.1:9580026-9584375 GCF_000260255.1 Octodon degus | reverse complement strand
AAGAAGAAGAAGAAGAAGAAGAAGAAGAAGAAGAAGAAGAAGAAGAAGAAGAAGAAGAAGAAGAAGAAGAAGAAGAAGAAGAAGAAGCAACAGCCTGGCTCCCTGCTGAGTCACTTAATTAAAGTTCCAAATTTCTCAAGTTGACTCAATATATCAACTAGTACAGTTACTCTCCTTCAGTAGCCTGTATAAGATATGAGATAGAAAGAGCTGTTATTGAGACTTTCTCTTTCTGTCACCTTCTTTCCCTCCTGCCATACAACCCTCCCTTGATCATGGACTGAAACCTCAAACTCTGAGCTAAATATGCCTTTCCTCCTTTAACTTTGGACATGGGGTGTTTTCTTTCAGCAATGGGAAAAGTTACTAAGACCCATGGCGAAGAACAGAAACCCTTTTTCCTCTAAGGACTACTCACATACAGGCAGAGTTTGGCTGTCATAGCCTGTCTGTTTAAGGGACTCTGCAAAAAATTATACATGCTCTGGATATTCCAATGATCAGTTCTTATTACCCTACATGTGATATTTCCTGGGGAAATAAGAATTTCCACTATGCAGTCACCAATACTACCAATAATAGTTATTGTGTTCTTCTCCAGCCCCAATGGTATATAATTTTAATATCTCTCAATTGAATGTTATTCACATTATGATACTCATGATGAGCCAAAGGAAATTCATTCCTTGATCAAATTACCTCAATAGGGGCCGGGGAGATGGCTCAGTAGAATAAGCACTTGCTTGGTTTGCTTGGCAAGCACAAGAGTCTGAGTTCAATCCCTGGTTCTGGAAAAAAAAAAAAAAAAGCACTGTACGGGCTGGCAAGATGGCTCAGTGGTCTAAAGCACCTACTTAGAGCAAGCTTAGCAAAGCTCAGGGACCGCGGTTCAATCCCCCAGCGCCACATGCCAGCCAGCCCCGCCCCCTGGTGGGCTGAGCTGGACACACACACACACACACACACACACACACACAATAAATAAATGTTTAAAAAAAAAATTACCTCAACACTTGAACATATCAGACAGATTTTTCTAGACTTCCTAACTGCAGCTATTGCATGGTAGCTACAGTGAGAAGTACAGTAGTCCCTTGCCATTTTGTGGTTTGACTTTCATGGACTCACTGTTTCACAAGTTTTCAAAAATTATTAATCTAAATTATTTATCATGGATTTTTTGCTATATAGTGGGATTTTTGCAGTACCATATGCTGTATTTATTTTTTTAAAATTTCATGGGTTTATGAGTTTAGAAAATGTTTAAGAACATTAGAAGTGTTTTTGAAAGTGTGGGAAAGGTTTATATGGATGTGAGAGTGTAGGAATGGTTTATAAGGCTTTAAAATATATATACATGCTAAAATAAATTTAACTTTGCTACTTTGCTGATTTCCATTTATTGCGAGGTGTCCGGAGTGTAACCTCCACAATAAGTGAGGGACCATCATGCTGCAGTCACCTTAAGTTTTTCCATCTAATTTTCTCAAACTATGCATAGCTGTCTCCAAAATATTACCTGCAAACCACTGGCTCAAACCAACATAGATAAAGCAATCTTAGAGCTCCTGAATGCCCTTAGAGCAACAGTCAGCTGCTTTGGTGAGCACCAACAAGCCCTTTGGACATGCAGTTGGCCTAGTTGTGATGACTGATACTTTTCTTTGTAAATCACACCTATCCCATTTAAACAATCAGAGTCCTAAGAGGAAGTCCAGTGCATGTTTTGGGGTATTTTTTACACAAATGATAGTAAGGAGATTACTAATCTCCAAGGCACATTAATGGGGAGATTACTCGTTGTCAAGGTCAGTTGTTGGCCCAACTTCATAAATTATGAATGAAAGTTCACAATATCACTCTGAATTATCTTCATGATGTTGCCTACTTATTCAACCCCCCAAACTGGTTCATATTTGTATTCTTATTAGTATAGAAATTATCTTTCGGGGTTTGTTTTACAGTCCTTGAGGTATTTGGTATGTTGTTCTAATAGATACTGGAAAACAAAGGGGAAGGGATGTAGGGGACATGGCCTCAGAGTGAATGGTTAAACTGCAGGCAAAAGTACACAGGCTCTGTGAGCACTGCATAATTAAACAACAAAAAGCCTAGATTAGTGAGATATCTTATGACTGGCCATAGTCCTACCTCTCTTCCCAAAAGAACTATATAGCTGTGAGGTGAGCACCAACAAGCCCTTTGCTGATTTTCATTTATTGCCTGAACTATTTTTCTTCTGTTTTCTGCTCTTATACTGATGTTCTAACTAAAGGCATGAAAGTTCTCAGTTTGGTGCTACTCCTGGGAGTCTCCCTAACTCTGGGTGTTCTTGGTTGAGCAGCCCCTCAGGCCCTGTCACCGATTGAACTAAGTCTCCTCACCAAGCAGTGTTTTATCTTGCATGATGCCGAGTCACACACTGTGAAACAAAACCTCTCAAAACCAGTGTGCAAATTTTCAAAACTGACCAGCATCTTCCTGTTGCAGCTACAATGATTGACTGCTCCTTCTTTAATGTGTTAAAGCTATCTTCCATTCCTTCTGCATCCTAAAGAGAAATTATTATGATATACCTTTGCAGAATGTCCCTGCTTCCTACTTGCATTCAATCATTACAGCCTCCCACAGATGACCTAAGCCAAGCCCAGACCTAGAGCTGCTATTCCTACAGAAAGTCCTGCAGTCCCCACTTGTGCAGCCTCCCTCCCTTTCAACAGATACCACTAAGCACAGCTTGCTGGACCACAGGCATGTGCTTGATAGACTTTGGCTGGCAACACTGATGTCATTCTTCTTTGTTCTACCTCCTGCTAGACATGTATTCTTGGGCAAGACAATTATTTTATGGGCTTCTTTTCCTCATTCAAAAATTAGTACAGAACCTGGATGTGGTGGCACATGCCTGCAGGAGGACGGCATGAGTTTGAGGCCAGCCTAGGCTCCATAGTGAATTTGAGGCCAGAATGAACTATATAACAAGACTGGTTCCCAAAAGTAAATACATAAATATTTTAAAATAAGTAAGTACAATAATTTCAACTTTTATAGCCTCTCAGGGATTTTGTCTTTCGTTGCCAATAACAGAAACTGATAAAAGTGAAGTCTTGGCTAAAAGCAAATTTTAAAACAATAGCACGATATATGTCAGACAAAGCTAATTTAGTTTAAAGTAGCATTCTAGCCCCTCCACTTGATTCTTGTGTGACGTTAGGGAACTCAGTCAATCTATCTGAGTATTACAAATCAGAACATGATGGTGATTATGTCGGTGATAATGGTGGTGGAGGTGGTAGTGGTGCTGATGATTCTAAATCAACCCTTTTCTTTGCTTTTTGTGAAGCATGGGAGGGCTAGGTATAAAGTTTATTCACCTCGGTTTCCCAGTGCCTCAACTTAGATGGCTTCCAATAAATGTGTTTAAATGAGTATATGAGAATGGCCTACATTTGGAATTATTTTATTCATTGAACAAAAACTACTGAACACTAACTACATTCTGTTTTTTGCTGTGACTGGTGAGCACAGTAACAAATTAATCAATCACCAACTCTTTCAGTCTAGTGAGGGACATGGATATTAAACAGACATACAAATAAACTATACTTACAAGGTCTGCTACAGGATGGAAAGTCTCAGCACTGGCACCATTAACATGTGAGATAAGAGAATCTTCTTCTGGTCATAGAAGGTTATCTTGTGGTATCCCTGGTGTCTACGCATAGATGCCACTAGTATCTTTCCACTTAAGTTGTGACAAGCAAAAATATCTCCAGACATTGCCCTGTGAATGGAGTTCCAGAGGAAAAATTCTTCATCATCACTCCATTTCGAGAATGCTGCCATAAAGAAAAATGAAGATGATTTTCTGAAAAGTTGAAAGGGAACCCAATTTAGGCTTCAAGTTCAGGGAAAATCTCTTTGAAGAGCAAATATTTAAGCTGAAATCCAAAAGATGCTTGTGATGGAGGTTGGGAACTAGGAGGGGGAAGTGTCCACACAGGGTCAGAGCCAGGTAAAGGCCCTGGTGTTAGAAATCTAGATGACCCAGTGATGCCTTGTGAGAGAGGAGACTAGGAAGTGAAGTTCACTTGTGTAAACAAATGTTCTTTCTTCCTTTTTTCTAAATGTCACCATCTGTACAAGGAATTGTGAAAAGTAAAACTAAAGTGGTAGAGTAAAAAATAATAGCAGAGGCTGTGCACCAAAATTAGAATTCTCGGGGTCCAGGGAGATGGCTCAGTAGAATAAGTGTTTGCCTGGCAAGCTCAAGAGCCTGAGTTCAATCCCTGGTTCCGCAAAAAAAAAAAAAAAAAAAAAAAATTAGAATTCTCTTATTCCTAAGCAAG
>NW_004524584.1:9563431-9572749 GCF_000260255.1 Octodon degus | reverse complement strand
CTAAGAAGAATGTATGCAGTGTGTTAATTATTGAAACTGTCCTACCAATTTGATTTGAAACTGTCTCATTGCTATTTGTTTATCAATAAAATTATGGCAAAAGAAAATTACACCCCTTGCTTCTAACATTAATCCCTTCATTCTGACCATTTTCTCTCCCGTCCCCTTCCCCCTCCCCCTCCCCCTCTCCCTTCATCTCCATTTTCATCTCCATCTCTCTGCCTCTTTCTCTGATTTTTTTGAGGCAGAATCTTGCTATAAAGTTCAGGCTTTCCTCAAACTCATGGAGATCTTTCTAACTCAGTCTCTTAAATGCTGGAATTATAGGTGTATGCCACCAATCTTGGCATCTTACAGCTTTCTGACACAGTTCTGAAAGTTTTCCTTTATAGATGTTTTTACAAAATCTGATTCTAAAAAATATAGTGAATACAGCTGCTGAGTGCATCCAGTGGAAGCAAGATCATGAATATGTTACAAGGTGTTCCCCTCCACCTTATTGGCTAGATCTGACACCACATAACTTCTCTCTCTTCCCCAAAGCCAAAACAACCTTGCAAGGTGAATACTTGAATCACTTAGGGAAATTAGGGCCACAACAGTACAATTAAAGACACTCACAGGCCTGCCCTGCTGGCCCCGCCCCTGAGGGGGTCCTGAGAGGGTACAGAGACTGGGTGTGGTGGTGCAAGCCTGTAATCCCAGGACTTGGGAAGCTGTAAACAGGAATCACTAGGAGCCCAAATCACTACATTGAGACCCTGTAGACCCTGTAGGCCTGGTCCTAAAATACAAAAATAGAGAGAGAGAGAGAGAGAGAGAGAGAGAGAGAGAGAGAGAGAGAGAGAATTATAAAAGAGGACTTCCATAACTGTTTCAGACAGTGGAAAGAATGATGGGATGTGTTTGAAGGGGAGTGGGCTATTTTGAGAGGCATTAATGTGAATGTGTCTTTTAATGTAATTTTTTAAACATTCACTGTAATTTTCAATCACATAACATTACACAACTTCCCATTCCAGCCTATGAGACCCATGTTCTTTCCTTTGATTGAATGTCAGCACCAAGGGAAATCATGGTGTTACAGCTCAAGTCTAGATGTCCTCCCAAAGTCTCATGCAATCATAGGTGGAGCTTCCTTAGATGTGGTTGAATCTAGAGTGTGTGACACTGAGATTAAGGGTATGTGATTGCTAAACCAGTTCACTGATTGGTTTGGCACATGGTAGCTTAGGTAGAGTATAAAAGCAGCAGAAAGAAGTTGCTAAGGTCTCTTGTTTTCTTCCCTATTTCTGCATGATACGAGCTTTTTCTTTTCTGCAGTTCCTGTCTGCCATAACACCCTGCCTTGGAGTCAGCTAATTATTGACTGAAATCTCTCCAACCTGTGGGCTAAATAAACCTATCAATATTTAACTTTGGGTGTGAGGTATTTTATTTCAGCAATGAGAGAAAAGTAGCTATGACACATGGAAAGAACATATTGTAGATGGCAGCTTTTCTGTTCACCAAACCACTCAACTCCCAACCAGGAGTAGGCACACTGAAGTCTTGCCTTAAGACAGAAAGAAACTTTCATGACACCCTGAAACTTGGAGGCTTATTTGCAAGTGAAGCTGGCACTATCCTAACATGCATAAGCAATATCTCAGGAAGCAGCTCTCCTGGTAGAGGATACATGATTCTATAACCAATTACTTAATTCACAAAAAGGAAACATTCTCCAAATTCACGAGTAGCTCAGAATGTTCAGAAAACAGAACATTTCTGGATAATTGGGATCCAGGAAAGGTATAACTTCAGCCTTAAACTTTTGATATACCAAAATACAAAGAGTTATCAGAAAAGTCACTCTTCTTTCTAAAGAATCATGTAGAGAATTGCTTTTGCTAACATTTTAACATTAGAAAAAAAAAAGAAAATTCCAACACTATCCAAAATTCTTAAATGAAACACAATATTGCTCATGAACTCTTAAACCTGGAAAATTACAACTACTACTGTGAAACTGAAAACTAATTGGTTATGAATCAACTCACAGACATAAATATAATTTTCAAGGTGCATAACATCTATATTTTACTTTAAAGATATTTTCTATTATGTATGACTGCTTTTTTCCTGTCAAACTTTTCCATCGAAGGTTATGAATCCAAATGTCAGTAGAAGTGGTTTCCACTTTTCAGCAATTTAACACTTAGCAATCAACCATACAAGAGGAACAATTTGCTGTACATTTATTCGAATGCATAACTTCAAATCTATATATAATGGAAAGAGAATGCAAATAGGTTGTCCCAGGAACTAGAGAAGCATAAGCTGAAACAAAAATATTTTCAGCTGCAAATAATAGAAAGCCTGACTTTCAACAAACCTAAGATACTAAAGGGATATTTTTATGACTAAACATCAAGTATGATGTTGTTAAAACAACATATCTAAGATTTAACACTCTATAAATACATGTATGTGTGTATACTTACACACATGAGTGTATGCAGTTCTGTGTGTATATCCTAAAACAAAAATTTAATTAAACAGAGCATACTAGGTACAATATACTTGGGTATTTGCTATTCTGTTTTATTGAGATATTTTTAAAAGCCATCAGTGACAAACAACTCTGTTTTAAAAGTATGTGAACAAACAGAAAATATAGAAGTGGTCAATAAGCATTTGAAAAGATATACATGAACAGATATGGATCAGAGTAATGAAAATAAAAAAGTCAAATGACATATCACTAAGGGACATTAGAACAGCTAAAAAAAATTTTAAAGTATAATAAGGCTTTATTATCTTTAATACATTAAAAGCTCTTACAAACCAATAAGAAAAAAAAATATCCAATTCAGAGATCGAGAAGGAAAATGGCTAGACATTCACAAGGTCATAGGTATACACAGGCTATGGAAGAAGATGTGAGGGAAAGTTCAGCCTCACAAATAATGGAGGTACACATTAAAAATCAGAATGTATCATAAGATATTATTAGATTATGACTGCTTGTCTGATACAATGTATTTAAAATGTCTTTTTTTTTAACTTTTTTGGGAGGGGACAGAACCGGGGATTGAACTCAGGCCCTTGCATTTGCCAGGCAAGCACTTATTCTACTGAGCCATCTCCCTGGCTCCCCCAGAACAGCTAAAATTTTTACACATTATGTGTTGAAGAATGTGGAGCAATTTCAGCTTTTGTACATTGCAGATAAGAATGTAAAATGACCCAAATACTTCGGAAAACATTCGGCAGATTTTTATTTACTGAATTACACACTTACCATAAGATCCAGCAATTCATAGAATTTACTCAAGGGAAATATAAACAGATGCTTATGTATAAATGTTGGTAGCAATTTTATTCATAATCCACCCTTCCTCCAAAGGGAAAACATCCTCTGCCTGTCATCTGTAATGAATGGATAAACAAATTGTGATTTACCCAATAAGAAAGGGATACTACTCAGTACAAAAAAAGTTGTCCATATATACATGTGTAGACCTCAGAGACATTACACTAAGAGCAGGAAGTCAAATGCAAATAGTATATACTATCTGACTCCACACATATAAAATTCGACTAAAGAGCAATCTATTCTTAAAGGCAAAAATATACCCATGGTACCTGTGACCTGCAAGAGGGAACTGCCTACGCAGAAGCACAGGGAAGCTTTTGGGGGTGATGGAAATATTCTCTGTGGATCATGGTGGTGGTTATATGGATGTCTGCACTTGTCAAAACTCATGAAACTACAGATTTAACACAAGTAAATTGGTTTTGGCTCCATCAGTGAATAATGGCTTGCCATGTAAAAACTTTGTAAGTTAATTATTCAAATTATTTATATTTAAACAATGTTAAAGTGCTATTTAGAATCCAAAATATATTTTTTAATTTTTTTTTAATTTTAAAAAGAAGAGAAAGATAATAAATAAGACATCAGAAATTATGCATAATTTTTAAAAAGAACAAAATGATAGATATTCAACAATGGTTGCTATATTGCACATTGCTGTCTTCAATGTCACATTGCAGATATAAACATATAAAATTTGTCAAAGTAGAAATTGTAAGCATTAACTGCTACCTTCACCAAACTAATAGAAATTAGCAGTACAATCACCTTAGCTAACCTGCATATGTATATGATTTTTTCCTTTCCTTTTTTCCTTATTTTTTTCTCTTTTTCTTCATCTCAATTGTCTCAGAACCCAAATTATTAATAAAATAATTTCATAGGCTATCATGCTACTCATTATTAGACAAACATGGTATGGCAATTGGACATGCTCCTGATGCCCAATAATTTCCATTAGCTCAGACCTTCTGAGGTCTATTTTTGTTCTTCCTTGTGGTAAGATAAATAAAGTACTTTAGTGAAAATCACTTTAGTATCTGAAGGATTTTCACATCAACTGTCACACATATGTTTTTTTTTTCTTCTTTATAGTTAAGGAGCTAAAGTAGAGAGTCGCAGAGGTGGTAAATGCAGAGCTGGACTAAAGTCTACTTGTGTCTATTTTCTCATTCCATCACAAATAACTTTCAGGGCACTGACTCATTTTCTCTTGGCTTCTGGTTTTAATTTCTTTGTTGTTAGGACACTCAGCACCAGAAGATATTGTTGGTTCATCTAATTTGCCTTCAAAAAATTGAGTTTAGTTCTATTGTTATGATTCCAACCCACAGATCTATACTTTGGGGTTCTGTAAAATCAAATGAAAGTCACCTGAAAATGCAGCTTTAAAAAAAGATGTCCTTTACCCAAGAACATCCATTTTTTTCTATCACCAGAGTTGAATGCTCTTTCCTCAATGATTTGGCTAGTTAATCAAAAGGAAGAAAGAATGAAAGGGAGTAATCTATGACCTCTCTGTCAAGGGGAGTCTAATTACTCAATGTCAAGAAAAGTTATTATTACCCTCATTTTATAGTCTGTGGGGTTTCTTTAAGGTTAGCATTGTGGAAGTAAAAACAATAACTGTTTATGAGGATCTCCACAAATCTCTCTCTCTTAACAGCTTTAAGCCCAACTCTATGGTTTCAGTGGCCAGTGAGTTTGAGTGCCTACTGTGTGACAGATAATAGTCTATGTGTAGGAAACCCAGAAGAAACCTAATGAAATCCTGACCCTCAAAGACAGTATAGACTGTGGGGTACAGCGTGGAGCACAGGAGTGGGAAGAGCAGCCAGAAGCAGAGGCTAAGGCATCCCAGTCCTCCCATCAGCCAGAAGAGCTACTGCCTCCTAGAGAGGATACCAGATCTGGAAACAGGCATCCTGCCCAGTGTCATGGCCCCTTCCTGGCTGTTCACATCCAGTGATCAACTGACTTGGTCATATGAGGGCACAGCCCTTTGCTCTAAGCTGGCACTATTCTGAAGGGCCTTCCCTCTTCACAGTTTCATGGAAGGCTGGCTGATTTCAGGGCTGTCACTGTGCAACCTCTGTGCAGCTTCTCCTGCTCATTCCTCCTCCCTACCCTTCTCTAGACCTTGAGAACTCTTTTAAAGCCTTTGGGACCTTGATACACACCTGAAGTCTGCTTCTGGGATGAGTCACTGTATGTATCAGACTTGTGTGCTGATTTGTTGGTCAAAGACTAGTGTACATGTTATTCTCAGGGTATGTTTAATGTAGTTAACGTGTATGAAATGTGAAAAAAGATGTAATGAATGTTTAAATTTAAATGATTATTATTGTAAAAGATACATTGCCATTAATGTCTCTCAAAATACCCACTCACTTTAAGTACACTTATCTCATCATTCTTACCACTTTTTGAAACATTTCAGGAAGTCCTCTTTCATGAGTGTCTTTGATTGATCTTGATGTCCTGAATCAATCCAAAATGCTTACCTTTTATGGTTATTTTATAGTTTATCCTTTGGGAAGGATCCAAAAGTCCCATAGTGTCAGATGGAAGAAGCCTTTACTTGACAGAAATTATTATAAACACAAGTTAATCTCCAAGATGTGAACATAAAGAAACGTGAATTTTGTTACAGTAAGACCCCTTGTCATTATCCACCCTCACTTTTGATACATATATATCCCATTATTCTTGGCAATGCATCTCTTAGCGCAATTGGTCAAAATAAAAAAAAATTAAATATTCACTATATTTTTGGTCTTCCCTTGTAAATCAGTAGAATTTGAGCAAAGCAGATTACTCTTCATATTGTGGATGGGTCTCACCCAGTCAGGTAATAGATTTAAGACACAAAGCTGAGGTCCGCCAAGAACGAAAGAATTCTATCTCCAGACCTGCCTTCAGACTCAACACTACAATGGCAACTCTTTCCTGGGTCTGGAGCTTACTAGCCTGCCTGCAGATTTCAAACCGGAAAGCTACACAATGATGTGAGCTGATTCCTAAAATAACTCCCTCACCAGGGATATAGCTGTGGCATGGCCCTTGCCTAGCAATTGTGAGGTCCTGAGTTCAATTCCCACTACCCAAAAATAAATGAGATAACTCCCTCCGTGTGTGGGTAGGGAGGTGTCCCCTCAGTTCTATTTCTCTGGAGAACCCTGACAACCCAAATACATATCTGAATTTATGGTATCAGTGGTCTGAGTCAGCAGCCCTTGAGGGTGTTTGACCTGTGCTGTCAAGCTCCCACTCAGAACAGCTCTGACTACGTGCTTTGAGGTCACTACTTTGAAAGTCTTAATAATTTAATTTTTCTGTAATAGAACTTATGTGTGAGTGGGGGTCAGCATAATACCCATGTCTCCTCCTTTTGCCATCCAGCTTGCCAAAAGCTGCAGCTGATTTAAACTCAGTTGAGGCAGAAGGCAGAGGGCAGTTTCCTAGAACCTGGGAGAGGTCACAGGGAACCTCCAGAGGGAGATGTGACAAAGGACAAGAAAGGGCTTGGGGAAAGGGGAAAGGTGTGCATTATCTCACCTGTGTTGGTGGTTTCACGTGTGTGTGTGTGTGTGTGTGTGTGTGTGTGTGTGTGTGTGTGAACTGTTCAAATTATACTCTTCAATATGTGGTTGTTGTTGTTGTTGTTGTTGTTGTTGTTGTTGTTGTTGTTGTTCATGGTACTGGGGATTGAATCTAGAATCTTTTTTTTTTTCCAGAGCCAGGGATTGAACTCAGGCCCTTGCGCTTAACAGGAGGAATCTAGAATCTTATGAGTGAGCTATATCCTTTTTTATTTTTCATGCTTATACAGTCTCCTTGTGTTGTCCAGGCTGGATTCAGACTTGAAATCCTGCTGCTTCAGTCTTCCAGAATGCTGGAATTACAAGCATGTGCAACTGTGGTTGGCTACATGCAGTAAGGCTTTTTAAAAAATATTTATTTATTTATTCATTTATTTGGTACAGGGTCTATGCAGCTTGGACTCCTAGTGGTCCTCCTGTCTCAGTCTCCTCAGAGCTGGGAGTACAGTTGTGCACCACCACACCCAGTTTTGATGGCCAGCACAGCACACTCAGGGTTCCAGAGCCAGCACAGTATGTGGTATGGGGGATTGAACCCAGGTCCTTGTGCTTGCTGGGCAGGCAGAACACCAAGCTATCTCCCCAGCCCCATTAAGGCTTTTGAAAGGTTGTGGTTTAGGAATCCATTGCACTACTTAATCCATTTCTGCATATATTGAAAATAATCCATGATAAGAAGTTGAAAAGCTGTCTTTTAGGTGTAGTGTTATCAGTCAGGTAAGCAGAAGTAGCCTCAAGGCGACACCTAATCTATTTGCCTCCACCACAGCAAAGGTCCATAACGATTTCCTGTGTATGCATGTTACAATCAAGGTGTGGCCAGAGTTTAAGGAGACTGCTGAGGTTGCACAGATTTTATTTGACCCCTAGGATGACTCCTTTCTATTGTACTCCACTGTCATTGCTCCCTGCCTCAGGGCCATAACCAAAATGTCAGTCACGGATGGCAATGATGATTTCCTTACAGATTCTGATTCCCATAAGAACAAACAGAAGTGCAGGAGAAAAATGATACAAAATATATCTTTGATTGCTCAATCAGGTCCTATCTTTCTCCCAGGTAGCTCTGGCTGATTTAAAATCAGACAGGAGCTGAGATGGCAATCAGACCTGATTTTCCATCCCTGCTCCACTGTTCAATGCCCAGACTTGGGTGAGTTGCTTCAACTCTCAGTACTCAGCTCCTTTCTCCATGAGGGCCTTTGCCTCTCCAAGGTTCCTTCCAGAGCTGGTATTTCCAACCTCTTTCCTTGCCTTTTCTATAGGCTCAGAGAATAATAGATTATAGGATGAGACTCAAGGATCCTACAGCATGGGCACTGGGTGAGGCGGGGAGGAGGATGGTCGTGAGACGAGTGGGTTGATCTGGGTTATAATGCAGAGCTCATCACGGGTAAGATCAGGATATGCATCTTGGTCAGGTATGATTTGTTGAAAAGAATACTATCTCACTTGGTGCCTCTTAAGTAAGAAATTTTCTGGAAAGTGCAAGGAATTCTTGGAAACAGAAAGGATGAAGTACAGCTCGGTATTTCAAGAGGCTGAGAGGGCACCATTAAATCATGTGTAGCATTGCTTATCCTACTCTTCATCTCATGCTCCTGAACATTTTCTCACATTATTTCTCCATCTCTGTCTCTGCCTTTCTCTGTCTCTGTCCTTCTCTCTCTCTCTCTCTCTCTCTCTCTCTCTCTCTCTCTCTCTCTCTCTCTCTCTCTCTCTCTCTTTCTCTCCCTCATATGTCTTCACAAAGACCTTTCTTACTTACTACAAAGCAGCCTTCTTCTTTCTCTCTTGTTTTTTTGTTTGTTTTGTTTTGTGCTTTGTTTTGTTTTGTTCTGTTGTTGTTGAGAGTGAGACAGAAGATCAGACCGAGAACCTCCGCTGAGGTATCTCCCCGGCCCCCTGCCTCCTCCTGCTGTGCTTCACTGGTGTGGGGTCTGCAGTAGCACCAACAGCAAGCATCGCCTAACTGTCTCATTTTCAATTCCGGACTCCCAGGGTGGAAATCCAGTGCAGCCAGTTTAAATCAGGTATGAAGAGCTATACTGAGGTGGACGCTCTTATGGAACGCAGCAGGGGTCCACCAGGCCTGAGATATGATAGGAACTGGGTCACACAGCAGGAAGCGAGAGGTGCGTGAGCAAGAGAAGCCGCATCTGAACTTCTGTGGGTCCTCCTCATCGGCATCACTGCCTACGCCCTGTCTCTGTTAGGTCAGTTGTGTCACTGGATTCTCACAGGAGCACTAACTGGATTGTGACTGCACATGTGATGGATCTAGATTGTGTATGTCTTTGAATCATCCTGAAACCCCACCCTCACCAGTGGAAGACTGCCTTCCAAGAGGCCAGCAGT
>NW_004524584.1:9562398-9563331 GCF_000260255.1 Octodon degus | reverse complement strand
CCCCCAGACCCAGTCCTAGCCCAGGTCCGGTGAGTATATGGGAGAGCTTCCTGCTACCCTGCGCCTGTGAGACCAACTTCGGGTCCCCGCCCAGGCCCAGGGTGGGTCAGGCCGTCTTCTATCCCTTGGGACATCCCCAACCACTCCGCAGCACCTCTCCCACCCTGCCGACCGAGTAGGAATTTCTGCCACATTCCGAGAACACCCAGACCCAGTCCTAGCCCAGACCCAGTGAGTGTGTGGGAGAACCGCCTCTACTCCTACTCCACCTTGTCCCCTACAGGCTCAGCTCAGGCCTGACATACATAGGGTATAACCCTACAGCTGCAATCCCTACAGAGAGGGTAGAGGATAGAACCACTCAGCTAGTACAGGAGCAGAATATCTTGCCACAGTGGCACAACAGGTTCACCCTCCAGGGCATCAGCAGGAAGGAGCTGAGCACAGCAGCTAGACCCAAGCCAGGCACAGCTGGATAAATCCAGACTTTGTAGATCTGCACCTGAACTTCAGTACGTACTAAGGTTATAACTACAACGAAGATCTACAACACAGGTCAGAAGACAGTGCCACACAAAATGACGAGAAGGAACAAAATGCAAACTCAGAACCCAACACCACCTGTAAAAAGTGCAGAAGACACTAGCACAGAACAAGTGCAGAATCACATAGCTGAAAGTAATGAATCAACAGCTTCTCAAATAAAGAAACAGCTGCAGAAAGGTATAGAGGAACTCAGATTGGAAATAAAAAAAAAGAAATCCCTGAATTAATAACATCTACAGTAAAGAATCAAATGCAGAAACATATGGAGGAAACCCAGTACCCACCCAGAACAAGTGCAGAGGACACTAGCTTGGCTCAAATGCATGAATTAATAGTGTTGATAGTAAATAAGCAACAGCAGAAAGATATAGAGGAAATCAGAGCACA
>NW_004524584.1:9553827-9561131 GCF_000260255.1 Octodon degus | reverse complement strand
TTGGCTACATGCAGTAAGGCTTTTTAAAAAATATTTATTTATTTATTCATTTATTTGGTACAGGGTCTATGCAGCTTGGACTCCTAGTGGTCCTCCTGTCTCAGTCTCCTCAGAGCTGGGAGTACAGTTGTGCACCACCACACCCAGTTTTGATGGCCAGCACAGCACACTCAGGGTTCCAGAGCCAGCACAGTATGTGGTATGGGGGATTGAACCCAGGTCCTTGTGCTTGCTGGGCAGGCAGACCACCAAGCTATCTCCCCAGCCCCATTAAGGCTTTTGAAAGGTTGTGGTTTAGGAATCCATTGCACTACTTAATCCATTTCTGCATATATTGAAAATAATCCATGATAAGAAGTTGAAAAGCTGTCTTTTAGGTGTAGTGTTATCAGTCAGGTAAGCAGAAGTAGCCTCAAGGCGACACCTAATCTATTTGCCTCCACCACAGCAAAGGTCCATAACGATTTCCTGTGTATGCATGTTACAATCAAGGTGTGGCCAGAGTTTAAGGAGACTGCTGAGGTTGCACAGATTTTATTTGACCCCTAGGATGACTCCTTTCTATTGTACTCCACTGTCATTGCTCCCTGCCTCAGGGCCATAACCAAAATGTCAGTCACGGATGGCAATGATGATTTCCTTACAGATTCTGATTCCCATAAGAACAAACAGAAGTGCAGGAGAAAAATGATACAAAATATATCTTTGATTGCTCAATCAGGTCCTATCTTTCTCCCAGGTAGCTCTGGCTGATTTAAAATCAGACAGGAGCTGAGATGGCAATCAGACCTGATTTTCCATCCCTGCTCCACTGTTCAATGCCCAGACTTGGGTGAGTTGCTTCAACTCTCAGTACTCAGCTCCTTTCTCCATGAGGGCCTTTGCCTCTCCAAGGTTCCTTCCAGAGCTGGTATTTCCAACCTCTTTCCTTGCCTTTTCTATAGGCTCAGAGAATAATAGATTATAGGATGAGACTCAAGGATCCTACAGCATGGGCACTGGGTGAGGCGGGGAGGAGGATGGTCGTGAGACGAGTGGGTTGATCTGGGTTATAATGCAGAGCTCATCACGGGTAAGATCAGGATATGCATCTTGGTCAGGTATGATTTGTTGAAAAGAATACTATCTCACTTGGTGCCTCTTAAGTAAGAAATTTTCTGGAAAGTGCAAGGAATTCTTGGAAACAGAAAGGATGAAGTACAGCTCGGTATTTCAAGAGGCTGAGAGGGCACCATTAAATCATGTGTAGCATTGCTTATCCTACTCTTCATCTCATGCTCCTGAACATTTTCTCACATTATTTCTCCATCTCTGTCTCTGCCTTTCTCTGTCTCTGTCCTTCTCTCTCTCTCTCTCTCTCTCTCTCTCTCTCTCTCTCTCTCTCTCTCTCTCTCTCTCTCTCTCTTTCTCTCCCTCATATGTCTTCACAAAGACCTTTCTTACTTACTACAAAGCAGCCTTCTTCTTTCTCTCTTGTTTTTTTGTTTGTTTTGTTTTGTGCTTTGTTTTGTTTTGTTCTGTTGTTGTTGAGAGTGAGACAGAAGATCAGACCGAGAACCTCCGCTGAGGTATCTCCCCGGCCCCCTGCCTCCTCCTGCTGTGCTTCACTGGTGTGGGGTCTGCAGTAGCACCAACAGCAAGCATCGCCTAACTGTCTCATTTTCAATTCCGGACTCCCAGGGTGGAAATCCAGTGCAGCCAGTTTAAATCAGGTATGAAGAGCTATACTGAGGTGGACGCTCTTATGGAACGCAGCAGGGGTCCACCAGGCCTGAGATATGATAGGAACTGGGTCACACAGCAGGAAGCGAGAGGTGCGTGAGCAAGAGAAGCCGCATCTGAACTTCTGTGGGTCCTCCTCATCGGCATCACTGCCTACGCCCTGTCTCTGTTAGGTCAGTTGTGTCACTGGATTCTCACAGGAGCACTAACTGGATTGTGACTGCACATGTGATGGATCTAGATTGTGTATGTCTTTGAATCATCCTGAAACCCCACCCTCACCAGTGGAAGACTGCCTTCCAAGAGGCCAGCAGTTCCCGGCGCCAAAGAGGTTGCAGCACTGGTGCATAGCAGTGTCGCTCTCTCTGACTGGTAGTAGGGCATGAGATGGCACCAACAAAAACACCTTTGATGAGATTTGGAGGTTTTGTAATTCAACTTGATACACAAAGGAGCAAATTTATTTCCATTTCTAATAACTTAAGAGCAGTGAGCCTAATGTCTTACATCTCTAAAACCATAAATGAAAGCTGAGATGAATCCTGGAATTCTAAACCCACTATTTTCAGGATGTTTTACCAGGAGATTCTCTCCATGGCCAGTGCAGGAAAAGCCTTGTGCCAGAAAGGATGCTGGTTATGAAAAACCTAACCACTAAAGTATAAAAAGGAATGAGCATGTGTGATAGTGTTTTCCAAAGATACCTACGACAATATTGTCCCTTGTGTCACGTCTTCCTTTTACACCATGACCTTGGTATTCCTCCAGTGAATGATACGGTCTATGCCCTGTCCATTTGAACCTTGGTAGAACTCTGCTGCATCTTTAATCACTTTAATCTGTGGCTTCTGAGGCTGGGTTACACAAATGCCCTTCACATCCACCATGTTCTCTTGGGACACTTATTCCTGGAATCCAGCCACCATACTTCAAGGAAACCTAGACTAGACCACATGTACAAGTCACACACATGCATTCAAGCTAAAAGCCAGGTCAGGTCCTAGCCAGCAACCAGGCAGACTAATGAATCAGTGAAGAAGCCTCGGGGTAATTCTAGCCTCCAAGCTATTGAGAAGCCCCAGAGTTTGAATGCCAGAACCTGTGCATTGAATAGTCATATCTGCTATTTCCTGTCTAGATTCTTAATCCGCAGAACCTGTAGGATGGATATTTTGTGCCACTAACTTTGGGACTGTCTTGTTATACAACAATAACTGAACAGCACTAGTAAATTATCTTACATTACCTGCCAGCAAAGCCTTTGGGTTATAGAGACATCTTTTTCTTGAATATCTTTATCCTACTTACCATTTTAAGAAGAGAGCCTTCCATTGTATTATTACCTGGTTGGTGGATTTTTAAAAGTGAAAGAAACAGTGGCATCACCCAGACATCGTTGTACCCTACTCTTGTACCTGTGGACATTTCTTCCATGAATCATGGCAGTAACTCATTAGTGCCCTGTGCCTGTCATTTGTAACAAGACAGAATTCCCTCATTACTTGTAGAAGCCTAAAGATTGCCTCAGCTCCCTGTATTTTGTTTTAGTCTTAGAATCTTTACTTGAGGGCTGGCCAAATAGCTCAGTGGATTAAAGTGCTTGCAAGCAGGCATAGGGGTCAAGGGTTCAATCCCCCCCCCGGGGGGGGGGAGGGTGCTGAGATGGCAATTGAGACTAGACGTAGTGGCATAACCCTGTAATCCCTGCACTCGGGAGGCTATAAACAGGAGAATCACTACAAGTTCGATCTAGCAGTGAGACCCTGAATACGTTGTAGACCTTTCCCTAAAATACAGAAAAAACTAATAATAACAAAGACTCTTTTCTTGGCTTTTTCCTTCTGTAACTGCTGGCTTCCTTCCAACTTTGGGAAAGCTGAGAGATTCTAGGAGTTTCCTCCTCTTGGTCTACTAGAAAAGCTTCAGAATTAGTTCTGTCGTCTTCTGGATGACCTTAGTGTCCAATCCCATTGGGTCCAAAAGGTTGGGCTACAGTAGCTTCTCTCCTCCTCTACACCTCGTCCCCATCTGGTAAGCCATAGAACTCCTGTCATGGGCACTCAGCAGCATTTTTCTGTGGCCCTCAAACATTCCTCACTTTTATCTGTGTGTCCTCTGATATGGTCTAAATGTGTTCCCCAAAATTTGTGTATTAGAAACTTAGTCCCCAACACAATAGTGTTATGAGGGGAGCCTTCAGGGAGGTGTTTAGTCATGAGGGTTCTTGTAAATGCATAATGTTGCATGACTAAGGACTTGTGGGACTAGTTTTACCTCTCTTGCCTTCCTCCTCTGCCATATTAGGATGCAGCAAGAAAGCCAATGTCACATGCTGGCATCTGACAAGCCGACACATGATCCCATCTCTAATGTCAGTGTTTATCATGTGTAGGCCCTCTGCCAAGTAGATGGGATATGAAGGTAAAGGCCATGCAGGTTGGGCACCACCTCAGCATCTGCACCCTCCTCTGTCAGCTGCCTGTTAGGGTCTGCTGTTGCCCTCTTCCATCTCCAACACCTAATCACTGATTTTCAAGGATAAGCAAAAGCAAAGCCTCAGGCTGGCCAGATAGTTCAGTGGATTAAAGCACCTGCTTAGGCAGATTCAGGGACCAGCATGCTGTGCCTGCCCCACCCCTGGGGCGCACTGAGACTATGAAACTTGGCATGGTGATGCGTGCCTATAATTCCAGCACTGGGGTGGGGGCTGAAAAACAGGAGGATCACTACAAATCCAATCTGTGTAGTGAGACTCTGTACACCCCATACTAAATACATTCAAAAAAAACAAAACAAAACCAAAAAAAAAAAAAAAAAAAAAAAAAAAAAAAAAAAAAAAAAAAAAAAAAAAAAAAAAAAAAGGCAAAACCTCTCATCAACCAACTGGTAAGGTTTGGGGACATTTCTTCTCTATTTTTTTCATCTTTAAAATAGGCCAGTACTTAGGTTGTGGATAAAGTGGAATACAACGTAAAATGCAGAATCCAAAGCTTAGCATGCGGGAGGAACTCAACAAACCTGCATCTCTTTCCTGCTCCCTCTAGCTTCATGGAGCTATCCCCAACCTGTTCCATTTTGTGCCTTGAGTCCTCTTTAGCTCCTATTCTTCTCATTCCTACCCCTTCGAAGATTGTGGGAGAATTTTATAAAAACAAAAATGAAAAGATAAGTAAAAAGATCATAAACTTGTAATTCAACATATACTATTTTATTACTATTTTAAAGAACATCTTGTTTCATCCTGTCATTTCATAAAGATGTTTTAATCTCCTTCTTTCCCTTTCATTTATTTACTTATTTAAACCATCTTCATACACCTAGTAAATCCAACCACTGTTTCTCTTATTCAGTCAGATGGAGAACTGCTGTTCTTTGAATTTTCTCCGAAGTGGAGGCTTCCTTCCAAATAAGGGATTCTCAGCTAGGCTGCATAGCTGCACAGTGTGTGAAAGGAGTGATATGGTAAAGGTTCTGCAGATATCAGTTGGTAGATGACAGATAGATGATAGATAGATAGATAGATAGATAGATAGATAGATAGATAGATAGATGACAGACAGATACAAATATACATAATAAGTAGATATCAGATATAGAGCTAAAAAAACTGATTTTATCATAAAGGCAATGTTTTGAATAAATTTAAGGCATTTCTAGTATTTTTAAAAGATTATGAAGGCCCAGCCAAATAACTCAGCAGATTAAATCACGTGCAAGCAGGCCCAGGGGCCAGGGTTCCATCCCCAAGCCTGCAGTGCCAGCCCCACCCCCAGGGCACACTGAGATGTCAATTGAGACTGGGCATGATGGTGCGCACCTGTAATCCCAGCTCTTGGAAAGCTGTAAACAGGTGGGTTACTGAGTTCAATCTAGTAGTGAGACCCTGAACACCCTGTAGACCCTTCCCTAAAATACAAAAAAAAAAAACAAGATTACTGTAAATCTTCTGCAGACATGGGCACAATCCTTCATAGTTCCCTGTACCCACATCTTTACCTGTATGACTCTGCAGCTTCTGCCATCCAGCGGGCAAGTTTAGACACTCGCCCTTTGAACTTGGACTGGTTTTAACAATCTTCCACTTTCAAGTCCATATCTTAGGAGACTGTGTGCTTTTCTGCTTAATCCCTCAGAGCTCTCTCACCCCCTATGAACAAGCCCAAGCTAGCTGCCTGAGGACCAGACACGACATGGAGCACAGCTTATTGCCCTGCATGATGCCATGCTAGACCGGCCTACAGCCAACCAATCCAGAAATATATGCACAAACCCAACCATGAGTGGCCACCCTCCCCACCCTAGTTGCATGCATGAGGCTGACTGAACCCAAAAGAAATACCAGCCAGCCAACCAACTGACATGTGAGTGAAAATAAATGCGTATTGTTTGAAGCTACTAAATTCTGAAGTTGTAATGCAAATATTACAGAAAAACAAAATTAAACAAAACTTTTCTAGTTACTAGTGACATAAATATGTGCATTACTGAGAACAAAGAAGAAGGAATGTCTTTGTCACTTCCCTCATGGCAGAGGCACAATGACTGACATCCACAAATTAAAGGAGGAAGGGTTTATTCTGCCTCATAGTCTGTAGAGGTTTCAGTCCTCTCAGTCCATAGCTGCTCCAAGGCAGGACAGCATGATAGGAGGGCATGGCAGAAAAAGAATGCTCATGGAGTGGCAGACAGGAAGCAGAGAAAGGCCAAGAGAGGAAGGAGAGAGAGACCTTTCCAGGCCACTCTCCCAGTGACCCACCCACTCATACTAGGTGTCACCTCTCAATATCATATGTGGCTATAAGCTCAATTAATCCCCTGATGAATAATCACATCCCTGTGACCCAGTCACCACCCAAAAGTACCATCTATGAGTGCTTGAGGCTTTGGGGGACATCTAGATATAACCCATAACAATGAGGCTTTGACATTCTTCATTTTCTTTCAAAGGGAACATCAACTGGAAGGGTTAGGAAACACTGCTCTTAATTATAAAACTTCATGTAGGCTCTGTGTTACCCAAAAAGCCTGATTCAAATTGAGTGCTCAGACTTCTTTTAACTGACATCTGTTGTTGGAAATAATTAGAAAATGAAGCTGAGACTTGGGCAGGGTGGAATGAAGGTAGGCAGCTATTTGCGCTGCTTTCCCACCCACTTCTGCTTCCGAGAATTGCTCCTTTGGATCCTGCGGTTAAAGCAGGCATTCCCATCTTGCTTTCTTGTTTCCTTGACATTAGTGATTGATCCAGAAGCCGGCACACAATCCCAGCAGCCCCAACAATCCCCTGGAGGACTGAAGAACTAGAATTGAGTAGAAAGTAAAATAATTTTTCTTCCTCTCTGTTGGCAGAAGCAGAGAGAAATGGGTGGCTACTGTTTCTAGCACCCCAAAAGAAATCCATCACTATGAGAAGTAGAGTGAGAGGCGGCAGCCGTCTCAGCTGCTGGTTTTCGTCATGTCTGGCCTTCCCATCCTATGTCAACATAGGCAATAAATACCCTTTTGTTCCAGGAAGTTTCAACTTTCTCCGAAACTCTTACAGCCAACAAACTTCTATGAATGAATCCAACAACCAAGAGTGT
>NW_004524584.1:9551548-9552797 GCF_000260255.1 Octodon degus | reverse complement strand
AGAAAGTCTCCTTTTTAGGAATCATGAAAAGTTGGAAAAAAAAAAGTTGGAGATGACAACTATCTCCCTTTTCCATTGTAGTCTAACTAGCTCTGTTCCTGTGTCTTCCCATATTTCCAGAGGTCACGTTGCAATGATGGAGCAAAATAAAGGTAACAAACCAGGAAAAAATTCCTAATCCATTTGTTGCGCTTATGATATCTATAGACTTCTTCCCAATCCACTGCCCAATCCCCCTCCCCTGCAACTCTCCCTTCATGCCTCACCTCCTACCTCACCTCTGGAACAGAGATTAATTAATGAACTGTCACTCTGAATGTTGTAGACCTTGAAACGCTTTGGAACCATTCATTTTAAATGTTTCTCTTTATACATAACCTTGAAGTCTCTAAATACATGATAGATGGCTAGAAATGAGTCTGTACCTGATTCTTCATTTTATTTTCTACATGTATGATTAGAAAGATTTATAATGGGAAGAAGTTACAGCTGGCTCACATAGGTAATCATCGGTAGAACAACTGGCCTTTGGGTTAATGCAGCACCTAGCATAACTTTCGCTTCTCCAACCTGATTAGTGTAGAGCACATTCATTTAATCATTAAAAATCAAACACTTTAAGCCCCATTTACTACTTTCACTTATAACATTTCTTCAGCTTTATTCAAACTCAAAGACACAATTACTGCTTTGGTAATGTACAAGAGTTGTGTAGGGGCTGGAGAAATAGCTCGGCAATCTAAGTGCCTGGCCAGCAAGTGCAAGGACCCAGGTTTGATTCGCAGTACCACATACTGTGCCACCCTGGAACCCTGGGCATGTTGTGCTTGCCATTGAAACCAGGCGTGGTGGTGCACATCTCAGTGCTGAGATAGGAGGATCGCTGCAAATCCAAGCTGCATAGTGAGATGCTGTACCAAATAAATAAAGATTTTTTTAAAAAATTATGTAAGTAGTCTTACAGGCACCAACAAATTCTTAGTCTTTCTGCCCTCTCCATGAATAGCTTGAGTGGGGGATTAGTGTTCCCAGAGTCTAGGACCTAGGTCTTAAGGGTAATGGTGGCTTCTCCTTTCTCTACTGAAAGGTGGTCTTCTGAGACAAGAGAAAGGCACACAGATGAGACAGCCAGTACCCCACCAATGGCAGCCACAGGAATGATACATCTGTCTCTCCAGTCCAGTTGAGTGCATCAAGAGCTGTAGGCCCTGCCTTTATGACAAGGAGTGGACATCCTCCCAACTCAAAC
>NW_004524584.1:9539183-9540309 GCF_000260255.1 Octodon degus | reverse complement strand
AATGTATGCAGTGTGTTAATTATTGAAACTGTCCTACCGATTTGACTTGAAACTGTCTCATTGCTATTTGTTTATCAATAAAATTATGGCAAAAAGAAAAAAAAATATTCATCCAAAAAAAAAACCAAAGAAATACAGAAATAGCCCTAATCTTATGGGAGCACCTTTTTTAAAACATTTACATAATTTTCATCATTTTCACCATTATAAAACACTATACTGCCTATAAATTTCACAAGCTGAATATCTTTTTACATCTGCACATCTCTTTAAAGTGTTCAAACTCCTTGCATATCCATTAGCTCAATGTAAGCTACATAAGATTCTTACATAATAAGCAAGGTAGGAAAAATTCTCCCAGTTATACAAATAGAAAACTTCAACCTAGAGAACCCTGACCAAGTGTCATGGCTGTAAAAGAGGTAAAGTCTGAACTTCAAGATGCTCTGAATTCAAGTCTCTTTCCAGTAGCGGTATGCCAAACAGCTTCTTGCCCTATGTCATATTTTTGAAGATAGCTTCCCCATGGGCAAATAAAAGGGACTTATCTAGAGAACAGATAAAGAATTTTAAGACATGAAATAAGTAGCTATTTCATGATTATGGGTCAAGTAATTTTGGAAAAAAAAATGTTTTAGGGCTGGGGATATAGCTCAGCATCATAAACACTTGCCTGGCAAGCACAATGTCCCAAGTTCTATCCCCAGTACCAAAAAAAAAAAAAAAAAGTTTGTTTCCTTGTCCATCTCCTTAAATGGTATGAGGACAGTTCATCTCTATAATCCGTTGTCTTGGACAGGGCCTAACATGTTGAGCCCTAATATTTCTTGGATGTGAGTTTCAGTGGATAAATGGATGGATGGATGAGTGACTATGTGAATGGATTGATTGGTGGATATGTGAATGCGTGTTTGGACAGATGGTGACAAAAACATGTCTTCTATATCTTCTATACTAGAATCATAACTTTTTAGAAACATTGGGAAAAGTTAGGCTGTTCCTCCTCAAATATATTCACTGAAGTGCTAATGTCAACATCTTTGGGAACTTGTTTGAAATAAAGGATCTCAGACCTCACTCTAAACCTACGAATTTAAAAATCTTTATTTTAACAGAGCTCAGGATG
>NW_004524584.1:9531479-9538253 GCF_000260255.1 Octodon degus | reverse complement strand
CTTCTGTTTAACTGGCAATGTCAGAAATTATTGACCTGAGTCCCCCACAGCTCAACTTAACAGCATGGCAAACTCACTGGTCTTGACTTAACTTCTCTTATTATATAGACAGAGAGGATCCCTGACAGTCACCAAGATGTGTTATGACTTGGATGAAACCCAAGTTAGAAGCATCGTCCCACCTTCTGACTTCAGCAATCTGGTGCTCTTTATCCCGCACCCTTTTCTCAACATAAAGGAAATGGACACCAAAGCCTACTTAAATTCAGCACATTTAGTGTCTGTGTGGAGGTACAGTGGGAGGATATGCCTCTAATAATAAGAATACTAGATTAGTACACTTGCAGGAAATTTATAAAGCATAGGAGACTGGGTGCAGTGTGGGAAGGGGCTTCCTAGCATTACATGCTAAATCTTCTTTTTCTCTTGCTCTGGCATGCTTTCCTCATCCTGGACTTCCTCCCCAGGATGGTCCTGGTTCTCAGTTTTGCCAACAGTGGCTGAAGTCATTCAGGGAAGAGTTTGCTAAGGATGGTCTAAGTGTATGTACCAGAAGAGGAAATTAAGATAATACTGACTCAGACATTTTCACAAATGTGATCTCCCATAACGGTTATGCAGACTGATGAAGCCGGCATTCTGTGTCTACCACCGTGGGAGGAAAGTAAGCTCAAGGAAGGTAAGTAACTTGTCTAAGTCACTCTATAACTGCATAATCTTTGTTGACAAAGTTTAAGATGGCCTGATATGAACCTTCCTAGATGGCTCATATACAGGACAGTCAGCATTTTCAGCAATATCCAATTTTTCAGTTTAGGATGATGTCATGGGGGCAGAGGTCCCTGCATTTAGATGATAGTGTCTGGCCCCCTTTGAAAACACTGGCTGAAGTTTTTGGGAAACAACCCAATTCTAAGCCTCCTGGCCATATTCCAACCATACTAAGAGCTACTGGGCCCTGAAAGTGTGTGCGGGACACTTTTGAGACTGCAGACTGCTCCTGTGCCAGTTTATCTGCACAACTTCAACCCAGCTGACCACACACCCCAACTATCACCACTCAATATTATCATCACAGAGTGCAAAGGTTTCAGGACACAAAGAGTCAATGAAGGTGCTCTAAGATTCTAACTGCATCTAGACTGGGCATGGTTTTCCAAGCATTGGGTCCCCAACAATCCTGCTCCTCAAGACACAAAGCTGGCACAGGACTCCAAGTGAGTGGATATGGAGACTAAGAAGAGCTCTTCCTCCGAGCAAAAGGGACCCATGATTTGATAAAACAGTCACTCTCCAAGTCAGCTATAGATATTTAAACTTTCTCAAAACCAGGAACTGAGGACCAAAGACATAAAAGGACTCAACCAAGGTTACATAGATAGTAAGGGGCCAACTCAGAATTAGAACTTAAATAAATTCATTCTTTTCCCATTCTGTGAGGTTGTCTTTGTCATGTTCATACCTGTTTGGTTGCTCTCTCTTTTTTTAAAAACAGTATTAATTCTCTATATGATCTCTTCTGGTCCCTTGGCTATAAAAATGCCCATATGAGACAGACTTCAAACTTCATGTTTCCAATTCTAATAACACCCTTGAGCAGAAATAGATAGATAGATAGATAGATAGATAGATAGATAGATAGATAGATAGATAGATGATAGATAGATAGATAGATAGATAGATAGATAGATAGATCCAGCAGCTCACTTGACATGTCCACTTGGATGCCCAGGCATCTCAAACTGACTTTGTCCTTGTTCATCCAAATATTCTTATTTGATTCTCAATCTTCTCTAGCCAGAAAAATAAAAGACCTTTTACTTGAATAATCAATTCAAAAATGTAACAGTAACATTTTATCTTTTTCTTTCATGACCCATGTCTAATCTACAGTATATCTCTCTGGCCATAATTCAGACTGTACTCAGATCAATTCACATCTCCTTATGGCCCTGCTTCTACCTTCTTTGATGTGGGTTTCTCCCCCTCAGCCTCCTCCACTCCTCTCTTTCTCACTTTCAGCCCATTTCCTAACATCCAGAATGATCTTCCAAAGCCTCTATCAGGTCCATCACTAACCTGCGTCAGATTTCCCAGTGTGAATCCAGATGCTTATTCATGGCCCAGAAGTCTGCTGATGTACTCTCAACTCCTGTTTGACTTACTCTGCATTCACTCTTTCCCTCACTGCTTCTATCGCCAACAAAAGACCCTTCATTTGTACCTGAAAATTCCAAGCTAATTTCCAAGCAGGAATTTGTGCCTGCTGCCCCTTGGCTCACAGCCCTTTCTGGATCTCCTGATCCCCTCACTCAGGCACATTTGTTCGCATGCACTTCCCTCAGGAGTGCCTTCCCAGTTACACCCTCTCAAGTGTGTCTCCAGTCCCCACCCATTCTCCAGTACGTCATTCTGTTCTATTTTCTTTAGCACACTTAGTAACATATTTTATCTACTCATTGGTTTGTTTTTTCTCTCTCTTTTCAGCACTATATTTCCTCAAAAATGGTTAACTCCTTAAGCCCATGGACCAGTGTATCTCCAATACTGAGAATAGAGGTCACAAACTCTTTTCTTCAAGGACTTTGCAGGTCAGAATGCTTCCATTGCAATAGCTTCTGACATTGTAGCCTGAAAGTGGCCACAAATGGTGTACAGTCCTGCGTGAATGTGACAATATTCCAACAAAACTTTATTTGCACAAACGAATGGTTGATAGGATGGGCCCATAGGCCATAGTCTGCCAGAGTCTGCTCTAGACAAATTCAAAGCATGCAGAAGATGCTGTGGGAGGAAACACTAAATAAAATAGAGAAGAAAACAAATACTCAGCAGAATATCTGTTGTAAACATCTAGCAGCAGTTTATTATAAAGAGATCCTTACTATTTTCTACATACTTAAGACAAAACTTAATGTTTGCCTCTATGAGAATTGGCAAAGAACTGAGCATCAAATCGGCTAGACCTAAAAATCTTAGGAGACACTAGAGATGCAAAGTCCCCTTCTCTGCTTAGACCAGACAGGGTCTGAATATAGAAGTGATGATACACCCCATAAGTTGATAATACGAATGATCCATGTTTTCTAGAAGATATTGAGGAAATTAATCATCACCAATATTTGCCTCTGATTCTGCTACCCCTCAAATTCTTAGCCCTTCTCTGCTTCAGTCTCCCCAGTCCACTTATCTTTTAAAAGGATAAAAATTGTGGTTGGAGCACTATAATTTCTTATATTATAGTGGCACTGCTTCTGCCAAATACAGAGTTACTCAATTACTGAAAAAGATCAAGACACAGCTGTAGACTCACTTGGGTCTGAAAGAAATAATCTTCTGGCTTAGAAACAGGGAATTCCCAAAGGCCTGGAGGGGGAAGATGCTCAAACATCTTCCTAGGAGGATAATGGCCCATCTTTGCCCACTTAGGAGTGACAGAGCATAAGAACTTATGTGCATCCCCTCTACATTCTAGAATAACAACCAAATGAGTTATTGGTGTTACGAGAACTATTTTGGCTCCCATTGCTCACTGAAAGCAGAATTCAGAACTCGTTTTCTGCAGAAACATGGTAGCAGTCTTATTTTTACTTTTTTTAAAATGTATTTAGTACAGGGTCTACAGGGTCTCACCACACAGATCAGACTTGCAGTGACCCTCCTGTTTTTCAGCCTCCCAAGCTCTGGGATTACAAACATGTGCCATCACGCCCAGTCTCAGTTGCTGTCTCAGCACACCCCACGGGGGAGGCCGGCATGGTTTATGGTGCCCGGGACTGAACCCCGGCCCCTGTGCTCTACCTAAGCAGGTGCTTTAGTCTGCTGAGCTATCTGGACAGCCCTCTGTTGCAGTCTTATTGAAAGTGTGCTGTCTCTGAACTTCAGCCATAACAAGAGTTGAGAAGGTATTTCTGGACACCTCACCACTATGTCTAAAGCCATTCATTTCATGGAGAAGGAATCTTGAATTTATAAGCAGATGATCTCCAAATAAAAGTGTTTGGGACACTGCATTCAGAGGGAATAAGGGTTGCATCCAGATCATCTAATTGGGAAAGAAAACAAAATGAGGAGAGTGGGTAAAGAATCATTCTTTTGCAGGCTTTGTGTTTGTTTTACTTTTCCTTTCTGCACCATGGAAAATTATGGAGGTCACGAAAAGTTTAAACTAAACAAAGTAACTTTCCTTCCTGACTTTGAACTCTGGTTTTAGAAGGATGGGTGATAAATAGGATCCGAACACAAATTTATCTTTGTATAAAGTTCTAGTCTTCCAAAAGCCTCTAAATTCAAATGAAGCCTTTTTGTAAAGGCTCACAGTACACCTTTTCCAAAAAGCTGCTGATAGGCACCACCTATCGGGCATTACCCAAACTCTCGGCTTTTGGGAGATCATCATACTTATCCAACAAAGAAATTCAGGACTTCTTTTGCTTAAAGATCTTGGGCATAGTTAAAGAAATTCCTGCAATCCCAGGCAGCATTTTAGATGTAACTGAAAAATCTTATCTTAGTTTTTCATACAAATACTGAGACTGAGTTAGAGGTTCAATTTGCAGAGGATAAATGCAAAACAGGCCCTTTCTGGTAAAGAAGCCCCCCACCCCCCAGAGCATCTCTAGAAGAGATTTCAGATTTAGCTCTAATCCATGGCATGAGTGCCACAGTGGGGTCTTCCTATCACTGAAAGCTCCACAGGATTCGTCATCATTCCCCTAGTCTTTTGGGGGTGAAGGGTGTTATCCAAGCAACACTTCCTCCTCTTCTTGCTTCTTTAGGTGATGGGAAAGAAAGGTGCAGTCCCTTGAGAGAATATCAAATGGTCTTCAACATTTTTTTCTTCTCAAATGACAGAACAGAATCATAATTATTCAGTGTGAATTAGGGCCTCAAATTGACGATGGCTTCATATCCTGGCTAATAAAACAATGTATATGCACACACACACACTGTGTGTGTGTGTGTGTGTGTGTGTGTGTGTGTGTGTGTGTGTGTGTGTGTACCACACTGGCTGATCTTTTGGTTTCTGAATATGTTATGATCTAGTTGCATCCACTGGCTTAGGATGTCATGGCATTAGGAAGCAAGCATAATATTAATCTCTGGATTTCGTTCCCTTGGAACTAAGCATCTTTACCCAAGACTGAAGATTTTGCACTATCACTTTTGTGTTCTTCATAAGTCTGTCATGATGCTGTTGGTCTCTGGAGTGCTTCTTTGCAGCCAGAGGAAAATCTGACTCACACAACAGAGTGGTCCTACCAAGAAGGCTAGGGTGTTGCTCACAAGGGGACTGCAGCAGTGCTAAGCATATGGATCAGAATCATTTTCCAACTCCCTAGACAGATGACTGTAAACACGTCTTAACTTGTGCATCTCTGTTTTTCTTCTGTGCAATGGGAAAATGTTGCCTTATAGTTATCTTGGTATTTAAAATTAGATCATTTTTATAAGTCACTTAGTATATATTGAGTAAAAGATCTCTTTTTCTCATTTTCTTTTTTATAATAGGGGAGATAAGAATTCCTGCCAGGATGCCTCATCAGAATTCAGAGAGGTTGCCTTTGCTGTTTGTTCCAGGAAGATTTGCAGTGTGAGACTGCACAGTCAACTTGTAAAGTGTGCATGAATTCTATCCAAGTCATGTTTTACCCAATAAACTAATCACTTTCCAGTTGGTGTTTACAAATAAATGGGGAAGCTTTTCAGTCCTGTGTTTGTATGTATAGAAAACTCACATCCACACTTCTCAAGGAAACAGCTGAAAGATATTAAGGAAAAATTACCAAATGCAACTATAATGAAATCAGTTCATCCAAATCTGGCAAAAAGTTTTAAAAGAAAGTTTCATTTTCACTGTTTCTTTCCCTTCCTTTCTTTGACTTATGTAGTAATTAGGGTTCTCTAGAGGAACAGAATCAATAGGAAAAAATGAAATATGTATGTATGCAAAGTGATATATTTGGGACAGGATCGAGGTGGGAGAGTCCACGGTAGCTGTCTGTGTGCCAGAACCAGATGATTCTGTGACTGCTCAGCCCAGGAAGATGGAAGCTACAGAAAGAGGAGCTATCAGAGATGTAGCGCCACCCCCAAGGTCGAAGTCCTAGAAGTTCCCTCTGGAGTAACTGGTGTGAGTCTGAAGTGGGAAGCTGAGTGATGAAGACAGGAATTTTTCTAAGATGGGAACATTTGTCTTCTTTCCCTGTTTATGCTTTCCAAGCTCCAAGTCTGTTGATTGGTGCTGCCCATCTCAGGTATGGGTCTTCCCTTCCAGTTTGCTGGCCCCCATGCTGTCCACCCACAGACACACCCAGAACTGTGTGCCACTAATCTGCTAGGCCTTCTTAATCCATTACTATTGACATACCATGATTAATAGCACAATTCATAACCTGGGGCCTCAAAGGATTTTATCCCAAACCGACAAACAGATTCCCCCATAAAAATCTTTATCATGTTGATCAGTAGTTCATTAGCTGAACGTGCTTGCGAATAATCTTAACTTTTTTAATATCAACATGTTGAAATTTTGATAGCATCAAAAAACCATCCACTGTTCATTCGCCTATAGATTCATCAAACATTTACTGAATGCCTCATTTAAACCAGGCAGTGTTCCAGGCTCAAAGGACAGAACAGTGAATCAGATTGTTAAAATACTTCTTCATTCACAGAGATTAACATTCTGATAAACAGAAGAAACATGCAAACCAAATACATTAATATCGTAATTTCAGAGGATAAATATGATGGAAAATATAACAGAATAAC
>NW_004524584.1:9513303-9530459 GCF_000260255.1 Octodon degus | reverse complement strand
AATGTCCATTTTGTATCTGTGTATTCAAAGTGGTTGGGATAGATATATAGTTACATTCTCTTAATGAATAGAATGATTTGTTCTAATGGTGTTTGTAAGTAGGATCACAAGTCTGCATCTTGTACAGCAATTAACCATAAGAAGAATATATGCAGTGTATTATTTGTTGAAACTGTACTTCTGATTTGATTTGAAACTGTCTCATAGCTATATGTTTATCAATAAAACTTTGAAAAGAAAAAAAATAAAAAAATAAAAAAAATAGATTACTTAAGCATAAAAAAAGAAACAACAAATGCAAGGAGACAAGGCAGAAACTGGATGTGTGTTGCTTGAGGGACTAAAACAAGGCTGCTATGTTCGGGCCACAAAGTCACACAGGCATAGGCTGTGCTTCTCCAATCTGAATGTGGCAAAATCACCTGGGGATCTTGTTAAAATTAAAGGCCAGTAGATCATGTGGAGCCTGAGATTCTGCATTTCTAACAGATTCTCAGGCAAAGCCATTGTCACAGGCTCTGTGGGGCTCACTGTGGTCTGCAGGCATGGGCAGTCTTATAGCCAGGAGAGCCCGTTTTATCTGATGCTCTTAGCCTACAGAGCCCTTCTCAGTTACACAGAGGTCTTGTGCTCAGTATTTCCACACATCCTGTACAAGGCTTAGTATTTAGGAGATGCACTAAATGCTTCAGGTAGGTGATAAGGATGATTACCCCACCCTGTCAATCCCATAGCCTATGACTGTGTGCACCTTTGGACATCTAGTAATGGCACCCCCACCAAGTCATGAACTTTTCACATCGTCACGTGATTTTCATGATTTGATTACATGGTGATGAAATGCTGACAATATAAGCAACAACACAAGTGCTAACCCTACCTCCTGCTCCAAGCCACACAGTCACTCTTGGAATTGAAACTCATGTATAGATGCTACTTGCACTTCTTTAGATGCAAAGTGGCAAGTAAAACACAGTGATTACCAATAACACTATATTGATGTTCCTACATGTGTGTATGTCTGAGTATAGGGGTTTAATTCTATCAAACAGATAGGTAAATTGTCAAATTATTAAACTTAGATCTGTTGTGTTATTTCATAAGATAATATAAGTCAAAATATTTAAAAAAGGAATTTTGTGTTACATGTACTAGCTGTATTAGAGCTTGGGTTGTATACAATATTGGGTTGCTTTACATGCAACCCAAGACAATTCCTCTTCATTTAGTGTATCCCAAGCATGACAAAACACTGGTCACCTATGAATTCAAGACCCTGTTTTGTTGTTGTAGTTGCTTGCCTTCTTATTTTAATGTGTCTCCTTCCTTCCAAGTTCTGTGGAGCTATCAAAACTCCCAAGGGGAGAGGGCAGCCAAATAACTCAGCACATTAAAGTTTATGCAGGCGCAGTGGCCTGGGTTCAATCCCTGGCATGCTGCACCAGCCTCACTCCTGGAGTGCGCTGAGACTGCAATTGAGACTGGGCGTGGTGGCACGAGCCTGTAATCCCAGCACTTGGGAGGCTGAACACAGGCAGATCACTATGAGTCTGATCTACATAGTGAGACCCTGTAGACCCTGTAAACCCTTACTAAAATACAAAAAAACCTCCCAAGGGGAGCATGACCTTTGGCCTATTACCCCTCAAACCCCCCCCCATGCTATCCATTTCCTGTGGCCCTGAGGACAACACAATGATCTGCTTCACTTATGACTGTTAGTGTAAAAAACATTTATATACAGGATTGTTCTCTAACTCCTGCAAAGGCAGCAGCCACATCTGCACATGGATTGGCATGATTTTCCTCAAAGCCAACTGTTTACTTGCCCCATCTGGTGGCTTCAGTGCACAGAGTTGCAGGTGGGATGATGAGGTTGTGCTTGCACTTGTTCTGTGGCTTGGTGATGCTATCACAGGTTTAGAAAGGTGCATGATCCGGCAGGGATAGGTCAGCATGCCCCACTGGGGAAGGAAGGTTGTCACTGCTATTCTCATTGCCACCCACAACCCTAGACTTTATGGTCCCTACTCAGTCTTCAAAGGACCTGAAAGTAGCAGAGTTCCTCATGGCTGGCATACTTACCGAGTGGCGGATGGAGTAGCTGCACATGTCTCCATGCTTCCTGCTGATGGCAGAGCCCATGGTGGATAAGGCAGCAGATGTTTTCTGTCCTGCCTGAGACAGAGTTTCTGGGGTCTTCTTGCAGTGGTTGGACTGGGTCACTTTCTCATTCCACTCTCCAAGTTTCTCAGAAGTTTTCACATAAGTGTTAGAGACCTGCACATCATGCCAGCTCTTAGAAAGGTTCTATTTCAGCTTCCCCAAGGCAGACAGGCCCAGCCTCCTTTTCAGCTCTCAACAGTTCTGCTCCTTGGCTACCAGGACTGGTGCAAGGTGATAATTTCTTCTTCTACCTTGGTAAGCTCAATCCTGAGATCCTCTTCTTCTGCTTCCAAAAGGCCCTCAACAGCAAGAGTCCTGGCAGCCACACCTGGGCCAACAGGAACATCAATCATGAAGTCAGGCAGCTGACCTTTGTTAGGAGAATTCAAGTTGATATCTTGGCTTGCAGAGTCCAAGCTAAATCAGCAGGCTGGCCACAGTCAACATCGGGACCAGGCCTGAGTGAGCTACATGAACCAAACAAGTGGGCCCCGGAGCAGCCCATAGAATAGACTCCAACCAGAGGAACTGCATAGACCAAGACCCTGTTTTGAGGATTAACTGATGCTAGAAAAAGTAGCAGAAATAAATCTGGGAAAGAGCTCATGATCAATTAGGCTTTCTCCCATCAAGAATAATGCAGAATATCACATAAACAGAAGAAAGGACAAAAATCACATAAAAGTTGGGCATGGTGACTCATACCTGTAAACACAGCACTCAGGAAACTGAAGCAGGGGGATCACTACAAGTTTGAGGCTATCTGGAGATACATAGAGAATTCAAGCCCCGCCTGAACTATGTAGTGAGGCCCTGTCTAAAAGGAAATATCACACAATCATCACAATAGATGCAGAAGAAGTCTTTGGCAAAACCCAACATGCATTTACCATTTAGAAAAAAAGTTGAAGAAAATAGGTATAGAAAGATTTTATTTCAATCTGACAGAAACCATTTATGGCAAATCTATTGTCAACATCATATTAAATGGGGAAAACAGAGTTTGTTCACCTATAAAAGGAATATGACAACTCTTATTCAACCTAGTAATTAAAACTTTAGCCAGAGTAATGAGGCAAGAGAAGCAAAAGGATTATGCTTGAGAAAGGAAAAAACAGTTATCCTGATTTATAGATGACAAAATTCTTCACATAGAAGACCCAAAAAACTTTACTTAAAGACTACTAGAACTAGTAAGCAAATTTGTCAAGGTAGCAGAATACAAAATCAATGTATAAAAATCAATAGTGTTCTGTACACCAAAAATGGTGCCAGCCCCTAGCCTTTCAAGGTCAGTGAGGACTCAGTACATAAGAGAACCTGTTCTGTAACATCCTGTAACTCAGTTGTGTCCCAAATTTTCCAATCAAAGAGATTATGGGGCCACAGAGGAAAGTGATTGATGATGTAGAGTGTGCCTAAGGAGAGTCACATGGAGAGAAAACATTCTCTCAGGCTTTCACAGAGAACAAATTGGTCAAGCAATGGCTGTGACTCATCCACATGGCTGACACTGACAAAGGATCTACAAACTGTGGTACAGGGTTTCAGGGTAAATCCTGAGAGGATTTGACTGACCTTGTCACATACCAAAGTTACATTTCCTGTTATATAGGTCTTGCTTTATCTTGGTCTTAACCATCCAGCAGAAAAGTATAAAAATGAGGTATGAAAAGTAAAGCCATATTAATATGCTGAGCTGTAAAAGGCTCAAATCAACAGCTTCTGACATTGCCAATCCTATGGATAACCCACTACTATTATGGACGACTGGACTATATTGGAGTATTTTGCTGAATTCATGCACCTACAATATTTAAATGGCAATGGAATACCCATCTCTAACAAACTAAAAAAGAAAGGGATACAAATGAAGAATAATTTTGTATCTGTATATACAAAGTTGTGAGGATAGATATACAGCTACTTTCTCTTACTTTAATGAGAAGAAAGATTTGTACTAATAGTGTTCAGAAGGATATCACGTCTGCATCTTGTACTATAAATAATCACTGTGAAGACAACAATATGCAATGTATTAATTATTCAAACTGTCCTACTAATCTGTTTTGAAACTGTCTCATTAATATTTGTTTCTCAATAAAATTAAATTTTAAAAATGGTGCCAGCAAGAATAATACAATTTGCAATACCAACAAGATAAATTAAATACTTACCAATTAACCTAACAAAGAAAATGAAAGATATCTGCAACAAAAACAACAGAATCTTGTTGAAGGATATAGAAAAGGATATCAGAAAATGAAAATACATACACTGTTCCTAGGTAGGCAGAACAAACATCGTCAAAAATGGCTATACTACCTAAACCAATATTCAGATTTAATGCATTCCCAATCAAAATACCCACAATATTCTTCACAGAATTAGTCCTAAAATTCATATGAAATGCAAAGAGATCCAAGGTAACAGAAGCAATCCTGAGCAACAGGAACAAATCAGAAAGCATCACAAATCTGGACATCAAGTTATATGACAAAGCTATAATGATAAGAACAGTGTATTTGTGACACAAACACAGACATGTGCAATAGAAACAATCCCAGGCATATTCAGCCATTTGATCCATAACCAAGGGGCTTAAAATGTACCCTGGAGGAAATATATCCTTTTTAATAAATGGTTCTGGGAAAACTGGATATACACATGCAAAACATTGAACCTAGATCCATGTCTTTCACCATGTACAAAAATAAAATAAAATGAAAATGGACCAACAACCTAGATAATAAATATTAAGACAGAAACACTTATGTGCAAAGATTAAATAAATAAAATTCTTGAAGTCACAGAGGCACTGACAGGAAGGATTTTCTGAACAGAATCCGAATTGCACAAAAATATCAAGCATCACCAAATGAGATCACAGCAAACGAAAAAGCTATTGCACAGGAAAGGAAGCAACCAACAGGATAAAGTATGAACCTGCAGAACGGAGAAGTTTGCCAGCTGCACCTCATCTAGAGACTAAAATCTAGACTTTAACACACTAAAAAATTAAGACCTCCCTCCCAAAATAAAAGACCTAGTCAAAAAATGAGCAATTGAAATGAACATAAACTTCTCAGCAGAAGTGCATATGGCCAAAAATACATTTAAAAAAAAGTTCAATAGCACTGGCCATAAGCAAAATGCAAATTAAAAGAACATTGAGATTCCAGCTTACTCCAGAAAGAATTTCTATCATCAAGAAATCAAATAATAGCAAATTCTGGTGAGGCTCAGTCCTTTTACAAAGTTAATGGCAGAGCAAACTAGTACAAGAACTGTGGAAATCAGTACAGAGATTCTTCAAAAATCTAAAAATGGAAAATTCCCTTCAACTGAGCTATTTTCCCCTCTAGATACCTTTCTAAAAGACATCATATTACAGTGATACATACATACTCATGTTTATAGCAGCACGATTCATAATAGCTAAATCTTGGAAATGGCCTATATACCTCTCAACAGATGAATGGATAAAGAAAATGTTCTATTTGTACACAACGGAGCACTACTCTGCCGTAAGGAAGAATACATTCGAGTCATTTGTAGGAAAATGACATACCTTGAGACCATAATATTTAGCAGAACAAATCAGACATACAGGCTTACCTATGGCATGCTTTATGTTATGTGAGTAACACCTTTGTATTTGCATAAATACACATTTGTAAAAATGAAGAGCAAACTTAAGATAGCTAATAGAAAATAAGGAAGAGATCTTTTGTAATGAAAAGGGGACCAAGAAGGCAGGGGGAAGGGGAGGGGATAAAGAGAAAAAGGACATAAAAAGCATTAAGATGTGTTACATATGTATGCCAACTCCCCATGATGAATGTCATTATTATGTACTACAAAATAAAACATACTAATATTTTATAAGAAGGAATTGGAGAGTGTCCTAGATTGACAACTGGTGGTCCACATGTAACACCCAGATGAACCAAATCAGTGCGGTGCTGGATGTGGAAAGTCTGTCTGAGGATTACTGCCAACAAAATAAAAAGGAAAACTGGAGAAAAAAAGTGATGTTGTTGGTGGAGCTGTTAGGAGTGCTGTTGCTTCTCCTGGGATTATTGGTTCTCCTGGAGGAGCTTGTCTTGCTGGTTTTCCTGATATGAACTCAACTGTTGTTATCATCAGAGTTCAGGACCTTGTTGTTGCTGAGAATGGCTACAGTTCTTTTGGGGGGTGCTCTGGTCCTTATGTTGAGCATTGTTTCCTAGCTCCAAGAGGAAAATGGTGTGCCATTCTATCTTCTGGAAAGGCTTGTCATGCTGGCTTTCCTGATATGAACAGCTGCTCTCATTGTCAGAGGAGCTTGGGACCTCACTGTTGCTAAGGATAGCGATGGTACTTTTCAGGAGAGCTCTGCTTCTTACCTTGAGTGTCACCTCCTGGCTCCAATGCAGATCCCTCAGCCTACTGGCACAGATCCTTCATCCCACTGGCACAAGCTTTCTAGCTTTTACCACTGACCTTGGAGCCTTCTTAGGGCTCATCCTTGAAACAGGCTTGCATGAGACATTGTTGTGGGCTCTAGGCCTCTAGTTAGACTCATGAGAGGCATTGTTATGGGCTCTAGGTCTTCAGAGGAACTCATGTAGGACATTGCCATAGGATCCAGGACCTCAGCTGGATTCTTTGAGTCTAACGTGTGCGCAGATTTCCTGCACTCTTTTGAACTTGACTCTTTGACTATTATAAAATAATCCTATAAATTATGTGTACTGTAAGTAATTGTTTCCTTTGTAAACCCTGACTATAACAGTAAGTAATGAAAAGATTATATATGGATTTTGAACAGTGTATTTGTAAGTTCAATTCACATAGTACCTTATACAAGATTTTTGGCAAATTATGCAATTTTTCTGAGCCTTATTTTTTCATTAAAAGGAGGAATAATGGTTACTTCATTGTAGAGACATCAAAATCATATGCAGTTGTAAAGCATGACTACTTTGCTCTTAAATGTTCATTTTCTTTTCTTCTTCCCTAGATCCATCATGCTAATTCTTTGGCATTCCTATCAAATTAGATCACCAACTAGTGAATTTCATACAATACATTAATTTCCAAATTAGCAATTCAAGGCATGTATCCATGTAAAGTAACTATTCCTATAACATTTGTTGAGTGATACTTTAAAGACAGTTGGGTGGAGGATCTAGCCCTTGCTCTAATACTAATCTGCTAGACAATCCTTAGTAAATTCTTTGTCCTTCTGTAAGGCCACTCAGCTAGCTCATCTGTTAGACAAACGTGTTGGAGTAGATGGTCCCACCAACTCCCTCATCCTCCAGGGCAGGCTGAGTACCAGGTCTGGGAAAGTTGGCATGGCTTCTCGGAGGCATGGCGGGAACACTGCCACAGAGGGATGTGCACAAGGAGAGCCAAACTCATCGAGACAGCAGGATGAAGTCCTCATGCATTAGCCTTAGCCAATAATAGCCTCATTCCCTTCTTTCCAATCTCATTATTCCAGGAACTACAGTGCCAGAAATATTATCTCATCCTCACTCAATCTTTAATATTTTTAAAAGCAACTTACATCACAGAAAAAAAAACTCAAGAGCAAAACAAATGAAATCAAATATATACACTTGTCCCTGCCTCTCTGTCTCTGTCTCTGTTTTTCTCTCACATACCACTTTCTTTATTTCCAAAAAAAAAAAAATCTTTGAGCATAAAATAAATCTATAAAGATGCTAATATTTTAAAAACTCGAAAATATTTAAGAAAGTTGTTTTTTAAATAATTTTATTGAGAAAGAAGTAGCAATGAGACAGTTTCAAAACAGGTTAGTAGGATAGTTATAATAAGTAATACATTGCAAAAAAATAATAATTAATACATTGTATATTGTTGTCTTTGTAGTAGTTATTCATAGTACAAGATGCAGAAGTGGTATCTTGTCTGGACACTGTTAGTTCAAAACTTTCTTGTCATTGAACTAAGAGAAAGTAGCTGTATATCTATGCTATTTTAATATACAGATACATATTTTTTCACTACAAAATAGTGGAGATAAAATAGACCCAAACCCTTAAACAAAAAAGTTGTTTAAGGGTTTGGATCTATTTTATCTCCACTATCATTTCTCTACTCCTCACTTTCCTGGGTTTGGAATTTTTGCTGGCTTTTAAATTGGTTTACCTACTTAGCTTTTGTTGCTGTTGCAATTGAATGCAATAAAATTTAAAATAACTCCAAGGGAAGGTGTCTTAGACACAGGAGGATTACAACTGCTATGCGGAGTTTGAAAAGGAATTTATGCATCTTGTCTAAAGGTACATATTTCAGAGAAATAGTTTTTCAATGAGCAGAGACTTTCTTAAAAGGTCAGGTGCTTGATGCAACAGAAGGTTTTCCCATGTCTTGATGAAACCAGTTGCTTTTAGATAGGACAACAAAAGTGTCCCTTCCCACAGACTTTGCCAAAGGGAAAAAAATCTCTTTCTAGCCTGATTTACCTTCTATTTCAAAGGTTTTTTCTGTTCACTTCTTCATCCAGATACTATGAATATGTGGTAGAATAATTGGGGAAATAAAACCTGAGGAATGACCTCAGCAGCACGGTGTCGGGGAGCTCACAGCAACCACACAGATCATGCAGTGATTAAGAGGTTAAATTATGTGTACAAAAGGTAGACACTAAATCCTCCCAATTATATGTGTTTCTCAGATCTGCAGGTCTACAGAGCAGACAGAGAGCAGGTGCTGCTTACCCAAAACACAGCCTCCTCTAGCATCGTTTCCGCTCTTTCCCGGCCAAGGGCACCATAATTACCTCTCGAGCACTGAACTCTCAACCCCACTACACTCCTCACACACCCGCTGCTGAAAATTGTATTCGCAATTAATTTGTCAGGAAAATGGTAGGGGATGTGAACACTGGTAATTTTATTCCATAGATATTCAAATTAAACCTCGAGCCTGAGTATTTTCAGTGTCGAACTGTAGAATGGTTGCCAAAGAGGAGAGAAACACAAACTTCCTCCTGCTATCGTCTGATGAGAGGTGAAGAGGAATGTTCCAAGAGGTTGTGACAACTTTGGCTCCACTTGTAGGCCTGACGTAGGGACATTAAGAGCAGAAACACACTAATTATGGTGACACTCCTTGTGTTCCTCTTCAACAGACAGGGCAAGGAGTGGTTGTTTGCTCTGTACCACTCCTTCAATACTGATCTTTTAAATGAAAAACAGTGTGTTGGACACTGATCTCTTGGAAGAGCCCTCTCCCTCTGTACCTTATTTTCCCAGGATTACTGTGGTCTGCAGTCCCTTGCTCAATTGACAGCTATGAAAGAAGCAGTGGGTGAAAGAGCAGCAGGAGAGCTCCAGTGGCAAGTCTCCAAACCATCTCCATGGAGCAAAAAAGCCTGTTGGTCCACAAGCTGAATCAAAGGGGCAGGGACACATAGTTTCAGATTCTACTTTGGGTCAAATACTGTGCATACATTGCATCATTTAATCTTTACATCATATCTACTAGGATTATATTAGTCACAATAATTTTACAATTGAAGAAATTGGGGCTTATGGGTTAAGTAACCATACAGCTCAGCCACAGTATATCCTTTGTGGAATTCAAACTCAAGTCTTTTGGGCTTTTTCTTATTCCAAATTATTCAAATTTCTGAATCAAGAACCGCTTGTGCTAGGGTGAGGCACACGTGGATTAGCTCATGGAATTATTTCATGAAGTCTCCCCTCATAAATAGATTATATGAACAATATGTTGCACATATACACTCACCAATGCTTTTTAATATTCATAGATGCTGTTGAGGTTAATGAAATATAAACGTGTTTGAAGGTGTTACTGAATGCATAGCATCTCTTTATTGTTGCATGTTTTCTACCTGGAGATAGTAACTGTTAATTGTGATGTGTCAATTTGACTTAAGAACTGTCTAACAACAATCTGAGTCTGTCTGTGGATGAATGACATTTAGGCCAGCAAATGGGGAAAGATCCACCCTGGATATTGATGACACCAACCAATAGGCTTGCCACCTTAATGGAATAATAAGGGAAAGAAGAAGGAGGTACTTCCTTTCTGAAGAAGCCCCAGTATTTATTATTTCCTTCCCATCTCATTTCTTCATCCTTCCAGTGCTGACACTGTAGCTTTCCAATGCAGACCCTTTGGTCTCCTGATGCAGGTTCACACCCAGTGACTGCATTGGGCTTCTAGGCCTTTGACTGTGGCCTGATACTGAGTCCTCTGGCTTTCCAATGTGCAGACAACCACTGTGACTCTGTTGCTTCTGCTCCTATAAGCCTTCCTACTAAATTCTTTTGTATAATTTTGTATATATTTTATGTTGATTCTGTTCCTCTACAGAACACAAACTAATACAAATAACCAATACATCCAAAGTTGCAATATTACCACATGGATATGTGGATATTTTTACCATTGAATCTCATACACAAGAACTACTGCTGTTCACCTCACAGCTCCTTGAATCTACTGTTTAATGCATGATACAATCTGAGTGCCCTATACTTAAGTGATTGTACCATGTAGTGCAATTACATGAAAAATGGGAGCCATGCCCACCTAGGTTTAAGCTCAGGAGAGAACTGTTTCGCAATTACTTCTCAAATTGTAACCTAAGGAATTTGAGGCACTCAATTTTTACAAAACTGCACTTCTAGGCATGGAGACCTATAAGTCAGATTCTCTGGAGATGGGGCCCAAGAAATTAAACTTCTGTAACCTTCCTGGAACACTCTGCTGTCAGTACAGTCTGAGAACAACAGTAAAAGCTCTTATCATGAAGTAGATGTTGACTACCTGTATAGTACTGTATCTAGATTAGATTTGGGGGATTAGAGTAAAAGTATATAGGATGTAAGGACTTGAGTGTGGAGAACAAGGGCTGCACATTGTTGGCAGGTTACCAGCCAATGAAGAGTTTTCACCCCTATATTGAAATGTAAGGATTTATTTACAGGCCAGATTTGAGAATTTTTTTTGAGAATTATTTTTCTTAATTCCTATTTTTCCTTAATATCACACAAATATTAATTAATACTGGCATATTAATTAATATTGGTATTAAGAGACAGTTCAGCAGTCTAAGCACCTGCCTGGCAAGCACAAGGACCCAGGTTTGATCCCCAGGACCACATGCCATGCCGGCCACCAAAACCAGGCATGGTGCCACATGCCTATAATCCCAGCACTGGGGAGGCTGAGACAGGAGGATCGCAATGAGTCTGAGCTGCATGGCAAGATACTGTATGAAATAAATAAAAAGTAAAAGATTTTTTAAAATATTGGTATACCCTTTGTATTTCTTATTACTGTTTACACATTTCACTTATTCATTTTTTTATATTCTGACATACTTTCCTCAGCTTATGCTAAAAATTAGGAATGGTATTTTATCCTAGTAAGTCCACTGAATGCCTGTTGCAATGAATAGCTAATGGGCTTTAGGGGATGTTACCAAAATGAGAAGCCCATTATAAGGAGAGAGTGGAACTTGTGTTCTTCCAGTCTGGGATGGCAAGAAGGTTCTGTCTTTAAAGTCAACTCATGGGCACTATGCTGAGGAAGATTCTGAGATCACAGTCAGGTTCAAGAGAAAGGATTAGTTAGGGCTCATAATGTGCAACATGGCAGCAAAGCACCAGGTGTTGGCTATCCTTGTTCTTAGTGACCCAATGTTTGCACTGGAAATGCCTTGCGGGTTACACAGCACCCAGGGTCAGAGAATCATTGAAAAACTGCCTTTCCATGTCCCACATTTAATACAAGAACAGAATCTACAGAGGATACATTTTGCAAAGATGCATTACTACTTGCTAATGCAGACCAATGCTAGAAACATTTTTTTTCTTTTCTCCCCATCCAGTCATCTTGAATAATCACAGAACTCTCTCCCAGTAGACAAGCTCCCTTTAACTTTAGCCATCGTCTCTTACATAGCTTCTGCAGAGGAAGTTGAGAAAATCTCCACTATGCCTGGTCAATGGGCAGCTTCTCCTGAGCAGAGGGTTGGGACATACCCATGCTCCACACACAATAGACCGAGTTGAGTCATAAACTATCCAAAAATAATCTGCAATAGTGCAATAGCTCATGACTGGCTCTCTTCTCCTAGGTAAGTCATTCCTAGTAAAGGTGGGCACATAAGGATAAGGTCAGATCTGTGAAATACAGTTCTGTTGTGCGGGTGATGTGCTTTCTTCCCTGGAACTCACTGGGTTCAGGGATGGAGCCAGCTCTGCAGGGTGTGGTTATAGATTCTCCTTCCCAAATGCGCTCTGAAATGTGTCATCACCCACTCAATATTTAGAGAGCCGCATTCCTCCTGATGGACTCTCACACACAGAGATACTCACAGATATATAGATCTCATAGTTAGATACAGTTCTCTCAGTCCGGGCAATTGAGCCTAAAAGTAAAATTAGCATTTCAGCACCTTTTTCCTTTAGGAAATCACTAAGTAACTCCCTTTCTTTTCTCTGTTCTTTCCTTTTAACAGCTTTAAGTGGCTTTCTTTTTTAAAATGCTGTACAGAATCTTCCTCTCAACATTACAACTATGTACTATATATTGGTGCCCTTAAAAAATTGGTGGTCCATATAAAGAACCTTAATCACAGATATCAGTACATATAGTTAGTCGGGGTGAGAGTCTTTCCAATTAACTGATACCTGTGAACTAAGCTACTGCACTGCAGATGATAATTTGTAATAGTAGTTTCATGCTTGGAGTGCCTGTCATTCTGGTCTACTGAATATGGGCTGCTTGTCATGACATGCCAGTTGCTGCTATGATTCTCTGAGGTAGATGGTTGTTCAAGAAGAAGGGGGTGGTGAAGGAAAGCAAGAGACAGGAAAAGGAATGTTGTGGGACTGTCCTGCTTCAAGGGTGTATATGGTGAGATTTTTGGACTTATGTGCAAACATGAGAAGTATATAATTCTTTATCCTATTTTAAAAATATATTCTAATTTTTAAATGTTTTTTATCATATTCTGTAGGGACTTAAAGTTCAACATATCAATACTTGATGAAAAATACCTGTTCCATATTATGCCTAAGATGTTTGATATGCAGACAGATAGGGAGGTTAAGCTTATCAGCCTAGGTAGTTTGATAATAACAATAAGCTTGTCTTCTGGATGGTTAACAACTTAAGTTTGCAGACCAAAATTACAGAAAAAGGAGAGCTGCAAGGAAAGCCAACATTTTGGCCCTAGTCTTCTAAGGTCAATTAAGACTCAGGACATATGAGAAATTGTACTGTAACGTCATGTAACTCAGTAGTGTCCCAAATCTTCTGATCAAGAAGATTATGGGGCCAAAGAAGAAAGTGATCGATGATGTAGAGTGTGCCTAAGGAGAGTCACATGGAGAGAAAACATTCTTTCAGGCTTTCACAGAGAGCACATTGGCCAAGCAATGGCCATGACTCATCCACATGGCTGACACTGACAAAGGTTCTACAATCTGAAGTACAAGATCTTAGGATAAATCCTGAGGGGATTTCACTGACCTTCTCAGGTCCAAAAGCTACAACTCTTGTTGCATAGGTCCTGCTTTACCTTGGTCTTAACCATCCAGTAGAAAAATATAAAAACGAAATATGAGAAGTAAAGCCATGCTGTTATGTTGAGCTGTGGGGGACTCAGGTCAACAATTTCTGACACTGCCAGTGAAGCGGAAGACCCAATACTATTATGGGCTACTGGACTCTTTTAGAATATTTTGCTGAGTTTACACACCTATAATATTCAAATAACGGAACTTAACAAAAAAGGGAGATACAGAAGAATGTCCATTTTGTATCTGTGTATTCAAAGTGGTTGGGATAGATATATAGTTACATTCTCTTAATGTATAGAGTGATTTGTTCTAATGGTGTTTGTAAATAGGATATCATGTCTGCATCTTGTACAGCAATTAACCACTAAGAAGAATGTATGCAGTGTATTAATTGTTGAAGCTGTCCTACCAACTTGATTTGAAACTGTCTCATTGCTATTTGTTTATCAATAAAATTATAGTAAAAAAAGAACCTTAATCAGACTCACTATAGAGTACAGGTTTTGTCTACAGATGAATTACAGAAAAGTAAGGGACAAAGACCAGAGGGTAGAGACAAAGCTGAGGTCGTCCCTGCAGCTGTATCCTCAGATGGCTGACAACAGAAAATAAGATTTTTAAAAAACACACAGAAAACCAGTTTATCCCATGTTCAAATATGAGGCTTTCACCACTGACCACTTCTCTAAACCTAAGCAGCTATCATTATGACAAGGATAAGGGATAAATGGAGAGGGGCAAGGAACCTCAGCAGACTTCTACCAAACTGTGGATAGACTCCACTGGGCACATACTGTGGCTTCTTTAAGGACTTTGTACAAACTGCAAAAGGCAATCCTTCCTCAAAACATTTTACTGCCATCTGCTGGGTGTTGTCAAAATAACTGAGAGTGAGTATAACTGAGGGTAACTGACAGTGAAGGCTGTCTCCTGGAGTTGGGCATGGAGCTGGATTCCAAAAATGAGCAATAACTAAAGGGGTCTGAAATAGGATACAATTACTGCCCTTTGGGGGTTTAGAAAATAGGCCTGATTTGGCCTCATTGGCTTCTGAGCACATGAAATACAGCCAGTGCGTATGAGAAACTAAATTTTAATTGCATTTAATTTTAATTAAATTTTAAAACTGAAGCAATGTAAAACATTTTTTTCATTAAACATAACTACATTTTGATAGAATTACATTTTAATCTAACCATTCCGTTGCCTGTAATGTTATTGCTGTAATGACATGTACATTTTTGTTTATGAGAAAAATTTAAATTATATATGTGACTGTTATTCCAGTTTTATATTTTAAGAAAAAATTCCATAGCAAAATAATGAGAGAGTAAAATATGCTGTGTATTGCCATCTTCAAAGTAGTTATTCAGAGTACAAAACAAAAGCCAAAAGATTATTACAAATAAGAAACAAACTAATAACAGAACTTTCTTTTCAATGGGCTAAGATAAACTAATAGTATAAATGAGAAAATTAACATATATATTTCTTGTATTATGGATGCTTTACGTTAAATAATAAACCACATTTCAGATAAAATAGGCAATTTTATATTCTATCTATAAAGTTTTAGTCTTTACTGCAATATATATTGCTTTAAAATGCACCTTAAAGTAAATAATATTATAAGCAATCTGTGCATACTCTTTGAAGCATTAGACCTAAAAACATCGACATTTAAATAAAACAATCACAGATGTGAATTTCCTGATCATCTCCAACAAACACAAGTTTAGAACTCCTTCCATCGAATTTTATTCCGCAGGCCCAATCTAGGAAGATGAGACCAATAAAGCAAAGTCTTCCAAGATCACAAACTTTTTCACTTTTAGATTTCTGTCAGATGAAGTGGAAACCAAGTGAGAGTGATTAGGACAAAGCATGACATTCAGGAGGCAGGCGAGCTGGTAGTTGTAAGTCATACACCTTGGTAGCGCTGTTACTCGCTGTTACTTGGTACTCACTGCACTGTACTGATGCATACTTACTTTTGCTATTAGAATGTTACTCTTGACCAAAGAGATGGTCACACTACCTGCTGTTGTAAACAAATCCTCTTAGATCTTAGCAGAAAGAATAGATTAAATGAAAATGAAAGCAAGTTCTTTATATGAAGCAATAGGTAGCACATGTGTAGGCAGAAAAAAAAATATATATATATATAGGACTAGAGAGATAATTCAGTGGCATAAGCACCTACCTGGCAAATGCAAGGTCCTGCGTTCTATCCCCAGTATCAAAAAAAGGAAAATAATGCATAAAAATGAAATAATATATATGTGAAAAGTCAAGCTAGCTAACAAAGAATCTTTCCTTTAGCACACTGAAAAAATTCTGCCCTTAGCATCCAAGGAGGTTGAGGAAGCAATTATCTGGCAAAGGACAGGCAGAAAGCTGTGATTCATTTGCATTAGTCAGTAGCCATCTACTGGGACTGATCATGTTCCTGCCAAGAATTAAATTAGGGTTGAGTTAGTGAGGACTAAGAAAGGGTAAATCATAACATCTAATACATAAACCAACCTGTGATGTTTCTTCCATATACTTAACTATACCATGGTTTGAATCTTAGCAAGTAACTGACTAAGATACTCTTTTAAATGTAAAAAAAGCTTATAATGATATGTGAAGGAAGAGAGATTTGGAAGCTCTAGGCAAAATAAGCCATAGTAACCCAATGGCAATTTGCCTATAATTTTTTATTCTCATTTAAGAATAAATAATTACCTCAGGTTATTGTCTTCACTGAGAAGGACAAGTATGTGATTCACAGTGACTGAAGAACTTGTTCGTTCTGGGAAAATAAATTGTTTTTAGTGACGCCATAATGAGAAAACTGTAAACTGTCCAGCATTTTGGGGCCAAGAACAAATTATTTTTCAAATTTTCCAAATAATAGGGTCATAAATTGGACCCTTTACACAGTGATTTTAAGACAAATTTTAATAGAAAAATATGCTCACAGAGGCTATAAAAGAGACCAAAGAGTTAGGGAGCCACCATAAATAGCTGTAACATTGGTCACTGAAGGAAAAGAATTTGCATTTTTGCATCTAACAGTGATGTGGAAATTAAAATATACTTCCATGGTACACTTCACAGCATGAACACTATAAATGACCCATCTAGGGGGCCTCTCCATTAGGAAGAGCCGAACAGTCCACCCTCACAAAAAGGAAGTGCACGTTTACAAATCAAATGGATCATATTTAGTACTTAGAACTACAACGTGTAATCCAAATATTCAGTGAATGTTTAAATTATAAATATTTTATTGTAGTAATAGACCCATTGCTATGAATCCCCCTTAAAATATGCTCCCTTGCTTTGCACACACTTATCCCCTCATTTTTGCCACTTTCTGAAGTAGTTCTGGAAGTCCTCACTCATGAGTGTCTTTTAATTTTT
>NW_004524584.1:9506785-9513203 GCF_000260255.1 Octodon degus | reverse complement strand
AGTGGAAACCAAGTGAGAGTGATTAGGACAAAGCATGACATTCAGGAGGCAGGCGAGCTGGTAGTTGTAAGTCATACACCTTGGTAGCGCTGTTACTCGCTGTTACTTGGTACTCACTGCACTGTACTGATGCATACTTACTTTTGCTATTAGAATGTTACTCTTGACCAAAGAGATGGTCACACTACCTGCTGTTGTAAACAAATCCTCTTAGATCTTAGCAGAAAGAATAGATTAAATGAAAATGAAAGCAAGTTCTTTATATGAAGCAATAGGTAGCACATGTGTAGGCAGAAAAAAAAATATATATATATATAGGACTAGAGAGATAATTCAGTGGCATAAGCACCTACCTGGCAAATGCAAGGTCCTGCGTTCTATCCCCAGTATCAAAAAAAGGAAAATAATGCATAAAAATGAAATAATATATATGTGAAAAGTCAAGCTAGCTAACAAAGAATCTTTCCTTTAGCACACTGAAAAAATTCTGCCCTTAGCATCCAAGGAGGTTGAGGAAGCAATTATCTGGCAAAGGACAGGCAGAAAGCTGTGATTCATTTGCATTAGTCAGTAGCCATCTACTGGGACTGATCATGTTCCTGCCAAGAATTAAATTAGGGTTGAGTTAGTGAGGACTAAGAAAGGGTAAATCATAACATCTAATACATAAACCAACCTGTGATGTTTCTTCCATATACTTAACTATACCATGGTTTGAATCTTAGCAAGTAACTGACTAAGATACTCTTTTAAATGTAAAAAAAGCTTATAATGATATGTGAAGGAAGAGAGATTTGGAAGCTCTAGGCAAAATAAGCCATAGTAACCCAATGGCAATTTGCCTATAATTTTTTATTCTCATTTAAGAATAAATAATTACCTCAGGTTATTGTCTTCACTGAGAAGGACAAGTATGTGATTCACAGTGACTGAAGAACTTGTTCGTTCTGGGAAAATAAATTGTTTTTAGTGACGCCATAATGAGAAAACTGTAAACTGTCCAGCATTTTGGGGCCAAGAACAAATTATTTTTCAAATTTTCCAAATAATAGGGTCATAAATTGGACCCTTTACACAGTGATTTTAAGACAAATTTTAATAGAAAAATATGCTCACAGAGGCTATAAAAGAGACCAAAGAGTTAGGGAGCCACCATAAATAGCTGTAACATTGGTCACTGAAGGAAAAGAATTTGCATTTTTGCATCTAACAGTGATGTGGAAATTAAAATGTACTTCCATGGTACACTTCACAGCATGAACACTATAAATGACCCATCTAGGGGGCCTCTCCATTAGGAAGAGCCGAACAGTCCACCCTCACAAAAAGGAAGTGCACGTTTACAAATCAAATGGATCATATTTAGTACTTAGAACTACAACGTGTAATCCAAATATTCAGTGAATGTTTAAATTATAAATATTTTATTGTAGTAATAGACCCATTGCTATGAATCCCCCTTAAAATATGCTCCCTTGCTTTGCACACACTTATCCCCTCATTTTTGCCACTTTCTGAAGTAGTTCTGGAAGTCCTCACTCATGAGTGTCTTTTAATTTTTTTGTGAAACAAATAGCAATAAAACAGCTTCAAAACAGGTTAGTAGGACAGTTACAATAATTAATACATTGCAGATTGCTGTCTTTGCAGTGGTTATTCATAGTACAAGATGCAGACATGATATCCTGTCCAACCACTGTTAGTACAAATCTTTCTTCTTGTTGAATTAAGGGAAAGTAGCTTTATATCTATCCTATTTGTTATATACAGATACAAAATGGTCCTTCATTCGTATCCCCTTTTTTGTTTAGTTTTGCCAGAGATGAGTATTCCATTGCCATTTAAATATTATAGGTGCGTGAATTCAGCAAATTAATTCAATACAGTCCAGTAGTCCATAATAGTAGTGGGTTATCCATAGGACTGGCCATGTCAGAAATTGTTGACCTAAGCCTTTTACAGCTCAGCATATTAATATGGCTTTACTTTTCATACCTCATTATTATACATTTCTGCTGGAATGAGTGTCTTTATGAGATGTGATAAATTTCAATGTATTGTTCCTTACAATAAGCCAATAGAAATTAGTAGTACAATTATCTTAGCTATTTTGAGTATATATTTGCTTCCTAGTTTCTTTGTTTTCTCCTTACCCTCATCCCAGTTGTTCTTTCTTTTTGAGCAGTTTCTTTCCATTTCACAATATCTATTGTATCTTCTGGATTTTATTTACTCTTATAGGGCTCCTAGAGTAGGGAGACAATACTATGTTTACACATGTGGGTCTGATTTATTTCATTTATGAGTATAGCTTCATTTCATCCATTTACCTATAAAAGCCCCGAGTTTTTCTTTATAGCTGAATAATACTCCAATGTATAAAAATATAACTTTTTTTATCCATTCCTCAGTTAAGGGGAATTTGGGCTGTTCTCAAGATTTAGCTATGAAAAATTGTGCTGCTAGAAACATGGGTGCACTGATATTACTGTAGTCTGATGTTTCTGGATCTTTTGGAAAAGTACCCAAGAGGGGATTAGATGGATTGAATGAGACCACCACTCCCAGCTTTCAGAAATCTCTAAGCTGATTTCCACAATGATTGTATCGATCCACACTCCAACCAACAGTGGAGAAGTGTTCCTTTATCCCCCACAGGCCCTCCAGCATTTGTTAATGGTTGACTTCTTTGATGATAGCCGTTCTTTCTGGGGTGAGATGGGATCTCAGCATTGTTTTAATTTGCATTTCTCACATGACTGATAATGCTGAACATTTTTTCATTTATGGATTTGCCATCTGTATTGCATGCTTATGTCGGTTAATTGGAACAATGACTTTGAAGACAACAATATACAATATAACAACCATTGCTGAATTCATATCATATTGTTTATAGAAATTCTGTATCATTTATAATTGTTGTATTATTTTTTTACTGTCTTTAAACTAAAACAAGAGATGGCCAAATAGCTCAGTGGGTTAAAGCTCCTACAAACAGGTGCAGTGACCAGGGTTTCATTCCCTGGGCCTGCTGCACCAGCCCCACCCCCAGGGCACACTGAGATGGCAATTGAGACTGGGCATGGTGGCGCATACCTGTAATCCCAGGTCTTGGGAGGCTGTAAGCAGGCACAGCACTAGGAGTCTGATCTAGTAGTGAGACTCTGAACACCCTGTAGACCCTTCCCCAAAATACAAAAACAAAAAAAAACCAAAACAAAATTCAATGACAACGGCTATCTGTTGACATTCAATGGAAAGACAGACTCATAAAAAACATTATGCTCTGTCCTCATCCACCTTATTCACTGTTGGGCCCCTGTGACTTCTGGATCTTCACCAAAGTCAAAATGATCACATTTTGAATCAATTCTGGACACTGAGGCAGCCACAACAGCAAAGCTAAAGACACAAAAGAGAACTTCCAGAACTGCTTCAGAAAGTGCCAAGAAAAATGAGAAATGTGTGTGTGTGTGTGTGTGTGTGTGTGTGTGTGTGTGTGAAGCAAGGGGAAGCATTTTGAGGGTGATCAATGGCAATACATGTATTACTTAATAAAATTTTGAAATTTTAAACTAACACTGTAGTTTTAAGTCATACTTCATACCTGTGGACCTTTCTTTTCTAAAGATACTTGTTTAGCTTCTAATTGGTTCTGGGCATAAAGCTAAGCCCTGGAGGTATATAACCAGTGAGTTCTAGGCCCTACTCACCAGCTGATCACAGCTTAATGAGAAAACAGATCTTGGCTGTTGATTACAACAACAGGGAGTCTAGGGATATCTTACAGAGGAGGGGGTCATTTATGAATTTATAAAGTACATAGACATTCTCCCTGGCACCAAACAGATAAAGGAGATTCTTGGACAGGAATGATATTTTCAATACTAAGTAACCAGTTCCGCACTGAATATAAAAGACATTCAGTGGCATGGAAGAACAACAAGAAAAACATATAGAAAAACATCTGAGAAGATATGCAAGGGACTTGAGCTTCAGTGCAAGAGAACTTCAGTTGAAGAAATCTGGATTTGGGAAGCTGTAGCACCTGGGGAAATAACTACCTCAAAATCCAGGAAGACCATGCAAATACATTATCAAACTATGGGAGCTGGACAAAGGCACGTTTCAGAAAAAGGCCAGCAAGGAAGAAAGAACCAGGATCTGTTTTCATCTCCTTGGTAAGGAACAAACTTGTGTTATTTTGTCCTCTTTCTTTTGGTTTACCATAGTTCTGAGTGTGGATGATGGTCTCACCAAAGAGGGAAAACTCAGGTTTAAGTGGATTATACCAATCAATAGGCTTATAGCCTGAGCGTAATAAAAAGAGAAACAAAGATGAACTCTTACTGCCTCTTGCCTTCCCTCCCATGGACTGTTTCTACCCTGTTCTGTCCCTCTGACTTGGAACCTGGTGACTACAAACTAAAACCTCTACAAAGTGTAAGCCAACAAAAACCGTCACTGCTTTAAGGTATGGATATCAGGTATTTGTTCTCAGGAATAAAAAAACAATAAAGACTATGTTCCATCACAGGCAGAAAATTTGATGCACACAGTTGACTTCCCCCTATATATTTCCAGTTTGAAGAGTTACACTTTTCCATAGGTTTTCAGGCCCCTTTTAATTGTTCTTTGTAACTACATTCTTTCCTTCTCCCCTTACATTAATTTTATACAATGCATGCCTATTTAGTACTTACAATGTAAACAGACAACGTTCTTGTTCCTGAGCAACCATGGATCCTTGTTCTTGGGAATCTTACAGTCTAGCAGTGTTGCCTAGTAGTTTGTGGAATTTTACATGTGCAATTTTACATGCTCCAGTAGCCATGTTAAGAAAAGCAAATAAATAAATAAGGAACTGTTTTGTTTAGTTTTTTCATAGCTGAGACAAGATGCCCAGTGCCCAAAGGTAAGGGAGGAAAAGTTTAATTAGTTCACAGTCTGCAGAGGTTTCAATCCATAAGCAGCTGAACCCAGAGTAGGGCGGCTTTATAGATGATAGCATTTCATGGTGGTCAGAAGACAGCAAATCAACCATCAACCTTAACATTGTCTTTCTGCCCCTTCTGTCTAGGCTGCTGGGATGATGGTGGTGCCAAACCAATCAGTCAACTGATCTAGCAATCACCCACTCTTAATCTCAGCACCTGTAATCCCAGTAGTGCAGTACCAAATAACCACACACTCTAGATTCAACCACCTCTCAAAACTCTATGACTGCATGATGCTTTGGAGAAACATTGAGACACAAACCATACCAGAAACTTAACAAAAGTTACCTCACCAAGTATTGTGATTTAGATCTAAAATGTCCCCCCAAAGTTTCATGCATTCAGATCTGGGGCTTCTGGATAGTGATTAGATCACAGAAATCATGAGGATTAACCCACTGATGAATCTATAGCTGAATGTGCTATTAGGAGGTGGTGCCTGGTTGGAAGAGTTCGGTCACTGGGCACATAACTTGGAAGGACAATCTCACTTTCCAGCTCCTCCTTAATTCTTTGTTTCCTGGCCACCATGACTTGAGTAGCTTTCTTCTGCCAGAACTTTCCATCATGCTTTTCCTGCCTGGAGCCAGATAGCCATGGACTCAATTCCCTAAAGCCATGAACCAAAATAAATCTCTCCACCATTGTGTTTTGAATATCAAGTATTTTGTCACAGGAACAAGAAAGTGAACAAGGCATCAAGTATATCCAAAATATTATCCTCTCAACATATAAGTGACATTTAAAAATTAGTAATAAGAATGCTTTACATGATTTTTATATTGAGACTTTGAAAATCCAGGGTGAATTTTATACCTAAATCACATTGGTCTAGCCACACTGTTCTCAAGTGTTCAATAAACACATTTGTGTAATGCTCTCATATTGGACAGCCCAAAATTATTAATGGAAGCAATTATTATTAAAGTAATAACTATATAGACCAACAGGAGAGGAGAGAAGTCTTATCTCATGAAGCTAACAATGATATACTGGTAAACATTTAATAATTGAATAATTTGCAATATTTGTCAAATATTGCAGTTACATAATTTGTAATATTTGTAATTTTCCATTGTGATATCTGATTATTGGACTAGATAGCTATATACCTTCTTTGGGGAATCATGAAATTATGTTTTAAGTACTTAAGAAATAAACTTTCCTCCCCTAGAAAGTGGCTTTAAAAATAAATTAGAGCATTCAGGTAGAATGTGATCCATTCTAATTGTCAGGTGATCTGAATTCTAACTCTAGAAGGTGACTCTCTTAGGATGTCCTCACACTTACATTCCTTCTGTATAGTGGAGATTACAGCCAGGGCTGTTTGATAGAGACTTGACATGATTTTCTACAGACATTTTGCCATGAAAATATTTAAAATCTGCTTTATCATTTTTCCATGAACAAAACATTTT
>NW_004524584.1:9505043-9506185 GCF_000260255.1 Octodon degus | reverse complement strand
TGAGAACCCTGAAGACCCAACAAAGCCAAGGCATGGTGAGTGTATGGGAGAGCTTCTGTGCTCTCCTACTACCCCCATACACATCCAGATCCAGCCCAGACCTGGCATACAGGGCTGGGGTGAAACTCTGCAGCTGAATTTTCTGAAATGAGACTAGGGTCAAAACCACACAGCTAATCCAGGAGAAAAACCTCTTGCCAGAGGGACAGAGCAGGTTCACTTCCAAGGGCAGCAGCAGAAAGGAACTGAGCACAATAGCCAGACCCAAGTCAGTAACAACTACATGAGCTAGAACTTGGTATATCGGTACCTGAATTTCATTAGGTGCTAAGGTTATAACTGCACCAAAGCTCTACACCAATGATCAGAGGTCAGTGCTATACTCAAACACAAGGAGAAAAATTCAATCTCAGTCCTCAAGCCAACCCAGAACAAGTACAGAGGACACTATCTCAGCTGAAATGTATGAATCAATAGTGTCAGAAGTAAAGAAACAACAGCAGAAAGGTATAGAAGAACTAAGAGCAGAAATAATTTCTGGAATGAAAAAAGAAATCTCTGAAATCATAGCATCTGAAGTAAAGAATCAAATACAGAAACATAGGGAGGAAACCCAATCTGAAGAAAATCTACAATAAAAGAATTAATAAGTGCTTCTAAAGAAGACACTGAAAAAAAATAGAGAAGATTATAAAAATGAAGGATTACTTGCATAAGCAAGCCAGGAAAGAAATAGTCACATGAAGCAGAGTCAAAGAGATATAGAGGAATTTAAAATCTCAATCACAAGCCTGAAAAACTATGTGAGTGAAAGTGAAGATAGACATTCAGATCTTGAAGACGCTGGTGCAGCTAGTGAAAACATAAGAAAAGATCTCTTAAAAACAACTAGGATGCAGGAAAAAATAATCCATCACCTGCAAGACGATGCAAATATGAACAGTGTGGGACAAATAGGCATCAATGAGAGAGAAGGAGTCAATACAAATGACATTAAAAAAATATGGGCAGAAGTAATAGCAGAAAACTTTCTAAATATGAGGAAACAATCTGACATTCAGGTAACCAAAGCATAAAGAATGCCAAATAACTTCAATCAAATTAAAAACACAGAAAGAAATATAATACTCAAGATCCCAGAA
>NW_004524584.1:9502980-9504698 GCF_000260255.1 Octodon degus | reverse complement strand
AAACAACAACAGGTAAATAACATGTCAATCGTAAGTCAGTACATCTCAGTTATAACCATCAATGTAAATGGACTCAATTCACCAATTAACAGAAACAGACTGGCACAGTGGATTAGGAAAGAAAATCCAACAGTAAGTTGTATACAAGAAACACACTTAACTCAAAAAGAAATTCATAGGCTGAAAATCAAAGGATGGAAAAAAATACTACATGCACCAGCTCCTCAGAAAACAGCAGGGGTATCAATCCTATTCTCAGACAGTCTTGACTTCAAACCAAGAATGATTAAGTGAAATAAAGAAGGCCACTATATACTGGTAATGGGGAAAATTGAAGAGGAAGAGGAATACTCATAGATATGTGTGCACCAAACACGGGAGCACCCAACTTTACGAAGCAAATCTTAATGGACAGGAAAAATCTAACATCCAATACCACAGTGTTAACAGGAGACCTTAACACCCCCTTATCCCAAAAAGATGGGACAACCAGACAAAATATTAGCAAAGAAGTACCAGAACAGAACCAGAGCTTGAAACAAATGCACTTGGTGGACACATACAGATTATCCCACCCAACCACAGCTGAATACACATTTTTCTCAGCTTTACATGGGTCATTTTCTAAAATAGACCACATACTGGTCCATAGGTCATGCTTAAGTATATGCAAGAAAACAGAAATTATCCCATGAATATTATCTGACCAGAGTGCAATGAAATTGGAAAAAAAAAAAGGACAAAATAAATCAGAAAAAGCCCCCAAATATATGGAAATTAAACAACACTCTAATCAGCAACCAATGGGTCACAGATGGAATTAAACAAGAAATTCAACAATATCTACAATTCAATGAAAATTCAAACATAGCTTATCGGAATGTATGGGATACGATGCATGCAGTTCTCAGAGGGAAATTCATAGCTGTGAACTCACACATTAGGAAAATAGAATGGGAACAAATAAAAACACTAATGCTATACCTCCAACATCTAGAAAAGGAAGAGCAAACCAAACCGGAGCCCAAATACAGGAAGAAATCAGAAAACTTAGAGCATAAATTAATTCAATTGAGACGAAGAAAACAGTTCAAAGTATTAACGAATCAAAAAGCTGGTTCTTTGAAACACTAAATACAATTGATAATCCCCTAGCTAACCTCATCAAAAAGAGGAAAGAAAAAATTGAATACAGGCAATAAGGAATTAAAAGGGTGTAATCACCACAGACACAGTGGAAATTTAGAAGATTATCAATACCTACTTTGAGAATCTTTACTCTCACAGATTAGAAGACACAGAAGAAATGGACAGATTCCTAGAAAGGAACAAATTACCAAAACTGAATAAAGAAGGTATAACAACTCTCAATAACAAAATAACAGCCAATGAAATACAAAATGTGATTAAAAGCCTACCAACAGGGGCCAGCGAGCTGGCTCAGTGGAATGAGCACTTGCCTGGCAAGCGCAGCGACCTGAGTTCAATCCCCAGTTCTGGAAAAAAAAAAAAAGCCTACCAACAAAGAAAAGTCCAGGTCCTGATAGATTCACAGCTGAATTCTACAAGAAATTTACATAAGATATCATCCCTACACTCCTCAAACTCTTTAATGAAATGGAAAAGCAAACTTCTTCCAAAATCATTCCTGGAAGCAAATATTATACTGATACCAAAATCAGGGTAAGACACAGCTAAAAAAGAGAACTACAGGCCAA
>NW_004524584.1:9501062-9502495 GCF_000260255.1 Octodon degus | reverse complement strand
AAAAAAAATACACCAAGAAACTACTAGAATTGATGCACAAATTCAGTAGCATAGCAGGAAACAAAGTCAATACTCAAAAGTCAATAGCATTCCTCTACACAGATAACAAAAACACTGAGGGATATTAGAGATACAGTATATTTTACAATGGCACCACAGAAAATGAAATAACTTGAAATTCATTTAACTAAAGAAGTCAAAGACCTTTACGGAAAATTACAGGACTCTGAAAAAGAGATTGCAGAGGATTTCAGAAAATAGATACATATTCCCTGGCCTGGATAGGAAAAACCAACATTGTGAAGATGGCCATCCTCCAAAATTGTTGTACAGATTTAATGCAATCCCTATCAAACTACCCAGAACATACCTCCCAGACCTAGAGAAATCATTCCTAAAATTTATCTGGACCAGAAAAGACCTAGAATAGCAAAGGCAATCCTGGCCAACAAAGACAAGGCAGGAAGCATTAGAATTCCTCACTTGAAATTATACTACAAAACTACTGCAAAAAAAATCAGCATGGTATTGGCAACGAAATAGACTTGAGGATCAATGGAACAGATTAGAAGATGCAGCGGCCTCTATGAACACACTCAGCCACTTGATCTTTGATAAAGAGGCCAAATACACTTACTGGAAGAAAGATAGCCTCTTAACAAATGGTGCTGGAAAAACTGGCTCTCTATATGCCAAACACTAAAACTTCAACCAGGTCTATCACCATGCAATAAGCTAAAGTTAAAATGGAATAAATATCTAAACATTAAAATAGAAACACTAAATCTCCTGGAAGAGAAAGTAGTTAGAACTCTTGAAGACATAGGTGCAGGCAAAGATTTCATGAGCAAAAATCAAATTGCATGGGTAATACTTGAAAGAATTAACAGCTGGGACCATCTCTTGAGAAGTTTTTGTGCATCAAAAGAAAGTACCAAGGTGAAATGACAACCCAAAAATTTGGAAAAAAATCTCAACTAATAAGCACTCAGACAAAAGTCTGCTCTCTAGAATTTATAAAAAACTAAAAAACATTAGGGCCTCTAAATATAAGACCAAAAGCAGAAATGGCATCCAAGATGAACACACACTTCTCAGAGGATGAAATTGAAGAGGCAAATAAATATATGAAAAAATGCTCCACATCACTAGCCATCCATGAAATTCAAATTAAAACAACACTGAGATACCATCTCACCCCAGAAAGAATGGTTATCATAAACAAATCAACAAACAACAAATGTTGGAGTGGCTGTGGGGAAAAGGGTACCCTTCTCCACTCCTGGTGGTAATGTAGACTGGTACAACCATCATGGAAATCAGTGAGGAGACTCCTTAAAATCTAGGACTGGAAATCCCATTCAAGTCAGCTATCCCCCTACAGGGAATTTTCCCAGAGGGACTGAAAACATCATATCATAGTGATATATGTA
>NW_004524584.1:9488481-9499916 GCF_000260255.1 Octodon degus | reverse complement strand
CACATGGAGAGAAAGCATTCTCTCAGGCTTTCACAGAGAGCAAATTGGTCAAGCAATGGCCATGATTCATCCTCATGGCTGACACTGACAAAAGATCTGCAACCTGAGGTACAGGGTAACAGGATAAATCCTGATGATACTTGACTGACTTTATCAGATAGAAAAGTTACATTTCTTTTTATATAGTTCTTGCTTTATCTTTGTCTAAAAGAAAAGTATAAGAACAAGGTATATAAAGAAAAGCCATATTAATATGCTGAGCTGTGAAAGGCTCAAGTCAACAACTTCTGCGGATAACCCACTACTATTGTGGACTGTGTTGGATTGTGTTTCTGAATTCATGCATCTATAATATTTAGATGCCAATTGAGTACCCATCTCTGACAGGACTAAACAAAAAAAGGAGATACAAAGGAAGGACCACTTTGTGTCTGTATATACACAATAGTTAGGATAGATATACAGCTACTTTCACTTAATTCAATGAGAAGAAAGATTTGCACTAATAGTGTTTGGACAGGATATCTTGTCTGCTTCTTGTACTATGGATATCCACTTAAGAAGATAACTATATACAATGTATTAATTATTGAAACTGTCCTATTAATCAGCTTTGAAACAGTCTCATTGATATTTGTTTCTCAATAAAATTTTAAAAAATAAAATAAAATGTATTCTTTCTTTAAAAAAAAAAAAAAAGACCTTGAGGAAGCTCCAGTTTCCATCTTCCTCATGAGACGAGGAGCAACTGCCTCCACTTAGGCCATCCAGCCTTGCCCAAAACATGACAACTATCCAAGAAAAGTATCTCCCTAAAGAGATTATTAAAACACTTCTGCAAGTTCCATGCTTCTCCATGTTTCTATTGACCAGTGAAAGGCAGGGACTTTATTCACTCATGGTTCTGTAATTATCACAAAGTTATGAAGGTTCCCAAAGAAATACTGTCAACCAATTGCCATTCATCCCACTCTTGAAAGCCCCAGTTGTGATGAATGGGCCTTTCTATCTGTTTCCCATTGGAAAACTGAACAAATGGGCCTAGGTGATTAGCAGACAAAGATGATATAGGGGAAAATATCAGTAGCTACCACTATCTAGCAAATGTTTTCTTCATCTTTAGTCTCAAAAGCCAGCATAATCTCAGATATTCACTTATGTGGTAAGGCTTGTAATAATACATTTGAGCCAGGTAAAAACCCTCTAGCCAGCATCTTATCTATTAAGCAGAGCAACTTCATTATAAGCTACATACCAGGAGTAGAGACACAGCTCTACGGTCTAAGGACCTGCCTGGCAAGCTAAAGGACTCAGGTTTGATCCCCAGTACTGCATGAAATGTAGGGGCCCCAGGACCCCAGGTGGACCATGCAGGCCATTGAGGCTTGGTGTGGTGGGGCACACCTGTTGTCCCAGTACTGGGGAAGCTAAGACAGCAGGATCACTGGAAGTCTGGGCTATGTGGCAAGACCTTGTGCCAAATAAATAAATAAATGATTTATTTAAAAATTAAACCACATGCCTGAGTTTTCTTTTAAAAGACTGTTCCTTTGATATCTGAACAAATCTAATTTTAAGACAAGAATATGCAATATAGCAACCATTGTTGATTTTTTTTTTTTTTTTTGTGGATTTTTTTTTTTTTTTTTTTGTGGAACCAGGATTGAACTCAGCCCCTTGTGTTTGCCAGGGAAGTGCTTACTGAGCCATCTCCCCAGCCCCCATTGTTGAATTTTCATTTCTTTGTTTAAATAAATTCTGTATCTTTTCTAATGTGTGGGTTTTGGGGGGGCTTTTACTACTTTTTATTCTCTTTTTAAGAATTACAAAACTCTGGCTTTAACAATTAAAACCATGAAGAATAACTAAAGAAATTTATAACTACCAGATCAACTCTACAAAGAGTACTAAAATATATTCTAAAAAGGGATCAAAATGACCACAATTCCAAGAACAACAACAGAAAAAGACCACCAAACAGGGAAAGCAATGATATGCAGGAAATGCAGGAAACCAAAAGCAGAAAAATATCATAGGAACAACAGATAAATACATATCAATTATAACCACCAATATAAATGGTCTCAGTTCACCAATTAAAAGACATAGACTGGCAGAGAGGATCAATAAACAAAGTCCGAAAATATGCTATCTATAAGAAATATATTTAACTCAAAAGGAAATTCATAGACTAAAAGTCGAAGATGGAAAACAATATAGTACTCCATGCACCAGGAGCTCAGAAAAAACATCAGGGGTAGCTATTCTGTTTGCAGACAATCTGAACTTCAAACCAAGAATGATCAAATGAGACAAAGTAAGTCACTACATACTTGTTAGAGGAAAACTGCAAGAGGAGGAGATAGCAATCATAAATATGTATACACCAAATATAGGAGCACCCAACTATATAAGACAGATTTTAAAGGACACAAAAAATCAGATAACCAGAAACACAGTTTTAATGGGTGACCTTAACACTCCATTACCTCAAAGACACAAGTGAACTACACACAAAAAAAAAAAAATCAGCAAAGAGGTAGCAGAACTGAACCAAACCTTTGAACAAATGGACTTAGTGGACATTTACAGAGTATTCCACACAACAACATCTGAATACACAATCTTTCAGCTGCACATGGACATTGTCTAAAATAAACCACATACTACTCCATAGATCATGCTTAAGTAAATGTAAGAAAACTGAAATTGTCCCATGCATATTATCTGACCACAGTGCAATAAAACTGGAAATTAATAACAAAAGAAACTGCAAAAACCCCATGGAAATTAAATAACACCCTCCTCAGCCACCAATGGGACACTGATAAAATTAAACAAGAAATTAAAGGATAGCTACAATCCAACAACAATTCAAACACAACTTAGGAGAATTTGTGGGATGTAATGAAAGCAATTTTCAGAGGGAAATATATAGCAGTGAACTCATGCATAAGAAAATATCCCTATGCTACTCCTCAAGCTTCTAGAAAAAGAAGAACAAGGGCTGGCTTGATAGCTCAGCAGACTAAAGCGCCTGCTTAGGGAGAGTGCAGCAGCTGAGGTTTGATCTCCAGCATGCTGTGCCAGGCCCACCCCCGGAGTGCGGTGAGAAAGTAATTTAGACTGAGTGTGGTGGCATGCTCCTTAATCCCAGTGCTTGGGAGGGTGAAAGCAGGAGGATTACTATGAGTCCGATCTACATCATGAGACTCTATAGGCCCTGTAGAACCTGCACCAAATACATTCATTTTAGAAAAAGAAAGAAATAGAGAAAGAAAAAGAAGAGCAAATCAAGCTCAAAGCTAAAAGACGGGAAAATTATAAAGATCAGAGCAAAAATTAATGCATTTGAGACAAAGAAAACTATATAAAGATTTAATGACTCAAAGAGCTTGTTCTTCAAAAGATTAAATAAAATTGATAAACCCCTAGTCAACCTCATTAAAGAGGAAATAAAAAAACTCAAATTCAAGCACTAAAAAATGAAAAAGGTAAAATCATTACAGACTCCGTGGAAATTCAAAAGATCACCAATATTTGCTTTGAAAATCTTTATTCTCAGAGGATGGAAAATATAGAAGAAATGGACAAATTCCTAGATAGGTACAAATTATCAAAAGTGTATACAGAAGATGTAAAAACTCTGACTAACCAAATATCAGTCAATGAAATTGAAAATGTAATAAAAACCTTACCAACAAGGAAAAGTCCATGTCCTAATATATTCACAGCTGAATTCTACAAGAAATTTAGAGAAGATTTAATGTCAACATTCCTCAAACTCTTCAATGAGATTGAAAAGGAAGTAATACTCCCTAATTCATTTCTGTAGTTAAGTATTATGCTGATACCAAAACTAGAGAAAGACCCAACCAAAAAAGAGAACTATAGCCAATCTTCCTCATGAACATAGATGCAAAAGTCCTCAACAAAATACTAGCAATCATAATGAAATAAATTATCAGAAAAATTAAACATCATGACCAGGTGGGATTCATTCCAGGGATGCGTGGATGGCTCAACATATATAAATCTATAAATGTGATGCACCATATCAACAGAGTCAAAAACAAAAACCATGTGTTATCTCAATAAATGTAGAAAAAGCTTTTGACAAAGTTCAGTACTCATTCGTGATTAAAAACCTTACAGAAAATTGAATAGATGGTCTATACCTCAGTTTGATAAAATCCATCTATGACAAACCAACAGCCAACATCATCCTAAATGCAGAAAAGCAGGAATCTTTTACTGTAATTTCAGGTACAAGACAAGGATATCAACTGTCACCACTCCTATTAAGCAAAGTTCTAGAGACATTAGCAAGAGCCATTAGACAAGAGTGAGAAATAAAAGGAATAAAAATTGGAAAGGAAGAAGTTAAACTATCATTATTCACAGATGATGTGACACTTTCTCTACATGAAACACCCAAAAAGCTCTACCAATGGTCACCTAGAATTAAGAAACAAATTCAGAAGTGTAGTAGGATACAAAGTCAACACCCGAAAATCAATTGCATTCCTCTACACAAACAACTACCTCACTGAGAGAGAAATTAAAGAAACAACATCCTTTACAATAGCATCCAAAAGAAATTAAACACTTAGGATTTAACCTAACAAAGGAATAAAAGACCTATACAATGGAAATTACAATATTCTGAAAAAAAGAAATTGAATAGGATGTCAGAAAATGGAGATACATTTCTTACTTTTGGATAGGAAAAACCAACGTTATAAAAATGACCATGGGCCCAAAATTGCTATACAGATTGAATGCAGTACCTATTAAGATATCACCAGTGCATCTCACAGATCTAAAGAAAACATTCCTAAAATTTATTTGGAACCAGAGAAGAGCTAAAATAGCAAAGACAATCCTAGCCAACAAAGGCAAGGTAAGAGGCATTACAATTCCTGATTTAAAATTATACTACAAAGCTACAGTGACAAAATTAGCATGGTACTGGAAAAAAACCAGACCTGAGGACCAATGGAACAGATTAAAAGATACAGAAACAACTAAAAACACATTCAGCCACCTGATCATTGGCAAAAGGACCAAATATGTTTACTGGAAGAAAGATAGACTATCTAAAAAATGGTGCTGGAAAAACTGGCTTTCTACATGCCAAAAACTAAAACTGGAACCAGGTGTATGAACATGAACTAAACTAATGTCAAAATGGATTAAATATCTCAACGTTAAAACAGAAACACTAAATCTACTGGAAGAGAAAATAGGTAGAAATCTTGAAGACATAGGGGTAAGCAGAGAGTACATGAACAAAACCACACTGAACAGGAAACACTTCATAGAGTCAAAAACCGGAATCTAATCTTATTTAGAGTTTCAGTATATTAAAAGAAATTGCCAACAGAGTGAAAAGACAATCCACAAATTGGAAAAAAAAAATCTTAACACTCACTCAGACAAAGGACTTTTATCTAAAATATATAAAGAACTAAAAACCAAAAATCAGGCCCCCAAAATTCAAAAATCCAATCCAAAAATGGGCATCTGAGATGAATACATACTTCTCAGAGGAAGAAAAACAAGAGGCAAATATGAAAAATGAATATGATATATGAAAAAATGTTCCATAGCAATGGTCACTCGAGAAATGCAAATTAAAACAACACTGAGAGTCCAGGGAGAGAGCTCAGCAGCATAAGTGCCTGCCTAGCAAGTACAAGGTCCTGAGTTCAATCCCTGGTATAAAAACAAAACAACACTGAGATACCATCTCACTCCTGAAAGAATAGCTATCATAAGGAAATCAACCAATGGCAAGTGCTGGAGAGGCTGTGGAGATAAAAGGAACACTTCCACATTGTTGGTAGGAGTGTAGACTGGCACAACCACTATGGAAATCAGTATGGAGACTCCTCAAAAAACTAGGATTGTGTCCTGTTCAACTCAGCGTTTCCTTTCCTGAATACTCTTCCAGAAGAACTGAAAACATCATGTCACAGTAGTATATGTGCACCCATATTTATACCAGCAAATATGTCATAGCTAAATTTTGGAAACAACCCAAATATCCATCAACTGAGGAATTGATAAAACAGATGTGCTATTTTTATACAATGGAGTATTACTCACTTATAAACAAGGATGAATGTGAGGCTTTTGTAGGTAAATGGATAAATCAGACCCACACATGTAAACATTATATTGTCTACCTCATGTAAGAACTTGTAACAATAAATAAAGTCTGAAAGGTACAATAGATATAGTAAAAGGGAAAGAAACTGAACATAAGAAATAAACTACTGAGAGGATGGTATGTAGTAAAAATTAAAAAAAGAAAAGAAAAAAATCTTGCAAGTATATACAAAAGATAGCTAAGATGGCTCTCCTAATAATTTTTATCAGTTTTTTTTGAAAGTAGCAGTTAATGCTTAAAATTATTATTTGACCAATCATATATGCTAATATCTGTAATCTGAGCAACTACACTGAAGACAGCAATATACAATATAACAACCACCACTGAGTACCCTTTATCTTGTTTTTGTTTTTTTTTCTGGGGTTTTGCTTCTTTTTTTTAAAGATGTATCATTTCTAATGTCTTATCTATTATTTTTACACTGTATAAAATATTAAAATATTAAGACGTACAAAGAAAAAAGTTCAAGGTTTATGGAAAGGAAGAGTTAAGGTTTTAACCATTTGAGCAATCTTATAGGCCTGTATCTGGTAGTCTGAGCAACAAATTTGGTGATAATAATGTGTAATGTGACAACTATTGTTAATTTCCTGTTCTTATTTTAAAATTCTATATCACTTTTATTGTCTTATGGTGTTTTGTTTTTGTCTTTATTCTTGTTATTTTCTTTCCTCTTTTAAAAAAATTTTTAAGTAAAAAAAAAAAACCTCTGTAATTCAGGACTTCAGTGTAATTTATCTCTCACATTCTGCAATTCATATCTTTTGATAGGAACATAGGAGACAAACTCAGTCATCAAAATATCTAGCAAAATGTTCACTTCAGTAAGTTGCATAGTTCCATAAGGTAATTTAGAAGGGTTGGAGTGACATAGAACATCCATGTCACATTTGACAAATATTTACATTAAAAATTACTTACTGTTTACCTAAAATGTAATCCATATTATGTCTTTTATTTTCATTTTCTACATTTAGCAACCCTAAGAAAGACACCTCCCAGTCTGGAAGTACAGGCGCTAACTTAATTGTTGATCTCCCCCTCCCACCCTTTGCACTAGGAAAGGGGATTTCTTGTGATAAATGTTAAATGTCAAATTCTGCACTTGGAGATAACCAATTGTCTAAATACATGACACCAGAACTGGGGAAGGAAAGATTTATTTAGCTCAAAGTTAGGGGAGGTTTCAGTCCATACTCGATTGACTCCGAGGCAGAGTGGCACAGGGAAGAGGGCAGCAGTTCATGGTGGCAGAAAATAGCAAAACATCAAGAGCAAAAGGGAGCAGTAGCAGCAACTATGGCTACATTCAGGCTATCTACTGCCCCAGGCTGGGTGTAGCACTCACACCCATAATCCCAGCAGCACTCACTCACACCCATAATCCCAGCAGCACTCACACCCATAATCCCAGTGATCATGAGTTAATCACAAACTCTAGAAGTCCACTCGTGACTGCATAAGGTTTTGGGGGGACAACTAGACACAACCCATAACACTCATTTTCTTTATTTTAACTTCACAAAATAATAACAAAGGTCTCCCTGGTTTCTATAGCCTAGGTTGGTCTTTCCTTTCAATTGATTTCAAAAACTCAAGGACCATGAAAACCAAAGATACTTCTCAGCACTGTAGTGTTCCTTACAGATCACGTTCTTTACTAAATACTTTAATACAACAATTAATACTCATAATCAAATCACAAAAATATGTTTCTTATATCTATTTTACACATAAGTAAAATTTTACAGGATTTGAGCACTTTGATCAGGCTGCATGGATAAATAAATTTAGTGGTAGGAGTCAAACCAGGTAGGACAGTGTTGGGGCTCACGCCCCCTGAAACCCAGGGGTACTCTTTGGGAAACTTCTTGTTGGAAACTGTAAGAAGCCTTGGTAAATAAGGACCACTGCCTTGTTTATAAGGTGGCCCTTCAAAGAAAACAGGCAGATTTGCTTGACTTTGGAAGAATTATTTGCCAATTAGGCTTCACTGATAAAGTAGCAGGAGGTGGAGAATTGGTCTCAAGTAATGCTCACTGTGGCACAGGGGCTCCTAGAACAAATCTGAAGAGTCAAGGGCTCAGGAGAGGGAAGCAGCAGGAATGACATTCAGATCCCCTCTTCCAGGTCGACAGAGCCTTGTTCTATTCTTCCCACGCTATTTTAATGGAAAACATATTACAATGTGGTCTGGAATATGCTCCGTGTAATATTTTTAAATTATTTTTATTAATCTTATTGAGAAACAAATACCAATGAGACAGTTTCAAAACCTATTAGTAGGACAGTTTCAATATTAATACATTGCATATTGTTGTCTTCGTAGTGGTTATTCATAGATGTGATATCCTGTCCAAACACTATTAGTACAAATCTTTCTTCTTCTTGAATTAAGAGAAAGTAGCTGTATATCTATCTTAACACTTTGGTATATACAGATAGAAAACGGTCCTTCATTTGCTATGCTTCATGTAATATGTAACATGGAAGACCAAGCCCAGCTATATCTATATTTTTAATGGGTACATTTTCTTCCCTTCCTGGTGCTGCTATAATTCTACTTCTCCCTGCAGAAAAATGATAATCACCAAATATCACAGCGAGAAGCATGAAATTGTAACAAACACAGAAGTCCAGGAATAAAACAGGACGTTTGCAGGTATTTGTGAAGCAAAACTTGCCTGGCTGATCCCCTCTTCCACAGTGCCACAGCAGGAAGTTCACATGATTCTAGAATCACACCGACCCCGGCAAAGAAATCACTCATGTAAACTTCTTGAGCTGAAGGATTCCAAACTGTAAAATGGAAATAAAAGTAACTTTGTTTAAGGCTTGTGGTGAGATGTGGATTGAAACAAGCATCACTGGTTGTAAAATGCTACCTGAATAGCAGTGGTTGTTCTACGCTTCAAGAAACCACTACCTTCACCTTGGTCAGTGTGTAGGAGAGTATAATACATTAATCCAGGGAGAAATAAATGATAATTCACTAATGGTGAGAAGGAAGAAGTTCCTAATCAACTGTAATTCTATGGGGGGAAAGAAGTTACTCCTGCCCTGAACTGCCAACCTTTTATTATGCTTGAAAAAATGAATAGTATGCTTCAAAATACCATCCTCTCATTGCAGAGTGAATCATGTTGCTAATCACTAATAGTAAAATGACATTCAAAGGAAGGAACAATTAGCTATTTTTCAGCATCTGAAACATAAAGTACTTAATTATGCATTTTGTAATTCTCACAAAAGGCATGGAGGTTGCATGCCTTGTGAAGAGGAAACAGTGAATTTGTTTATCTCGAGTCCATCCACAGGAGGGGTCCAGTGAGTACACTGTAGGCTTTGTTCTTACACAACAAATTCTAAGTGTTAACAAAGAGCAAATTAAAGGTGGATAATAGGAAGCCAGGAGACAGATCTTTCTCCATGCAGCAGATCAAGAAATGGAGGGAGAGAGGTGAGAAGTCTGGGAAAGGAGAGGAAGAAAAAAGTCAAGGTGTTGTGCACCTGCACCAACTCCACGCAAGGAAGGTGAACGTTACGTGCTGCAAACATAGACAAAAAAGGAAGGAGAGAAAGAGGCGGATGGAGGGGAGAGGGAGGGAAGGGAAAAGAGATGGAGAAAAAGGATTGAGGTGCTTTATGTACACAGACCAATTTCCCACAAAGAACACCATCACTGTGTACCACAAATATGTACTGATAAAAACAAATTCTGAAGACCACTCCCATCAGCGGAGATGGTGAAGGAGGAGGAAGGCAAAATTCTTTACAAATTAAGGTTTGCCAGAGTAATCACTTGGGGAGTTGGTCACTTAATTACCGTACTTTATGAGACGGTCACTCATTTCCTGAGAAAGAGGTCAGGGAATAGCATTGAGGTGACATTTTAGTGCTGGACATTCCCAGAAGTCGTGGGGCTTGATTGCCTCTTGTGTATTGTTCCTTTCTGCTACTATCATACGTTCCTCCCAGAAATGGTCCCCTTGGGCAGCAAGCAATTACCAAAAGCATTTCAAATATGAAAGACTTCAGAGTATGTACAAGGACAAAGAAGCCTGCTCTGCAGGCATAAGACCAAGCAGTGGAAAGAAATCACTGTGCTGCCACCAGTTGGCCCAGTGGGGACCCAGACAGACGTGGCCCCTTGGGAAGGGTTGATTTTCTGTGCAAACAACAAAGTGCAACTTACATGTGACTTTGCTAAGCTCTGCCTGCTCTTAGAAACAGAACAGAAAAGCAACTGGGTAGACCGCCTCCACGCATCCATGCCTGTTTGCAGTCTGATTTTGCAATTCTTCCTATAATAGCTAATTTCTTGGCCCCTTGAATCTGGCCAGTTTTATGACTTTGTCTGGCCAGCTGTATGCCAGGGCAGTGAGGCAGTGCCAGTTCCAAGCCAATGCCTGAAGACACATTGCACTTTTTCTTGGAACCCCACCTAGCTGCTGTGCAAACTCTGACAAGCCCAGGTTAGCCTCCGGCTAACAGAATAAATATGACCCATTCTCCTCACTGCTTCAGCCAACAGCCAGAAAAGCCCCCAAAACAGAGCGTAGAGCTGACCACAGACACATGGATGAGCCCAGCGCTACCTGTCTGACTCCAAGGCTTGTGCGTTAAGTTAATGGCAATGGTTTTACAGCACTATATTTCAGGGTGATTTCTCATGCAGTGAAAGCACCACAGGGAGAGGCACACGTGGCCTGTTTGGTGATGAAACTGTGCCTGAGCAACAAAGTATCTGGCTCCAGAGAGGCAAGGATAGACACAGAGATCATTTCTAGAGATGCTGCATAGCCCCACCCTCGATAAAAAGCTCAGTTTGCCTACTTGGAAGACTGTAAACATCAGCTTCTGAGTTTATGGGAATCATCTAAGGCAATTTCTTTTCTTTTCCTTCCCTTCCCCTTCCTTCCTTCCTTTCTTTCTTTCTTTCTTTCTTTCTTTCTTTCTTTCTTTCTTCCTTCCTTTGTTTCTTTTTCTACCAGGGATCAAACTCAGGACCTTGTGCTTACCAGGCAGGCCTATCTAAGGAAAATTAGCTCTAGCCCACCACTCCTTGAATTGAATTTTTCTGTCTCTTTGGCATAGATTTGAGACAAGAAAGAAAGGCTCAAACTCTTCAAGATGTACTTTTTAAAAAAAGAGAATATAGGGGGGCCTGACCCTTAGCTCAGTTCTTTAAGTGGCTGCTTCAACAAAGCAGTCAGGCTCAGGTTGCTGTGGTTCGATCCCCACAACTCAAGCCAGC
>NW_004524584.1:9467092-9488361 GCF_000260255.1 Octodon degus | reverse complement strand
AATATAAAATAATGATAATAGAAAATAAAAATGATACAGAGGGCCAGCGAGACAGCTCAGTGGAATAAGTGCCTGCCTAGGCAAACACAAGGATGAGGGTTCAATCCCCGACACCACATGCCACTCCAGCCCCACCCCCAGGCATGCTGAGCCGGCCACCAAGTCTGAGCGTGGTGGCGCACACCTATCATCCCAGCACTGAGAAGACTGAAGACAGGAGGATCACTATGAGTTCAAGTTGCACAGACAGACTCTGTTCCAAATACATAAATTTGCGCTGGCCAGATAGCTCAGTAGAGTAAGGCACCTGTTCAGGCAGTCACAGGGACCAGGGTTCGATCCCCGGAAGGCGGTGCCTGTCCCACCCCTGGGGCACACTGAGATGTTGAAACTGGGCATGGTGGCACATGCCTGTAATCCCAGGCCTCGGGAGACTGAAAACAAGAGGGTCATATGAGTCCAATCTGTGTAGTGAGACCCTATAGACCCTATACTAAGTACAAAATACAAAAATAATAATACATAAGCTTAAAAAAGAAAAGAAACAATAAAGAATTTCACTAAACAAAATACTATGCTAACAGTATTTGTGGTATTACATAGTGCTCTTTTCAAATTAGTTGTTTAGATTACCAGATATATGCTTGCAAAATTGGGGAAAAAAAGAGTTATAAGAAATAGAGAAAAAATGAGTATTAACTTCTCCTTTCTATAGACCATCAGAAATCCACAGTATAATTATCCAAGCCATCCTGCATACATACATAGATATATAAGATGAACTTTTTATTCTTTTTCCTTTCTTTTTCACCTGCCCAAACATTTTGCATCTGGCCATAGCTACATCAAGTTCTGCACCAAAATAGTAATTCAGAGAATCCAGAGTTCATGCAGATGACTTAGACAGGCTCAGTCTCCTATAAGGTTATGAGTCAGAACAACTTTTACAGTCTTGCAACTGATTAAAAAAGCATAACAGGGTCTTTGAAACACTGGTTTCCTCCATAACAATGAGATGAGCATGAATCTATTTGAATTAGGGATGTTGTTATAGAAACTACCTATTTTAAGTGAATGATAAAGCCCCACATACTCCTTTTTCAGGTGAACAGGTTCTTACTAGAACTGGAGAAGTCTTAATTTTTTAAAGCACATCCTCACTGCCTGGCTGTCACAATGTGTTTTTCTCTCTCCAGGGAGACGCCAAGCAGTGGTCCTTAGGGAACCCTGCCCTGCCCTCTCACATAAACCTGAGGATTCTAAGGTATCACTGTTTAAAACTGGGAGAATATTTTGCTGAGTTTACACACCTATAATATTCAAATAATGGTACCTAACAAAAAAAAGGGTATACATATGAATGTCCATTCTGTATCTGTGTATTCAAAGTGGTTGGGATAGATGTATAGTTACATTCTCTTAATGAATAGAGGGATTTGTTCTAATGGTGTTTGTAAATAGGATATCATGTCTGCATCTTGTACAGCAATTAACCACTAGGAAGAATGTATGCAATGTGTTAATTATTGAAACTGTCCTACCAATTTGATTTGAAACTGTCTCATTGTATTTGTTTATCAATAAAATTATGGGAAAAAGTACCAATTTAAAAAAAAATTTAAAAAACTGGGAGAGACTGAATTGATAATCCTCTTTTCCTATAGCAAGGGAGTATTTATTTATTTATTTATTTGGTACAGGGTCTCGCTACACAATTGAGACTCAGTGATCCTCTTACCTCAATCCCTCCTGCGCTGGGATTACAGGCGTGCACCATAACGCCCAGTTTCGGGCTGGCACAGTGCACCCAGGTTCGGGGGCCAGGACAGCATGTGGTGCCAGGCAGGCTCTTAGCCCGCTGAGCTATCTCCCCAGCAAGAGGGTTTTAAACACATGAAAAATAGAAGCCTCCCTCTTTCAAGAATTGTATCAACTCTGTAAAAGTAACCATGGGCCTCTATATGTGGCCACTTTGCATAAAGGAAAAAGAAAATCCGAGCCAGAAGCTACAAATCCTGTCAATTGAATTTCTGGGTTAGCCTTGATTACTTCCAGGCACAGTGCCTTCTGCCTCACGCTTTCTCTCTGTCTCTCTGTTTCCCCTACCTCGGTACTAATTAACACTGGATCTTTTTTTTTTAATTCATTTTAGTGAGAAAAAAGGATAAAGTAAAATAGCAATAAAATAGCTTTAAAACAAGTTAGTAGGACAGTTACAATAATTCATACATTGTATATTGTTGTCTTCATAATAGTTATTCAGAGGAAAGATGCAGACGTGATACTTTTGTCTAAACAATGTTAATAAAAGCCTTTCTTCTCAATGGACTAAGAGAAAGTAGCTGTATATCTATCCTATCTGTGTATATACATAAATATATGTTTTTTACAACAAAATGATCCTTTATTTTTACTTTTACAAAGTTAGTAACACATGACACTAGGAGACACTGCCTCTTGACCGGTTTTGTCTCAGTCTCCCAGCGTACTGAGATTACAGGCAAAATTTTAAATGAGACCTCCTGCCTGACAAAGAATGTTGCCCTTACCGTATATGGTCGGTCCCCTCACCCTCATGGTGTAGGATTTTTATTTAATCTTTTATTTCTTTGGTACAGAGTCTCGTTACACAGCTTGGACTTGTAGTAATCCTCCTGTCTCAGCCTCCCCAGTGCTGGGATTACAGGTATGTGCCACCATGCCCAGTTTTGGTGGCCCTCGCATCATGCCTGGGGCTCCAGGCCAGCACGACATGCAGTATTGGGAATTGAACCCAGGTCCATACATTTGCCAGGCAGGTGCTTAGACCACTGAGCTATCTCTCCAGCCTAGATTGGGCTGTTTCTGTAGCAAACTTTTTTGTGAAAAGGCCAGCAAGTAAATATTTGCACACAAATATTATTCAACTCTGCTATTATTGCAGGAGAGCTATCATAGGCCATAACACAAGGCCCAGTAAAGCAGGGCAATGTCTCAGTAAAACCATATTTACTAAACCAAGTGGAAGGCTGCATTGAATCCACAGGTCATAGTTGGCCAAACCCTGCTATTAAGGATGATTTGTGCTGCCTGGAATCTTCCTGCCAGCACTAAAGTATACACAGATCCCTGTGGCAGAAATTGTCAGGCTGAGGACCTGCAAGGAGGCTGCACTCGGCTGCAGAGAACCATCTTGCCCAGGCTGTACTCTGTCTCTGCAAGGCAGCCTGTGTCATATGATGGGAAGGGAACTATAAAGGCTTTTGCCCTGGGCTCAACCCACAACCCTGTGCACCATCCCTGAGCCAGAGCGCCCTCTGGTGTTTTCTGTGACTAATTGCAGTTTAACTTCCCTCTTGCCAGCCGGTCTTCCTTCATTCCCTTGCAAGGACTGATCCTGAGAACAGTGCCCCATAAACTCTGCACTAAAATCTCAGTCTGTCCCCAAGGGTGTCCTCCCTAAAACAGCCTCAGGCTCCCTCCAGCCCAGCTCCTCACTAATCCTGGCCACAGGACAGGCTTACTTATTTCCTGTCATTTCTTTTAGGTCACTGTGCAGGTGGCTGGCCAACAAAACTGTCACGTGCGATTCCTTCCGGCACACACTTTCATCACTCTGCCAGGACATGGACACTGCCGCTTGCATGGGTGATGCCACCATTGCCCCCTCAGGACGGTTGCTCACAGGCAGGCTTCAAACCGTGCTTGTAAAAGATACAGACAGCAGATTATAAATAGCATGCTCCAGCAATTCTAAAGTGGCGCTTGCGTGTCTACATCATTAATGCCTTGAACAACACCACGCCTACGAAACTTTGCATTAAGAAATTATGCACTATTTACGCATAGTAGCTATAGCATAAGTGTTGATCAAAGAGCACATACCGTGCTGTCTTGAACAGTGTTCTGTTGTCATAAGAGAATGCCACAAGCTGGGTAATTTATGAAGAAAAGAAATTCTATTTGGCTCACACTTCTGGAAGCAAGTCCAAGGTCATGGTGACAGAACCTAGCCAGGGCCTGGTGCTGTTTCATCTCATGGAAGGAAAGCAGAAGGGCCAGACAGTGTGTGCAGGGAGGACTTCTCTACCATGACCCCTCAGGGAAGGCCAACCCATCTCCCCTGAGAGCAGTCTGGACCACCACAAGAGCTCTGTTTCCATGACCAAGGATCCTCTTTAAAGTCCCCATTTCTCAACATCATTACTTTTAGTTTTGCTTTTTTAAAGAGAATAAAAAATATTTTTAAAGACATTAGAAGAGACGCAGAATTTCACTAAACAAAATGATAGGAATTCAGCAAAGGTGATTGTATTACATTTGTGGTCTTCAAATTAGTTGTGCATATTACCAGATATAAGCATGCAAAATTGATCAAAACAATTAAAAAGAAGAAAAAAATTAAACATTAACTGCTTCTTTCAGTAGACCAGTAACAGCCTCAACATGCAACATGAAGTCACTCTCTAGCACGGGCTGGTCTCAAATTCACCTCCTGGCTCAGCCTCCCAAATCTGGGACTGCAGGTGTGTGCCGCCATGCCTGGCTCTCAACAGCATTGGTGTTTGGGGCAACTGAATGTCTACATGAGTTTCAGAGGGGACAGACAAATCATATTCAAACCATAGAACACGCCAAGAGTTGTACTCCAGAACATGTTGTTATGCTTGTACAAGGCTTGCAAATAAAGAACAACCAAATCAATGCATAAATAATCTGAATTTATACCTTGAATTGCAAAACTAAACCTACCACAAGGGTGAGACATTCATGCTGCATAACTTAGATAAAAGTAGAATCATGTAAGTTGGGAAAAGGTTCCAAACTCAGATAGGAACAATGGGCAGGCAGATAAGGTAAAGACGCAGTAAGGCTGGACGCCAGCCAGCATAGAATTCTGGGGACTGTGAAAAACTCACTTTCCCTAAAGGGTCAGCTGAAGCTCACACCAGCATTAGTAAAATGTAAGAACAGGAAACAGTATTGCCTGACGATCCAATGTTCAGAGGAGCCTAAAACTGGATTTTTATGATACAAATATTGGTTCATATGGGTTATTTATTTATTTGTTTGGTACAGGGTCTCACTACATAGCTCAGACTCATAGTGATGCTCTTTTCTCAGCTTCCCCAGTGCTGGGATTACAGGCATGTGCCACCATGCCTGGTTTGGGTGGCTAGCACGGCACGCCCAGGGTTCTGGGGCTGGTACAGCACGCGGTACAGAGGATCGAACCTCGGTCCTTGCACTTGCTAAGGGTTCTTAGGCCACCAAGCTATCTCTGCAGTTCATATGATTTTTTTAAAGTCTGAAAATTCAATTATAACTTCAGGACTTCAGTAGTTGCTGAAGAATTTTGGGAATAATTAGTAGAGTAGTTTCTCTATTTGTGAAAAAAAAAATGCCAGAATTCCCAAGAAGTGCATTCAGAGGACTCTTTGGGCTATCTGTGTAAGAAAATAACATCAATGGGCTTTATGAGACTGAAGGTATCAGAAGCAAAGACTTAGAAGGAGGGGCAGAGCTCAAACCATTCGCAAAAGGCCCTGGGAAGAGTGTTCAGGGTGGAAGGAAATACGGCTGCAGACAGCACCGGCAATAACCCTGAGAGGACAGAGGCATAACCCACAGCAGGAACAGGCTGCTTGAACAGAAACCAACTGCAGGGGCTGGTGAGATGGCTCAGTGGTCTAAAGCACCTACTTAGAACAAGCTTAGCAAAGCCCAGGGACCACGGTTCAATCCCCAGCACCACATGCCAGCCAGCCTCGCCCCCCTGGTGGGCTGAGCTGGCCACACACACACACACACACACACACACACACAAATAAAATATAAAAAAAAAAAGAAACCAACTGCAGGAGAGCAGGGGTGGAGTCCCAGCCCCGCAGGTCCCAGACTCTGTCAAGTTGGAAATCACTGGAGGAGTCAGAGTCCAAGTCAAGCTGTCTGAGCCCAGTGGGAAGGGTGCGCTCATTCCTCAGACAGCAGGGCCAGCACACAACAGGCCTGTCACACAGCCATAGGAGATGTTGGCCTTTCAGACTCAGGTTGGCAAGCAGTGGGCTCTTACTGGGACTCTTAACATTTGTTTCAGCTGGCAGGAAGTTGTGATTGTATTGTAGAAGGTAAAACTATCAGAGCTGGCATATCTGAAGGAAAATCAGTTTTCAAAAGGTTAAGATAACTCTCTTAAATGTGTCTCATCCCCTCATGCTGGATATACTCTTAATTTAAAGACAAGAAAGAAAAGCGAGCCGGAGGCTGACGCACATCCACCATCAGCGCACTGTGACAGGCGCCAGGTCTGCACCCTGCCTAGTTCACACAATGGAGAGAGCTTTGTTACAGCTTCGCTCCGCACGGGTGGTGTGCATCGAGAGCTGGAGAGTCGGCCTTATTTGCTCACCATACCAGAAAAGAACCCAAAAGGCTTAAATAAGAAGGAACTGTAACGTCCTACATAATTGAAAGCTCCATGTAGTGAGCACAAGGATAACTTAACCCGGCTTCACGCTTGCTCCTCCTTCCTTGCTGGCTGTTTTCCTCAGTGCTGCTCCAACCCCGGCACTCTCATGCGAGCCGCACAGCCGCAGCATCTTGGAGTTCCCCGTGTGCTACTCTCTGAGCCCCATGGAGAGATCACCTGCCTCCTTTCTGTGTCTCCGTGACAGTCTGAGGGTATTGTACTGCTTTAGCAATGAACCTGTAGTCCTACAAGAACTCAGTCACCAGAAGACAGACAATAAGTTATTTGGTTCAGATAGCATTTGACTCTGGTGCTAAAGAGTAGAATTTACCAGAGATCCTCAAGGTTGGGAGGAAAAGTGAAACGGAAAGACAGATGCCAAAACCAAGGCAAACAAAATGCGGCCTTGTGAATTTATTTATTTATTTATTTGATACAGGGTTTCACAATGCAGTTTGGACTCATAGTGATCCTCCTGTCTCAGCCTCCCTGGCTCTGGGATTATAGGCATGTGCCACCATGCCCAGTTTCAGGGCCAGCATGGCACACCTGAGGTCCTGGTCCAGCATGGCATGCAACACCAGGGATCAAACTCGGGTCCTTGTGCTTGCCAGGCAGGTGTGTAGACCACTGTGCTATCTTCCTAGCCCAACCTTGTGAATTTATTGCATAAATAAAGTGCTCTATTAAAAACACATCCTAGCTAATGGCCTTGGTAAAGGTAGTAGAGTCAGGAAGAGACAACTGAGGAAACAGTTTACTTTGTGTTTATCTTTGGGTTATTTCCAAGCTTTCCATGATTCCATGTTCTTGTTTTATCAGAAAGCCTCCGTGTTTTAGGTACCAAAAACAAGAAGTAATTCTAAGGAAAGGGACCTGACTGCTGCTTTAGGCTCTTTTAAATGAGAAATACTCACTTCGTTCCCACTAGGACTGTTACCTGAGACTCTTCCACTGTGGAAACTGCTTTGCCAACCTTAAGACTCCCAGCTGATAAGCAGGAACCCACGCCTGCTCATTAGCATCAAAATGAAACTATGCAAAGGCACAGACAGTCTGAGGGGGAAATCAAACACAAAATTATCTAATTATATTTCATAGTTCAGGAGAACCAATAGGATAGAATTTAAGAGCGATTTTTTTAAATTATCATCCAGAATCCTCTGCTTGCATTCTTTGTATATCTGCTGTCTCTGGAGATTCTCACTAAAGAACACAGTTTCCTAACACCTCTTTGCCATTGCAGGTTTGAAAACTGAAACCCTTGGGAAAGCAGAGGAAGGCAGGATCACTCAGGCAACAGTAAAAGCACTTCCCCTGCTTTCAAAGATCTCTTTAGGAAAGTTCTGGGTTTACTGGACAGGAGATCTGGCAAAGCAGACAACGAAGCGGGTCTCAAACAGCACACAGAGCTTGCCGTGCAGCCCGTGTGTCAGCTGCCTGAGGTTACTCTGCAAGAGGTGGCGGCGGCACAAAATTTAGGCAACTTCACAAAAGAGAAGTCCAGGCCACGTTTTGAAGTAATGCCATTAAATGTTCAAATGCACAGGGATGCAGGAGAGCCATGGGGCAGGTGACATGGGTTTCATTAGTGCAGCTCTCACAGCTGGCCCTGCCTCCCTGCTGCAGAGCTGAATATCCTGACTGCCTTCTAATGTACCAGCAGCGCTCAGTGGCGCCATGGCTCGTGGTGACACTCGTGAAATCTTAATTTGCTTTTTAAGCAGGTTGTAATATTTAATTTGGTGCTATTTATTTCACATTCTATCTTTTGTGTAAAATTCAAAAATGAAAGTAGAGATTCAGCAAAATATTACAGAGGCAAAATTATTACAAGTCCAATTAACCTCACAAAAGCACACAAATCCTTTCTATAAAAATGGAGGAGAGAAAGAAAATATAAACGCAGAGTCTGAAAAGTCAGCCATGTCCTCTGTGTCAACAGTGCATGAACATAACATGTAGAGGGGAGATCTCAGGGGTGTGTTTTCTTTACAGTGTGGTCCAATCTGTTTAAGACACAGTGCTACATCATTCACCAAATCAGCAGTGGCCGCTGGGCCAAATCCAGCCCACTGCCTATTTTTGATTGTAAAGTTTTGTGGGAAGCCAGCCACACTCATTTATTCATGTTTTATCAATGGCTGCTCTCATAGCACAACAGCAATAAGTAGCTGTGAGTGAGGCCTTCTGACCTTCACGAAGCCTCCAGTATTTACTGTGGATTTGGGCCAAGAAAAACAGAAAAAGTTTTCCCAACCTCTGTCCCAAAGGTGAGAATCCAATAGCCTCCTTAGCACCCTTAATTTAGTGTCTGAGTTTTATTTATTTATTTATTTATTTATTTATTTATTGGTTTCACTAATCATCATTTATTTCTCTGTGTAAAGAATTAGTTACAAATTCCTTCCAGAATCTACCTCTATCTCTGTGAAAGCCTGAGAAAATGTTTTCTCTCTAAGTTACTCTCCTTAGGCACATTATACATCATGGATCACTTTCCTCTGTGGCCCCATAATCTCCTTGATCAGAAAATTTGGAACACCACTGAGTTACAGGATGTAACAGTACAGGTTCTCTTATTATTTTTTCCAGTTATATCAATTATTTAATTTGGTTTTTTTTAATTTTATTTTTATTTTTTATTAATTTTAATGAGAAGCAAATAGCAATGAAACAGTTTCAAAACCGATTAGTAGGACAGTCTCAATAATTAATACATTGCATATCGTTGTCTTTGTAGTGGTTATTCATAGTACAACATGCAGATAAGATTATGGGGCCACAGAGGAAAGTGATCAATGATGTATAATGCACCTAAGGAGAGTCACATGGAGAGAAAACATTCTCTCAGGCTTTCACAGAGAGCAAACTGGTCAGGCATTGGCCGTGACTCATCCACATGCCTCACACTAACAAAGGATCTACAAACTGGTGCAAGGTTTCAGGGTAAATCCTGAGGGGATTTGACTGACCTTGGCAGATAAGTGTCTGAGTTTTATCACTCAATGGCAAGAACAACAAGGAAGGAGAAACTCAAGAACACGTGCACTCTGCCAAATGTAGTAGCACCTGCCTGTAATCCCAGCACTCGGGAGGCTGAGGCAGAAGGACCACCACTGTAGGTTAGAGTTCAAAGCCAGCCTGGAATACAACGTGAATTCGAGACCAGTCTAACTTATACAGCAAGAACCTGTCTAACAAACAAACAAACAAATGAGAAAAGAAGTAAAAGGATATACCCAAGGAGAAAGTGAGGCATTTTCCCTCAGGACAAAGTAGAACAATATCATGCACAGCATCTTAGGTCCCTGGGGGCAGAAGACACCTCCCAGTCAGCTAATACCTTCATTCTACCTTCACAAGAAAAAGATGTGCACTAGGTAAGCTTAGGAAGGGTACATACCCAGTGCCTAGAAGCCTTGACTTGAACTGCTTTATTGTCGCATTTCATATTTCCCTTCTCCCATTCCTCATAGTGAGCATCTTCACCTCAGACAGACTGTGATGGTTTCCTTGTTCAGTACTCCCTTTTGTGTCCATCTTCCTTAACATAAATATATTGATAGGTCTGTTTCTGAAGGTGAAATATGAGGAAAGCTCAAAAATTTTACATTTCCCTTCCATAACCAAAACTATTCGTCTTGGTTACTTTTCTCTTGTTGCTGAGACAAAATACCCAACCCTCAAAATTAAAGAAGGAAAGGTTTATTTAGCTCACAGTTGGTGGAGGTTTCAGTCCATACCTGGCTGGCTCCAAGGCAGAACAGTACATGGCAGAGGGAGGCCATTCATGGTGGTGGAAAATAGCAAAGAGTGAGAGCCAAAAGGAAAGATCAGGGATGATGGCCTCTCTCCCTTCCTCATATTGTATGCATATTTAGTACCCCAGGGTGGGTGTAGAAATCACAACTATAATCCCTGCATTGGATTATGAATTAATCACAAACTCAAAAGCTGCCCCACGACTTTACAGGCTTTAGGGGGACACCTAGACACAAGCCATAACACTACTCTTCCTACACTGTGATCCAATAACCATCTGGCTTGTAATCCATCAGATCAGCAATCCTTCTTCCTGGGGTAGACTTCTGTGAGTCCTTTGCCTTGGGGTTGGGCTGTGTCCATTCATGAACTTAATTATTTCCATGATTCTGGTCATGGAATCCACTCCACAATATGGGTTAAAACTCAACTGAAATGCTCCATTGCAACCAGAATGGTGGAAAGAACTACGTTCGTGCACTGAGGCATCACTGTGATTACATGCTCCCTAGAGGCCAATTCTAATTATTCTCTCTACCTGCCTAGGCATCACATAGTATTCTAAAAAATTAGGTACCAGTAACAAATGCCATTTGTCCTGATCATCTTAAAAATTTCTCATGATCTTAGCAGCTTAGGTCTTCCAAGAACACTGCTACGGAGAACCATTAACTTCATTTATAACCAAGAATACTCAGCTGCTATCAACAGGATAGCGCTTCCTAACAGAAACCTCTCCATCTCTGTGGCTTCCAAAGGATTTGTTCTCACACATGTGCAAGTTGGCTGCAACGTTGCTGGTCTAGTCTGGCTCTGCTTGTCTCCTCTGCCGCAGGCTGAGGGTGACCAGGGCCCGGTTTCAGCTATTGAACATTAGAATGTTCTAATCTAAGGTAAACCTTTCATGAGACTACAAGTTCCAAGTTCAGGTGGGCTTCTGAGGTCCAGACTCACTGGCACAGAATCCAGAGGGAGCTATTGCCCAAGCAGGCTTCAGACCTTGTTCATGTCATCTCATTGCTCAAACCAAGCCATGTAGCCAAACCTAATTCCAACAACAGGCAAAAACATTGCCTTACCAAAAACACAAGGCATGAGCACAGGTATACAGTTCTACTATCCTGCCATAGTCAACTGGCTTTCTGACCTTCCTTCCAGTCTACCTTCACCCCACTGAAGTTTCAATTACCATCCTTCCCAAGTTTTCTGGACATAGCTTGACAGCTACCAAATTCTACTAGCAGAGTCTATTAGTTCCATATGGAACACATTGTATGTTATTCTAGACACAATTGGCTATATGCACAATGAAGTATACAAGACTCTTTCCAGTATAACAAAAAAAAAAACAAAAAAAGAGGAATCTCCCAGACTTCATCCCCAGTAACTATTTCTGTGCCTTATCTATACAATTTCACAAGAAATATCTGAAATTGTTAGACTGGCTCCACACAGAATTTGAAAAATTTCCTGAGATCATGCCAAAAAATGACCCCATGATCCTTTGCAGACAACTTGTCCTCCTTTTGAGTTTACAAAACCACTTCTTTGCTTCATCCACCTATCACTTAATGATCACTGCCAACTCATCAGGATGAATTTATTTTTGGAATAGTCCAACCCCCTTGATAGTGAGCAGGAGTCTCAGGAATTCTGCTGGAAAGCCTGAGTTGGGTTGAAAGTGAAGTGAGTGAGGGATGCCATCATCTTATCATCCATTTGCTTCTCTATGTCAAAAATATCATATGCATTGCATGCAAGATGTAGCATATGCAGTGAAACTGAATAAAGAGGTACTCAGTAGTGGCAACTGCATTGGCTGATAAGCCAGATAGACAATGTGTAACAGATAGAAAATACTGGACATCTAAGGCACATCAGTGGAGCCTTGGATGTGGGTAGCGGTAGAGAAAGTTATTTCCTGGAGAGAGTTCTGTAGATGCTTCAGCCCTTGACCTTGTAGCACATGAGAAAAACCTTGAGGCACTTGGGACCAGTTATGAGGCATCAAGTGAAGCTTAGGGGCATCACAAATAGATTAAGCAATCATTTCATTTAGAATAAGGGTTCACTTTAGATTAGAACATACTAAAATATATTCTAGAGAACTCAAGCTTCCATTGTATGCTAATAGCTACTACATGAAACGAGATCTCATGATCAGAAAACTCTGTATCAGATAAAGTTAGAGGGATTTCTTGATGGGATTGCAGTGCATCTTATAAGGATGACGTCTATGGCAAATACCCACAAGGAATATACAGCTCACAGCACTTACCAAATCAATTTGTTAATGAAATTCTACATTTTAGAGCATTTTGGTGAAATGCACATTAAACATGAACATAGTGATAAAAATCAATTAGATTTATTTCCAACTTACAAACTGCACAATCCTAGGATAATGTTATACAGGAAAAACTTAGGCTTAATAAATGATAAAACCAGCGTCACCACTTATTACTTCTTTTCTCAATATTTTATTCTTTTTCTAAAAACACAAGGGGCACACTATTTCACTATTATTAAGTAGCTTTCCCTTTTGCATTTCCTCAGACAGAACTTTCCAGAGCCTATTAAAAACATCGACTTCCCTTGAGAAAGTTAATGATTATTACAGCAAGAGCACAAAAAGAAAAATAGTTAATATTCAGCTTCAAAATGAGATTTTGTACCAAGTAAATGGCTTAGGCTTTTTCAGGAGGAAAAGGATTTGCTAAATCTCTTTAACTCTTTTAACTTAGTAAGGCTAAGCCTATATCAGCTCAGTCATACAATTTGTTCTAAACCTGTGCTTCCCAAATCTTGATGAATCACCTGGGAGATTTTTTTTTAAGTGCAGATTCTGGTCCAATACAGTGTTGGAAGGCCAGAAACGCTGCATTTCTTATACATTCTTTGATGGCAATATTGTCTCTGTCCCCTGGCCCCAAGCTGAGTGAACAGATAGTGCAAGGAAGCTACTCCTTGTGTATTTGGGGGCTCGCCATGAAGCTTACTTCCCTAACATAGAAAGAAGATAAGATGTAAAGGAAATGGAAAGCCCAAATTTCTTCCTCGTAAACTTAAGGGTGGTATAATTAACAAAAGAGCTAGCGGGTAAGATGCACCTCAATCTCCCCTCTTTGGGTTAGAGGCCCAGATAGAAGCAGTGTACTAACAAGGAGTTGAGGGAAATTTTTTAAAAAGGATAAGATTTCTGTCCAGCTGGAATGAAAATACTTCTTATTCTACCATTTTCCCAATCTGAGTCCTTGACTCCAAATCAAATTTGATGATGAAAATCAAATATAGGAAAAGCCTCAGCTAGCTTTTCAAAGCTGTCTCCTAGTCTTGTGGATGGGACCAGAAGCTTCCCACAGCTCCTGGAAAGTCATGGGAAGGTTCAAGAACAGATCACAGTAGTGCATCCCTAGCTGGACTGCAGGGGCAACCATGGCAGAGCAAGAGCCAACACAGGTACCACGGCAGCAGAGAAACCTCATGGGTGCTGAGAACCCAGACTGCGGAGTACACAGCAGAAGACCCCCAAGCACCCCTCAAGTGAATTGGTTGGCCTTGAACTTCTCCAGGCCAGGGTACTGGCCAGGTTAGCCCCTCTGCCACAGGGTGGTTCAAAAACCCACTTTACAGCCCATGAATCCCATCTCCATACATCACAGGCAAATTACATAAGCCACATCATCTAAGGCCTCCACCACCACTTTATTAGGTACCACGGACAGAGATAGAAAGCGAGTAGAATTTTTTTTAATTCAAATGAAAATAAGCACAAGCCTATAAAGATTATTTAAATTTCTGGCCAAGGGGCCAGGGAGATGGCTGAGTAGAATAAGCGTTTCCCTGGCAAGTGCAAGGGCCTGAGTTCAATCACGGTTCTGCCAAAAATTAAATAAATAAATGAATAAATTTTTGGCCTTGACACACTAAATCTAGGTTCAACTATGATTTCAAGTTTATTGCATCCAACTACTCAACCATGTGGAGGTAAGAATCAATTTCTTCCAATCTATGTTATCTTTCTCATTTCACGGTGCATCAAACAATTAACCTTGAGTTCTTTTGCCCATTCCTCAAATAATTTTGTACGGATTCCCCCTATACACTGAGGAATGTCCTGAAAGGAAATACCCCCTAAATGATTAATTTATATTATCTCTGTGCTTCCTGTAACCTTGTGCTGGCAAGAAGAAACAGGGAGGTACTGTCCAACAGTACTGTCCATCCCAGCATCCTCAGTACCGGATGCACACACATTCATCTTGGATTCCCAGTGGGGTTCACCAAAAGAATGTATAACACCCCTCTTAAATTCATAGCAAAAAGATAAATACTAATTACCACAAAACATACACACACTGCATACACACGCTACACACACACTGTATCCTGAATCATGAAATGCTAGCCATGTCTCTTACCTAAAAGCACCTCAGAAGGTGCAGAGGGTCTCCCAGAAGCTCCTTGACGCTTCCCCTGGTGAGAGATGTGACATTTCCAATTTTACCTGCAACTGCATTACCACCCCCGAAAGAATCACAACCCCAGAGAGCCACTGGTGCTGGTGGGCAAGCGCTGTATCTTTCAAGTTGCTCGGGACAGAATAATGATATCGATAGTAATACTGAGTTGCACTTTATGCTGGATTTAAGAGCTGCTGTGTCACCCACCCAAAGCTTATGCTTTGCAAAATGCCGTGGCAGGCATGAAGTCTTTTATGAAAATTACTTGAAAAAGACACAATAGTTTAGGTAAGCCCCTAAGCAAAGACAAAAAACCTAATGGTGATTAGGAATAAAAAGCAAAACGCTGCCACATCAGGCGATGTGGAGCACACAGAGAGTGTCTACCCAGAAGAGCGACACAGATCACAACGAATGTGGTCTCTGGACCACAATCATAAGGAATAATTACCAGCCCACTAATGGGTAGAAGACCTACCTCTTGTATCTTGCGTTGTATACCTAACTGTTCCTGCTTCTCATTACAGAATTTTCAACAAAACCCTTTATCATAATCATAAAAATTGAGTAAATTCTTTATATCCAAACAGGATCCAAGAAAAACTGCAGTGCCCCCGCCACAGGGACTCAGGCACCACCCCACCCCAGGAAACCATCCCCTTGTGAGCCACCTGTTTCAGATCATGGGACGTTGACATTTTCTGCTTCCGAGTGCTTGATATGATCCCATTCTTAAAAACTGGACTCTTCTTTCAGAACATGTTGGAAACCATCTGAACAAGACATAACTGACCAAAGGTCAGAGGAATGTGTCTGTGCCCCAGCCCACTGCACACACCCGGCACCCTGGATGGAGACGGCAGTCTCCTCCTGCAAGACCTGCAAGACGTTAGAGCTGCCTGCTGGGCTCCCCAGTTGTCCTCCTGGACTTTCTAAATCACATTCATCCATTAAGGTCCAGATCAAATTTTGCTTTCGTAGGAAAGCCTTGCTTGGCCACTCAACTCTTCATTGATCTCCCCTTGCATTGAAACTTCTTGAGCAGGTATCGATTGTTCCATAATTGCTGTATTTAATCATGTACTGTCTTGTATTTCTCAAGTCGTTTTTTTGATACAAGGGCATTTTCCAGAAAGAATCGAAGATCTCACTACCAAAGGGCTTCTCCATAAAGAATTAGGTTCTAGGATTTTTAATAATCACAGTGTTATTGCAGTTGCAATGATACAGTTCTTTGTTGGAGGCATGCCTAGGTCCTGATCGGACCAGGGCAATTGTCCCCTGGAATACTGAAACAGGATAACTGCCTCCTGCTGCTCCCAGACAGCTCATTAGCTTCCTGACATGCCCACTCTGACACCCTTGCTGTTTACCCCGTACTCCAGGAGCCAGCCTGCTCTCCTGGTTTCCGCCGGGGCAACTGCCTCTCCCTCAATTCAACTCTATAGTTTAGAGCTGTTTCAGCCTGCCCAGATTATACTTGTCATTAGTAGATATTATTCTTAGAGTAGGCAGCTCTTGGCTTCAGTTTCAACAAACTCCTAATTGACAACCTGGGATCACTTGGCCTCTAGAAACCATTTGACGGTTCTCTGCTGCCCCCTCCTGGCCATTTGTGAAATATGTCCGCTCTGAGAAACGGCCTGCTGTCTGTGGATTTGATACGTCCAGAGACAAATGGCCCCTTAATACCACATAAGAAACGTTTCCAAGTTCAGCTAGTTTTATTACGAGTTACTTGCATATTTCACAGCAAAATCACCTAACCCTGCCTTCATTAAATACTAGTAGATCTAAAGAACTCCTAAAGAGCCACCATCTATAGCAAACAGCAGACTTTCACCAGCTACTAGATATCTTATAAGTGACATAGAAAATGGACATCTATGGACAGCACAAAAATGTTGGGCAAGTCCTTATAGCTCTCTCTTTTCAATTCTTCATCCATAAAATAAAGGATAAAGTATGGTGTTATACCACAGTAATTCACAAAGACTAGCTTATATAATTAAAGTCTAGTAAGCTTGTTAAAGATTCCTGACTGTCTACCCCTGGAGACTTTTATTTTTCAGGTGAGGCCCATTTTCAGTAATTCCAATGCAAGTGACCCATGAGAAATATTAGTCTAGTAGCTGTCTTCTATGCTGTCTTTACATTCCTTGGTTCAGCCCAAACCACATACTCTAGAGTTTAGAAATACAATACCAGTTTATCAAGGACCTGGGCAAACACAACCGTCTACAAATAAGCATCTTTTGTAAGCCTAACAATCATGAAATATTTTCCCTACTTACCAAGAGATGATTGCAGTGCCCTAAATACGCGTAACCCCAGCACCCAGGGCTGGAGAGTGTTGTAATTTAATAGCACTCTCTTCTGTAATTTAGCGCAGAAGACCTTGCAGCCCAGAGATGATAAATAACTGAGTCAGCAGATGTTTCGACACTCAAGGGACAAGTAACTACTGTTTAGAATGCACCGTGGTGCCCTTCATTGTGCCTGGAGACATGAACTTCCAGAGGTTATTTTTAAACCACTATTTGCTTTACCAAATGAAGATTTAGCCCAACTTAACTTTCTAGTGATTTAAAAAAAAAAGAGAGAGAGAGAGATTTGGGCAAACTTCCACCACCACTGAAAGGAGACCTTGACTGCATGTCCAGGGTGGTTCTGGGCAGCTATGCTTCTCAAACTTTAATGTACATTGGGATCGATGGGCTCTTGCTAAAATGCAGATTCTGTGTCAGCAGGTCTCAGCTGAGAACTGAGATTCTGTGTTTTTAACAAGTTCCTGGGGAAACTGAGGGAGAAATCTGAATAAACAGCCTAGGTTGCTTTTAGTTACTCACTTTTACCACGCCTTGAGGGGCACCTAGCTAAGCAACACGCTCGCCTTAGCATTGTAACAGATTACAGCCCTCGTGTGTGAGTCACAATGGTAATGGTTATCCAAGCAGTTTATCAGGACCTCATGGGTGGCTTAGACCTTCTGACGTGGTCACACAGGCAAATCCCCACCTCACAGCCCACATTAACGCCACCAGTTTCTGACCGCGCACCCTAAGGGAGAGCCATGAGATTTAACTTAGCCTAAGGGAGAGCCATGAGATTTGACTTAGCCTTACAAGGTATTTGTACTGCATGTCTCCCTACCTGCCCCAAACACCTTTCCCTGTACCTCAGCCCACCCTGAATCTTTATGTCATAAGTGCTCCTAAAGTCTAACCAGAGGGAGGCAGATCTGAGCTTACCTCTGCTGCCTCTACATGGTTGAAAAAACTGTTTATCTTTTGCAAAATTCATTATTTCAGTGATTGGCACTCTGAATGCAGACAAACGGATCTGGTCCGGTAATGGCATGTGATCCCAAGGCTTCGACACTGCCAGTTATACTCTGAACATCAAGGGCTTCTTTGCTTTCTACTCCAAACGAAGGCTGCTGGCCTCACAGTCCTGATGCCACCCGTTATTAACCATCGGACAAGTTGTACTTTGAGGCTCAGCTTTTTCACTGATAAAACACTCCTTTCCTCAGAGTGTGAGCATGAGAATTAAAGGAAGAATGGCTGGGAAGCATCTGGCAGGTGAAAACCTGCTCCTCCCATCCTTCTGGGTCACTTTCTACTCTGGGTGTACAGTCTCCTTGTCTAAAAACATCTTTCCTTCAGGAGAAGACATTGTGACAGAAGCAGAGAGCAACACACTGAAGATGTCAAACTGTGGCTTTGAAGATGGAGGAAGTGGCCCCAAACCAAGGAGCAACATAGCTCTAGAAGCTGGAAGCGAACAAGGAGACAGATTCCCCCTGTGAGTCTCCAAAGACGGCAGAGTCCAGCCTTTGCCCACTTGAGCTGACTTGGGAATTCAGCCTCTGGCACTGAGAGACAATTATACAGATAATGGTTTGATCTTAAATCAGCTCTGTATCTTTCCTGTTTCATTTGAACCCCACCGCAATGTTCCCCTTTTAATCAACCACAGGAAGCAAACCCTGAAAGGACAGTGGCCCTGCGCATCTTGTCACCTGGTGCACGTCCACCAGGTAAAACGGTGCCTGACACAAAGCAGATCCTCAGTACGTACACTACTGAGTGAACGAATGACAGCCACCTCATCATCCCGTGATTCCAGGGATCTGAGTGCAGTTCTCTGTGCTTAGCGCTGTTCTTGTTGAATCAAAAGCCTCTCTGTAGATGCAAGTAGATTCTGAGAGGAATTCTGTAATGAAGGGACGCAGGGTGAAGTACCTCTGACACTACTGATGGAAGATGCAGAGGAAATAACCATAAGCTCTCGACTCAAAAAGCAGCAAGTCATTGTTGGAAAAGGAAAAGAGAAACATTTGCTGATCACAGATAAAGGAACTCACTCTGAAAGTCTACATGACCTGCTGAAGGTCAGAAAATAAAGATTCTTCTTTAGGTTTACATAATCGAAGTTTCTACTGTGTAAGTGGTTCCTCACAGTGTGCTCCCGGGACTGCTGACAAGACCTAACAGGAAATGTCAGAAACGCACACTCTCTACTTTTGCCCCAGACTTACTGACTCAGAACTCTGCGGTAGAGCTGGAGTTCGTAAGCCGTCCCGAGGCTGCTGTGCACACTGTAGCTTGAGAACTCTGTCCTCTTCCACACTGCTCTCAGCATCTTCAAACCTACACCTAGAATGCTGAAATAGTGAAGTCATAGGGTCTATTAGTTACCCTCAAAAATATAAACTTTCATGGTGTACAAAGTTAGGAGTAAAGAGATAAAAGGTTCATAATTTTCATGGAATGAAAATTCAAGAGACTCCACATGAGGCTCCTGACCCAGCCCTGCTCCCGCTGCTCCCGCCATCCGTGCCCTCTACTTCCAGGTACAACAAAGAACAGGCAGAACAGACACCTCGAGGTCTAGCCAGGCTGCCAAGACTGAGCAATGCTCGTGAAAAGAAGGAATCCTGAGAAGGAGAAGGCAAGCAGTATTATCTTGGAAAAGGAAAGAGTAGTTTTATGTTTACTATTTTACAAAAGGAAACCGGTGGAAAGTGAAGTGCTGGTAGCTGAGACCTATGACATAATCTGAATGGCTGGAACTCCCCCACATCACATATTAAAACCTAATCTTCCCCAAGGGCTTGGAGCTAAGAGGTGGGACATTCAGGCAGTAATTAAGCTTTAAGGCTGAAGACCCAGTGAATGAAATTAATGCTGAACAGAACTTTAGAAATCTCAAGCGTGGTTTTAGGATTACACATTTCTGTTCTCGATGTAGTTGCTTAGTTCACAGATATCAGCATGTAAGAGTTAGTCAGAGTGAGAATTCTACCCATTAACTGCTATTTTTAAAAACCTGATGGAAATTCTTGGGATCATTATCTTAATCATCTTGTTTATAAATAGTTAAGATAGATATACAGTTACTTTCTCTTAGTTCACTGAGAAGAAATGTTTATAGTAATATTGTTTAGACACGATTGCATGTCTGCATCTTGTCCTCCAAACAACTACTATGAAGACAACAATATGCAATGAATTAATTATTGTAACCATCCTACTAACCTGTTTTGAAACTGTTTTATTGCCATTTGATCTTTTTTTTCTCATTAAAATGAATGAAAAAGAACAAGAAATTAATGTGTAACAGAAACAAAGCTCTTGGAAAGAAAGAAGGGGCCAGGGTTGAGGGGAGGGCAGGGAATCAGGAGAAAAGAAGCAGCACAATGTGTTGTGTAGAGAAGCACGAACTCCCTGCGGTGGACGTGATCATCACAGATATCTAAAATGTGCCAAGAAAAAAGGTAAATGAAGAGCTTGCTTGTCCCTTACATGGGGAAGAAGCACCATCTGTGAGGAGTAAACTCTCGTCGGACACCAGAGCCGCTGACTCCTTGATCTTGAGCTCCCAGCCTCTAGAACAATAAGCAATGGACTTTTTATTATCAGTTCCATAGTCTGTGGTATTTTGTGATAGCAACCAGACTAAAGCAATGTCGGGACATGGGAGAAAATATGAAAGCAAACCTGGTATCTAAGGGAATATGGAGTTTGGGATCTTTTTAAAAAATATCTCTGCCTGCAAATTAAAAGGAGTAGTGAATAGATGAAAGAAGATTGGCAAAACACAGACAAATGTTCCAGCAGAACAATAGCAGTACATTTTAATTCTTTGTATTTTGGGGGTTTTATCAGCATTAAAATTTTCCACACTAAGGTTAAATAGAGATATAGAGAGAGATTCTAGAAGACAAAGTAGAGATTGTAGTCAATGTATATGCCATATATATTGAAAGACAGAGACAGAGACAGAACTACATATAGCTGTGGAGGGTAAATGAGAGTTAAGAAAGAACATGTTAGTACTTCATTTACTGAATCAAAGAAAAAAACCTAGTAGCTCCAGGACTTACGATGCAACCACCCCTTGGCTTTAGTCTTAGGATGCTAGGAGCAATCAGTCCTACCTTTGTTATGGGTCACTCAGAATAGGAACCAGATCAGCCAGGTTGGAATTTGGAAAGCCATTTATTACTGAGCTCAGGGCCCCCCCAGTCTGCTCTCACGCAGGAGAGGACCAAAAGGGCGGCAGCCCAAGAAGCAGGAAGGGGTTTT
>NW_004524584.1:9446413-9466633 GCF_000260255.1 Octodon degus | reverse complement strand
CTCCCTCCCTTTCCCTTCCCAAAATATTTGCACTCTCATTTTCTCTCACAATGTCAATATTTTATGACTAATTTCCTCCATACTAAACTCACTTAATTAACTCAAATCAAAGAAGCCCTCATTTAAAATGAGTCCAGTTGGTGAGACAGACCTAGATTCAAAACAAATGAGTTAACAGCTCTCTAGTGTTGACATTTCCTGGATACCTGCACTTCCTTCCACACTGAGAACCCAAGCTGGAGGGAGAAAGTAGAAGCAAAGAAACCGGCTTCAGCTTAGTGCTGAATCTCCCCAACTCTGGCTGGAGAGCAGGATATTTTTAGTTTAGCCGCTTGTGCTTGAGGAGTGAATCTAGATAATTAGTCATTTTTTTAAAGGACAGGGAAGTTTTATTTTGCAGAAAGGAAGCTAGAAAGAGAGAGAGAGAGTGAGTGAGCAAGTGAGAGAGAAAGAAAGAAAGAATGAATGAGGGAACGAAAGAAAGAAGAAAGAAAGAAAGAAAGAAAGAAAGAAAGAAAGAAAGAAAGAAAGAAAGAAAGTGACAGGAGAACCAAGAGTAGGAGATCCTAATGCACATGGCCCCTTGGGTGGCCTTTTTATAAAAACCAAAAAATTTCACACCTGTTCTCATTAGTCCTCAGCCCTTCTGGTGGCAGGACTTTGTTAGCAGAGACTGAAAGAGAGGAAACAGCTCTTTGGGGCAGCTGCAGGGGGTGAGTGTGCTGCAAGGGCCCCTTTGTACCTGGGACTCTGGGGAGGGGATGGAGCCTTGGAGGGGTGGAAGGAAGTTAGATTCTACTGGACTCCTTCAGTGCGCATGCTCCACCACCAACCCCCTTCTTAGCCACCAGCATCCTCCTCTGCCATGTGCTGCCACCATCATGTTCTATAGCACCACAATCCCAAAGTAACAGAACCAGCCCACTTGGAAACCATGAGCCAAGACAAACCTTCCCTCCCCATAAATTATTTACTGGAGTTTCCCACAGTGACAGAATGCTGACTACCTCAAGAGTGGAGGGGCTAAGCTGAGTTCTGTAGTGAGGGTCCGGAGTGTAAAAAACCTGGAATTTGGGTTGAATAAGCATAGGACCCAGGTCATACTGCACTCTTTGACCCTTAGAACAGTGCGTTTTCTGGAGGCAGCAGTCCTGAATCTTCTGTTTCTGCCACAGAAAACACGATGCACAGGGACTTTACTGGGTCTCAAACTAAAGAGTCGGGGCATTGTCTGGCTTTACAAGTGACTCGCTACAGCACCTAGGGCAGGAACACTGTGCTGATCATGAGCCCGCCACCTACAGGGGTTGCCTCCTGGGAGACATATTGGCTTCCTGGTCTGGATTCAAGGACACTGAAGTACTAGGGGCTAAACTATGCCACAACACAGACACCAAGGAACAAATAGAAGTGATATACTATGAAAAGTTGATATCTCAGAATGAGGTCAGAGGTGAGGTTCAAAACCGGAGCGTGCACCTGATGAGATGGAAGACCCCCATAGGTACTGAGGACTCTGAGGTGAGAGAATCACTTGGGCACAGCAGTTTGAGACCAGCCTGAGCAACATAATGAGACTCCATCTTAAGAAAAGGAGAGAGGGTCAGCGAGATAGCTCAGTGGACTCAGCACCTGCTTAGGCAAGCTCAGGGACTGGGATTCGATCTTGAGCACCACATGCCACGCCAGCCCCACCCCCAGGCACACTGAGCTGGCAATCCAGTCCAGGTATGGTGGTGCATGCCTGTAATCCCTGCAGTGAGGAGGCTGAGTCCAAGCTGCATAAGAAAACCCTGAATCAATTACATAAAATAATAATAATAGTAATAAATAAAAGGCAAGAGAGTACACAGAGGAAAAGGAGGGGGAAGAAGGTAGAACAGGAAAAAGTAAAAGAAGAACAAGATAAGAAGAAAGAAAAGAATAAAAAGAAAGGAAGAAAGGGAGGGTAGGGAGGGAGGAGAGAGGACAGGAGAAAGGAGGGTTGCATCTAGGGTGGGAGGTCTCTGGATGGAGGCTAGGAGTACCCTCAGTGACCCTCTGCATCTCTTTGGGTCCTTGCCTCCACTCGATTGAAGAATGAAGAAGTATCACTCTTAGCAAGAAATGGGGGAGTCAAGACTGGTATGGTACATAGGAACAAAGTTTATAGTGTGGCAAATACAGATAAAGCAGAAGAGAAGCTATCGGTGTAGCAGGGTGGTGCTAAAAGGTGGGGATTCCCCAGTGAGTATGGGATGCCTGAACTTATAGGAGCAAGTGGTTTAGTTGATTGGTGTGGGTTGGGCCAATCAGAATCCTAGTCTTTGTTTCTGGGAATAAAACAAGGTCAGCTGGGGACTTTTTAAGCCTGCAGTAAGTGTGAATAACATTTTCTTGATTTGATTTTATTGTTCGCTTTGTTTTCTTTTGTTTTTTGGGACAGGGTCTTGCTGTGTAGTTCAGGCTGTCCTTAAACTCACTATGCAGCCCAGGCTGGCCTTAAATTCAAGGTGACTGTCCCGCCCTCACCTCCCAAGTGCTGGGATTACAAACGTGCACCACCACACTTGGCTAACATTTTCATAAAGGATAGAGTAGGGTACATTCTTTTCTAGCACATGGTATAGGATAAACATGGGATGATCTTAGAGCCACAGATAAGGATGTGATTTAACACTGTTAGTCATGCATGTTTCGTCCTAGGTTTTTATGTACCTCTAATCTGCCCCTATGGAAGGAAGGAAAGAAGGAAGGAAGGAAGGAAGGAAGGAAGGAAGGAAGGAAGGAAGGTCAGAGCTGAAGAAAATAGTAGCAAGAGTAGCAACAGCTCAGAATGAAGGCTAAAGGAAGAGGAGGCTGCATCAGGCAAGGTGCCACGGTTGGCCACATGAGGGGGGGCAGATTAAAACTCTGGCTGGATCTGTGGTTCCTCGGACTTTAACTTAACATGCATGAACACCTCCTGCAGAACCTTGTAAGACACAGATTACTGGGCCCCGCCCCCCACAGTATCTGACTCAGATTACTGGGCCCCACCCCCCACAGTGTCTGACTCAGTCCATCTAGTTGGAGACCAGCCCCGTAAGTAGCATTTGCAACCAGGCCACAGATGAATCCATTGCTGTTGATCCACTTTGAGAAACACTGAGCTAGCTGCTAGTGGGACTCAAATACAGGTCTAGGGGTACACAGGGGTGTGGAACCAAACCAGTCTTGCAGAAAGAACGTGTAGAGGAGCTGTGTTTGAGCAGAGAGCCACTCAGGTCTCCTGACTCTAACTAGACATTTGCATGTCATTTCTTAGCCTCTACTCTTCACTCTGTACATTACTGTTTTCATCACAGAAAAATGAACCCATTGTGAAGTAAGAATCCCTATCTGTTCTGGGACAGTGAGTATGTACCAGGCCCTGTCAATGCAATATTTAATTCTGCCTGCAAACTTAACAGTGGGAAAACTATTACTACCCCTAATGTACATATAAAGTAAACCCAGAGCTCAAAGAAGTTAGTTAACCAGCTGCAAATCATTTCATGGAGCTGAAATACCTATAAAAGTATTCCTAATTGTATTACAGTGAAGAAAGTACTGTCCTTTTAGAGCAGGAAACCCACTTTGCTCCAGAATAAAACCAAATCTGTCAAGTGCTACATAATGACTTTTAGCTGTCATTTCTTTCCAAAGAAAGATGAGACAGAGATGCAACTTGCTTAATGAAAGCTTGGATGCCATTCCTTTTTTTTTAAGGAGAATATAACTGTGAGTCTGTTTTTTCTCTGAGGGCCCCCGCTAAATAGCAACCTTCAAAATACTGTGCATCAAATAGACCTTAGGAGAGATCAGTAAGGTGTGGTGGCGCATTTGCAACCTCAGCACTCCAGAGGCTGAGGCAGGAGGAGCACTGTGAGTTGGAGCGAAGCCTGAACTCACTACCACATATAGTGAGCTCAAAGATGGCCTGAACTGCACAGGGAAACCCTGTCTCAAAAGAACAACAAAAGAAGTTAGAAGAAATCTGCATGTGGATCATTTCCTTTCCCTCACAAGTACAAATGGCTCATCTGTGTCTTATTCATTTGTAAACCTGACCCAAGGAATAAAGCCTATGGGCTCTGCTGAGTGGTAGATCAATTACAGTTAGAAAGTTGGCAGTCACAGAAGTGATCCACATGTAAATTTTATTGGTTCATATGATGAATACCGTGTAGCACTTAAGTCTCATTGCTTAGAAAAAGTACTAGAATATCTAATGTCATGAATGGGGGCATTGTTGAATTTTATTTGGGTTTGTTTTTGTCCTTTTTAATATATGTGTCAAAATGAGCACTGTTTTGTTTTTGCTGTTTTTTCAAACAGGGTCTCGCTATGATTTATGAGCCTCCTGCTTCAGCCTCCTGACTGCTGTGGTAACAGGCATCACTCCCAGCATATATTATCAAATTTTAAAAATATATTTATTAACATTTTAAAGTATTTTTCTTAGGCTGATGTCTTGGTTCGGGTTCCCACCAAACCAGACAGAAAGTCAAGATTTTTTGCAGTACCAGGGATTGAGCTCAGGACCCTGCACTTGCCAGGCAAGCGCTTATTCTACTGAGCTATCTCCCCAGCCCCAGGAAGTCAAGAATTTGAGCATAAGCTCATGTAAGAGGAGGCCATAGGACATGGTGGTAGAGGAGAGGGGAAATGGAACAGAAACGGGAAGGCAGCTAATAAAGGCTTAGCTACACAAGTCAGTACCATAGAAAATAAATTGAATTCCAATGGAGTGTTCTGGAATCTGTGTCAGCTCAGAATTATCTCACAGAATAAAGAACCTCGGGGATTTAAACAGCGGCTTCTGTCAGTCAGTGTCTCGGGCAGCTCCAACAAGCCATTTGTTTTCTGGTGCTTCCACATTGTCTTACAAAAAACCTTGGATGAGGAAATTCGCAAGCTGAAAGCTGGTAGTTTGAAATCAGGCAGAGATGAACTACCGTGGTAAAGGCCACGGGGAAAACTGGCCAAGCAGCCGTAGCATCTGCAATACCTGAGCACGAGAATGTGAGCTTGAGGCAGAAGCCTTCTGTTTATTTATTTTTCTTTTTTTTTTTTTTTTTTTTAAAGAATGTGATCCAAGGGAGTGACAAGGGGGGAAGTGAGGCAGAAAAAGAAAGTGGCATCAGATGGAAGGAGTGTTCCCATGCTGGTGTCACATGAGTGCAGGCACAGCTGGCTGCTGCTTCTCACAAAGCTATCTCTTCAGGGGGTTATGGTGGAGGACCCCCTGGGTGACTCTCCTTGAAAAAGGAGCAGTTGTCTCCATTTTGGCTGAGCCTGACCCTATTTCAGTGTATTAGATCTGGCTGGGCCTTTTCCTTAATCCCTTCAATTGGCTTTAAGCAATGCATATTGGTATAGTGGAGGAGCTGATGGGAGTCTTTGAAGATAGCACGCGTGTTTCCCTGATAACCCACACCTGCTGCTCTTTAATATGAGCTGGGTTGAGACAGGATGAAGTGACAGTACTCCACACTGTTGGCCAGGATGGAGCCTCGAGATATAGGCCATAAATTTCTGGGGCTTGAAAGATTACACATGAGAGCCAAAGCACCGGACCCCAAACATTAGATACTATTTCAATAGTATAATGCAAATTACTTTTTCTGCATGTCCTTCTCTCTGTATATAACAAAAAATGCAGGCCTCCTACCTAGCTCAGCTCACAGTACTCACCTACTTCCTGCAATTCTCAGTCATTCATCCTGAAGCCACTCCTGCTTCATGACTGAATAAAACCTGGGTTCAGTCCTGGGTTGAGGCCTTTGTTCCAGATAGCCATCACTATGGCCGGACTTAGGACCCCTGGGCTCCCCATAACTATGAAAACGCCTTAGTGTCTTTATTCTTTATTATGGGTTGAACTGGAAGTAATAGATTGGAATTAACTTGATGGGATTCCAGTAATGTACTTTGGGATTACAAATGTAAACTTCTTGGACCGAGATGAGGACCAGCAGGGACTCCCCACAGGTTATGAATGACTACATTCCCAGGACAGTCTATCCCAAGGAGAAGCATTTGCCCCTGGACTTGTGAATCTCATTGGTGAAAAGCTTTCAAGCAGCAAGAACTCCTTCCTCACCCCTTCCAGACCCCAAGGGCCACATGATCTCTTACCTGGCAGCAAGAAGAAAGCCATGAGTAGAAGTGGAAGACATCCAGTGGGGACTGGAGGTGGGGGCTGTGGGCTTCCACCTGTCTGAAGCTGACGAAACCCACACATAGTTAGTTACCTCAGAGCAGCCAGGGCAGAAAAGAGAGTCAACAGCCTCAGAAATAGTCATGGCCCAAAGGATCTGAGGCACTGCCTAAGATGTGCCTAAAACATATTTTATAAATTTTGCTTAATAAAAACTGCAATATAACGTGTGATTACTGATAAAACAGAGGTAAATTTAGTGTTCTAAGGAAAGAGAAAAGATGAATTAGCAAAGTTGGACTTGCCGTGTACATTTTACTTACTATTTTTAGATGACAAATTTTATATATGTTTTTATTTTGAAATACATACACATTGTGGAATAGCTAACCCAAGATAATTGACATATATATCCCTTCCCAGGCTGTGTGTGTGTGTGTGTGTGTGTGTGTGTGTGTGTGTGTGTGTACAAAGTTGACTTTCTTAGCAATGTCCAAGTTTATATTTTACTAATTTCAGGCATCTTGATGTACAACAGATGCCTTGAACTCATCTCTCCTATGCAAATGAAATTTGGTAACCTTTGATCAACAGCTCCCTAAAGCCCACTCCCAATTCTAACCTTGACTTTTGGCCACATACACTTTAGACACTAAGCCATAGGTAGTGCCCACGTGGAGGGCCAGCCTTCACTACTGCCTGCACTTACTACAGACACTTTTCCTGCTCTGTAACTTGCTAAAAACTAGAAGTATTATGGGTTGTTGTTATCTGGTAAATATACTCGGAAAGCATGGCCAAATAAACACATTGCCATCAAAATCCCAATATGTCTACAAATGATACGCCTCAAGTTCGAGTAAGGTAGATATCACTTTAAAAGGTATTTTCTGGTGTGTCCCAGACACTGGACCCCTAAAAGTTTTACCAGCCTAATAGATCCTTAAATTGTTTGGGTGTTTACCTTCAGGAAAAAAAATTCATGAACTCTGAACAAAGGTAAGGGCCCATCACTCTCCTAATAGTTTTTCTAAAGGTCCACAGCCCAAGTTTAATCATAAGAAAGTCCCCATAACCCCAGAATGTAAAACATTTGACTGGGATGTTTCAAAGGCATCAGCATTACCAAAAAAGAAAAGAAAGGGAATGAGGAGGAAAGGGAGAGGAAGGAAAGGGAATGGAAGAGGAGAGGAGGGGAGAGGAAAGAGAGAGGGAGGGGAGGAGGGAAAGCGGGGAGGGAAGAGAGGGAAGGAAAATCTATTAGAGTTTGTAGAAGATTAAAGAGACTTTAAACCTAAATGTGGCATGGTATCCTGGATTGGATCCTAGGACAGAAGGCTCATTAGTAGGAAAAAAATTCATGAACTCTGAACAAAGCTATAGAAACAGAAAAGATGAATTCACAAAGTTGGAGTTTCCACATACACTTTCTTTTTTATCATTTTTGAATAATAAACCAATGTTTATTCCATAGTGTGAGAAAGACACTATGGGAATGAAAGAGTTCAGGGCACACGTGACTCCTCCATACCACTTCACCAACTCATCCATAAATCTAAAATTTATAAGCAGTGCTGTGCAATATCAAATAAAAAAGCTTGAGAGGCCAGGGAGATAGCTCAGGAGAACAAGCACCTACCTGGCAATTGCAGGGACCTGTGTTCAGTCCCCAGTACCACAAAAAAAGAAGCTTGAAGAAAGGGAGATGGAAAGGATATGGTTAATAAGATTATACAGACAGAAAAGAAATACAGTTATATTTTTAAAGTGTGTGTGTGTGTGTGTGTGTGTGTGTGTGTGTGTAGTGACTGTGTATTTGAGGAAGGGTGTGTTTATAGGAATCAGTTGTACTCCTGTGAAGGAATTAATAAGCCAAGGCCCTTGCACAAGCCCCAGCGTAAGTGCCTCCATATATTTGAGCCCTGGACACCTTGCTTGCCTTATTCTGATCCAAGGCTTTAAATGAAACTGCTGGAGGAAGCAAGAGTATATTTATTACAGGGTGCACCTGGATTTGAACCAGGCACCTCTTGCTCTGCAGTCAAATCTACCACTGAGCTACACCCACACACAATAAGAAGCTTCATACAAACATGTATTTCTTTCTGCTTTTTACATTTTTATTTATTTTTTATTAGTACATATTTGCAGTAGATAATGTTTACATTGCTTATGGTAGTGGATTCCTATTTCGACTTTAACACCTATAGCACACCTCACAAATATCTTTTGTTTCTAAGAGTCTTCCAGGACACACAAATATATTTACTTCCAGTACTTGAAGTTCAATGCTAGAGCTTCAGTCTAATTTTCCAGCTTTTAAAATCCACCACCAACTGCCAGTATGTAGATCTCAGGGCAAATCCATGAACGTTGGAGCATGAGAAGCTGCCCACAAGTATGGGACAAGAAGAGGATCTTAACGGGGCATTTACAAAGGACTTCGGAGTGCAGGTTGACCCCTGGTGATAGGTGAATGTGGTGTGTGTGTAATCAGGCTTGCGATGGGTGTGCCATGCAAGGTTGACAGTCTGATTCCACAGTTGCTACGACATAAAACCCAGATGCTCCTCATTCCAAAATCCACCTTTGATTTCTAATCCCCTGAGTTCTGATCTGAACAATCTTACTATCTTGTACATCTCTATGATTGAGCAAAAAAATATTAAAGAGATCTCCATCCCTATAACAAATCCACCCTGACAAGGCCTGGCAGCCGCTGTGGGGCCAGGCAGCTGACAAGTTCCCTGAGGGACCCTGTCCCCACCCCATGCTCTCCATTCTCATCCCAAAGGGAACCTCAGACTACAGACCCAGAATGCCCAAAACTAAAGTTGTCATCTCCTTACCCTGCATTGATCTCGGATTGTACTTTGCTATAGAAGTAACAACACAGTGGACTGGGCATTTGCAATGTTTCCAGCATGGCACTTTTACGTCTTATCCACAAACTCTCACAGTAATCACAAAACATCTTCTAAAATAAGCATTCATATTAGCATAAAGATTTTGCAGAAAGGAAGCTGAGCCACAGAGGGATGCACATTCCTAGCCCAAGGTCACAGAGCAACCAGGTGGTAAGCCGGGGTTCCAAATGAGCCTGGATGAGTGCAGGGCCACTTTTGCAACCCTCCAAGGGGTCTGTCACTGTCTTGGGTGGTAACAACACTTATTCATCCAGGTGCAGGTACTCCAGGCAGCTCTGTGGTCTTCCCACCTCTCTTCCCCAGTTTTGGTCAATCACAGGGTGCTGTTGATTTTACCTTTGTTGTTACTGAAGTCCATCCCCACCCCTGACTGGGCAATGCTACCAGCTCCAAAATAGCTTAAATGTCCCACATTCCACCTCCACTGCTCCCAGAGCAGCCTGCTTGAAAACTAAGTCCGCCTGACCACCTCCTGAAAATGCCCTCACCATAAATTCTCCATCTCCTGCTACCACCTGTCTGCCTCTTCAGCTTCAACTCCATCTCCCCCTGTCATACTCTGTGTTCTAACTGCCTCCAGCCTCTGTCTGGGTCATGCTATTGGCCTGGAGCTCTAACCATCCTCCACCACCTCCACCTGCATTCACTGCCATCAATGAGATGTCGGCATCTCCGAAACCCTGCTTGGCCTCAGTTACACTGGGGAGCCTCTCTCACCTCCACACCTCTGGACAGGAGTGATCACTGTCTATTTTGCTCATCTATATGTGCTAGCCTACCTCAACACAGCTCATGTCACTTCTTTTTTATTTTACCTTTACACCCCACCTGAGGGCAGGTTGATGGCCAGGGCTGTCATGTCTTACCTACTGCCAGTCTCATACCTTGCATGGTTCGAGGACATGTGTTATTGAAACCAAAATGAAGACACAGCATCTTCAGCATCACAGGCAGGAGTTAGACTAAGATTAGGCCCAACCCCTTGCCCTTTGTCTTGGTCCTAAATGAAGGATCCCAATGTGGGCCTGGCTGCTCAGCTGCAGTAAGCAAATAGGTTTGGAAAATGATAGAAGTTCCTCCAACTTTACAGAGAAAAATGCATGCACTTCCCTAAACTTCCCTAAACTATTTCATGCTTATTCCCTGCAGTGTACCAGGGATAAAGGTTTTACTTCTTGATTTTTCTCCATAGTAATAGGAAGTAAGGGCATTGACACTGAATTTCTGGGATTTTGTTGCAATGAAATGTTTCTGAAACTAGATTGACATTGGTAATATTGCTTAGGAGGATTTTGTCACAAACTCTTAACATTATGGGTAATATACTGAAGCTACTGGGAGTGCGGGTTCTGAGTTCAAATTCCAAGCTCAAATGCCTTCGGTAGTGTTTGAACCTGGAGCAAGTTGCTGAGCTTCGTTGAGTCCAGCCTTCTGATAAAAAGTATAAATGCTGATAATATGCCTTATAAAATGTTAGTGATACATGGAGGAGGTAGCATAGAGAGCCTGGCCTGGTGCTTGCCAATTACTAAGATTATGAGGGACATCAGTTATTCAGTTAGTCACAAGACAGAAAAGATAGTATCTAAAGTTAAAGTCAATCCATATTCTTCCAGAGAAAATAAGAATGTACAGGGGGCACCTGGATTTGAACCAGGGACCTCTTGATCTGCAGTCAAATGCTCTACCCCTGAGCTATACCCCCAGTGGAATAAGCTTGTTTTCAGAGTGTATCTGTCTCTCCGCATTTCTGGTTTTAAAAGCCTCCAATGACTCAGGGGAGCTATAATTAGAGGAAATGTTGCCTAGAGGGAGTCTGGGCATTACAAGCTTCAGAAGAGATTTATCATGAAAAAGCCAGCATTCCTAAGAACTAAGTTCTCAGAGCCAAGAAATTCTCCTTAGATTTTCCAGTCCCCAAATCCTCAGTCTTGATCACCACATTTTATATGAAGCGAACCTCGGTTTCAGGTAAAAATGACCAGCTTCTCCATACATGGCACCAATGGTATCATGACAATGCTAGGTTCCTGTCTTGTTTTCCTTACCCAAAGCTTGAGACAACTACATTTCTCATTCCACTTCATGATCTCATAGATCTGAGATCAGAATTGGCACTTGCTAGGCTATTTGCTGCATTAGGTGGATTCTGAGGGAAAAAATATGTTTAAATTGCAATCTGTGTGAGATAGCTTTTCTAAGCCATAACTCTAAGATGATTTTAATCAGATAATAAAGTCAGTCCACCAGGTATGGGTGCGCAAGCCTGTAATCTTCAAACTCTCATAGGCTGAGGCAGGAAGATGACAGGTTTAAATCCCAAATGGGAGAATTTAGTGATCTAGAGAGACTGTCTCAGATTTTAAAAGTAAATGGGTAAAAATGGCTTAAGGGTAGCTCGGTGTAAAGGTTCTGGGTTCAATCCCCAGGATCCCCTCTCCAGACTCCCCAAAAAGAGATGGTCATTGAATTATGTCCTGAGATAGCATCATTTGTATGAAACATGAAGTATAATCAAGCCCAAAAGGTCATTTGATAAACAGAAACTAAGCCTGGACAAGAGCCTCTTCATCAGCTCAGTAAATTCCTTCTCCCTGACCCACAACCAAAAATGTCTTTTCAGTTTCCAAACCCAATCACAATGATAGCAGCCTGTATTTCTTGACCTTGCAAACATCTCTTTTACCCTAACAAATACACAACTGATTCTTCTGGAAATCTTGTGTGATTCATCCTATTGGGAAATCTCTCTCCTGCCAATTTCCTAGTCCACATACCTCACTAAGGCTTTCCCAAAAGATGCTGTTTGGGGTGACCTTGTGTCAGGGTCAGGGCTGGCTGGAAGCAGAGGAGAAGGGAGAGACTTCACTGAATTCTTTAACTCCCTGTCTCAGGCTGCGAATGAGAACTAAGAGAAGAATCACCATGTACTCAGGGCTCGTTGTTCTTTTCTTTCATGGTCATTAGTGGGAGTTGAGAGTTTAGTAGCAATGGATACACCCCATACTTGCTACTGAAAAATCTCAGCACTTCATTTATTCCAACCACTTCTTTGGCAGACTGAGGAAAACAGTCCAAAGAACCTATACAACCTCGTTTCATGTCACAGGCAAACCGGTGACGACGTCTGGATGACAGTGTGCTCTGCATGAGGCTCCTTCCTGATGAGACCTTCTGGAAGCCCCCACTGTCTGGAATGGAGATGGTCCCTGAGAAATATCTATGGGACAAATATCAGGCTGGAGTTGTAGCGCGGGTGATCGGCCATCCTGGTTTTCTGCAGAGGTCTCTAGTTCTAGAAGTGAATTCTATGCGTCCCAGAAAATCTCTCAGAAACATTGGTCAGGGTCTGAGAATGCAGTTCAAGGGTAGAACACTGGCACAGCATATGTCAGGCCTTGAATTTAACCCCCAGCACTGAAAAAGAAAGTAAATTAGGTCAGTTTTCACCCTAGATATTAGTGATTGTTGCTCATCCACAGTATTTCTCAATGCTAATTACTCACTTTTCACTGTTACAATTATTATCATTCCCATAGAATTACTATACTAGTATTAACTTAATATTTGTCTTGAAATCAACTCATTGTGGGGGCGTTGTTTTGTTTTGTTTTGTTTTATGTGCTTAGTGCAGAGTGTGTAGGGTCTCACTACACAGATCAGACTCGTAGTGATCCTCCTACTTTCAGCCTTCCAAGCACTTTGATTACAGGTGTGCACCACCATGCCCAGTCTCAATTGCAATCTCAGTGTGCCCTCGGGGCCAGGCTGGCATGACACCCCAGGGATCAAACCCTGGTTCCTTTAATCCACTGAGCTATCTGGCTGGCCCTCAACTCATGGTTTTGTAACTAGCCTCCCTCTAGTAAAAATATCCTTGAAATAATGTAATTTGTATTTCTTTATATTATACACTGAAATAAGGACACAACTATTGAAGAATGATACAATTGAGTTTAACTTCTATTGCCCTTATAACTAGGGAAGCTTCTAAATACTTTTTAAATATTGAATCATTTAATCCTCAAAACAATCTAATGAAGGAGGAAATTTTATCATTGTTACGTTAGAAGTGATAAGTCTGAGACACAGTGAATTTGTCCCAGGTCACACAGTAAGTGTAAGCGTGCAGCCTGAGTCACCTCAGACACCCTTTCTGGGAACCACAGTGTGATGACTAATCTACACATCAGTTTGACTGAGCCACAGGGAGTCCAGCTGTTTGGTTAAACATGATTCTGAGTATGTCTGTGAGATATTCTGGGTGCTCCTGGACAAGATTAACATTTGATCAAGAGACTGAATAGAGCAGATTGTCTTCCCTGCATGACCCTCATCCAATCAACTTATGATTCCTATAAAACAAAATGGGGGACTTATTTAAAGCAAACTGAGGGCTGGGGCAGTAACTCAGTAGAATAAGCACTTGCCTTGCAAGTGCAAGGTCCTGAGTTCAATTCCCAGTACCGCAAAAAAAATTTTAAAAAGTAAAGCAAACTCAGTTGTGTTGAGCTGGGAAATGGATCTTCCCTGAAAAATCTCAGTTCTTGGGTCTGGACCCACCAGGTTTCAGACTAAAAGTCTACCATCAGCTCTACCTGGTCTCTCACTTTGTAACTGCAGGTACAAGGACCTCTCAGCTTCTGTAAGAGTGGACTCCTCATAATAAATCTCTTCCTACATGTATAGGTGCATATGTATGCAAATATATATATGCATTAAAAATAAAGAAATTCTCCCATATATGATGGCACACACCTCAAATCTCAGCATTCATGAGGGTCACCACAAGTTTGAGGCCAGCCTAGGCTACATAGAGTTCAAGGCCACCATAGAGTGTCTCCAAAACGCAAACAGAAAATGAGGAAGTCGTGACACTTGTGGCAGCATAGATAAACTCTGCCAGCATTATGTTAAGTGAAATAAGTCAGATAGAAAAACAGCAGTGCTAAATTATCTCACTTATATGTAGCATCTAAGAGCCATATTCATAGAAGACAGCAATAACTGCCCAGGGCCTGAGGAGGTATACAAATAGGGATATGTAGGGCAAGGTGTACCAACTTTGAGTCATAAATGTAAAAACTTAACAGGATTCAGAGGCACACATCTAATTCTAGCACTACAGGCAGCTGAGGCTGGAGGGTTACAAGTTCTGGCCCAGTCTGAGCAATTCAGTGACTTACTGAGACCCTGTTTCAAAATTTTATAAAGTGGGGTAGGGATGTACTCAGTCCACATGCCCTGAGCTCAGTACCCAGAACCCCCCAAAAAGGACAAATTCTATGGATTTGATCTAATGTACTGCATGTTAATGATGTTGTACTACATACTTAAAATTTGCTTTTTAAAAAAGAAGACACAAGCTTTCACAGAGAGCACATTGGCCAAGCAATGGACATGACTCATCCACATGGCTGACACTGATAAAGGTTCTACAATCTGAGGTACAGGATCTCAGGATAAATCCTGAGGGGATTTCACTGACCTTATCAGACCCAAAAGCTACAACTCTTGTTGCATAGGTCCTGCTTTACCTTGGTCTTAACCATCCAGCAGAAAAGTATAAAAAGTAAAGGCATGCTATTATGTTGAGCTGTAGGGGACTCAGGTCAACAATTTCTGACATTGCCAGTGAAGTGGAAGACCCAATACTATTATGGGCTACTGAACTCTTTTAGAATATTTTGCTGAGTTTACGTACCTATAATATTCAAATAACGGAACTTAACAAAAAAGAGGATACAGATGAATGTCCATTTTGTATCTGTGTATTCAAAATGGTTAGGATAGATATATAGTTACATTCTCTTAATGAATAGAGGGATTTGTTCTAATAGTGTTTGTAAATAGGATATCATGTCCCATCTTGTACAGCAAAGAACCACTAGGAAGAATGTATGCAATGTGTTAATTATTGAAACTGTCCTGCCAATTTGGTATGAAAAAAATAAAACAAAATAAAAAATAAAAAAGAAGACACAAGCCTGGACCCATTTGGAGGGGGCAAATTTGAACACTTCCAATTTAAGATCTCCAACAAGAATAACAGGGTCTCCAGTCCAAGGTGCTTCTATATAAAGATTTTCTCCATAAAACCTCCTAAAGTGAAAAATAAAATAATAATATTAATTAATTGACTAATCAAAACTAAAGGAGACACACAGACACAAAAGTAGACACTATGTAAGGCGATGAAGGTGTTAACTAACTTAAGTATGCAAATAATTTCAAATATATATATACAAAAGCATCACATCATATGCCTCAAATATATGCAATCTTAATTGTCAGTTAAAAAGTACACAAAATATATTTTTAGGAGTTAAAAGAATTTTCTTTGTATACTAAGATATTTCTTCAATTAAGTTTCACTCCTGAATCCAGTTTTCTCACCTATAAAATGGGGGTGCTTGAATGACTCAGAAATTCAAATTTTACCTGCTCATGGGTATCAGGTCAGAAAGAGCAAACATGGTGAAATAATGTCAGACAAGAAGGAAATGACAGCACTGTGAGGGAGGACTCAGGTACAGTCCAACATAAAAGAAGAGCAGGAACTTGGGGCTGGGGGTTAGTCTCTGCTCTTGTACTGCTGAGGCTCAAACCCAGGACCTCCTGCATATGAGGCAGACTCTCTAATACTGAGCTACACACCAGCCTGCTAGGCAAGCTCCCTAACACTGCCTCCAAGCCAGCCCAAGAATGTGCTTTGACCATGAGCACAAGATTTATTATCAACTTGCCTACCCTGGTTTTTTCCCATATTATTCTTCATGAAACATTTTTCCTTATATGGGTTTTTGTTTGTTTTGTGGTGCTGGGTTTTAAACTCAGGGCCTCACCAGACATGCAATCTACCACTAAGCTACACCCCCAGCCCCATGTCACTCTATTAATTAATATGTATGTAGTAGGAAAAGATGCTCAGCATCACTAATTATTAACAAGCACAAGTCAAAACCACAGTGAGATTATAACTCACAGTTAGGGTCACTGCTAAAAGAACAGAAAATAACAAGTGTTGTTGGCATGCAGAGAAAAGAGGGTGTTAAGTATCACTGGTGGGAATCTATCTGTAATAATGAAAAAATTCTATTGTAATCATGAAAAACAATATAGAGGTACCTCAAAAGATGAAAAATAGAAACTGGAAAAATTGAAAGCTGAATATAGAACTACAGATGCTCCTTCGGTAACACATATAAAAATAGAACTACAGATATCACAGGGTTATCCAGTAGCCCCACAACTAAGTGCACATCCAAAAGATCTCACATAAAAATCCAGGTGTGGTGGCACACACCTGCCCTCCCATCACTCAGGAGGCAGAGACTGAAAGGATCGCCAAAAGCTCAAATCCAGCCCAGGCTACAACTGAGTTCAAGGCCAGTCTAAATAGCAGAACTGAACCAGAGCTTGGAACATATGGACTTGGTGGACATATACAGAGTGTTCCACCCAAACACAGCTGAATATACATTTTTTTCAGCTGAACATGGGTCATTTTCTAAAACAGACCATATACTAGTCCATAGGTCATGATTAAGTATGTGCAAGAAAACAGAAATTATCCCATGCATATTATCTGACCACAGTTCAATGAAACTGAAAATAAATGACAAAAGAAACCAGAAAAACACCCTAAATAGATGGAAATTAAATAACACCCTACTCAGCAAACAATGGGTCACAGATGAAATTAAACAACAAATTCAACGATATCTACAATTCAATGAAAATTCAACCACAACATATTGGAATTTATGGGATGCAATGAAAGCTGTTATCAGAGGGAAATTTATAGCCATGAACTCACACATTAGGAAAACAAAACAGGAACAAATAAACACCCTAATGCTGCACCTCCAGCATCCAGAAAAGAAAGAGCAAACCAAACTCAGAGCCCATAGGTGGAAGAAATCATAAAGATTGGAGCAGAAATTAATTCAATTGAGATAAGAAAACAGTTAAAAGAATTAACTAATCAAAAGGCTGGTTCTTTGAAAGACTAGAGAAATTGACAAGCCCCTACGTAACCTCATCAAAAAGGGGGAAAAAATTCAAATACAAGCAATAAGGAATGAAAAGGGTGTAATTACCACAGACCCAGTGGAAATTCAGAAGATTATCAATAGCTATTTTGAGAAACTTTACACTCACAGAGCAGAAGACACAGACAAAATGGACAGATTTCTAGAAAGGTACAAATTACCAAAACTGAATCAAGAAGATATAACAACTCTCAATAACACAATCGCAGCCAATTAAATACAAAATGTAATAAAAAGCCTGCAGATGAAGAAAAGTCCAGGTCCTGATGTATGCACATCTGAATTCTATAAGAAATTTACAGAAGATAATCCATATACTCCTCAAACTCTTCAATGAAATTGAAAAGGAAACAGTTCTCCCAAAATGATTCCTGGAGACAAGTATTATACTGATACCAAAACCAGGGAAAGATGCAAGTAGAAAAGAGAACTACAGGCCAGTCTCCCTCATGAACATAGATGCAAAAATCCTAGCAAATAGAACACAGCAAAACATCAAGAAGATCATTCACCATGACCAGATAGGATTCATCCCAGGGATGCAAGGATGGTTCAATACACGAAAGTCTATAAATGTAATATACTATATCAATACAGTGAAATCGAAAAACCACATGATCATCTCAATTGATACAGGAAAGGTTTTTGGCAAAGTCCAACACTCATTCATGTTCAAAGTTCTACAGAAAATTGGAATAGAAGGCCTCTACCTCAATTTGATAAAAGCCATCTATGACAACTCAATGCTAATGTAATTCTAAATGAGGAAAAGCTGAAATCTTTTACTCTTAGATCTGGTACAAGACAAGGATGTCCTCTATCACCCCTCTATGCAATATAGTTCTGGAATCATTACCTAGAGCCATCAGGCAAGAGGTAGAAATAAAAGGAATAAGAATAAGTAAAGAAGAAGTTCAATTATTATTATTTTCAGATAACATGGTACTTTACTTGGAAGACACAAAAGCTCCACCAAGGAGCTACTAGAATTGATACACAAATTCAGTAGAATAGCAGGATACAAAGTCAATACCCAAAAGTCAATAGCATTCCTCTACACAGATAAAAAACACACTGAGAGGGAAATTAGAGAAATAATACATTTTACAATAATACCACGGAAAGTGAAATACCTTGAAATTCATCTAACTAAAAAGTCAAAGATCTTTTCATGGAAAATTACAGTACTCTGAAAAAAGAGATCATAGAGGATTTCAGAAAATGGAAAGGTATTCCCTCCTCCTTGATAGGAAGAACGAACATCGTGAAAATGGCCATACTCCCAAAATTGCTGTACAGATTTAATGCAATCCCTATCAAACTACCACCAACATAACTCCCAGACCTAGAGAAATCATTCCTAAAATTTATCTGGACCAGAAAAGACCTAGAATAGCAAAGGCAATCCTGGCCAACAAAGACAAGGCAAGAGACATTACAATTCCTCACTTGAAATTATACTACAAAGCTACTGTGCTAAAATCAGCATGATGCTGGCAACAAAATAGACCTGAGGATCAATGGAATAGATTAGAAAATGCAGAGGCATCTACGAACACACTCATCCACCTGATCTTTGGCCAAACATGTTTCCAGGTAGAAAGATAGCCTCTTTAACAAATTGTGCTGGGAAAACCTGGCTCTCTACATGCCAAAAACTAAGACTTGACCCAGATCTATCACCATGCACTAAGCTAAAGTCAAAATGGATAAAAGATCTAAACATTAAGAGAAACACTATCTCCTGGAAGAGAAAGTAGGAGGAACCCTTGAAGACATAGGTGTAGGCAAAGAGTTCATGGACAAAAATCCAATCTCACAGAAAACACCTAAAAGAATCAACAACTTGGACCTCATCCTACTGAGTTTTTGCACGTCAAAAGAAATTACCAACAAAGTGAAAAGACAGCCCACAAATTTGGGGGAAAAAAACTTAACTAATTAGCATTCAGACAAAGGTCTGCTCTCTAGAATTTATAAATAATTAAAAAATATTTGGCCTCCTAAAGTGAAACACCCAATCCAGAAATGAACATCCAATATGAACACACACTTCTCAGAGGATGAAATTAAAGAAGTGAATAAATAGATGAAAAAAGGCTCCACATCACTAGCCATCTGTGAAATACCAATTAAAACAACTCTGAGATACCATCTCACCCCACAATGAATGGCTATCATAAAGAAATGAACCAACAATAAATGTTGAAGAGGCTATGGGGAAAATGGAACCCTTCTCCACTGCTGGTGGGAATTCCCACACTTGGGATGTTCAAGTCAACTATCCCCCTACTGGGAATTTTCCTGGAGAAACTGAAAGTGTCATATCATAGTGATATATGTATACCTATGTTTATAGCATCACAATTTGTGATAGTCAAATCTTGGAAACAACCAAGATGCCCGTCACATGAGGAATGGATGAAAAAGATGTGGTATTTTTATACAATGGAGTATTACTCAGCCATAAAGAATAATAAACTTCAAGCATTTACATTGAAGTGGATGCCACTTGAAGATATACTCATAAGAGACCCAGTCCTAGCCCAGGTCCAGTTAGTGTGTGGGAGAGCTTCTGGCTACCCTGCGCCAGTGGGCCCGACTACTGATCCCAGTCCAGGCACAGCATGGGTGAGACCCTATTCCACCCCCTTGGGATGACCCCCACCACTCCGCAGCACCTCCCCCACCCTGCCCGCTGAGTAGGAATTTCTGCCGCTTTCAAGGAACCCCCAGACCCAGTCCCAATCCAGACCCGGTGAGTGTATGGGAGAGCTGCCTCTCCCCCACCTACTCCACCTTGTCCCCTCCAGGCTCAGCTCAGGCCTGGCATACACACCTGGGGTGTAACCCTGCAGCTGCAATCCCTGCAGAGAGTGTAGAGGATAGAACCACCCACCTAATGCAGGAAAGAATAATCCACCACCTGCAAGATGATGCAAAGATGAACAATGTCAGACTAATAGGCATCAATGAGAAAGAAGGAGTCAATACAAATGACATTAAAAAAATATGGGAAGAAGTAATAGCAGAAAACTTCCCAAATAAGAGGAAACAATCTGACATTCAGGTAACT
>NW_004524584.1:9441571-9443052 GCF_000260255.1 Octodon degus | reverse complement strand
CACAGGATGGGTAAAGCAATGATCCTGAGAAACATCAGCAGATTTTTGAAACTAACAGTTAATTGGTAGGATTCTCACCCTGACTAACTACATATGCCGATACCTGTGAGCTATGCAACTGCACTGAAGATAGCAATGTGTAATAGAAGGGTCATGCTTGGAATGACTGTCATTCTGGTCTTCTAAATAAGTACTTCTCATGACATACCAATTATTACCATACTGTCTCTCAAGTAAATGTTTATTGTTGTTGTTATTTTTTAAAGAGTAATAAATGAAAAACACACAAGAAAAACATGTCTCAGGACTGTCCTGCTACAAAGCTGTATATGGTTAGATATCTAAATTTCTTCTTTTTTTATGATTGAGGAATTTAGTCATCAAGAAGTCAAAACAACTCTAAATGTGCATTTCCAAATAGTACAGCTATAAAATATGTGAAGTAAATATGGAAAAAAGAAATATTCACATCCAAAATAATAGACTCTAACACCCCTCTTTGCAATGATTGATTAAAAAACAAAACAGAAGCTGGGTATCACATACCTATACACATACCTGGTGTCATATACCTATATTCCCAGAGCTATGGGAAGCCGAGGCAAGAGGATTGTGGTTTCTTTCTTTCTTAGTCCAGGCAATTTAGCAACTTACTGAGACCATTCTTATCTCAGAATAAGGGTGGAGAGTGTGGATTATATCCTAAGATAGACCATGTAATGAATGATAAATTAATCTCCACCAGTTTGTAAGAATTAAAATTATACTGTGTTCTCTGAATAGATATCTAAATTTCTGTGTAAAAATATATAATTGTTTATTCATATTCTTTAAATATTTTTCATTCTTTAAATTTTTATCCCCATATTCTGTCAGGACTTAACGTTTAACATATCGATACTTGATGGAAAATAACTATTCCATGTTATGCCTAAGATGTTTGATATTTAGACAGATAGTGAGGTTAAACCCAACTGCAGCTGTTGTAGGGTAATAGTAAGCTTCTCTTCTAGAGGATTAATAACCTAAGTTTGCAGACCAAAAATTAGAGAAATAGAAGGGCTGCAAGGACAGCCAACATTTTGACCCTAGTCTTTCAAAGTCAGTGAAGACTCAGGATATAGGAGAACCTATACTGTAAGATCATATAACTCAGTTGTGTCCCAAATTTTCTGATCAAGGAGATTACGGGGCCACAGAGCAATGTGATCTATGACGTTGAGTGTGCCTAAGGAGAATCACATGGAGAAAAATATTCTCTCAGGCTTTCACAGAGAGCAAATTGGTCAAGCAATGGCCGTGACTCGTCCACATGACTGACACTGACAAAGGATCTGCAAACTGCGGTACAGGATTACAGGATAAATTCTGAGGGTGCTTGACTAACCTTATCAGATACAAAAGTTACATTTCTTGTTATATAGGTGTTGTTTCATTCTTGGTCTTAACCATCCAGCAGAAAAGTATAAAAACAAGGTATA
>NW_004524584.1:9439937-9441136 GCF_000260255.1 Octodon degus | reverse complement strand
TGTCCTATTAATCAGTTTGGAAACTGTCTCATTGCTATTTGTTTCTCAATAAAATAAAAAAGGCCAGTCTACATTGCACAGTGAGACCCTGTCTCAAAAAGACAAAAAACAAAAAGCCTAAGAAATTCTCTAAAAGTCCTAAGGAGATGTTTGTACAGAAATATTTGCTGTAGTGTTATTTGCAATAACGAAGAGAGATGGAAGCAAGTTAAATGTCCATTAACAGATGATGTAATATTATGTGGCTCATACATACAATGAAGTATTCCACAGCCTTAAAAAAGAAGGTAACACATTCCATGCTGCATGGTTAAATTTATTAGTATTGCTGCCATAATACATGTCCTAAATCATTTACCTTTACTCTGCCAATATTCATCCTTATACATAGCTTGCTAGTTGTTTATTTTTCAGAAATTGTTGAAATAGCTTAGAGCCTCTGACCTTCATCAGCAGAAAGAGTTAGAATTAATGATTGCTTAAGAGCCCTCCAATTTCAAGTATTTTGTTCTAAATATACTTTCTAAATAACAGTACAATATTGAAAAACATTTCATCTTTAAGGGGGCTGTAGGGCTGGCCAGGTAGCTCAGTGGATTAAAGCGCCTGCTTAGGCAGATGCAGGGGTCAGGGCCAGTTCAATCCCCAGCCCGCCATGCTGGTCTCCTGGGGCATGCTGAGCTGGCGATTGAGACTGGACATGGTGGCACATCTGTAATCCCAGCACTTGGGAGGCTGAAAACAGGAGGACCACTATGAGTCCAATCTGTGTAATGACACCCTGTAGACCCTGTACTAAATACATTTTAAAAATTAAAGGGGCTATAAATAAGTATTTTCAGAAGAAAATACTTAGATTTTCGTATATTTGCTAAGACATAAAATGTAGACACAGCTTAACAAAAGTATATTCTGTACTGACTCTTGGAGAAAATTTACTACTCAACAACTATTACTAAGCCAACTAATTTTCATCATATTCAGTGTGATTAAAATATATAGTGAATGGGATGGCCAAATAACTCAGCAAATTAAAGTGCCTGCAAGCAGGAACAGGGGCTGGGAGTTCAATTCCCTGGTCTTCCATGCCAGCCCCACCACCAGGGCACACTGAGAGGGCAATTGACACTGGGTATGGTGGTGTGCCCCTGTAATCCCAGCTCTTGGGACGTTGTAAACAGGAGAATCACTATGAGTGC
>NW_004524584.1:9418280-9439812 GCF_000260255.1 Octodon degus | reverse complement strand
CATTTATCCCCTTGTTCTTGCCACTTTCTTAAGCAGTCTTAGAAGGGCTATTTTGTGAGTGTCTTACAAAGTGTAATAAGAACCACAGAGAATGCCACTGCTGAGTTCCGTCCATCAGAAAGCCAGGCTCATAAAAACATGATGGTGTGTCCTAACCAACTTTATTCACCATGGCACTATGGGACTTCTGATTTTCCCCACAGTCAAGATGACTGTGAAAGGTAAACATCAAGGCACCCATGACAGCCTAACTAGAGATACTCATGAGAAAGGATTTCTAAAACTGCTCCAGAAAGTAGCAAGAATGATGGATTAAGTGTGTTTGAAGAAGAGAGAGTATTTGAGAGAGGTAACAGCAATGTGCTTTTTATTATAATACAATTGCATAATTTGGGGTTCTTTATTTTATTTTGGTTTTTTTGTTTGTTTGTTTGTTTGTTTGTTTGTTTTTTGCATTTAAGGGAAGGGTCTACAGGGTGTTCAGAGTCCCACTACCAGATTGGACTCATAGTGATCTGCCTGTTTACAGCCTCTCACGAGCTTGGATTACAGGCGCATGTCCCTATGCCCAGTCTCAACTGCTGTCTCAGTGCACCCCGGGGGTGGAGCTGACAAGGCAGGCCCAGGGATCATACCCCTGGCCCCTGCACCTGCTTGCAGGTGCTTTAATCCACTGAGCTATTTGGCTGGCCTGCTATGTTGATAATTTTAACATACACTGCCTCAGTCCTATTTAGATATAAACTGTAAGAAAATAATTAAAATATTCTTGGTCTGAGGTGGAACTACTCCATTGAAGGATGTCATCTTGTTGTAGGACTTTTATTTAGTGAAATGGAGCACCAAGGCCTTCTCCCCAAGAAGCAGCATTTTTAATGCTGGTACCGACCCAGCAGGTTTGCACCCAAAGGCTGAGTGCAGGACATCACCTAGCTGTACCCCTTTCTACAATTTGTGTGCCTCTGTCTCCCTTACGTGGGCATACACTAACATTTTACAGTCTGGTTGAATGATTCATGTTACCAAGTTACATCAGAACTGTACATGTGTATACAGAGGCCAATATCACTACATTGTAAAAAGGCAGCACTTGGACACCTTTGGAGGAGCTCTAGTATATTCCCCCTTTGGTGCTCTGCTCGGACCCCATCTTATTTTGTGCCAAAGAGCATCATCCTAGTTAAGAGGTGTGTATTTCTATAATATATCACATGTGTGGCCATTTTCTTATGACCATCATCTTAATGAGGTTGGAGACAGAATATATAACCAAGGAGGGCAGGCAAGGCAGGATCAAACAAGTTCCCCAAATCAGGAGGGTAATGCTGATAACAATTTTGAATCCCACGAGAATGGAAAGCCATCCCCCAAACAGTCCCTTAGGGTCCCAGCCTTTCCAGGTCTGAGTTGGAACATGAGCAATTTTCTTCATTTGATCTATAATCTCCTGTATGATCTTTTGTTCATCATCTATTCATAGGCAGCATTTGCTTAGGTTAAATTTTCCACAAACCCCTCCCTCAGAAGCTAGCAGATGATCTAAGGCCAAGTGACTTTGCTAGACAGTGGTGCACATTTGGGTCCGTTGTTTGTCTAACAAGTTAAATGCTTTGGCAGTTTCAGTAGTTATAATTTCCACAAATGCTTGCAGTCTAATTACATAGCTTTGCATATAAATGGGGTGCAGTAGCCCCAGGATCCATCCTCTGCCCAGGTGGCAGGACCATAATGATGAAATATGCATTCAGGGGCTATTTTTTGTCTTTCCAATTGCCAATTTGTAGTCATGTCATCTTCTATGGGTCCTCTGTCCCCACACATTGCACCCCTAGATGTTCTGTCCTGGCAAGCAAGTGGGGTGGGTTGTCGCTAATACAAAGACACAAACCAGTTTGGGGGAAGTACAGCATATGTAGTTTTCTCACATACCCGATTCAGTCTGTCTGGGGTCCATCATTTCATATTGTGTAGACATCTTCCCTACCCACCCCTTAGATGAGAAAAATTAGACAGGGGCTGAGGGTTTCATTCAAAGCAGTCCAGGAACCCCCACCATTGGGACTTCCAGGAGGCTGGAAGGTAGAACCTTTGGCTCAGACACATTAGGCTCCCTGAAGAAACACTGAACTATCCTTCCCACTGGGATAGGCAGTTTCCTCCAATTATTAAGATTTGAGAAGACAAAACCAAAGGTTTTGGTAGAGCTGTTCCACTATAAGGTTTACAGAGACCTAATCCTTTAGCTTCTTGTGTCATTTATTCCCCTATGTTTGTTCCCTTTATACATAGCAAGAAGATACCTTCAGAGTCTGGGCTGTCTCTGCTAGGACTAAAAACAAGTTTTAGTTGTGGTCAGGATTGGAGGGAGGCTACTATTTCCTCATAATATGATTGAAAAACTTGATAAGATGTGGTCATTTGAATGGTAGTGACTGTTTTGAAATTAGTACAGTTTTTGGTTCAATGCTGTACATATTCATATTCTATCCCAATTTGAAGACCATTTTCTCACTTTGGGTCTTCTGGATTAAAGATAGTAAAGTTAACAGGGTTACAGGTTTCCAATTCACAGATAAGAGTGGCAACTCCCTTTTGGGGGAGTTCTACCTTATCTTTACCCTTCCCTGTGGCCCATGAAACACAGCTCCAAAAAGGGCAATAGGCCAAGCAATCACCCTAACAGGCAGATTGGGGCCAGGCCTATTCACACATGTACTTATCACTGAGCCTGTATTCTCATTCCCATAACTCTCCACATTTTAGGACTATTCAGGGATTTTTACTAATGGCTGCACACTCATCAAAATACTGACACTGGCAGGGGATTTGTAACAAAGGTTTTGGTAATTAATGATCCTTCGATTTGGGGATGTCAGACTTTGAACCATTTCTTAGTCATGGAGTACTTTGGATTGAAACAGGTGTGCTGATTTTCATCTTGGCAGATGGAGTAGGTTGTCTTATTATGTATGCAGGTCTCTTGGCTCCTCCCTAAGCATGAGAAGTGGGTATGGTGAAGCCCAAGTAACTCCCTGGACTGACACGTTTAGGCCAAGACATGGGTCACATGATGGGTAATTCAGGTTCATAAATAGGATCCCCAGTAAAAACAGCTAATACCAACAAAACCTTCCCCCAGCCACAAGAAGGTGAATGCCAACTGGCACCTCTCCCCACATTTTCAGTTGACAAGGGTATGGCAAAAAGCAAGGCTAGAGACCCAAATGCAGTTGACGCCAAGAGTTGGCAGTATATTGCTGGTAGTCAGTCACATAAAGAGCTAATATCATGTCTATTTAACTATAAAGTGACCTAAGTAGAACATATGATTTAAGATTCACATATAGAAATATATACATTTTAAGTCATACCCAACATTCTTGTTCTCAGACTCTACATCTTCTATTTGTAAATCCCATGTGATGTTGAAGTCTCTTGACTCTTGTCCTATATCCTTTCTAGTGGACTTAGCTCTTTCTAAAACCCTAGATAAGTGGTTTTTATGTGTAAGGCCAAAAACCCAAATAAAAATAAAAGGGAAAATAAAATTGCTTCAGAAGAGTATGGCAGAAATGATGATGATTTCTAGACTAGGGAAAATAGGGACATACAGCTTCCCCTTGCTTCTCTTGGGATTCTTTTTCTTGGCCCTCAGCCACTGGGTCCTGAGGTATTCTGAATACCTGGAGCTGCATGTTTTCTATCACCATGCTCTTCGTAGGTATTTAGGCAAATAGTCTTCACTAAGGCCCAACAGGACATATGAGTGCATAATCACTTCAATCTCACCCCTTCCATCAACTTATTCTCAACCTTCAGTCTTCCCAGCTGGGTCCCACACAATGTGGGACAGACACAAATCATCCACACCACACCCTTTCCAAATTTCTAACACAGAGAATCATGAGCATACAGTTGTTTGCACTACTAATTTGGAGGTGATTCATGATACCACAGTACACAACTGAAATTATCTATCTGTATTCCCTGTCACCACTGCACCTGTTGGTCCAACTATGCCTCAAGAAAGACTGGGGATTCCAAGCCCCTTAAGTCCTTATCCTCCTTTTCTGTCTTGCTGCCAACCCTATCACCACCATTACATTAAGATCCAGACCCTGGACCTGCCCCACAAACATGTAATGATAAATTGCACCACTTATTGCTGAATCCCAAAATAGTACAAAAGCAAAGATGAGTAACATGACTGCAGCACTAGGCTGTAAACAAGGAAAAGGAAACCATCGTCTAGTACTTAACATTTACCAAGGTGATCTAGTGAGCTGAGTTTGAGATGTCTCAATATTATTTGTCCTGCCATCTATCTAGGAAGTTGCATTATATGTTCAACTTCCTGCTGATCTAGAACAGGACAACCTTTTAGAGAATCATCAGCTTCATTTGGCAGGACTCCAAGCCAAATATCTTTTCTTCTGACTCCTCTTTAGACAAGTCAGGATTCTCCATGGGAAGGGCAGCAGAGAGACCTTCCCACCCACCCAGATTCCCTGGCCACCACCTATCACTTACCCTACACATTCAGTCCTTTCTGGACCTGCAACCTCAATGCTTTAAGAAGTGACTCATTCTCCCTCTCCTCAGATGTCATCTGGCACACAGCCCTAGTACCTCTGTTCTCAGCCTTGTTCCACCAAATGGTGTCAACGGCTCTCTTGCTGAGCAGTCATGTGCTACAGAGTGCTTCAATAGTCCTCAGAACAATGTTAGCAATGCCTACTGGAGGACTAAGGGTAGGAGGGTTGCTTGCCAACTGATAAGGCAGAAGACTATTTACTGAGTTCCAGGGCTGAACTATTCAGTGTAATAATCCCAGGATCCAGTAATATGCCATTTGTGCAGGACACTGTGGCATCAAGGGTAATAGGTGGTGAGATCAAGCAGAAAAAAATGGAAGTTAACAGACAGTAAGTCCTGCAGTGAAGCTTTGACTCTTCAGCTTGACGTGATTGACAGATAGATTTTAAATGGAGCTTGGTGAAAGACCAAGTTCTATCAAAGAAGTCTTGGCCTCTAGGAGGTCCTGCATTTTTATTGCTTTGTGTTCACCAATGTTTCTTTCTTTTTTATTCTTTTTGAGACACGGTTTTGCTATGTTGTGCAGGCTGGCCTTGAACTCACTTTTGTAGCTCAAAGTGGCCTCACACTCATAGTGACCCTCCTGCCTCAACCTCCTGAGTACTAGGATCACAAGAATGTGCCACCACACCTGGCCACTAATGTTTCTTTACTTTCCAGGAACCTCAGGAAGCTGTCAGGTGGGAGAGGGGAGGCAAATCAAAAAAGTTTACACACTAAATCTAAATTTTGAAATCCCAAAATATTTTCAGTTATAAAAAGATGTCCCAGTTTCAGAACCCATTTCTATAAATAATTTTCAGAAATCAGGGGATTTGCAGAGATTTAATTTGTTTGACAAATTTTTCATTGACTTCTTCCCTACTTCCCAGTACCGCATTCTATGGTTTTCAGTCTCTAAAGTTCTAAATTAATGCAGACATCAGCTTCTAGCAAATACAGCCAAAGTTGCCCTGTCACCACCAATTTGTATCATAAGCCAAAAGAAGAAACAAACAAACAAAAAAAAAAAGTCTGAGAGGCTTCCAGGAATCAGGGTCATTCCCGACTCCCTTCTCCTCCAGCTGCCCATCTGGTCCCCACACCATGTCCCAACCCATTGTCATCATGCAGCTGGTAGTGTGCATCATGGGAAACATAAACCACAGGTCAGCATTCTATAATCATTCCAATATCACCAAGTTTTTGTCAAGATGGAAAACAAAAAATGAAAGCTTCCTTCCAGGAGTCTATAGATGCCCAACTATTTCGGCCACAATCGGCAGTGTAGAGCTTCTCTTGCATGCTAGGCAGGCTGGCATTTGGCTTTTGGCCTGCTGGTCATTCAGCCCCACTACCTTGGCTCTCTCTCTCTGGGCATGTCATCCACTGAAAGTTAAAATGTGCACTTCAGATGCAATCTCGGTATGCCATTTTAAATATTCTAGTAGCCTCATTCAAAAAAAAAAAAAAAAGAAACAGGTTAAATTAATTTTAGCTACACTTTTTAACCTAGTACATTCAAAATCATCTCAGCATGTAACCAATATATAAAAATTATTAACGGGGTATGTTACTTTCTTTTTTTTACCAACTCTTCAAAATTTACTGTTTCATTCAATTCAGACTAATACCATTTCAGGTGTTCCACAACAATGTGGGCTGGCTGGTGGCTAGTCAATAGGCAGCACAAAAAGCTCACCCTTGTTTTCATGGCTGTTTTTTTCTAAAAGAAAATTCATCTCCTAGGTTAGGCAACAAAAATGGGAATCTCTGTTCTTGAAAGGAAGCTTGCCTGATAAAATACAAGACACTCCAAGTTAAATCTGAATTTTAGATAAGTAAAGATTTTTTTTTTAGTACAGCCACATCCCAATACCGTATGGAACATCATGATACTGTAAAAGTTATTCATTGTTTATCTGAAATTCAAATTTAACTGGACTTTCTGTATTTTTAGTTGGTGAATCAGTAACTGCCCCTGCATTCAATCCAGGAGAATTAAGTACTCAGCTAAAGGAGACTGTGGAGTTGGTGAATGGACTCAGCCTGCTCCCACCAGCACCACAAGCCAGAGAACGCAGCATGAGTGGGATCACCAGCCAGCAGTCAGGGCAGGGCCAAGGCGTGTTCAACGTTAGCTTACCAGAGCCCGCCAGGTGCTGGTAATCTCTCTGAAGGAAGAAGTTGGAGATGGGAGAAGGAGGGTAACAATGTGGCAGCTGCTCCAGGCAGCACAGGATGGTGCAGAATTCAGAGGCTCCTGCAGGGAGAGCCAATGTTGAGGACGAGACCAACTTCATCAAAGGTGAGTAATTCAGGCACCAAAAAGGCAGACTTGCAAGTGACGCTGACTGTGCCTCTCCATCCCACTTTCATCTTCCCTTTCCATGACTCTGACCGACACATCTGTACATGCCTTTTGTAAGATCGTTCCCTTCATGGCATGTCTGCAGCTTTGCAACTTGCTGTGGGTAAAAATAAAAACATGTTTTGACTTTTTTGTAAAACCATAATCTTATACAGAGGCTGAAGAGAGAGAAGAACTGATTGTGTTCAATGCACTGAATTGCTATTCCTTCTTAGGCCCCAAGTGAGGGGTGGGGGGTGTCTCCCTCAAATTCCTAAAGCTTCACAAATTCCCAAAACAGTAACTTGGTTAGATTGATGAGTCAGAGGGATGACTGGACTTTGGAAGACTTGTTTTTCAAGTGGCTGAGGATCTGAATAAGCTCTAGCATTTCTGGTTCCATAGGTCCATTTTGACAATTTTACTGTATTCTATATTTTAGGATGCCTCAAAGTAGAAACCCAGAAAGCAAATACTGTATCAATACTAGCCCTGGAGGCCTGGGGGGGCAGCCTCTGTTGCTGTTGATCATGCAGTTAAGTCCTGTGGGGATTTCAAATCATGAGTCAGATGGTTTATATGCTAACTCTGGAGGTGGGAAGCAGTGACTCAAAGGTGGCATTTTGTGAGCAGATGTTGTGCTAGATTCATTACTCTCTGGCTCCTTCCACCCTCCATCCATTTGTACTTCCTCCTTAGCAGCCCTGACCTCCCAGAGACTGTCCTCCCCCCTCAGTCTCCAGCGTTGGCACCTGGGTCCCAAGAGATCACCTTTCCCAGCCACACCCAAGACTGCTGACAGCCATCAAACCAAAGCTGTATACAGGAAATCCTCCATGTTCTCTTCCCAGAGGGTTCTAGTTAGGATAACTGCCCACAAGCAGTGTCTTCAGTTCCTCAGACGGACCAGTAGATTACTTTCCTGTCCAGAAAGAAGAAGCTCAGATATCCCTGTCCTAGGCAAGTGAGGAAGATGGAACCCTACATCAGGGTAATAACAATGAAATTTGGTGAAATGTTCAGCATCCGCCAAAAGCATTCCCACTTAGTAATCTCTCCTGAGATTACACCTCTATCCCCCAGCTCTTCCTACCAGTCTTCTCTCTCAGCAGGCTTCTGGACCCATTCCCCTTCTTCTTTGTTTTGTTTTGTTCCATACTAAGGATTGAACCCAATGACTTTATCCTGAGCTATATCCAAAGGCTGATTTGGCTTTTCATTTTGAGACAAGGCCTTGCAAATTTGCTACATGACACAGGCTAGGCTTGAATGATTATCTTGCTGCCTCAGTCTCCCAGAGTGCCAGGATTATAGATACAACAGCACTACATCGAGCCCATTCCTCTTTAGAACTCCCTTCAAGGCTGTCTGCTTTCCCAAAAACCCTTTGCCCATGCCATCCACCCCAAAAGGATCAAACACTACTCATTGAAAGACTTTATGGTGCAATTTAATGCAGCTATAGCAGGCTGCCCAAGATCAAACATAAATCTGAGAGGTTCCTAGACGCTCTTCTAGGAGACTCTTCCAAGAAGCCAGATATCCCTTATTCTCTCTTACCTCTATGGGTACACCAGCCTCTTTGACCTTCTCTTCTCAGAGAAGCCCCTTTTTCATGATGATCCCTTGAATCAGAACCCTTCACTTTGGCCACCAAGGAAATTTAGGTCAGGTTAATGATGGGAAACTAAGACGACCCTGTGCTGTGTCTTCATCCTGAGTGGGAAACATTCCTCCAGGGAGCTCAAAAGGGTCTTTGAAAGTAGCCAGAGAGACAGCATGCTGTCTACAACAAAGACATTCATTTTCTACATAGACTGTCACCCAGAAACATAGCTAGACAAGTCCTATCTCTGTGTCCAGTTTATAGAACTAAATAAATTATTACTAATACATGTATAGTGCAAATTAAATAAATCTGGACATGCAAGCAGTTGTTAGTCTCTTCATTCTTAGTGAGATCATCTCATTTCCATATGTAATGACTAATTTTTGGAAGCCATTTGATTTAGATGCAAATTCTCTAGAATCGAAACTAATATCATTTTGTGTATTTTCTTCTCTTCCTCCTCCTCCTCCTCCTTTTTTTAAGAAAAGGTCTCATGGGCTGGGGACATAGCTCAGTAGAATAAGGGCTTGCCTGGCAAGCACAAGGGCCTGAGTTCAATCCTGTGTTCCAAAAAAAAAAAAAAAAAAAAAAAAAAAACCAGAAAAAGAAAAAGAAAATGTCTCTCTAAATAGTTCAGGCTAGACTTCAACTAACTACACAGCCCAGGCTGGCCTTGAATTGGAGATGATGGTCTTGCTTCAGCCTTCTGGATGCAGGCACCTCCACATTTTCTTCTTTTAAAAGGGAAGTAACCAAGATATTTTCCCATGACCTCACTTCTTTTCTCCATTTTATTGTTCTGACAAACTAGTATTTCTAGGACTGTGGTAAGCAAAGCTATTAGTACACACAATACTTGGGATGCTTGGGCACTTATGAGCTAGCCTTGAAAATAGAGGAGCATTAAAATCTTTCTGGTATTGGGTTGTTGCCTTATTTCTTTCAGTTTCTCAGATCTAGGTTGTGAGATTTTGTTTGGCGTAATCTCAATTGAATCCTCTCTTTTAGCTGCTTTGTTCAGATAGAAGTGGTTCATCTTGGCCAGTTAAAAGATGTGTGCTCAGTTTGCTCCTAAACAGCTTCTGGTCTTTAAATACTTGTTAAATGATGCCAGGAAAGCCATGGATTGAATCCATCTCTTCTGCAAAACTGTTCTTAAATCTTGCAATTTATTTAGGATGATCTGAGACTATGGTACTCAAATCTTGTTGAATTTAGGGGCAAGGCAAAGTCTCCAGATGCCTGCCTTCCCTGTCTCTGCTTGTCACTTCTGGGAACCAGGCATTTCATATTTCTTTCAGCTAGATACAAATACAGTGAGAAGTTTTTAAATGATGTTTGAGGATTGTTTTGCTCCCAAAACCAAAAGACCCTTTGGTAATATTAAATGTACTGGAGAGCTACCTGATAGAACCTGCTCCATAAGACTCAGGAGTCGTCAGACACTACCTACATGACCAGCCTCCCTGAAAAGCCTCTGCTATGGCAAGGTACAATGGGACAGAGGTTCCTATAGATTGAGGTCTCATGCAAATAAAATAGAGCTCAGGACTTTCAATCAGACACAAAGTGGTTTCATCATTTAAGCAACTGTATGGCATTATAAATGAGCCTGCCTAGTTGGATGGTTGGACTTGCACAACAAAGTAACTTAGGTAAACAAGAGCCCTAAAGAAAGCAATTCTAGATACCCAGATTAAGGTGCCCGTTCCCCTGCCCATATAGGAAAGCTAGTTGAGCTCTCTAGGACTTAGCACCCTTATCTGAAGTGTAGACAATAGTACCTACGTTCCAGATTTGTGATAGATATTCAATGAGTGTACGTGAAAATATAAGCATAAGTTGTTTTTCTACTCAATCTTCATATTTCTTCATTCATTCTAATGGGATTCAGAAGGGAGGACAGGTAAGAATCCTATTGACAGGTAATAAAACATTTCATGTACCAAGAAGACTGATATGTAATGGGTGCTGCCTACCAGCGGTTTTGCTAAGACATCAGTTGCTACTTGGAAGTCTTTTAAATTATCAGGTGGTTCCCCACTACTGGTCTGCTCAGAATAAGCCTTCAATCCTGAGGGGAAAAAAGACCACTCGGTGCCTCTTTCTGGAGAAACAGGTCAAAGGAAGAGGGCACAATGGGGAGAACAAGTGGAGAGGGTGAGGATGGTAGGTGGCTTACCTGCCAGATGCAAAGAGAAGATAAGAAAGCTTGGGGCTCCTGGAAGCTAAGAAAGGAAAGCAAGGAAAATGAGGACATGCATGTCTTACCACTTTGCTACTAGGGACAGCCCATGTCCATTTCCCTGGAGAAATGAGCAGTCAAAATCATCAGTCATTAGTGAAGTGAATCCATCCAAATGTGTGCAACAAGATCAGACATGTGGTGAAGGTTTGCATTTTTTAAATTACAGTAGAAGACACACTGCCATCCATCCCCTCAAAACATCTCCCTTGCTTCAAACCCATCCTTCTCGCCACTTTCTGCAGCAGTTCTGGAAGTCCTCTTTCCTGTCTTTAGTCATGCTGTTGTGGCTGCCTTGATGTCCTGAACTGATTCAAAATGTTTGCCTTTCATGGCTGTTCTGACTGCAAGGATGAAACAGAAGTTGCTCATGCCAGATCCAATGAATAAGGCGAATGAGAACACATGTTAAGGTTTCAATAGTCTGCCTTTCTTTTGGCTGACACCCAGCAGCCTCATTAGTGTAGCTTTTATCATGCCTTGTAAGGATATTCACAAAAGAAGACTTCCAGAACTTCTTCAAGATAGTAGGGTCACTGTGTTTGAAGCAAGAGGGAGTATCTTGAGGAAGATTAATGCTAATGTGTCTATTGGTATAATATTTTTTTTAAATATGTAATTATTTATATTTTAATCATACCTTGTAAAAGTCAGAAGTTAAACTTTTTCACATTTAACACTAAGGTAAGAGCATCAACAAAGATCTTAGTCATTCTCGAAGAGAGCAAAGAGCAGTGGCTAAGGAGATGACACCGCACTCTCCTGAGAAAAGGTCAGAGCCAGGACCAGTGGACCCCAGAGTGAGGCACTGCTGAGCAGCACAGCATGTGTTCAGGGGAGAAAGGTGTGACCTGGACCCAAATCCAAACTTGGCCACTTCCAGGCTGTAAGATTTGGAGAAGATGATGAAATTCTCCAGATCTTGGCTTCTTCACTGGCAAAAAGTAGGATAATGATTAATAATGCTATTGAGGACAAAATGGTGTGCCCCTGCTCCCGCAAAATAAAATTCTTATGTTGAAATTCTGATCCCCAGTACCTCAGAATACAACTTTATTAAATGAGGTCATTGGGATAGTGTCATAGTTAGGGGTTTTGCAAGGGGAACAATCCAATACAGGACATGTTTTATAAGATTATTTATAATAGTCACTCAAAGAATCATATACAAAAAGAGAGTACAAGAAATATGTCCACACATGGAAGACAGAATCTAGCTGACAACCTGGATCCCACAATAATTTCTTGCATGAATCCAGCTGAAGACCTAGAGCTCATAACAGTGCCCCTCACTAGTACAACCGGAGGCCTAGAGCCTGTGACAATGTCTCATGAAGGCCCATTTCACAGATCTGCGCTGGGAAGGCCCAAACATCAGTGGTGGAAACTAGAAGGTCTATGTCAGCAGGATGAAGGATCTGTGCTAGCAGGCTGAGTGATCTGAACTGGAGCCAAGAAGTGATGCTCAAAATAAGAACGAGAGCTGCCCTAAAAAGCACCACTGCCATCTTCATCAATAGTGAAGTTCAGAGCTCCTTCAAAGGATGAGAAGGCTGAGTTTCCATCAAGAAAGAAGAAAAAAAAAAAAAAGGAAAGACAGCACAACAAGCTTCTTCTGGAGACTGAACTATAGACCTTCTTTCCCTCGGGAGCCAGGAAGCGATGCTCAAAGTGAGGACCAGAGAGCCTCAAAAGTGAACCATTTCCATTCTTAGTAAGAATGAGGTCCCAAGCTCCTGCTCCAAGAACAGCCAAGTTCATCAGGGAAGCCAGCATGACAAGGTCCCCCAGCCAAATATCCCAAGAGAACTAGCAGCTCCCTAACAGCTTCCCAACAGCTCCTGCCAGCTCCCAACAGCCTCACTTCCTCTTCTCCAGTTCTGCCTCGTATGCTGCTCGCAACAAACTTCAGATGGGCCTCCCATACCCAGCACCATGCTAGTTCAGTTCTGCTGGGTGTAACAAGTTGACTACTAATTGTTAATCCACCACAGATGGTCCCTAATTTCAGTAAATTCATGTCTTCATAAGAAGAAAACACAGGCCAGGGTCTTTGCAGCATACATCTGAAACCCCAACACTTAGGAAGCAGAGGCAGGAGGATTGCATGCTCAAGACCAGATTGGGTTATATAGTGAATGTGGTCATGTAAGAACTTCAAGACCAACCTTTACTACATAGTGGGACAATGTCTTCTAAAAAGAAAAAGAGAGAAAAGAAAAGAAAGAAAGAAAGAAGAAAAGAAAAGAGAAGGTAAGGAAAGACAAAAGAAAATGAGATTATGATAAAGATAAGAAAGATACAGAGGGAAAAAGACTCATTTGTAAAACCAGGAAAAAGAAATCAACTCCTTACATGCCTTAATCTTAGACTTCCACCTTTCAGAACCACAGAGAAATAAATTTCTGGTTTTTAGGTCTCCCAGATTTTAGTAATTTGTTAGGGCAGCCCCAGAAAACTAACAGATACTAACATTACCAATTGTTAGTGAAGATTAAATATGAAAATTAAAAACAGAAGAAAATAGACATCAAACTGTAATCTTTCCTTTTTCTTGTTAAAATATTTAATCTGAAAATTGGCTATCTGGGCAGAAAAAGATCAAATAAATGAGGATATAATACCACAAAAATCCAATCAAGTTCTGAGCTTCAAAAGACATATTTTTATAGATTCTGTCTAATCTAAGAAAAAAATTGTAATACAAGTATGATTTCACAAAAATTATTTGCTAGTGTCAGAAAGTGGAGTTTTATGATCTTTGCTAGTCTTTCAAAAAATTTAACATTTATATATGCAATTTTTTTCTACAGATGAACAAATCCTAATATTTGAAGCATACTAATAGATGTGAATCAATTAATACTTTGTGAAACAGACCCCCTGAACTTTCTAAGCTGATCTGTTTCTGAAATAAATTGCATAATTTTCTAGGGAACCACTCATTCTTTTATTCACAAGCATTTAGTGGATACCAACAAGAGGCCAGCCCTTGTACTAAGTTCTGCAGCCATGATCAAGCTGTGGAAAGCAGTTATTTTATTCTACTCTCCACCCTCCAGCTCCAAAAGCAGATGCAGATTCATCAACTGCCCAAAGTTTAGACCCTCAGAATAACAGTAGCTGAGAATCTCCTTCAATGACACCATGTGGGGACTTTTCAGCAATTGCCTCTTAGTGAGTTTTCTCTTAAAGGACAGTTCCAGGGCTTCACCCATAGATGTCACTCATTAGCTATAAGAAATTGTTTCTTTAAAAAAAATGATAATAATAAAAATCCTGTGGACTATGGAAATTTTCAAATACAAAACTAGAGAGAACATTAGGGTGACCCTCCAATTGCCTACCACCCGAGATCAACAATCATCAAAAAGTGACCAATTTTATTGGCTTACCACCCTACACATTTATCTCCCCACCTGTATTTATCTTATTTTATTGACATAATGTCTATGAAATAAAACTTAATGTTTTCATACATGTCCGTGTAAGAATGAAATCAAAGTAGTTATTACATCCAGCGGGTTAACTTTCCACTTCTTTGTGTGTAGATTCTAAATCTTCTCTCCTAGCTATTTGAAATATACAAGGTGCTGTTATCAGGAGCAGTCAGCCAACCATGTGACAGAGTATCAAACTTATTCTGTTTGTTTTCATTCCAGCCCCGCCAACCTCTCATCTCCCCATCTTCTCCAGCCTCTAGTAATCACTATGTACTCTTAATTTCTATAAGGTTAACTGTTTCAGATTTTCACATGGATGTGATCAATTATCTTCTGTTCCTGGCTTATTTCACTTATCCTAATATTTTTCAGGCTCATCTAAGTTGTCACAAATAGATAGATTTCATTCTTTTTGTATAGTGTTTATTGTATGTACACATATATCACACTTTCTTCATCCATTCATCTGTTGATGGATATTTCGATTGATTTTGTGTCTTTGCTATTGTGAATGGACCTGCGATAAATACAGGCGTGCAGAAGTCTCTCAATACATTAGCTTCATTTCCTTCGTATATATTCCCAGTAGTGGGAGAGCTGGTCACATGACAGTTCTGCTTTAAAAGTCCAAAGATTTTGTTTTATAACAGCTACACTAGCTCACATTCCAACAACAGGGTGTAGGGCTCCTTTTCTCCCCAGTTTGTGTTATCATCAATCTCTTTGTTAATGACTGCCCTTACTAGTATTTCAATATGGATTTGCATTTTTCTGATAGTCATGATGAGCATTCCTATGAGCAAAATATACGATGGTTGGCCATTTATCATCTTTAGAAAACATCTATTCAATTCTTTTACTTAAAAAAAAGAAAAAAGAGAGGGCCAATCAAGTAGGTCAGTGGATTAAAGTGCCTGCAAGCAGGTGCAGGAGCTGGGGGTTTGATCCTCAGGCTTGCCATGCCAGCCCCACCCCTGTAGTGTGCTGAGATGGCAATTGAGACTGAGTATGATGGCATGCGCCTGTAATCCCAGCACTTGGGAGGCTGTAAACAAGCGGATCACTATGAGTCCGATCTAGTAGTGAGACCCTGAACACCCTATAGACCCTTCCCTAAAATACAATAAATAAATAAATAAATAAATAAATAAATAAATAAAAACAGGCCTTCACATGTGCCAGGCAAGCACTCTACCACTAAGCCCTGCCCAGTTTTTGAATTATTTGCTTTTTGCTATTGAGTTGCTTGAGTTCACTTCAGATTATAGGCCTTAATCCCTTATCAGATATATAATTTGCAAATATTTTTCCCATTCACTAGGTTGTCTTTTCACTTGGTTGAGTATTTCTCCATGCAGAATGTCTTTAGTTTGATGTAATCTTGCTTATTTTTGCTTTTGTTGCTCCTGCTTTTGAGGTCTTATCTAAAAATTCATTACCCAGACAAATGTCATATAGCATCCCCCTGTGTGTTCAGCCTAGTAGTTTTATAAAGTCTTACATTCAAGTTTTCAATCCATTTTAAGATGGCTCTTAAGATTAGTAAGAAAAAGGATTCAGGTCTTTTCTTTTTTTAAATAATTTATTTATTTACTTATTTGATACAGGACCTCACTGTAGAGCTCAGACTCCTAGTGATCCTCCTATCTCAGCCTCCCCAGCACTGGGAGTACAGGTGTGCACCACCACACCTGGCTTTGGTGGCTGACAGTGGTGACTGACATGGCCTGCCCAGGGTTCTGGGGCCAGTATGGCATGCAGTACCAGGAATCAAACCCAGTTTCTTAGGCTTACCAGATAGGCACTTAAACCACTGAGCTATCTCCCCAGGTCTTTTCTTTTATGTATGAATATCTAGCTTAATTCTAGATTCTATTCTTTCCATTTGCCTCTATATCTGTATGTCAGTACCATGCCATTTGAGTCATTATTGCGTTGCAGTACATTTTGAAGTCAGTCTAATATGTCTATCTAGGTTTGTTTTTTCTGCTTAAGATTACTTTAACTAGTTAGTATCTTAAGGTCCAAAAGAAAGTTTTTAAGATAGTTGCCTTTGTTTCTGTCAAGAATTACACTGAAATTCTGATAGGGATTCCACTGAATCTATAGATTTCTCTGGGTAATATGAACATTTTAAGAATGTTGGTTCTTCCAATCCAAGAGCACAAGTCTAGTGGATTATTTTGAATGAAATCAAAAGCATTGTGTCATGCCATTTATAAACATTCAAGAAATAAGTCAGTGGAACAATTTGTATTTCAAACTAAAATTATGGGTTTTATTTATGAGAAATTTCTTGATAAATCTTATACTTAAAAGCTAAAACAAATTTTCAACCCAAGGGCTTTACAAGGTACTCCTTTGAAGTCATTGGGCTCTGACTCAAATCCATAACCACCTTGAATCCTGACTGCACATCAGAATGAAAAGATGTAGGTGCTGGCGAACAACAGACTTCAGTGAGCAGCATGAGGCTGGAAAGAAACCAGACCTTGAGAAGATGTTGAACGAGGCCTTGGTGTCATCACTTCCACTACAGGACCTTGAGCAAATCTCTCAGACACACTGTGCCTCAGTTTCCTCTTCTGCTATAATAATAATCATCCTCAATCTAACGCAACTATGGCAGAGATGGAAGGAAATATATGTGAAAGTGTATTTCTGAGCATACAATGCAGTGCACACCCAAAATCTAGGCAACTTGATATGGTGCTTTAGAACTGGGTTTCCACTGTCTCTCAGATCTGGGAAAGAATCCTCACAGTGTGTGACCATGTGGCTTTAGCTTTCCAAAAGTGAAGTTTTCCATTTCAACACCTATAAATAATTACAGAACCCACATCTTGGGGTATTTTGCAAATTATATAATAAAATACATAGAAAACATGTAGCAATGTGCTTGATACATTTCTAGGCTGAAGGGCTCTACCAGAACCATGGCTGCCAAAGGGACTCTGGAGAAACTTTGCTAAAAGAAATGTGGTTCATTCCAGCTCACATCTCAGTCTTGCCATGGAACTTTCTTCAGAGTTTCTCTGAACTGTTCAACTGGTCCTGTGGCCCCTGGAGCTTCCCTGGGGTCTTTTAGACTAGTCTTAACCCACTCTGAGGATATTCTAGTCAGAGTTGTACTTCCACATGTAAAATGAAAGGAAAAGAGTGCCAGGGAAGAAAGAAGGTGGGAGAATTTTTGTCCTTTCCTCAGCTTTTTTGTTGTCCCACAAGGAGTTCCTCTTCCCCCACACAGGGACTTTTAAGAAGCCATTTCCAGGTGTCCCCTGAATAAATTAAGGATTGCTGCTTTGTCACACACAGTAATGTGGTGACTCACCAACTCCTCGTAAGACTTACCCTCCTTTGTGTCACTCTACCAATCTCCAGGAAGGACACAGATGTGAGACTTGGGATTCCCCAAATAATTTGCCTCTCCCATCTCATGTGGGAGGAAGGTGGGAAGGAGAAGATGCCTTAGCATAAGTCTGGTATGGTTCCACATCGTTTTACGAAATGTGGTGGGGTAAGCAGTGAAGAAATCAATGGCAGTCTGATCTGTTTCCTCCTCTGTCATTTAAAAACCCACTTTTCAGTCAAGAGTGACATTTTATGGTGTGGATGCTCTTACAATTGGTACCTTAATAAAAAAGAAAAGCTTGCAACAGATGTATGACTGGTGCTCAAATCATCACCAACGCACTTGGAGACTCTGAAAAGATCTTGTGTTTGGCTTGTTATATTTCTAAGAGCAGTGGAATGCAGGAGGGCTTTTTACAAATTTTGTGTAAAGCTCCCCATACACAAACACACCAATAAATACAGCCACATTCTCTTCATTCATTAGAGTAGTCATAGCCAGACCTTTGCTATTCACACAGAATCTAAGTGTGACAGGAAATGGGAAGAAAGAAATAACAGCAAGATGTCCTATTATAAGGACTAAAAGCCAGAGACTTTATCACCAAGATGTCATTTCTTTCCCAGCCACAGTAGAGTTCCCAGAATCTCCTTAGCCTAACTAGCCAATGATACTCTAAGTTAACAAATAATAAATCATAAATGATATAGTAGATCCATAATTTGGGGGCAAAAAGGGACTCTTTGGTAAAAATGAATGTAAGAAATACTAGATTAAATAAAAATTAAAGAAGTAACTGCAAGATTTCTCAGAGCCATTAATATATCACTGTGCCCTAACCAGGCCTGGTAGCATACACCTATAATTCTAGCACTCTTGGAGGCTGAGGCAGGAAGATCAAAAATCTGAGCCCAACCTGGGCATATTAGCAAAACCATTGCTCAAAACCAAAAAATTATAAAAGGGACTGTGAGTGTAGCTCAGTATTAAAGCCCTCGATTATTCCTCAGTGTGGAAAAAATAAATCACTGGGCTTTGTAATATGCCAAGAATGCAAAGATGTTCTAAACACTTCTCAAATATATTTCACCATGAAACCCTTTATGTAAAGGTTTAAGTAAGAAAATATGAAAACTTCTCCAGACCTCTATTTTGTTACTTAAATCCTACAAGTTCCAGTCAGGTATGGTGATACATGCCTGTAATCCCAGCACTTGGGATACTGAGGCAGGAGGATATCTATGAGTTCCAAGCCAGCCTGGATGACATAGTGAGTTCATTGCCAAACTGCACTACAAAGTGACACTCTGTCTCAAAAAAAAACATGAATATATAAACAGATCCCATATATTCAAATTGTGACATCATTCTATAAAAGCAAAAGATAAACATCTAAATGTAGAGAAAAGCAAACCTCCTTTCCACAAAAGAATTTGTATGCTGGATCTATTGCTTACCAACCAGTGCCTCTTGTGCTCTTGGTCCTTTAAAACACACACAACAGCAGCCTCCCACTTCAGTGGACATTTAGGATGACTATTGGCCTTACACAAAGGGAAAGTTGGGATAGACAGACATTCACAGAGATAAGACAATGTGAAGAGACATACACAGACAGTCATTCGGAAGTTAAGGAAAGAGCCAGAGCTGACCTCCCTTCTGGCCCTCAGGAAGAACCAACCTGCTCGCTCACTGGTCCTGGAATCCCAGCTTCCAAAGCTTTGTGATGACAACTTCCTGTTGGATAAGCCCCCCAGTTTGCAGTGCCTTGTCACTGTACTCCTAGTAAGCTAATGTGTTTACATCTTAACTTCCAGGACTCCTGGGGCACAACATTGGGCCACATCAGTCATCCTCTCCACTATCACTGTCACTGAATCTTATAGTGTAGTGAGGGACACAGATAGACACCCTTCAAACATGTAAAGTTACAACAGGAAAAGAACTTGAAAATAACTGCAAAGGGACACTTAAGATGCTAAATCACCCAAAAGAGCTGGCCTTGAGTGGAGTCCAAGGGCCTTCCTTGATGAGGTGACAAACTGAGATTTGAAGGATTAGTAGGATTCATAAAGTGAAAAGAGAATGTAGATCATTGTTCCTACCAGGGGAGCAGCATGTTCAGCATTAAGGGTGCTAAATTCAAGAGAACAGAAACACGCCAAAGACTGGGGTGGCCAAGGCCAGATCAGGGCTCAACACAGTCTTCGAACATAGCCCCATCTTGGAATTTAGGTATTTAGGTTAACAACATTGGGTGCTCTTATGTGATCTCATTTCAATAACAGTCCCCTTGTTGGGAAGGTATCCAAGAGAGCTGAAGATGGAGGACCACATAAGACCATGAGTATGATTGTACACAGCAAATAGCCAAAAAACAAAAAACAAGGAAAACCCCAGCTGTCCACCAAAGCCATGGATGAACAAAATGTGATTATGTATAATATAGTATTATTCAGCCACAAAAGTGAATGAAATACTGTTATGTACTCTAAAATGGAAAAACTACAATATTATAGTGAGTTAAAAGTCATTTTTTAAAAAAGCACATATTGTGTGATTCCATTTATATGAAATGTCCAAAATTGACAAATGCATAAAAATCAAAATTAGATCAGTATTTTCTCAGGGACAGGAGGAGGAAGGAATGGAGCGGGGCAGCTAAAGAACCAGGAATCAGGGCTGGGGATGTAGCTCAGCGCAAGGTCATGAGTTTGATTCCTGGTACCAAAAAAAAAACAGAGAAACAAACAGGAATCATTAATCAAATAATAAAGAATTTTGTGAAGTGATGGTTAAAATTATTAGTAGCTTGACACTGGCCATAGTGGGAAGAGTTGTACTGTGCAAATCAGTGAAAACACCAATCTTTATGGAATTTCAATGGTTACATTATAAGCCTAACAACACAGAAAACCTCTTACCAGCAAGTTGTATCAAACATTCACAAAACAAATGATTCTAGCCTCATCTCAACTCTTTCAGGCAAGGAGAATCATTTAATGAGTTTTGTTTAACTTTGATGTCTAATTTGATAATGTATGTGTACAAAAAAAATCACAGACTAATCTCACTCATTACTAAAGAAGCAAAAATTAGCAAAGCAGAGCTGGTGAGATAGCTCAGTGGACTAAAGTGCCTGCTCAGGCAAGCTTAGGCAAGCACAGGGACCATGGTTCAATCCAGGTACCACATGCCACACCAACCCTGGCCCCAAGCTGAGGCAGCCACACAGTCCAGGTATACACCTATAATCCCAGTCCTGGGGAGGCTGAAAAACAGGAGGGTCATTGTGAGTCCAAGCTGCATAGTGAGCCTCTGTAACAATCAAATACATCCAGGAAAAAAAAAAGCAAGTCTGGTAACGTATATAAAATATACCAAAAGCAAAAGTTTTCCCAGAAACATAAGGATGATAGAAAGTTGTAAAAAAACATCAGTGTAATTCTTCACCTTAATAAGCCTATATGACCATTTTAGTAGATTAAAAAGGATCTTCAGAAGGCTAGGCAAAAAGATCACAAGACCCCAGCTTGGGCAATTTAGCAAAACCGTATCTCACAATGCAAATTTAAAAATGGGTGAGGGTGTGACTTAGTGCAGTGAGAACCTGTGTTTCCTTCCCAGTACCACAAAGAAAAGGGCAAAAAGGCTCTAGAAGAAACTTTAGTGAATCTCAACAATATTTGTAATTTTTAAAACTGAAAGACTCCTAATAGATCCAAAACAGAAAGAAATTCCCTTAACCTACTGAAGAATGCTCCCAACCTCGCCCCACCCAATCTCAAATGAGAGCAAGGGGGCAACACAGTGAATGCATTTCTTACAAAGTCAGAAACAACTCAAGGGATTGGGTCATTTCCACTAAGTCTCCTCTCCTACGCAGCATCCTGATGGGAGTTCCAGCTAACGTTCTCAGGCAGGGAAAAGAAAATTACTCATACGAAATAACACGGCT
>NW_004524584.1:9404317-9415805 GCF_000260255.1 Octodon degus | reverse complement strand
AAATATGTAATTATTTATATTTTAATCATACCTTGTAAAAGTCAGAAGTTAAACTTTTTCACATTTAACACTAAGGTAAGAGCATCAACAAAGATCTTAGTCATTCTCGAAGAGAGCAAAGAGCAGTGGCTAAGGAGATGACACCGCACTCTCCTGAGAAAAGGTCAGAGCCAGGACCAGTGGACCCCAGAGTGAGGCACTGCTGAGCAGCACAGCATGTGTTCAGGGGAGAAAGGTGTGACCTGGACCCAAATCCAAACTTGGCCACTTCCAGGCTGTAAGATTTGGAGAAGATGATGAAATTCTCCAGATCTTGGCTTCTTCACTGGCAAAAAGTAGGATAATGATTAATAATGCTATTGAGGACAAAATGGTGTGCCCCTGCTCCCGCAAAATAAAATTCTTATGTTGAAATTCTGATCCCCAGTACCTCAGAATACAACTTTATTAAATGAGGTCATTGGGATAGTGTCATAGTTAGGGGTTTTGCAAGGGGAACAATCCAATACAGGACACGTTTTATAAGATTATTTATAATAGTCACTCAAAGAATCATATACAAAAAGAGAGTACAAGAAATATGTCCACACATGGAAGACAGAATCTAGCTGACAACCTGGATCCCACAATAATTTCTTGCATGAATCCAGCTGAAGACCTAGAGCTCATAACAGTGCCCCTCACTAGTACAACCGGAGGCCTAGAGCCTGTGACAATGTCTCATGAAGGCCCATTTCACAGATCTGCGCTGGGAAGGCCCAAACATCAGTGGTGGAAACTAGAAGGTCTATGTCAGCAGGATGAAGGATCTGTGCTAGCAGGCTGAGTGATCTGAACTGGAGCCAAGAAGTGATGCTCAAAATAAGAACGAGAGCTGCCCTAAAAAGCACCACTGCCATCTTCATCAATAGTGAAGTTCAGAGCTCCTTCAAAGGATGAGAAGGCTGAGTTTCCATCAAGAAAGAAGAAAAAAAAAAAAAAGGAAAGACAGCACAACAAGCTTCTTCTGGAGACTGAACTATAGACCTTCTTTCCCTCGGGAGCCAGGAAGCGATGCTCAAAGTGAGGACCAGAGAGCCTCAAAAGTGAACCATTTCCATTCTTAGTAAGAATGAGGTCCCAAGCTCCTGCTCCAAGAACAGCCAAGTTCATCAGGGAAGCCAGCATGACAAGGTCCCCCAGCCGAATATCCCAAGAGAACTAGCAGCTCCCTAACAGCTTCCCAACAGCTCCTGCCAGCTCCCAACAGCCTCACTTCCTCTTCTCCAGTTCTGCCTCGTATGCTGCTCGCAACAAACTTCAGATGGGCCTCCCATACCCAGCACCATGCTAGTTCAGTTCTGCTGGGTGTAACAAGTTGACTACTAATTGTTAATCCACCACAGATGGTCCCTAATTTCAGTAAATTCATGTCTTCATAAGAAGAAAACACAGGCCAGGGTCTTTGCAGCATACATCTGAAACCCCAACACTTAGGAAGCAGAGGCAGGAGGATTGCATGCTCAAGACCAGATTGGGTTATATAGTGAATGTGGTCATGTAAGAACTTCAAGACCAACCTTTACTACATAGTGGGACAATGTCTTCTAAAAAGAAAAAGAGAGAAAAGAAAAGAAAGAAAGAAAGAAGAAAAGAAAAGAGAAGGTAAGGAAAGACAAAAGAAAATGAGATTATGATAAAGATAAGAAAGATACAGAGGGAAAAAGACTCATTTGTAAGACCAGGAAAAAGAAATCAACTCCTTACATGCCTTAATCTTAGACTTCCACCTTTCAGAACCACAGAGAAATAAATTTCTGGTTTTTAGGTCTCCCAGATTTTAGTAATTTGTTAGGGCAGCCCCAGAAAACTAACATAGATACTAACATTACCAATTGTTAGTGAAGATTAAATATGAAAATTAAAAACAGAAGAAAATAGACATCAAACTGTAATCTTTCCTTTTTCTTGTTAAAATATTTAATCTGAAAATTGGCTATCTGGGCAGAAAAAGATCAAATAAATGAGGATATAATACCACAAAAATCCAATCAAGTTCTGAGCTTCAAAAGACATATTTTTATAGATTCTGTCTAATCTAAGAAAAAAATTGTAATACAAGTATGATTTCACAAAAATTATTTGCTAGTGTCAGAAAGTGGAGTTTTATGATCTTTGCTAGTCTTTCAAAAAATTTAACATTTATATATGCAATTTTTTTCTACAGATGAACAAATCCTAATATTTGAAGCATACTAATAGATGTGAATCAATTAATACTTTGTGAAACAGACCCCCTGAACTTTCTAAGCTGATCTGTTTCTGAAATAAATTGCATAATTTTCTAGGGAACCACTCATTCTTTTATTCACAAGCATTTAGTGGATACCAACAAGAGGCCAGCCCTTGTACTAAGTTCTGCAGCCATGATCAAGCTGTGGAAAGCAGTTATTTTATTCTACTCTCCACCCTCCAGCTCCAAAAGCAGATGCAGATTCATCAACTGCCCAAAGTTTAGACCCTCAGAATAACAGTAGCTGAGAATCTCCTTCAATGACACCATGTGGGGACTTTTCAGCAATTGCCTCTTAGTGAGTTTTCTCTTAAAGGACAGTTCCAGGGCTTCACCCATAGATGTCACTCATTAGCTATAAGAAATTGTTTCTTTAAAAAAAATGATAATAATAAAAATCCTGTGGACTATGGAAATTTTCAAATACAAAACTAGAGAGAACATTAGGGTGACCCTCCAATTGCCTACCACCCGAGATCAACAATCATCAAAAAGTGACCAATTTTATTGGCTTACCACCCTACACATTTATCTCCCCACCTGTATTTATCTTATTTTATTGACATAATGTCTATGAAATAAAACTTAATGTTTTCATACATGTCCGTGTAAGAATGAAATCAAAGTAGTTATTACATCCAGCGGGTTAACTTTCCACTTCTTTGTGTGTAGATTCTAAATCTTCTCTCCTAGCTATTTGAAATATACAAGGTGCTGTTATCAGGAGCAGTCAGCCAACCATGTGACAGAGTATCAAACTTATTCTGTTTGTTTTCATTCCAGCCCCGCCAACCTCTCATCTCCCCATCTTCTCCAGCCTCTAGTAATCACTATGTACTCTTAATTTCTATAAGGTTAACTGTTTCAGATTTTCACATGGATGTGATCAATTATCTTCTGTTCCTGGCTTATTTCACTTATCCTAATATTTTTCAGGCTCATCTAAGTTGTCACAAATAGATAGATTTCATTCTTTTTGTATAGTGTTTATTGTATGTACACATATATCACACTTTCTTCATCCATTCATCTGTTGATGGATATTTCGATTGATTTTGTGTCTTTGCTATTGTGAATGGACCTGCGATAAATACAGGCGTGCAGAAGTCTCTCAATACATTAGCTTCATTTCCTTCGTATATATTCCCAGTAGTGGGAGAGCTGGTCACATGACAGTTCTGCTTTAAAAGTCCAAAGATTTTGTTTTATAACAGCTACACTAGCTCACATTCCAACAACAGGGTGTAGGGCTCCTTTTCTCCCCAGTTTGTGTTATCATCAATCTCTTTGTTAATGACTGCCCTTACTAGTATTTCAATATGGATTTGCATTTTTCTGATAGTCATGATGAGCATTCCTATGAGCAAAATATACGATGGTTGGCCATTTATCATCTTTAGAAAACATCTATTCAATTCTTTTACTTAAAAAAAAGAAAAAAGAGAGGGCCAATCAAGTAGGTCAGTGGATTAAAGTGCCTGCAAGCAGGTGCAGGAGCTGGGGGTTTGATCCTCAGGCTTGCCATGCCAGCCCCACCCCTGTAGTGTGCTGAGATGGCAATTGAGACTGAGTATGATGGCATGCGCCTGTAATCCCAGCACTTGGGAGGCTGTAAACAAGCGGATCACTATGAGTCCGATCTAGTAGTGAGACCCTGAACACCCTATAGACCCTTCCCTAAAATACAATAAATAAATAAATAAATAAATAAATAAATAAATAAAAACAGGCCTTCACATGTGCCAGGCAAGCACTCTACCACTAAGCCCTGCCCAGTTTTTGAATTATTTGCTTTTTGCTATTGAGTTGCTTGAGTTCACTTCAGATTATAGGCCTTAATCCCTTATCAGATATATAATTTGCAAATATTTTTCCCATTCACTAGGTTGTCTTTTCACTTGGTTGAGTATTTCTCCATGCAGAATGTCTTTAGTTTGATGTAATCTTGCTTATTTTTGCTTTTGTTGCTCCTGCTTTTGAGGTCTTATCTAAAAATTCATTACCCAGACAAATGTCATATAGCATCCCCCTGTGTGTTCAGCCTAGTAGTTTTATAAAGTCTTACATTCAAGTTTTCAATCCATTTTAAGATGGCTCTTAAGATTAGTAAGAAAAAGGATTCAGGTCTTTTCTTTTTTTAAATAATTTATTTATTTACTTATTTGATACAGGACCTCACTGTAGAGCTCAGACTCCTAGTGATCCTCCTATCTCAGCCTCCCCAGCACTGGGAGTACAGGTGTGCACCACCACACCTGGCTTTGGTGGCTGACAGTGGTGACTGACATGGCCTGCCCAGGGTTCTGGGGCCAGTATGGCATGCAGTACCAGGAATCAAACCCAGTTTCTTAGGCTTACCAGATAGGCACTTAAACCACTGAGCTATCTCCCCAGGTCTTTTCTTTTATGTATGAATATCTAGCTTAATTCTAGATTCTATTCTTTCCATTTGCCTCTATATCTGTATGTCAGTACCATGCCATTTGAGTCATTATTGCGTTGCAGTACATTTTGAAGTCAGTCTAATATGTCTATCTAGGTTTGTTTTTTCTGCTTAAGATTACTTTAACTAGTTAGTATCTTAAGGTCCAAAAGAAAGTTTTTAAGATAGTTGCCTTTGTTTCTGTCAAGAATTACACTGAAATTCTGATAGGGATTCCACTGAATCTATAGATTTCTCTGGGTAATATGAACATTTTAAGAATGTTGGTTCTTCCAATCCAAGAGCACAAGTCTAGTGGATTATTTTGAATGAAATCAAAAGCATTGTGTCATGCCATTTATAAACATTCAAGAAATAAGTCAGTGGAACAATTTGTATTTCAAACTAAAATTATGGGTTTTATTTATGAGAAATTTCTTGATAAATCTTATACTTAAAAGCTAAAACAAATTTTCAACCCAAGGGCTTTACAAGGTACTCCTTTGAAGTCATTGGGCTCTGACTCAAATCCATAACCACCTTGAATCCTGACTGCACATCAGAATGAAAAGATGTAGGTGCTGGCGAACAACAGACTTCAGTGAGCAGCATGAGGCTGGAAAGAAACCAGACCTTGAGAAGATGTTGAACGAGGCCTTGGTGTCATCACTTCCACTACAGGACCTTGAGCAAATCTCTCAGACACACTGTGCCTCAGTTTCCTCTTCTGCTATAATAATAATCATCCTCAATCTAACGCAACTATGGCAGAGATGGAAGGAAATATATGTGAAAGTGTATTTCTGAGCATACAATGCAGTGCACACCCAAAATCTAGGCAACTTGATATGGTGCTTTAGAACTGGGTTTCCACTGTCTCTCAGATCTGGGAAAGAATCCTCACAGTGTGTGACCATGTGGCTTTAGCTTTCCAAAAGTGAAGTTTTCCATTTCAACACCTATAAATAATTACAGAACCCACATCTTGGGGTATTTTGCAAATTATATAATAAAATACATAGAAAACATGTAGCAATGTGCTTGATACATTTCTAGGCTGAAGGGCTCTACCAGAACCATGGCTGCCAAAGGGACTCTGGAGAAACTTTGCTAAAAGAAATGTGGTTCATTCCAGCTCACATCTCAGTCTTGCCATGGAACTTTCTTCAGAGTTTCTCTGAACTGTTCAACTGGTCCTGTGGCCCCTGGAGCTTCCCTGGGGTCTTTTAGACTAGTCTTAACCCACTCTGAGGATATTCTAGTCAGAGTTGTACTTCCACATGTAAAATGAAAGGAAAAGAGTGCCAGGGAAGAAAGAAGGTGGGAGAATTTTTGTCCTTTCCTCAGCTTTTTTGTTGTCCCACAAGGAGTTCCTCTTCCCCCACACAGGGACTTTTAAGAAGCCATTTCCAGGTGTCCCCTGAATAAATTAAGGATTGCTGCTTTGTCACACACAGTAATGTGGTGACTCACCAACTCCTCGTAAGACTTACCCTCCTTTGTGTCACTCTACCAATCTCCAGGAAGGACACAGATGTGAGACTTGGGATTCCCCAAATAATTTGCCTCTCCCATCTCATGTGGGAGGAAGGTGGGAAGGAGAAGATGCCTTAGCATAAGTCTGGTATGGTTCCACATCGTTTTACGAAATGTGGTGGGGTAAGCAGTGAAGAAATCAATGGCAGTCTGATCTGTTTCCTCCTCTGTCATTTAAAAACCCACTTTTCAGTCAAGAGTGACATTTTATGGTGTGGATGCTCTTACAATTGGTACCTTAATAAAAAAGAAAAGCTTGCAACAGATGTATGACTGGTGCTCAAATCATCACCAACGCACTTGGAGACTCTGAAAAGATCTTGTGTTTGGCTTGTTATATTTCTAAGAGCAGTGGAATGCAGGAGGGCTTTTTACAAATTTTGTGTAAAGCTCCCCATACACAAACACACCAATAAATACAGCCACATTCTCTTCATTCATTAGAGTAGTCATAGCCAGACCTTTGCTATTCACACAGAATCTAAGTGTGACAGGAAATGGGAAGAAAGAAATAACAGCAAGATGTCCTATTATAAGGACTAAAAGCCAGAGACTTTATCACCAAGATGTCATTTCTTTCCCAGCCACAGTAGAGTTCCCAGAATCTCCTTAGCCTAACTAGCCAATGATACTCTAAGTTAACAAATAATAAATCATAAATGATATAGTAGATCCATAATTTGGGGGCAAAAAGGGACTCTTTGGTAAAAATGAATGTAAGAAATACTAGATTAAATAAAAATTAAAGAAGTAACTGCAAGATTTCTCAGAGCCATTAATATATCACTGTGCCCTAACCAGGCCTGGTAGCATACACCTATAATTCTAGCACTCTTGGAGGCTGAGGCAGGAAGATCAAAAATCTGAGCCCAACCTGGGCATATTAGCAAAACCATTGCTCAAAACCAAAAAATTATAAAAGGGACTGTGAGTGTAGCTCAGTATTAAAGCCCTCGATTATTCCTCAGTGTGGAAAAAATAAATCACTGGGCTTTGTAATATGCCAAGAATGCAAAGATGTTCTAAACACTTCTCAAATATATTTCACCATGAAACCCTTTATGTAAAGGTTTAAGTAAGAAAATATGAAAACTTCTCCAGACCTCTATTTTGTTACTTAAATCCTACAAGTTCCAGTCAGGTATGGTGATACATGCCTGTAATCCCAGCACTTGGGATACTGAGGCAGGAGGATATCTATGAGTTCCAAGCCAGCCTGGATGACATAGTGAGTTCATTGCCAAACTGCACTACAAAGTGACACTCTGTCTCAAAAAAAAACATGAATATATAAACAGATCCCATATATTCAAATTGTGACATCATTCTATAAAAGCAAAAGATAAACATCTAAATGTAGAGAAAAGCAAACCTCCTTTCCACAAAAGAATTTGTATGCTGGATCTATTGCTTACCAACCAGTGCCTCTTGTGCTCTTGGTCCTTTAAAACACACACAACAGCAGCCTCCCACTTCAGTGGACATTTAGGATGACTATTGGCCTTACACAAAGGGAAAGTTGGGATAGACAGACATTCACAGAGATAAGACAATGTGAAGAGACATACACAGACAGTCATTCGGAAGTTAAGGAAAGAGCCAGAGCTGACCTCCCTTCTGGCCCTCAGGAAGAACCAACCTGCTCGCTCACTGGTCCTGGAATCCCAGCTTCCAAAGCTTTGTGATGACAACTTCCTGTTGGATAAGCCCCCCAGTTTGCAGTGCCTTGTCACTGTACTCCTAGTAAGCTAATGTGTTTACATCTTAACTTCCAGGACTCCTGGGGCACAACATTGGGCCACATCAGTCATCCTCTCCACTATCACTGTCACTGAATCTTATAGTGTAGTGAGGGACACAGATAGACACCCTTCAAACATGTAAAGTTACAACAGGAAAAGAACTTGAAAATAACTGCAAAGGGACACTTAAGATGCTAAATCACCCAAAAGAGCTGGCCTTGAGTGGAGTCCAAGGGCCTTCCTTGATGAGGTGACAAACTGAGATTTGAAGGATTAGTAGGATTCATAAAGTGAAAAGAGAATGTAGATCATTGTTCCTACCAGGGGAGCAGCATGTTCAGCATTAAGGGTGCTAAATTCAAGAGAACAGAAACACGCCAAAGACTGGGGTGGCCAAGGCCAGATCAGGGCTCAACACAGTCTTCGAACATAGCCCCATCTTGGAATTTAGGTATTTAGGTTAACAACATTGGGTGCTCTTATGTGATCTCATTTCAATAACAGTCCCCTTGTTGGGAAGGTATCCAAGAGAGCTGAAGATGGAGGACCACATAAGACCATGAGTATGATTGTACACAGCAAATAGCCAAAAAACAAAAAACAAGGAAAACCCCAGCTGTCCACCAAAGCCATGGATGAACAAAATGTGATTATGTATAATATAGTATTATTCAGCCACAAAAGTGAATGAAATACTGTTATGTACTCTAAAATGGAAAAACTACAATATTATAGTGAGTTAAAAGTCATTTTTTAAAAAAGCACATATTGTGTGATTCCATTTATATGAAATGTCCAAAATTGACAAATGCATAAAAATCAAAATTAGATCAGTATTTTCTCAGGGACAGGAGGAGGAAGGAATGGAGCGGGGCAGCTAAAGAACCAGGAATCAGGGCTGGGGATGTAGCTCAGCGCAAGGTCATGAGTTTGATTCCTGGTACCAAAAAAAAAACAGAGAAACAAACAGGAATCATTAATCAAATAATAAAGAATTTTGTGAAGTGATGGTTAAAATTATTAGTAGCTTGACACTGGCCATAGTGGGAAGAGTTGTACTGTGCAAATCAGTGAAAACACCAATCTTTATGGAATTTCAATGGTTACATTATAAGCCTAACAACACAGAAAACCTCTTACCAGCAAGTTGTATCAAACATTCACAAAACAAATGATTCTAGCCTCATCTCAACTCTTTCAGGCAAGGAGAATCATTTAATGAGTTTTGTTTAACTTTGATGTCTAATTTGATAATGTATGTGTACAAAAAAAATCACAGACTAATCTCACTCATTACTAAAGAAGCAAAAATTAGCAAAGCAGAGCTGGTGAGATAGCTCAGTGGACTAAAGTGCCTGCTCAGGCAAGCTTAGGCAAGCACAGGGACCATGGTTCAATCCAGGTACCACATGCCACACCAACCCTGGCCCCAAGCTGAGGCAGCCACACAGTCCAGGTATACACCTATAATCCCAGTCCTGGGGAGGCTGAAAAACAGGAGGGTCATTGTGAGTCCAAGCTGCATAGTGAGCCTCTGTAACAATCAAATACATCCAGGAAAAAAAAAAGCAAGTCTGGTAACGTATATAAAATATACCAAAAGCAAAAGTTTTCCCAGAAACATAAGGATGATAGAAAGTTGTAAAAAAACATCAGTGTAATTCTTCACCTTAATAAGCCTATATGACCATTTTAGTAGATTAAAAAGGATCTTCAGAAGGCTAGGCAAAAAGATCACAAGACCCCAGCTTGGGCAATTTAGCAAAACCGTATCTCACAATGCAAATTTAAAAATGGGTGAGGGTGTGACTTAGTGCAGTGAGAACCTGTGTTTCCTTCCCAGTACCACAAAGAAAAGGGCAAAAAGGCTCTAGAAGAAACTTTAGTGAATCTCAACAATATTTGTAATTTTTAAAACTGAAAGACTCCTAATAGATCCAAAACAGAAAGAAATTCCCTTAACCTACTGAAGAATGCTCCCAACCTCGCCCCACCCAATCTCAAATGAGAGCAAGGGGGCAACACAGTGAATGCATTTCTTACAAAGTCAGAAACAACTCAAGGGATTGGGTCATTTCCACTAAGTCTCCTCTCCTACGCAGCATCCTGATGGGAGTTCCAGCTAACGTTCTCAGGCAGGGAAAAGAAAATTACTCATACGAAATAACACGGCTTATTGCAAAATATAGCGTGGGAGAAGGTAGCTGGCGCCACTCTTAAGGGGATAATTTCAAGTCGGTATCTGTATTACCACAAGCCCTGAAGGCAGGGAGAGAAGGTGTACAGGGAAGACCCAAGAAGAGGCAAACAGTTCTCTTCCTTGTTTTCCTAACTGATTTGGCTGACGGGAAAGGCACCACCACCAGCCAATCCCTGGGGTGTCTTGGGATCTCCCCAAATTGTCACAAGATCTGGAGGTATTTTGGGCAGGGAATCTCACTCTGCCGGGCCATCCACACACGGGGGCAGCCTCAGGGGGTGGTGCTGCGTCCTCCCTCTCCCTGCACACTGAATGCCCTGCTCTCAGCTGTGGCCTGTGGCTTCAGATTCAAGCATCTTCTAGGGTCACAGGCTGGCCTAAGCCTACTCTTTATTCTTGGTCACCAACAACAAAAATAAAGAAATAGAAAGTAAATGAACAAAACCTGTGTGGCAACTTCCAAAGGTCATGGCGTGTCTACTGAATTCAGAATTATTTAGTTAAGGGATTTATTTGCTTGCCTTTTTCCTCTTTAGTTTTCTACTACTGGAATTTATCTTTTTTTTTACGATCAGAGATTAAAACATTTAAAACAAAATTTTAAAACCCATGGTCCTAGGCCAGTTGTGGTAGTGCACACCTGTGATCCCAGCACTGGGGAGGCTGACTCAGGGAGACAGCTGCAAGTCCCAGGCAAGCCTGGACTATGTAATGAGTTCACAGCCAGCTTGAGCTGCATAGCCAGATCCTGTCTCAAAAAACAAGCAAAAAACGTCCTTTACTTAGGGAACTTTTAAAATTCCCAGTGCCCAACAACTGTTAAACATACAGATTTTCTTGGGTGACAAAAGATGTTAAAAAAGTTTTTTTAAACCCAGGATGTTCCAGTGGGCAAAGAAGTGGGAGGCTGACTCCTCAAAGCGTAACAATGGCCCAGAGCACTGGGGTCCCCAGAGCTTATTAACATAACAATGACTTGGACCCCGGCCCCCCACTGAATCACAACTCACATTCTAATAATGGGGCTTGTGTGCCCCTTTAAGTCTGTAAAAGTAGAGTTCAGGGAGAAGACCACAGAAACCTGCCATGGTGCATATTTTTCTAGAGAGGCTGGTGGAGTTGGTTTATCACTAGAACCAACGGTCCCACAGCCTGTCGTGCATGCTGGCCTTGAAGTCACTGTTGAGCCCACGCTGGGCTCAAACTCCTGGCCATCCTCCTGCCTCAGCCTCCCAAGTCAACCTCTTCACTTGACTGGACACACATACCACACAAACATAACACACACACACACACACACACACACACACACACAC
>NW_004524584.1:9403286-9404217 GCF_000260255.1 Octodon degus | reverse complement strand
CACACACACACACACACACACACACACATACACACACACAGACATACACACACTACCTCTCACATGTACACACACAGCAGAAACATTGTTATGCCTCTGCTAAACCCACTCCCTGTACCTGGAATTCTACTTGTTCCCTGTCTGCCCTGAAGTTAACCTCCCTTTGTCTACCAGAAGATCTCCTTGAAATCTCCTGTAAAAGCTAGGTAGTTCCTCCTGTTGTTTCCCACAGCTACTCCTACAACATTTCAAATATAACTGTGATTACAGAGTCAGGATTACTGTGTACGTTTCTGCCTCTATGCAGAAGGGCAGAGGTTGTGTTTCCTTATCCCCAGCCACCTCCACCGGCTCTAGCTAAAAGATCATGAATTGCTCATGGACCATTGGCCAAACCTCTAACCAGCTCCCACCCCTCCCTCAGCTCCATCGCTGGCTCATGTTGAAGGCACACAAGGGCTGGGTCTTCCCATGCTGCTCTGGGAAGGTAAAGCACATGTGGTAAGTGCATCCCAGCAGCACTACTATTCCTTTCTCCAATCCTACCCAGTAAGAACGCTAAAACAGTCACAGATCCAAACAGAACGTGAGGCGATGAACTCAACATTCTGGCAAAGGTTCCAAGGACAAAGAGCTGGATTAAGTTATTTATAAACCACCTTCCTGATGTGATAACCTAAACAGTCAGTTCTCATTACTATAACAATTAGGTTCCCCCGAGCCTTTGTTCCAATAATTCTCAGTATTGGGGGAAGGAGTACTCTTCATTAAATTAAGGAAATTCTCTTCTGTTCTCGATATGTAAGGAATTTTTCTTCCTTTTAAAAAAGTATGAATATTCATGTTCAAAGTCCTACAGAAAATTGGAATAGATGGCCTCTACTTCAATCTGGTAAAAGCCATTTATGAAAACCCAACAGCTAACATAATC
>NW_004524584.1:9396957-9402486 GCF_000260255.1 Octodon degus | reverse complement strand
AGCCTCTTTAACAAATGGTGCTGGAAAAACTGGCTCTCTACATGCCGAAAACTCAAACTTGACCCAGGTCTATCACCATGCACTAAGCTAAAGTCAAAATGGATTAAAGATCTAAACATTAAAACAGAGATACTAAATCTCCTGGAAGAGAACATAGGGGGAACTCTAGAAGACATAGAGGTAGGCAAAGAGTTCATGAACAAAAATCAAATCGCACAGGAAACAGTTGAAAGAATTAACAACTGGGACCTGCTCTTACTGAGAAATTTTTGCATGTCAAAAGAAATTACCAACAAAGTGAAAAGACAACCCACAAATTTGGAAAAAAAACATGACAAATAAGTACTCAGACAAAGGTCTGTTTTCTAGAATTTATAAAGAACTAAAAAGCACTAGGGCCCCAAAACTTAAAGACCCAGTCCAGAAATGGGCATCTGATAAACACACACTTCTCAGAGGATGAAATTAAAGAAGCGAACAAATATATGAAAAAATGTTCCACATCATTATCCATCTATGAAAAGCAAATTAAAACAACATTGAGATAACATCTCACCCAAGAAAGAATGGCTATCATAAAGAAATCACCCAACAACAAATGTTGGAGAAGGCTGTGTGGGAAAAGGAACACTTCTCCACTGCTGGTGGGAATGTAGACTGGTACAACCGTTATGGAAATCAGTGTGGAGATTCCTTAGAAAATTTGGACTGGAAATCACATTTAAACCGCTATTCCTCTACTGGGAATTTTCCTAGAGGATCTGAATATATCATACCATAGTGATATATATGTGCCTATGTTTATAGCAGCACAATTTGTGATGGCCAAATCTTGGAAACAACCAAGACGCCCATCACATGAGGAATGGATGAAAAGGATGTGGTATTTTTATACAGAGGAGTATTACCCAGCTATAAAGAATGATAAACTCAAAGCCTTTATATTGAAGTAGATGCCACTTGAAAATATACTCATAAGTGAAATAAACCAGACACACATGTATAAATATCACATAGTTTTCCTAGTATAAGAACTCAAAAGAAGAAATACAAATACAAAGGCATAATACAACTAAAAGGAAAGCAAGAACTTGAGGACTAACTAATTAAGAGAGGGAAAGGAGAAGAGCTAAGAAACATGACAGTGACAAGCCATACAGTTATACATAAAAGATGTGTAAGGCAATGATCCTGAGAATCTCCAGAAGATTTTTTAATCTAGCAGTTAATTGGAAAGAGTCTCACCTTGACTAACTATATATGCTGATACCTGTGAATGAAGCAACTGCACTGAGGATGGCAATTTGTAATAGTAGGTTCATGCTTGGAGTGCCTGTCCTTCTGCTTTTTTGAATATGGGCTACTTGTCATGACATGCCAGTTGCTGCTGTGCTGTCTCTTGGATAGATTATTGTTCAAAAAGAAGGGGGTGGTGAATAAAGGCAGGAGACAGGAAAAGGAATGTTGTGGGTCTGTCCTGCATCAAGGTTGTATATGGTTAGATTTCTGGACTTATGTGTAAACATAAGAATTATTTAATTCTGTACGCCTATTTTTAAAATATATTCTAATTTTGAATGTTTTTCATCATACTCTGTAGGGACTTAAAGGTCAATATATCAATACTTGATGAAAAATACCTGTTCTATGTTATGCCTAAGATGTTTGATATTCAGACAGATAGTGAGGATAAACTTAACAGCTTAGGGTGTATGGTAATAACAATAAGTTTCTCTTCCGGAAGGTTAACAACCTAAGTTTGCAGACCAAAATTAGAGAAAAAGGAGGGCTACAAGGAAAGCCAACATTTTGGCCCTAGCCTTCCAAGGTCAATTAAGACTCAGGACATATGAGAACTTGTACTGTAACTCGGTAGTGTCCCAAATTTTCTGATCAAGAAGATTATGGGGCCAAAGAGGAAAGTGATCGATGACGTAGAGTGTGCCTAAGGAGAGTCAGATGGAGAGAAAACATTTTCTCAGGCTTTCACAGAGAACACATTGGCCATGCAATGGCCGTGACTCATCCACATGGCTGACACTGACAAAGGTTCTACAATCTGAAGTACAAGATCTTAGGATAAATCCTGAGGGGATTTCACTGACCTTCTCAGACCAAAAAGCTACAACTCTTGTTGCATAGGTCCTGCTTTACCTTGGTCTTAACCATCCGGCAGAAAAGTATAAAAACGAAGTATAAGAAGAAAAGCCATGCTGTTATGTTGAGCCAAGGGGACTCAGGTCAACAATTTCTGACATTGCCAATGAAGTGGAAGACCCAATATTATTATGGACTACTGGACTCTTTTAGAATATTTTGCTGAGTTAAGACACCTATAACATTCAAACAATGGAACTAAACAAAAAGGGGGATACAGATGAATGTTCATGTTGTATCTGTGTATTCAAAATGGTTAGGATAGATATATAGTTACATTCTCTTAATGAACAGAGGGATTTGTTCTAATAGAGTTTGTAAATACGATATCATGTCCGCATCTTGTACAGAAAATAACCACTAGGAAGAATGTATGCAATGTGTTAATTATTGAAACTGTCCTACCAATTTGATTTGAAACTATCTCATCGCTATTTGTTTAACAATAAAATTATGGGAAAAAATAAAAATACAAATAAAATGTATGAATATTATTAAAGTCCATCAAAAATTATTTATAGAGATAATGTAAATTTTTTTAAGATGGTGAATAACACTAAAAGATTTTCTAATGCCAAGCCATCGTTATATGTTTTGGGGGGAAATTCATTTTGTTCCTGTTATTTTATACTCACTGTCAGATTTGGTTTGCTAATGTTTTTGAGCATTTTTGCTTGCATAGGAATGGGTGAAATTGTTTTGTGATTTTTCTTATTTAGCCTTGACCAGATTAATTATCAAAGTTACATTAAACTCATGAGATGATTGTCTATTTACCTGTGATGTTCTGTATAAAATAAACATTTTTCATGAATATCCAAAGGACCTTGCTGGTCAAACTCTTGGAGGCTGTAATCATGCGTGTGTGTGTGTGTGTGTGTGTGTGTGTGTGTGTGTGTGTGTGTGTTTGTTTATGAATTTAGAGCAGCGTTTACAGGGTGTTCAGGCTCTCACATTGTAGATCAGACTCATAGTGATTATCCTGTTTTTCAGCCTCCCAAGTACTGGGATTACAGGTAAGCACCACCACTCCCAGTATCAATGGCTTTCTCAGCACATGGCAGGCAGGGGATCGAACCTAGCTGCACTTTGCCAAAGCAAGCACTTTAGTCCCCTGACCTACCTGGCAGGCCCTTGATCATGTGGGGGTTTCTTTGTTTTTGTTTGTTTTTTTTATTTTTTGTGGAACTGGCAATTGAACTCAGGCCCTTGCACTTGCCAGGCAAGCACTTATTCTACTGAGCTATCTCCCCGGCCTCCATGTGTTTTGATTGACTCAAACATTTTTCTGCTCTGACCTTCCCACAACCAACCCCAGAAGCATTACAGATTTTGATTTGAGAAGTAGAAGTACATTTTATCAAGTAAGAATATTCACCAATGAATCAGTGAATAGTAAGGACTGACTCTATCTAAATGCATTAACAAACCAGTAGGTTCAATCCACGTTATTCCAGGCCCTATGGGCTCCTGATGCATCAGGTAAGAGTACTCTCATTACTGGATACTGAGTCATGGAGAACTCTAGAGAGAAAACAACAGCTTTTACCAACCCATTACAGAAGAACTGAAATCTTTTATTACCCACTCTGCTGTACTAACCCTTTCTAAAACCAAGGTATTCTGGGCACAGAAAATTCCAAATTCCTCCCCTTACTTATTATTTTGTAAATCTGCTTGACGCACTGAGAGTCAAGAAAGAAGTTAATTATACCTTAAGAAATGAAGACTCTCCTGATCCTTAATTTTAATAGCAATCTATGAGTGACAAACTGATTATGTTTCAAGAAGCACCACGCCCAGACTTCAAGGACAAGAGCAATGCCAGCCCTGCAAGAAACTTTGGTGCTGCCACAATCTGACAATGCCTGCCCAGAACAGAATTACTCAAGAGGAAAGGGAAGTGGAGGGGAACAGTCTGTCAGCATGTTCCAGTGCTTTGATTGCTGACCATGGCTGGAAGCTCCTCCAGGCACTATCCGGCCTGAAGCAGCATTTTCAGATATGTAAAGTGCATACCAATTATCTGGGAATCTTAGTAAAGCACCATCACTATTTCTATAGATGTGGAGAAGAGTCTGAGGCCACATTTCTTTTTTTGTGGTGCGGTGGGTACCAAGAATCTAAGTCATGACCTCACCCTTGGCAGGAAGGTGCTGCTACAAAATCTGTGACCCTGAGAACACATTTCTAATAAGTTTGCAAAGATCATCTTGAAAATATCCTCAGTCACACTTGGGCATGTGTCAAAATCCCTCAGAGATTCAAGTTCAGTAGCCCTTGGTTTTTAACAAGTTCCCAAGGAACAATAATGCTGCTAGTTCAAGGCTTGCTCTTTGGGAATTTCTAATTGTGATGGTTAATAGACCAACTGTCAGCTTGAGTGGGGATGCCCAGCTGAGCAACTCCATGAGGTTCTGGGCATGCAAGACCCACTTCAGGAGGCTTTTTGTCGGAATGGTTAGAAGGGGAATGGGAGGGAAATGAGCTTTATTGCTGCAGATTTTTGTTCTGGCTGCTTTTCTTTGGAAAAGCTCCAGGTCTTTGCCAAGGACAGCTGCTGCTGTATAGGGAGGAGGCCTGGCCTTGGCCTTGGCTGTGAGCACATCCCCTGATTCCCCCTGCAGATTCTTCACCTTCCAGCACAGGCCTTTCAGCCTGCTGGCACAGACTTTGGCATCCAGGACTGGCGCCTGGGCATGGGCACAGCCCTTTTAGTCTTTTATCACAGATTCCTTGGCCACCACATAGGAGCCTGATGGGACATTGCTGTAGGCTTGCAGGCTTCATCCTTCTCCTGCACGCTGACAGATATCTTATGCTCTTCTACATTTGACTGTGGGTGAAGACTGTCAGCTAATCTTATAAATTTCTGTGTCTATATTAAATGTTTCTCTGGGGCCAGCCAAATAGCTCAGCCAACTAAAATGACTGCAAGCAGGCACAGGGGCTGAGGGTTCAATTGCTGGTCCTGCCATGCCAGCCCCACCCCCAGGGCACACCGAGATGGCTATTGGGACTGGGCATGGTGGCTCACACCTGTAATCCCACCTCTTGGGAGGCTCTAAATAGGTGGATCGCTATGAGTCCAATCTAGTAATGAGACCCTGAACACCCTGTAGACCCTTCCCTAAAATACAAATAAATGAATAAATAAATATTTCTCTTGAAAACACTGACTACTACAACACGTGTATAGACCAGCAAATCAGATTCTTAAAAGCTTGTTTCCTCCAGGCTATGTTATGTTTTTTTCAATAAATATTACACTGCACATATTCTTCTTAGTGGTTAATTGCTGTACAAGATGCAGACTTGTGATCCTATTTACAAACACCATTAGAACAAATCATTCTATTCATTAAGAGAATG
>NW_004524584.1:9392323-9393478 GCF_000260255.1 Octodon degus | reverse complement strand
AAGTTCAGGTGGAGCCCTACAGAGTTTGGAGTTATCCAGCTGCGTCTGGCTTAGGTATGGCTGCTGTGCTCAGCTCCTTCCCACTGCGGACCTGGGCTATGACTGGGTCTGGGGGTTCCCAGAACTCGTCAGAAATTCCTACTGTGTGGGCGGGGTGGGGGAGGTACTGCGGAGTGGTGGTGGGCGGCCCAAGGGGGTGGGAGAGGGTCCGGCCCACACTGCGCCTGGGCTTGGCCTGGTCCTGCCGGCGCAGGGTAGCAGGAAGCTCTCCACACACTCACCGGACCTGGGCTAGGACTAGTCTTTAAGCTATGTTAATAATGCTAACTTTTCATCATGTTGACAAAGAACATAGATTCACATGGAATGCATATTGCTAATGATAAAATTCTCAATGGCAAAGACCACTTTTTAAATTCATCTTATCCAATACAAATAAGGTAGTGGTAGTTAAAGCACTAGGGATTTATAGCTATTAAATAATACATTTTACTGCCTAATGAAAAATTTTACCCTTTTCAACTGGCAAGAAGCTAATCATTGGCTACTGACTTTTACTATCTATTCATTTTTATAAATGTCAATGACTCTTTCTCATTTGTCTTTCCTTTTTTAATAAATAAAAAGCTCTAGAAAGAAACAAAGGGCTGGGGAGATAGCTCAGCAGTCTAAGCTCCTGCCTAGCAAGTGCAAGGTAAGCATGCTGTGCCAGCCCCACTCTGTGCTGGCCCCAGAAAGGGGGTGTGGTGGCACACCTCTATGATCCCAGTTCTGGGAAGGCTGAGACAGGAGGATCACTGCAAGTCTGAGCTGTGTAGGAAGATCCTGTAGCAAATAATAAATAAATTAAAAAGGGAGAAAGAAGAAAGAAAGAAAGAAAGAAAGAAAGAAAGAAAGAAAGAAAGAAAGAAAGAAAGAAGGAAAGAAAGAAAGAAAGAAGAAAGAAGGAAAGAAAGAAAGAAAGAAAGAAAGAAAGAAAGAAAGAAAGAAAGAAAGAAAGAAAGAAAGAAAGAAAGAAAGAAAGAAAGAATGCAAGCACATGTTGGGAGGGGTGCAAGTGATAACCCTTCTTCAGATCTATTTTGCCTGAAACATGACCTGTTTAACTGTGGGCACTCAATAAACATTTGAAGGCCGGGGAGATAGCTCAGCAGC
>NW_004524584.1:9389750-9391553 GCF_000260255.1 Octodon degus | reverse complement strand
TTAGTGTCCTCTCCTGGTAAGGAGACCTATGTTCTGCAAACACTTACTCCACTGTGTGTCCACTGTGCATCTGCTGTGTGCTGCGGTTCCTGGGAGTCTCCGAGAGATGAAAGGAGAATCAGGTGCTGTGTACACCTAAAGAATTTCACAATTACTAGGACAGCAGAGCAGGTAAATAAGTAGCTTTATATTACAATAGAGCTATGGACCAAAGCTATGGGACAGAGGAGGTAATGACAAAATTACTCTCTGGAGGATCCAAGAAAGAGTTAGAGAAAGGTGGTGATCACACTGGTTCTAAAAGGAAGAATGAAAGTGAACTCAGAGTAGGAGGGCAAGACAGAGTGCATTGGAGGCAGGCAACAGCATTGCAGACCTGCATGGGATGCACTGTGACAGAAAGCGAACCTCACTAAACCAGAGAATGGGGTTATTAGGCATGTGGGCTCTGGGCCTTTGTCTCCCACTTTGCACAAGTAGCCATTTATAGCAGTGCCTGTAGGGACTGCTTACCCCAGGACTTGATGATAGCTGCAACAACTCATGAGAATGACTGAGCGCAAGCCATGGAATGGGGACAGTGGACTGCAGAGCTCCAGTGGCGTGAGCACAGGTCTAAGCTGCTGAATCTTCACTGTCTGTTTGACTTTATTAGACACCCCTGAGGCAGTGATTGGATCATGGGGTGCTTTTCTCACCAGTGGACTATCACTGATGTTCATAGCTGAATGCTGGAGGAGGTGGGGCCTCGGTGTTACTTTGGAGAAGACCACTCCCTAGTAATCTTTCCCTGGGACCTGTTTCCCAGCTGCCATGAAAGCACCAGGTGTGCTCCACCACACCTTCCACCATGACATTCCTGGAGGCTTCCAGCTGCTGCCTTCCTGATCCAAGTCCCCTCTGATCAGCCTTCTCCCAGCACAGCTGCAATGGGCATCAAACACCAGCCCTGCTGGTGACAGCAGCCACTACTCCCTGTGCTTCCCCAAGCCTCTCCCATAAGCAACCATTGTCTCTTGTGCCTCCTGAAGCCTTGTTCTCCGCAGGGAGCCACAGCCCCCTTTCTCTGCACTCCCTCTGCCCCGTGACCCTACAGAAGACCCCATAGCTTGTGTGAGAGTCTCTAGTGCCAGAATAATCCTTCTTGGATTTGTTCTGAAATCAATCTGTCCTGTTGAGTGCACATCTCTGTTTCTTTTCCTTTTTCCTAACAATTGCTGGCCCGTATGGGGATGGGGAGGGATCAAGGGCATTGCTCCGATATCTCTTGCCTCTTCCTTTGGTGACCTAGCCCCCTTCTCTCCCTCTTTTTTTTTCCTCCCTTCTTTACAAGCTCCAAAGGTCATTTGCCATTTTCTATCCCTCCACTATGAGCTCCAAAATTTCTCAGATTCTGGAAGCAATACCCCCTTGGGTAGCATTCTAAAATTTCTTTTGCCCCTCAGTTTAAAAAAGGATAGTCAGCCTAAATGTCTCCTACTTTATTCTTTATGGTTTGGCCCAGTTACAAACTAGACAATGCCAGGCAATGGCCTGAATTTGGCACATTTGATTTCCAAATTCTTTGTGATCTGAATAACTACCAGAGGGGAAGTGGCAAGTAACAAGAGTTCCCTGACATCCAAGCTCTCTTCGCTTCTCCACTCCTCCCCCTGCCAAAATTTTCTCTGTCCCCCAGAGATAAGGTCCCACGAGAGGACTCTAAATTATGATATTATTGGACCAGGGAGACAGCTCAGCAGCACAAGCTCCTGCCTGGCATGTGCAAGGTCCTGAGTTCAATCCCCAGTACCAAAAAAAAAA
>NW_004524584.1:9386871-9389387 GCF_000260255.1 Octodon degus | reverse complement strand
TGAGCTGGCAATGGAGTCTGGATATGGTAGCACATGCCTGTAATCCCAGCACTAGGGAGGCTGAAACAGAAGGATCACTACAAGTCCAAGCTGCATAGTGAGACCCTGCACCAAAAAAAAAAAAAAAGACTAAAAATGTACTCTGACTTAGATTTCTTCATGTTTGTCTGTGTATCCAACCTATGCTAGAACCCAGTCACAACACCTACAGCTTCTCTATTTTTGCTAAATAATTTCTTTTTTAGTTTTGGTGGTTTTTGAGATTTCAATGTAAAATGGATTATATACATTTTCAGGATAGATAAGTTTATTAAAGCCTCACTTTTGCTGCCTCTGGAATTCATTTGGAATCTGAACAAATAAATCCATTTGTAACAGCTGGAAACTCAGTCACAGGTACCAGCCTACAAATGGGAAAATTAAAATCTTAGGCCTAGCAAAACAAAAATTGATCGATTCACTCTTGTTCCCCAGTTTGAACAGGGCATTTTTGTTGAATCAATATACTTAAAAGAAATCTTGTGCATTGCATATTTTCAGGCTACAGTTACAGGATTAACTTGCCCTCCTTTCTGCTTTCTGCTGGTACCGAGATCATTTTTACTATTCAAGGTTATTTGAAAGTCAGTTGACAGCCAGTCAAACTTTATTAGGAAAAAAAGACATTTTAAAAACCCAAGCAGCAACAGACCAATTTATTCTGAAAAAGTTAGAGTAAGTAGGATATAGTAGAAAATGGAGAAAGCATAAAGATGTATTTTGATATGAGAGGATTTTGTACAATACGGGTTTTGATAGCGGCAGAACTGGAAGGTTCAAGTATGTCAAGAGAATGTTTCTGGTGGATGTGGTTTATAGAAAGAAATATATGTGTGTGTTGCTTGGTTTAATGGATTCCAAGCTATTGCTTCTAAAAGCTCATTGTTGCTCAAAAAAGACTAGGAGCTGTAGCTCTATCTCACAGAGCCCTAGTTGCTCCTCCCTATGGCCCAACTCTCCTCTTTAATCTAACTGGCACTTCTCGATGAAGGCTCTAACTCTTATTTCTGAAATTAATACTGGACATGCGCTTTTTCTGCATGACTAGCATGAACACCTAGACTGGTCAATGACAGAAGACAAGACGAACGTCCTCCTTGGGCAGCACTGGCCTAATTTGTGATGCTCACTATTGCTGACTTCATGGTCCATTAAATTTGTTTCCTAAGTATACAGATCTTCCAAGATGCAAAACTGAAAAAATTCTCATTATACTGGTGACTTTTGGGCTAAGGTTATTTTTGGTGTAAAAATTTAGGCTCAAAAAAAAAAAAAAAATTTAGGCTCAAGCACTTGTTTTCTATCTATTTATGATCAGACATGCCCAAGAGAGGCAGCATTGTTATGTGCATGCTATGCATGTTACAACACTTACAGGTTCTCAAACACTGTATGTTCTAAGCATTGTCATATGAGGTACATCTGTGGACAGATGCATTGTACTTGGCACTCTATTAATAGATAGCAAGTTGTATAAAAGTTTCTTCACATCATTTAGTGTAACGATGTTGTCATGATTATTACGCTGTCAAGTTTTCTTTACAAAGCTTTAAAACTATCATTTGTTAACATTCTCCACGACCATGATTGACCAGGAAATAACAGTTACCTGGTCAACTTTCAAAGTGTTTATTATCAATATCAAAGATTAACCCAAAGTTAAAAGGTAACTGTCACCAGGGATATAGCTCAGCAGGGCAGTGCTTGCCTGGCAAGCATAATGTCCTGATTTCTATCCCCAATATCCAAATAAATAAATAAATAGATAAGTGGCTTAAGACAATAGCCAACATTTTGGCCTAGCCCTCAAAGGTCTATAATGACCTAGGACACAAAAAGACACTTTTTTACAGGAGCCTACAACCTTGGTAAGTCCCACAATGTTGGGAAATTGTTGGACCCCAGAGGACAAGAGTCAACCAATGTATGTTGTGTGGGGAAAAGTGCTTCCTTGAGAAGACATGCGGTCAAGCAAAGCCATGACCCATCCTGGTGACTAACACTGATGGATGATCTAAGAAGCTCTGTACATGGCCCCAAAAGTAATGCCTAAAGAGCCTTGACTGGCCTTAATAGATAGCAAGTAGATCATTTTGATTAGCATAGGTCTCACTTTAACTTGACACCTTGCAGAAAAATACAGTATAGCCAGAAACATATTAAAATAATAGTAATGTGGGCACTATATAAAAAGCGGGCTCCGGTCTCTGATCCCTGTTGTTTTGTTTCCACCTATAGAAGCTGGCTAGTTACAATTGCTGTTCCAATCCCTTCAGAACAGTTTCTGAATGTGGCTCTTTGTCCACTCTGCATTTTCATTCTGATGCTCATGCTTTGGTCATCCTTGCTTTAATTTCTTGGTACAGTTTTTTTCTTCTGGCCTGGAGGTTGCTGGGAAATTCCCAGTGATCTTGAAGGTAGAACCAATGGTAAAAGTGCCTGAGATACACTGCCTCCATGCAATCTGCCCAGCGGGC
>NW_004524584.1:9379947-9386581 GCF_000260255.1 Octodon degus | reverse complement strand
AGCCATTTCACAGGCAGCAGCCAAAGACCACATAGATATGACTCTTCTTTAGCTCAGTTGAAACCCCAACAATCACTCCCCCTAATCAGCAGGAAGCAGTTAAAGAAGAGATGCACTGCACATTTTCCTTTTTTTTTTTTTTTTTTTTTGGTACTGAGGATTGAACTCAGAACCTTGCACTTGCCAGGCAAGCGCTTATTCTACTGAGCTTATCTCCCCATCACAACATTGCCCATTTTCCTTATCTAACCATAGCATCAAGAATAAAGAACTCTAACTAAAGCCATCCCTATCAATTACCCCTCTAAACCACCCTGTGCTTGGAGACTCAACATTATCAGCCCTCCCCTTGATAGTAGCCCCTGACCCCTGCACTTTCCCAAGCCACATTCTTGGACAACTGTTTTTACTTGTGCTTTCTCAAGCCTTGCTCTTGGCAGGTAATCACAACCCCCTTTCCTTGAACTCCACCCATTTAGCCTACAAAAGACCTCATGGGCTATGTGAGAATCACTGGTCTGGTCCCTAGTACCAGAGCAATTCTTCTCAAGTTTGTTTTGAAAAATAGCCCTGTCCTCTTGAGCTTATTCCTCGGTTTCTTTTCTTAACAATTCCTGCCAGCTGATCATTGCCTGAGACCTCTAAAACCATGAGCCAAATAAACCATTTCCTTCTTTAATTGTACTTTCTTTCCAAGAGTTTTGTTCAATACAGGCTCCATAACACCAAGAAGGGCCCAGCATCAGCTTCCACTCTGTCACACAAAGGCTAGCAAAAGTCCAAGCACAGGCCTTCTGTTACTCCACATTTTAAATTTCCATCATTGTTGAAGATCTGCTGGTGCCCTTTTTTGTGTCTTGGGCTGTCTTCATCCCAATATAGTTGGCCCTGTTTCCTTGGATCAGAACCCGTACACTCAGTTCCTGTTTCAGCCTATATTCAAGGAGCATTTTCATAATAGAGGCTTTTTAGAATGCTTTGTCATGGAGAATTCTCCTGTTTCTCTGTGAATTACTGGCCTGGCAATGGTTTCTCACATTTGAACATTTCATTTCCAGAGTATCTTGATAATCTCCTAAGGTGGGACAAAAAAGAAAGTATCCATCTGTTTGGATGGAAAGAGTACTTTACTGAATGAATCTGAGCTGAACAAAGTTCCCCTGGATGGAGTTTCCTCTGGGGAAAGCAAACACAGATTCACTCATTCAACAAAATTTATAGGGCATCAATATGCCAAGCATTGTCTTGTGTGCTGGGATATGACAGTAAGGAAAACTTGAAAGCACCCTGCCCCCATGCAGTTCCAGAAGAATATAACCTCTCACCTATACAACATTGCAGGGCTACCCAGAGATACAAAGAAACAGAGGGACAGGACACAGTCAGGGAGCTATGGAAAATCACAACCTTTATTATATGTTTCTCTCAACATAAGTGCCTGGTATTTATTATTTTATTAAATGTTATAGCTTGTGTGTATTTGTCCCCCCAAAGTCTCAAGCAGTCATTGAGGTGCAGTTCTACAGTTTGTGACTAATTCATGATCCAAGGCTGGAATTATGGGTCTGAGGACTGCTGGGATTATGGGTGTGAGTGCTACACCCAGCCTGGGGTGGATAACCTGAATGTAACGTAAGAGAGACAGAGAGACAGACTCATTCTCTGTAGCCATTGTTGCTATTACTCTTCCCTTTTGGTCTTGCTGTTTTGCTATCTTCTGCCACCATGAATTGCTGCCCTTTGCCATGCGCCAGTCTGCCTTGGAGCCAGCTAAGTACGGACTGCCACCTCTAGTAACTGTGAACTATATAAACCTTTCTTTCCTTCATTTTGCATATCTGGTATTTGTCCCAGGAATGAGAGAAAAGTAACTGAGACATTAAGTAAGCACTTACTGTGCACTTACTATTTACTAAACATTATATTCCAGAACAGTTCTTCTCAAACTTTAATATACCTGTAAATCACTTGGGTAGCTTAATAATCACGCAGATTCTGAATCATCTGATGAGGTTGAAGAGGGCTTAGGCTCTACCTTTCTAACAGACTCCTGAGTGGTGCCATTGTTATTGGTCCCTAGGACACACTTTGATGCCAGAAGATAAGTAAATCAACAATTATAAACCAGAAAATTGGCATATACAAAATACAGGGTAGTGGCAGAACAGAAGGAAGCCCAGAATAAGAATTAAAGATGGGCAGAATGTACGACATTTGATCTTTTTAAAATATAACTGTGTGTCCAGGGAGGCAGTGAGAGAGCAACTACTGAGATAAGCTAATAACTACACCAATAAGTCAGCATTCAGTAAGTGCTTACATCCTATTAAACATCATGCAAAAATACCTTCTGGGTGCTCTGCCTCCTGCCTGACACACTGGAAGCTAATTCTCCTCTGCCATGTCCCTCTGCCTCGCTGTCCCACCTTGGAGCCAGATAACTACAAACTGTAGTTATTTTGATGACTAGATTTCAGTAACAATGTGAATTATTATTGGTGCTGAAGATGTCCCCTACCCCCAGAAAAGTTATGACAACTGAAAATGTTTTCAGGAATAGGGATGTAGATCAGGGCTAGAGTACTCGCCTAGCATAGACAAGGTCTTGGGCTTTATCCTCAGCATTACAAACAAATAAAACACATACAAAAAATATGGAGGGCTGGGGAGCTAGCTCAGTGGCATAAGTACCTGTCTGGCAAGCTCAAGGTTCTAAGTTCGATCTCCAGTACTGCCAAAAAAATAAATAAATAAAAAAGGAAAATGTCTTCAGACATCACTGCATGTCCTCTGGGCAGAAAAAAATTCACCTCTAATTAAAAAACACTTCTGTACATCTTTCAAAATAAAAAGGAAGTCTTATAGGCTTATCTCCTTGAATCTTATCAATTATCCTGTGAGGTATGAGGTAGCCACCTGTGGCAGGCAGAACAATGTTGCCTAAAGAAGTCCATGTCCTGATCCTATGAAAATGGCAAAGAACAATTAAGGCTGCAGATAAAATTAAATTTGCTTATAATCCAACTTTATTTTTTTATGTATTTAGCACAAGGTTTCACTATACAGCTTGGCCTCATAATGGTCCTCCTGTTTTCAGCCTCCCCAGCGCTGGGATTACAGGCATGCATGACCAGCTTGGTTTCGGTGGCTGGCTCAGCGCACCCGGGGGCAGGGCCAGTGCAGCATGTGGTGCCAGCAATCAAACCCCAGTCCTTGCACTTACCTAAGCAGGCACTTAGTCTACTGAGGTATCTTGCCAGTCCAATAATCCAACTTTAAAGTAAAAAGAACATCTTAGATTATCTGATACATCCAGTGCAATCAGGAGGCTCTGTAAGGTGGAAGAAAGAAGCAAATGGAAGTCAGCCTCAGAGTGAGACCAGTGAGAAAGACTCAGTCAGCCACAACTGGCTTTAAAGACAGATGCAAGCCACAGACCAAGACTGCAGGGAGCCTCTAGGAATAGAAAAGCCAGAAGCACAAAGCTTCCCCTCAAGCATACCAAAGGAAGGTAGCCTTACCGAAAGACTAAGGTTAGCTCAGTGGTACCTATTTTGCTCCTACAACCTCTCAAACCTCAAAACAGTAAATTGTTTTTGCTTTAAGCCACCCAAGTTGTGAAAACGTGGTACAGCACCCATAGGAAATTAATGTCCTTTAAGGATAGGGAAATGGAGGTTAAAAAAAGTTCACTAGGCAGAAATTGGCTGCTTTGTTTTGTTTTGTTTCGTTGGTTTCTTGAGATAGGGTCTCACTGTGTTATCCAAGTCATCCAAGCTAGCCTTGAACTCACTATATAGCCGAGGCTGGCCTTGAACTTGCAGCAATCCTCCTGCATCAGTCTTCTGAGTGCTGGGAGTATAGGTGTGCACTACAACACCCAGGCTAAAGGTGGCTAATTTATCAACAAGTAGCTCCATCGCTCCTATATGTAGATCATTAAGGTTCATGTCTGGATGTCACCACAAATCCTAACGTGATCATGGTGGGTGAGCTTTTCAGAGGCAGCTGAATCTAGAGTTTGTGACTGGTTCATTGTCCAGTGCCAAAGTTTGTAGTGCAAGCACTACACCCACTCTAGGGTGGGTAGCCTGAATACAGTATAACAGAAGAAAAGAGGCTTGTTCCTCCCTTTTGCTCTTGTTGCTTTTGCTGCCTTCCTCTGACATAAACAGTTGCCCTTCTGCCATGCCACCTGCCTTGGAGCCCCACAAACTGTGCACTAAATAAACCTTTCCCTCTTTAACTTTGGATGTTGGGTGTTCTGTCTCAGGAATGAGGAAAATAACCAAGACACAGAGCTATCTCTAATGAACACTCTAATTAACTATGTAGCGAGATTCTGTATTTACAAAATAGATCCTGTAAGGATATGTTGATGGTTTAATATGCATAAATTCAGGAAACAAATCTGGGATAACATCAAGGTTTCCAGTTTAAGGTGCTGCTGGAAAGTAACACCATTTGTTGATAGGAACATAAGATGTCAAAGAGCAAAAGGCAATTGTAGGAGAGGTCGAAGAAGTATTCCGATTTAGTGTGCATATCCAAATCCAGATTCTGCCTTAGCCAAGCTATAAAATTGGTAGTTTCTCCAAATAGACAACAGCCTCAATATGTCCCTCTGTATGATTCCTCCACATTCAAGGGATGCAGAGATGGGCTGCACAAATGCAAACCTTTCCTGTGCTGGGTCAGCCCTTGTTTGTTCAAGGAGGACTTCTTGGTGGTGTGAGAATGATTATTGCACTGGCGTTTCTCTTCAATGTCAAGAGCTTCCCCCAGAGGCAGCTTATAAAACAGTTGCCTAGCAAACATCTCTGATTCTCTCTTTTTCAAGCCTCAACTCCATATAATATGAATACTTTCAAAATCTCTTTGGGAGACATTTGTCTCAAGTTCAAAGGAAGAGGTCCCACTGAGAAATATGGCCATAAATAAATATGACTATAAATCCCTACAAGAGGGGAGTGATGTTGTAAGCAGAAACACTCAGGCCTTGAAGTGACATTGAACTGATTCTGCTGGATATTATCTGTGCGATCTAAGGCACATCATTTAACCTTTCTGAGCCTTCTTTCCTCATTTGTAAAATGAATATATAATTCCTATCTCTTGAGATCAAAAGAATAAATTAGATTAAATTAGATCCGTATCTAAAGTTCCTGGTGCCAAGCATGATGATGCATGCCTGTATTCCCAGCAGTCAGGGAGACTGAAGCAGGAGGATCACATGTTCAAAACCAGACTGGGCAACTTAGCCACTTAGTAAGACCCTGCTTCAAAAAATAGGGCCGACCAGATAGCTCAGTGGACTAAAGCACCTGCTTAGGCAGAATGCAGCCAGCCAGGGTTCGATCCCCAGAGTGCAATGTCAGCCCTGTCCCTGGGATGTGCTGAGACTGCAATTGACACTGACATGGTGGTGTGTGCCTGTAATCCCAGCACTTGGGAGGCTAAACACAGGAGGATCCCTACGAGTCTGATCTATGTAGTGAGGCCCTGTAGACACTATACTAAATGCATTAAAAAATTTTTAAAAGAATAAAAAAAGGCTGGGGATGTAGCTCAGTGGGAAGGTCCTAGGCTCAATCCCCAGTATGACCAAAAATCATAATTAAATACATGGTACATGATGGCACTAAACATTTCCTTTAACTTTTAAGTCAGAAAAACCTATAATCAAAAAAGAAAAGAGGAAAAATCTGCCTATCATACATCAATCATTACCTAATATGGAAATCACTTTTGTATAGTATATTTTTATCACCTCTAAGATATGGTTCAGTCTTCCCTCTACTTCCTGGCAAAATACAAGTCTTTGACATCTCCCACATAGCCCAGTTAATTTATGACTAGGTTAAAAGTCTGGGCTCCCAAACTCTGTAGAACCTGTTTGGATGACAGGTACACTTACACAAGGAGAGCTGGGATCAAATTTCTACTACTTTTCAGGGTCACTCAACCCAATCAGCTCATCAGACCATGTAACTCATGTAAAGGAAGAGCCCTCAGAATCTCCTTTGGAACCACAGCTGCACTTGAGAAGTATGATTCAGCAGGAGACATACACTGGAGAAATCAAATCTTTTCCACTCTTTTCTGGATCATGACCCTATTCCACCTACTTTCAAGCCACGTTTTGCTCTCAGAAAGCCACATGCTCTCAGAAAAATTTCCTTCTTCCATGTAGATCTCTGTTCAAGTGTCACCTGTTCTTAGAGACCACTTTGATATCATCGCCTGATAGTATTTCTTATTTCCTTTTTAACCTGATTAATTCTCCTTCACAGAACTTATTACTCTGTAACATATCATTGTAGTATAACAATCACAAGCAGAGAAAGAACTTACCTTTCTAGAGCTTATGTCAGAATGGAAGAAACAAGGCAATACTCAGGTGAACATGATTCACTGTTGTGTATCTAACAGCTAAAACTGGTCTGGGCACATAGCAGATGTTCAATCAGTTTGAAGAAAGAGAGAGAAAATACAAAAATTTAATCCTTTAGAATGTCAACAAAGAATCTCAACAAATTGAAAAATAAACTATAAAAAATAGCTTCAGTAAACATAGAATTAATATTTAAAGAAGTAAAATGATCAATCCATGTAAAAGTAATATAGATAGATA
>NW_004524584.1:9362444-9375162 GCF_000260255.1 Octodon degus | reverse complement strand
TAAAGCCCCAGGCTGGCCTTAAATGAACAATCTTCCTGCCTCAGCCTCCCAATCTTGGGCTACAGGTGTGCACTCCCCCACCTGGATAGAAAAGTGTATCTAACACCTCTCACCTATAGAGCACCACAGCTTAGCCAAGCCCATGTAACACTGCACAGAGCACTTATATTAGCTTATGATTGGTAATGCAACCCCATGCAGGACAATTTTATAGGAAATTGTTGAGTATCTCCTGTAATTTATTGAATATCTCTGTTCAAAAAACACTGACCACACAATATGCTGTAGAATACCACCCTCATGTCCACACAGCTCCACTCAGAGCCACTGCCCAGCATGGAGAGAGAGCTGGTACCAAGGATCCCTAGTCCAGGAAAAATCACAGTTCAAATCTTGGAGTACAGTCCCATCAAGTGGGAGCTTCTTTTACAAAATCCATCACAAAGTCAATAGATCCGACATGGAAATATTATCAAGTGAGAGAGCTCTACGACCTATTCAGAAGACAGCTGTGAAAATTAAACTAATTAGTATCTATCCAGCATTTAAAACAGCATGAGTTACGTAGTAAGTTGGTGGTTCTCACCCTCTGGGAGCAGAGTAGGATCATTTGGGGCCACATTTTAAAATCCAGATGCTTCATCTATACCTGTAGAGATTAATTTAGAACATCATTAAAAATTATCTACTACCTAAGTAGTGCAGCTGATAGGATATTAGGGGTTAAGGATTTCACTCCCCTCCACCCACTTGAGTTCAGGTACCTCCATAGGAGCATAATCTCACGTAACTCCCATCATGCAGTTCTTTCTTTTTTTCTTTCTCACTCTTGAGCCTGACTTGTGTGCATGGTCTGCAAGGCCCCTTTTTGCCATCCACTCTCTGTTCCCGAACTCCAGTAAACAAGGCCACTTTTCCTCACTCTCTCGAGTGCACTATGTAGTTCTCTCCTCACCCCACATGGGAACCTGAAATCTATCTGTTGCATCCACCATATGGCAGTGTAATGATGCATACATATCTATTTTCTAATTCTCAAGTAATTTTGCTGTGGGGCTGATTGAGAAGTAGAGTTATAATTGCATCTGTAAGCTTAGCCTGTGCCTTCATGAAGCTTCACAATCTGTATTCAGAAGGTTTGCTGCTTACTCACTGAATCAGTCCTTGATGTTTCTTGCTAAGAACCTAAATTTTATGATTCAGCAGATAATCATGTGATTTATGGACAAGGCCCCTCCCCAGACTCACTTACACGTGCAGTGTTGTAATGTAATTTGGGACAATATAATATAAGGGGAAGGATTAGAGGCTCCTTCACAGACTAAAGGAGCCAGACAGAAAGAGACACTACTTTTTCTGTATCTGACTGTTGCCATCCGCATGCCATAGTAGTATAAATATACCATGGGCATAGCAGCTGTGATATAATAAGAATATATATTTTTTATCTCTGTCCCCAGTTTCTCAGGAAGCACTTCTAAATTCTTCGTAGGTAGAGGTGCTGGAAGAATTTTTTGGTTCTAATATATGGTCTTTAACTCTGGTTTCTGATAGAGCTCTTAAGGCCTTTTCATTTCCTGGTTGATAGCAGTGTCTGATACAGAGCTCTTACATCCCTGGGGATTTCCCGGGAGGTGGGAGTTATCTTTTGTTCTAAAGAAGAAATTCTTGGCAGGCACCCAGGTAGCTTCAGGATGGGAATTGGTTACCAGGAAAACTAGCGTGATTAAATGATTGGAAGCTTCACAGGTCAGTACTCCTGGAGTTTAGAGCAGGGAAGAAGGTCTGAAGACTGAGTTGATCACCAGTGACCAATGCTGTAATCAGCTGTGCTTGTGGAATAAAGCCTTCCAGAAAATTCAAAAGGATAGGCTTGGAGAGCTTCTGATCCCAGGATACTTTCAGGTGCCTGGAGGAATGTGCTTCCCTCCCCTGCACCCCACCCTGCACCACACTCTCATCCATAACCACAGAACTGGAGCTTTACAACTCCCCCACCTGTCTCTCAGCCAGGTTGTCCCATATTCCTCCCCTTCAAAAGTGAAGAGCCTGGAGTGACACTTAAATGACAATGTGGCTCCCATGAAATAGTGGATCTGGAAACACATGGCATCCTGCTGGTACTGGCTTGCAAGAAACAATTGTTTTAGAAAGTTTTTTTTCAAGTGAAAGGAAAAATAAAACAACTGTTACATTCTCAGAAACTTCTAATGTGTTGTTAAACATAGTTATTAAATTATACTCTAAAATCTTAAAATTAAATAAGGTATATTAACAACAGATAAAATATCCAAAATTCATCACTGCCAATTTTTTCACCATCCTTGCTTATTATATATGCTCTTCAGGGTATTTACCTTTGTATTTAATGGTACAAATGCTATATATTGGTCTGTATGAAAGAACATGTCAATCTCTTTCCAACTCATTAAAAAGTAGCATCATGTTAGTACCTTGGTATCAGCCATGGTGGGGGAATTTGCTTTATGGAAACTGAAAAATGCTAAGAATCAGATTTTCTTTTCTTTTTCAGAACCAACTGTAAGGGGCTGGGGAGATGGCTCAGTGGAATAAGCACTTCCCTGGCAAGTGCAAGGCTCTGAGATCAATCCCCGGTTCTGCCAAAAAAAAAAAAAAAAAAAAAAAGTCAAGAGAGCCCTTCAAGTGTACTCCAATAATAATAACCAAACTCACCAAAGTAACTAGAGAAAACAAGATATGTTTTCAACAAATATGTATATACATATATATATAATTTCTTTTTTCTGCATGATATTATTATTCTAGTATTCATATATTAATTGTCACAATCCAAAGTATTAGTGATAATATTTTGTGCATCTCTTATTATGTGCTACGTTATATTTTCATATGCCTTCCATAATGATTTCACTTATTATGAAGTAAATATAATTAATATCCCTAATTTTCTAATTTTTAAATTTAATTTTATTTTGAAAAGTAAAAGCAAATCAAGGACAAAAATCTAAAATAGAGAAAGAAACAAGGCAACATACAGCAGTACATATGTTGTAGATTTTCAAACCAAGAATAGCTGATTAACAGCGGTTCATATATTATCTCTTTTATGGTCTTATCTATTGCTCAGATTAGCAGATATCGTTATGTAAGATTAGACATATGGTTGGATATTGCCTGTTGCTTTCAAGAAATGTTAAATTTTTGTTCTTGTCTCTTTTTTTCTTTACTTTTTTAAAGTATGTTTTAAAGAAAGTATAGTAATAATTGATATGACATTAGAAACAGTACATATTTAAGAGACCAAAATATCAGGTACTGAAGCCTGGTTTTTTGTATTACACATTGCTGCCCTCGATGTAGTTCCTTGGATTGTAGCTATGAGCATATAGAGTTAGTCAAGGTGAAAATTCTACACATTAACTGCTATTTTTGAAAGACTGATGGAGATTTTCAGTACAATACCCTCAGCCATCCTGTATATATACTTGCATGTTTTCCCCCTACCTTTTTTCTTATCTTTTCTCTTTTCTTTCCTCTTTCATTGTTTAACCCGTAGGTTCCACTTCTCTCTGTTTTACTATATCTGTTACACCTTTCAGGTTTTAGTTCTTCTTTCAGGTTCTTACACTACAGAGACAATATGATACTTGCACATGTGGATCTGGCTTATTTCACTTATGAGTATAGCCTCCAGTTGCATCCACTTACCTATGAAGGCTCCAAGTTTGTCTTTCTTTATAGCTGAGTAATACTCCGCTGTATAAAAATACCACATCTTTTTCATCCATTCCTCAGATGATGGGCATTTTGGTTGCTTCCAAGATTTGGCTATGACAAATTGTGCTGCTATAACCATGGGTTCACATATATCATTGTGGTATGATGTTTTCAGTTCTTCTGTGAAAAATCCCAAAAGGGGACTAGCTGGATAAACAAATTCTTCACACTCAAGATATCTGAATCCAGCTGCTTGCAGCTTTATAGAACACATTATGTTCTCTCATTCCTTGACAGTTTTCCATGAATCTAAATACTAGATGAACAAGTAATTAAATGAATTTTCCTTTTCTAAGCAACCATAATATTTGATGTTTGTTTCCTTAAATTAATCATACTATAAATGTTTGTATTTCCCACAAAAGATAAGAGGTCCCTTGAGACAGGAAATTTGCCTCTTAAAATTGGTGTTCTGAAGGGCTGTTCATGGTGGAATATTAAAACAAATTATTGAATGAATAAAATATTTGAATCTGGGATGGGGAGATAGCTTGGTGGTCTAAGTGTCTGCCTGGTAAGCGCAAGGACTCAGGTTTGATGCCCAGTACCATATGCCGTGCCAGCCCAACCCTGAGCTGGTCACTTGGCATAATCCCAACACTGGGGAGGCTGACACAGGGGAATCATTATGAGTTTGAGCTGCATGGTGAGACCCTGTACCTAATTAATTAATTAATTAATTTTAAAAATTTAAAAAAATGAATCATTAACTTTTACTCAATTACTGAATCTTAGTAATTTACTTTCTTAAAAAATTTTTGCACATCCTTACAAGTATTTGTTTATATAGGTCATATCTATTGATGTTTGCTATATTAAAAATTAAAAACATGAATTTAAAACGTAAGAATCCACAAGCACACTTCAATTTGCCATCACGATATCACCACATCATGCAGCCTCTGGGGGGAAAAAAACAATGAATGAGAGAATGAGAAAGGAAAAATAAATCTCAGTACTGTTAGGAAAACAGTTTTGACCCTTCCAGTCCTTTGAAAAGATCTCAGAAATCCACTGAAGAGTCTCAGTGATCCTATGAACGTTCTCAGGGCCCCCTAACCATATGTTGTGGCACATGTAATTCTTCACTGGAATGAGTTGAATCAGAAAACAAAGTATGCAGACCTGTTTTAGATACAGTGGGCTTGACAGAAGGCAATGACAGTTTAAGGTTGATCATACCAAGTATGTCCCAGCAAGATGTTTCAAAAAGATGAAGGACAACCATTTGATATGAGTCATTGCTTGGTGGATTTAAAAATGTGATTTTGTAAAGTGAAAACATAGTACTAAGATATTAATCAAATTGTATCTTTGATAGGACTTCTCTAGGCTAAAATATTTTTAAGACAATTTGCATTTTGAGCACCTGATATCATGGAATGTATTTTATAAGCCTTTACCTTTCTTTTCCTAATGTTAGTAGCAACATTAACTTTAAAAACTTTCAAAGCAACCCAGGGGGCAGAACTCATTGCAGAGCAGCTAGGTGAGCGACCCAGCAGGCAGAACACAGCACACAGCTCAGTGTGCAACCCGGTGGTCTCAGGGGAACCAATTTAAATACAAATCCCCAATTTATTATCTGCTTTGTTATGTATCTCTAATGTTTGTTCCTATGATCTAAAATACAAAACCATTAGTTACAAAAGTTTGGCAATTTATAAATTTCACTAGCTATTATTAGTAGTGCTAATTGTACTACTGAAATAGGGTACTATATCTGCCTTAACCACATGTGCTCCCTTGGGTAATAATATTGGGAAGCACTTAGGTAATAAACTCACTAAAGCCCTATACCCAAGGATGGAGGACAGTGCCAAATGGAAACCAATATCTCACTCTGAATCAATACAGAAGGCAAAATCTTGGGACACACACAAAACAAGAATCTCAGGTACAGGACAGACACCTAAAGAACAGACCCTTTACAGAGAGGTTCTGACTGCAGGCATACAGCTATCTACTATAAAATGTTCACAAGAAAGTATCACAGAAATCAAAATAGAGAGTTCTCTCTGAAATAGAGAATGACAAAAAGAAGGAACAAAATGCAATTTCAGGCCCCAGGGCCCCCAAGAACAAGCCCAGGAGACAGCGTAGAAAAAATTAGGAGTCATACAATTGAAATCTTTAAAATAATAGCAACTGAAGTAAAGAAGCAACTGCAGAAGGGTATGGAGGAAATATGATCAGAAATAATCTCCCAGGTTTAAAAAAATGATAACTATAATGAAATAATTACTAAGCATTTCTAAAGAAGACACTGATAAATAAATAGAAGAAAATAGAAAAACGATGGAAACCTTGAATGAGAAATATAGAAAGAAATAGAATGGATGAAGCAGATTCAAAGAGATATATGGAAAATTAAACTCTATCCAAAGTTAGCAAAACCAAAGGCCAGCAGATAACTTAGTGGACTAAAGCACCTGCTTAGGCAAGCACAGGGGCTGAGATTCAATCCCCAGCATGCATGCCAGCCCCACTCCTGGAACACCCTAAGAGGGTAAATGAGACTGGGCATGGTGACATGTGCCTGTAATCCCAGCACTTGGGAGGCTGAAAACAGGAGGATCACTATCAGTCTGACCTGTGTAGTGAAACCCTGTAGACACTATACCAAATACATTTTTTTTAAAGTTGGCAAAACAGATTGAATGAAAGTGAAGATAGACTTTCAGACCTTGAACACCACTGAAGCTAATGACAAGACAAAAAATCTCTTTAAAAAAACAAAGATCCAGGAAATAATAATTCAACAATTGCAAGATGATGCAAAAATGAACAACATAAGATTATTAGGCATCAATGAAATAGGAGCCAACATAAATGACATAAAAAGAATACAGTAAGAAGTAATAATAGAAAAATTTCCAAATATAGGAAAACAATCTGACATTCAAATAACTGAAGCATATGGAGCTCCAAATAATATCAACCCTATTAAACTACACCCAGATATATAATAATCAAGATCCCAGAAATTCAGCATAAGAATAACATACCAAAAGTCACTAGAGAAAAGAAACAGATCACATTTAAAGGAAAACCAGTCAGAATAATAGCAGATTTCTCATCAAAAATCATCTACTGAAGAAGAGCATGGAGCAAAGTATTTCAAGCCCTACAAGTAAACAAATTCCAACCCAGACTGATATACCCTGAAAAACTCTCTTTCATATTTAATGGAGAAATAAAATACTTCCATGACAGAGAAGAATTAAAGAATTTCATGACAACCAACCAACCCTACACAGAGTACCAAAAGACATTCTAAAAAGGGATGACAATGATCATAACTCCAAAAATAGTAACAGAAAGATCCCAACAGAGCTAATAATTAACACAGAAGAAAAGTAAGGAATGAGTAGCAGGAAAATAACATGACAAACATAAACCAATACATATTATAACCATCAATGTAAATGGACTCAATTCATGAATTAAAAGAGTGGAACATGAAACAAAATCCAACAATATGCTATAAATGAATGCATGAAGCTACATGCTACACATATAGCTCAAAAAATTCACTCACTGAAAGTCAAAGGATGGGGAGAAATACTACAAGCAACAGTAGTTCAGATAAAAAGAAGAGGTAGCTATCCTGTTCACAGACAATCTGAACTTAAACCCAAAAAATTCAAACAAGATAAAGAAGGTCACTATATACTGGTTAAGGGAAAACTTCAATAGGAAAACATAGCAGTCATAAATACATATGCACCAAATATGGGAGCACCCAATATTTATATATATTAAAATATAACACAAATTTTAATAGACATGAAAAATCTAATAATAATACAGTCTTAACAGGGGGCTTTAACATTACCTTATCTCAAAAAGATAGGTCAAGTAGACAAAAAATTAGTGAAGAGGTAGCAGAACTGAACCAAAGCTTTAAACAAATAAACTTAGTGGACATAATAGAATGTTCCACCCAACAATATCTGAATATACATTCTTTTTAGCTGCACATGGGACATTCTCTAAAACAGACCACATACTAGTCCATATATCATACATAAGAAAATGCAAGAAAACAGAAATTATTCCATGAGTATTATCTGACCACAGTGCAATGAAACTGGAAATTAATTACAAAAGAAACCACAAAAACCTGTAAACATATGGAAATTAAATAACATCCTCCTCAGCAACAAATGGATTACAGAAAAAATTAAACAAGCAATTAAATAATATCTACAATCCAACGAAACTTCAAACACTACTTACTGGAATTTGTGGTATGCAATGAAAGCAGTTCTCACAGGGAAATTTATAGCAGTGAACTCACACTGCTGTAGAAAACAGAAAGGGGACAAATAAATACCCTAATGCTGCAGCTCAAGTTTTTAGAAAAACAAGAGCAAGCCAAGCCCAAAACCCAAAGATAGAAGGAAGTTCTAAAGATTAGAACAGAAATTAATGCAACTGAGACAAAGAAAATAATACAAAGAATCAATGATCAAAAAGCTGTTTCTTTGAAAGATTAAATAAAATTAATAAACCCCTAGCCAACCTCATCAAAAAGAGGAATGAAAAAGCTCAAATCCAAGCAATAAGGAATTAAAAGTGTGAAATTACTACAGATCCTGTGGAAATTCAGAAGATCATCAATAGCTACTTTGAAAATCTTTACTCTTAAAGGATTGAAGAAACAGAAGAAATGGACAGATTTCTAGATTGGTACAAATTACCAAAACTGAATCAAGAAGATACAAATCTCTGAATAACCCAAAATCAGTCAATGAAATACAAAATGTAATCAAAACCTTACTATCAAAGAAAAGCCCAGGTCCTCATGGATTCACAGTTGAATTCTACAAGAAATTTAGAGAAGATTTAATCCCAATACACCTCAAACTCTTCAATAAAATTAAAAAGGAAACAATACACCCAATATCATTCCCAGAGGCAAGTATTATGTTGATACCAAACCAGAGAAATACTCAACCCCCCCAAAAAATATAGGCCAATATCCCTCATGAACATAGATGCAAAAATCCTCAATAAAATACTAGCAAATAGAATACAGCAAATCATGAAGAAGATTATACACTACAACCAGGTAAAATTCATCCCAAGGATGCAAGGATGGTTCAAAATACACAAATCTATAAATGTAATGTTCTATATCAGTAGTGCCAAAACCAAAAACCACATAATCATCTCAATAGATGCAGAAAAGGCTTTTGACAAAGTCCAACACTCATTCATGATCAAAGCCCCATAGAAAATTGGAATAGATGGCCTCTGCCTCAATCTAATAAAAGCCATCTATGACAGTCAAACAGCCAACATCATTCTAAATGAATAAAAACTGAAAGCTTTTACTCTAAAATCAAGTACAAGACAAGGATGTCCTCTATCACCACTCCTATTCAATATAGTTCTGGAAACGTTAGCTAGAGCCATTAGACAAGAGAAAGAAATAAAAGGAATAAGAATAGGTAAGGGAGAAGTTAAACTATCATTATTCACAGATGACGTGATACTCTACTTGGAAGACCAAAAAAAACTCCACCAAGAAACTCCTAGAATTAATAAACAAATTCAGTAACATAGAAGGATACGAAGTCAACACCCAAAAATCAATAGCATTTCTCTATACAGATAACAAACTCACTGAGAGAGAAAGTAGAGAAACAATACCCTTCACAATAGCATCCAATAAAATGAAATACTTAGGAATTACTCTAACAAGGAAAGTAAAAGATCTATGCAAAGAAAATTACAATACTCTGAAAAACTGTATCAGAGAAGATTACAGAAAATGGAAAGATATTCCTTGCTCTTGGATAGGAAGAACCAACATGGTGATAATGACCACATTCCCAAAATTGTTATACAAATGTAATGCAATCCCTGTCAAAATACTATCAACATAACTCACAAATCTAGACAAAACATTCCTAAAATTTATTTGGAATTTCAAAAAAACAATCCTGGGCAACAAAGGCAAGGCAGGAGGCATCACAATCTGTGACTTGAAATTATACTACAAAACTACTGTGATAAAATCAGCATGGTACTGGCAAGAAAATAGACCCAAGTTTCAATGGAACAGATTAGAAGATGCAGATAAAACTACAAACACACTCAGCTACCATATCTTTGACAAAGAGGCCAAACACGTTCACTGCAAGAAAGAGAGCCTGTTTAACAAATGGTGCCAGAAAAACTGGTTTGCCACATGTCAAAACCTAAAACTAGATCCAGGTTTATGACCATGCACTAAGTTAAAGTCAAAATGGATTAATGATCTAAATATTAAAATAGAAACACTAAATCTACTGGAAGAGAAAGTAGGTGGAAATCTTGAAGACATAAGGGTAGGCAGAGAGTTCATGAACAAAAATTAAACTGCACAGGAAACATTTCAAAGGATCAGCAACTTGGATCTCATCTTTATTGAGAAGTTTCTGCATATCATAAGAAATCACCAGCAGAGTGAAAAGACAATCCATAAATTGGAAATAATATTAACCAATAATTACTCAAACAGATGACTTCTATCTCAAATTTATAAAGAACTGAAAAAATTAGGCCCCCAAAATTTATTTTTTAAATAATTTTATTAAGAAACAAATGGTAATGAGACAGTTTCAATAATTAATACATTGCATATTGTTGCCCTCTTAGTGGTTATTCATTATACAAGATGCAGACATGATATCCTGTCCATATACACAATTAATACAAATCTTTCTATTCATTGAATTAAGAGAAAGTAGCTATATATCTATCCTGTTTTGAATATACAGATACAAAATGGTCCTTCATTTGTATTCCCTTTTTTGTTTAGTTTTGTCAGAGAAGGGTATTTCATTGTCATTTAAATACTGTAGGTGTGTGAATTCAGCAAAATATTCCAATATAGTCCAATAACTGCTGACTGGCAATGTCAGAAGTTATTGTCTTGAGCCTTTTACAGCTCAGCATATTAATATGTAGACCTTCAACATTTAAATCCAAAAATGGGCATCTGAGATGAATGCACACTTCTCAGAGGAAAAAAAAATGGCAAATAAATGCATGACAAAAAGTTCTACAGCACTGGGCACTTGAAAATTGCAAACTAAAATGGAAGACTCAATACTATTATGGACTCCTGGACTATTTTGAAATATTTTGCTGAGTTCACACACCTATAATATTTAAATGATGGAACTAAACAGAAAAAGGGGATACAGATGAGTGACCATTTTGTAACTGTGTATTCAAAATGGTTAGGATAAAAAAATGGTTAGGATAGATATATAGCTACATTCTCTTAATTCAGTGAATAGAGGGATTTGTTCTAATAATGTTTGTACATAGGATAACATGTCTGCATCTTGTACAACAAATAACCAGTAGGAAGACAGTATGCAATGTGTTAATTATTGAAACTGTCTTACCAATTTGATTTGAAACTGTCTCATTGCTATTTGTTTCTCAATACAATTATGAAAAAAGAAGGATAACAGAGAAGATAATAAAACAGATAAAGTGCTTAAAGTGCAATGAAGCTCTTAGGGGGGTTAATTAAAGAAGATATATAACTAATCAAATAGTGGAAGTAAAAAGGCAACCAGGAAGCTTATAAAAAACACTAACAAAAGGTTGATGAGGTTAAAAGAAAAGATACAAAACATGAATGACCAGTAGCAAAGAATTAGAATCCATGAAAAAAGTCTGTAACAGAAATTCAAGAGATCAAAAATTATATTGAAAGTGTGGGCAGCAGAAATGACCAATAAGAGGACACAATCAGAACAGAAGGACAGAATTAGAAGATAGGGATATTTTCAAAGACTAATTATTCAGAATATAATGGTACCTCAGTTCACAAATGTTTCTGTTTGAAAATAATTTGGCTCACATGCAGAAGCAATTGAAAGATTTTGTTTGTTTGCAAATTCTGCATTGGGTTAAAAACACAACCAAAGTCTCTTTCTCACACAAACACAAACAGGGCCAACTTTTCCAGAATCATAGACCAAAGTAAGCTCATGAGCTAAGACCTCACTGTACCTTAAAAACAACAAGAAACAAAAAACAGCAGTTCACTGAATGATGCAAGAAAATGAATCTAAGATTAATTGGGATAGGTGAAACATCAGAAGGCAGAACAAAGGGCATGAAAACACTTGTTTATAGAAACAACAGCAGAATTATATTTCCAAATATTGGGAAAGAATTAAATACACAGGTAAGTGAGGTATATAATAGCCCAAATAGACAAGCTCATAAGGGAACCTCGCCATGCAACATGCTGGTCGAAACACCTGGAGTCCAACACAGGGCGAGAACCTTGAAAGCTGCTAGGGAAAGCAACAAACCACTTATAAAGGGAAATCCACTAGCACTAGCATTAGGAAAGACTCCCTTATGCAAACTTTATAAGGACCAGGAGAGCTCAGACAGAAGTGTTTCAAGTCCTAAAAGATGAAAACTTCCAATGCATCTTATCTATCATGGGGTCACTAATGGGTTTATGAGTGGGCAAAACTTTTCTTTCAAAATTAATGGAAAAATAAGGTGTTTCCATAAAAAAGAGCACTTCAAGAACATCATGGCGACCAAAAAGCCACTAGAAAAAAGAAAACTCTCAAGGGTACCCTAGAAAGAGACAATGAAACAAACACTGTAAAAAAAAAATCTAATAGAATGAATACACCAGTCAGGGTGAGCAGTGAAGCAGACAACAGAAACACTCTGCCATATAGAAGGACAAATTTGTCACATTTGCAGGAAAATGAATGCATCTTCAGACCAAAATGTTAAGGGAAACAAATCAGATGCACAAGCTCAAATATCACATGACCTCTCTTGTAGGACAAAAAACATTAATGAAGAACAAAATAAAAGGTAGCAGTGAGGGGCTGGTGAGATGGCTCAGTGGTCTAAAGCACCTACTTACAACAAGCTTAGCAAAGCACAGGGACCGCGGTTGGATCCCCCAGCA
>NW_004524584.1:9361519-9362344 GCF_000260255.1 Octodon degus | reverse complement strand
GATAGATAAAAACATAGCTGAGACTGAACTCAAACTCATTACTCCTGCCTCATCCTCCCAAGTGCTAGAATTACAGGCATACACCCCACCATGGATGGCAAAAAAGTAAATAATATTAACAGATAATTCACCAAAGAAGAAATTTAAATGCTTGAGAAACCAGAAATTTAAAATAAAGCTTTGATACTTCTCAATAATTGAAGAAATAAGCAACAAAACAACAGACCATTTTTTCATCAAATTCATGAGAGAGTTAAAAAGTGAAAAGAAAGGAAAAGAGAAAGAAAACTATTAGAGTATGGAAATTATACACCTTCAGCTGGAGTTTTACATGTAACACAAACAAAAGTAACAGAAACTAAAATAAATTTCCTAGCAAACAATTTATTGGGCCAGCGAGATAGCTCAGCAGATTAAGTGCCTGATTCAGCAAACACAGGAACCAGGGTTCCATCCCCAGTCCCACATGCCACTCTGGGCCACCCCGAGGCGCACTGAGCTGGTGACCCAGTCTGGGTATGGTGGCACAAGCCTGTAATCCAAGCGCTGGGGAGGCTGAAAACAGGTAGATCACTACAAGCCCAAGATGCATAGTGAGACTGTGTACCAAATACATAAATGGGAAAGAAATTATCAATATTATGAAAAGAATTTTTAAACAGTAATACAAAGAGAACATGTATATGTCTATTTCATTGATTCTAAATATATATTTTTTTAATTTTGAAAATAAGATTCTACTAAAACAGGGTTTTTCTAAAATCAAAAATGTCTTAGATTTAGTGAAATGGTGTGATACTGTTATCTCTTACCTACTTGGCAGTA
>NW_004524584.1:9353778-9356417 GCF_000260255.1 Octodon degus | reverse complement strand
CACACACACACACACACACACACATAAATAAATAAAAAGTTTTAAAAAATAAATAAATAAATAAATAAATAAAAGGTAGCAGTGGGAAGAAAGTTTCCTAGAGAAGTTCCTTGTTTAGTAATCAAAACATTGTGATCTTGTTTCTGCATTATTTGATGATCATAGTATTTGACAGTGACTTAAAATTGTGTCAGCTTTAAACTTCACTGAACAAGGTAGTCCATTCATAATAATTGCACTTTGTATTTTTGTCTTTAATAAATCTTTGGATTGAAAAATAATAAAGTTGCATTTTAAGAAGCATAAAAACGAAAGCAACTACAGGAAAATAATGCAATAACAGGAATAAATCCATATCTTTCTGCAATAAGTCAAATGTGAATGGTCTCCATTTACCCATCAAAAAACTACAAATTGACAGAATGGATCAAGAAACAAAACCCAACAATATATAGTACACAAGAAGTACACTGTATCAAAAAGAAATGCACAGGAGAAAAATAAAGGATGCAAAAACAATATTACATGCAATTGGAATATAGAAAAATGTAGGAGTAGCTGGTATAGTTTCAGACAAAATAGATTTCAAGCCAAAACTGATCAAAGAGGCAAAGAAGGTCAGTAGATACTAATTCAGGGAATAATTAAATGAGAGGAGATAACAATTATAAACATATATGTACCAAACACCTGTACACTCGACTTTATAACACATATCTTATACAATAAGTAAAAATATAGATATATACCAACACAATTATAATAGGAGAATTCAGTATTTCACTTTCTTAAACAGATAGATAAACTGGGCAAAAATAATCAACAAACATCAAAGCTTGGGGCCGGGGAGTTGGCTCAGTGGAATAAGCGCTTCACTGGCAAGCACAAGGGCCTGAGCTCAATCCTCAATTATGCCCCCCCCCAAAAAAAATCAAAGCTGAAGAAAAATGTTGAACAAATGGGCTTGATATCTATAGATATTCCACTCAACAACAGAATACACTTTCTTCTCAGCAGCATATGAGACGTTCTCCATATAATAGTACTATATTCTACTATATAGACTGTAGTAGCCAATAAAACATACTTCAGTAAATGCAAAGAATCAAAATTATCCCATGCAGGCAGGCCATAGTCATGCATGTCTGTAATCTCAGCACTCAGGCTGACGCAGGCAGATTGCTGAGTTGAAAGCAGGCCTGGACTACTCAGTCTCAACAAATTATCCCAAGCATATTATCAGATGAAACTACAAATCAATGGCAAAAGAAACCACAGAAATTATGCAAACATGTGGAAATTGAACAATACCTTTCTGAGTAATTAATGGATCACAGAAGAAGTCAAGGAAAGCAGATAGCTTCTAGAATCAAACAATAAAGTCAATATATATTTTAGCCTATGGAACACAATGAAAGCAGTCCTATGTAGGAAGTTTATAAAGGTGAGCATTCACATTACTAGAGCAGTGTTACAGTTTATATATAGATGTCCCCCCAACAAGTCCTTATGTGTTCACAGGGAGGACTTGTAGGAGATGACAGGATCTGGGGTATCTGGTACTCCTCCCTGGAGTAGCCCACTAATGGGTTTATGAGTGGGCATGATATCTGGGAGGAGAACACTCATAGGAAAAGGTGGATCTCTGTAGGTGTGGCCTGAAAATGTATATATATCCCTCCTCCTCCCTTGATTCTTCACTGACTTTCCTCCCTGCCATGCCATGAACTATTTCTCTTCTGCCATCTTGAGCAGAACCAGCCAACTATGGAATGAAATGCCTTCAAATTATGAGCCAAAATGACCCTCTCCTTTAGCTTATAGGTGACAGGTATTCTGTCCCAACAATAAGGAAATAACAAAGTCAGATCTTGGTAGTAAGACTGGGGGCCATTGCTATGATATTACCAGATCATGTGGTTCAGAAGCACTGGACCTGGCTTGGGGTAGGAGTTTGAAAAGATTTGGAGATGCTGGCTGTAGAAACGCACCTAGAACTCTGTGAGTTGGCTTCACCAGACATTCTGGCCAGCGCTTAGAAGGCCTGAATGCTCACTACAGTGCAGCCAGAAAAGACCTGGGTCAAGCAGTTTGAGTTGGGAAGGACCCTCTGGCAGTTGGACTCCATGGCATCACATCTAGGGGACAAGCACTGCTGCCCACATCCACTGTGGGTGAGCAACTCTCTTGGATTCACAAGCTTCAATATCAGTAAAGCATTAAAGACATACAGTTTAAAGAAAGAAGACATTTTATTGCACATCTTATTGGAAATGGCTCAAAAGGAGGAGAGGTCACTACCCTGATAAATCTGAGTAAGGAGTGCCAGAAAGATGGAGGACCCAAGAGCATTTGTCCTTTGTATTGGTGTGGCAGACAGACTTTCCCTTTGGAATGAGTTACAACTCAACTTGACATTTTAGGCCCTAGGATTCGACCTCAGATACCATCATCTAAGGACAAATTCTTGTATAAGCTTCATTTGGTTTCCTTTGCCCTGCCGGGAAAATTTGTGAGTTTTTTAAGAAAACTTTATATACAAGGTGTGAAGTTAGCAATTAAGTAAAGGAAAATACAGTAAGAATAGACAGATAAGTAGACAGATAGATGGATACATAGGTAGATAGAATATATATATA
>NW_004524584.1:9345132-9353678 GCF_000260255.1 Octodon degus | reverse complement strand
TATAGTTGTTCTCATCTTCGAAGGGGCTAGATCTTCTGTGTCACTGAGGATGGCGACAGTTCTTTTCAGAGGAGTTCTGGTCCTTTCCTTGAGTATCATTTCCTGGCTCCAATGCAGATCCCTAAAGATTCCTCAGCCTGCTGGCACAGACCACTGATATTTGGAGATGGGTAGTTCTTTTTTTTTTTTTTTTTTTTGGCTGAACTGGGGATTAAACTCAGGCCCTTGCGCTTCCCAGACAAGCGCTTATTTTACTGAGCTATCTCCCCAGCCTAGACCACTGATATTTGGGTCTTCCCATTGTAGATCCTTGATACAGACTTGCATGAGATTTTTTTTTCTGTATTTTAGGGAAGGGTCTACGGGGTGTTCAGGGTCTCACTACTAGATCAGACTCATAGTGATTCTCCTGTTTACAGCCTCCCAAGAGCTGGGATTACAGGCATGTACCACCACGCCCAGACTCAATTGCTGTCTCAGCATGCTCCAGGGACAGGGCTGGCAAGGCAGGCCCAGGGGATCAAACCCCTGGCCCCTGCACCTGCTTGCAGGCATTTTAATCTGCTGAGTTATTTGGCTGGCCCTTGCATGAGATATTGTTGTGGGTTTCCATCTGGACTCATGGAGGACATTGCCATGGGCTCTTGGTTTTCAACTGGATTTGTGAAGGACATTACCATGGAGTCCAGGCCCTCAGGTGGATGACTCTTTGGGTCTCTAGTGTGTGGACAGGTCTCCAGGACTCCTCTGTATTTGACTTTTTATGACTGATGCAATCACTATGGAGATCAATACAGAAAGTCATCAAAACACTAAAACTATGAGTTCCATTTGACCCAACTATTCTCCTTCTAAGTATCTTCTCCAAAAGGATTAAAGACATCATACCACATGGTTGTATGCATACCCATGTTTTTAGCCATGTAATTCCTAAGAGATAAAACTTACACATAACCTACATGTCCACCAACTGATGAATAAGGAAAATGCGATGCTTGAACATAATGGAGTACCACTAAACCATAAAGAAGGATAAACTGGAGTCATCATAGGAAGATGGACATACCTTGAGACCACAATGTTAAGTGAAGTAAATCTGACTCATATGCTTCAATATTGCATGGTTTCTCTTATGCAAGAAACTCAATATAGAACTAAAGTGTAGCCAGGTGTGGTGGTACATGCCTGTAATCCCAGCACACAGAAGGGTGAGGCAAAAGGATTGCCATGAGTTTGAGGGTAGTTTGAGTTACTTAGTGAGTTCAAGGGCAAACAAAATAGCAAAATAAAAAAACAAGTCATAGGAAAAAAAGAGAAAAGTTATTGTAATTCAGCATGTGGAATGTATATAAAAGTGTACCTTGCTTTAGTATAATTATCTTATTTTTTGTATTTTTTGACCTGTTAGTGTGAATGTTAATCTATATATATGACAATTAACTTTACATGGACTTATAAATGAATTTTATGCCTGCAAAAATTTTTTTTCTAAGGCAGTTGAGGGAGAAGATGAAGAAAACAGTCGAGATATGTTGTGTATGTGTGCCCATCCCTTAACAATGAATGCAGTCATTACACATAGCAAACATTGTGTTGTAGTCAACATCTGCAAGGGAATAGATCCCAGCACCATGCTGATGCAGTTCAGCTGAGTGTTACAAGGTAACCATTAGTTAATCCACCACAATGTACTAATACAAATAAAACTTTAAAAAAAATAATTAAAGGTTGTACTCAAGGTGAGACACCCATAAAACAATATTTGCCTAGTTGTACCATTAATTAGATCCTTAGAATGAGGTACTACATGGACTCTGGTAGAAGAAATGCCACTATTTCCCATTCATACATAACAACCAAAGCCTATTTCTGATGATTTCAGAAAAACTGGACCTTATCTCTGCTCCCTTCAGCTCCTTGATAATTTCACCATTAGCTCCATTCTCTTAGGTTAGTTGCTCCTGCCTTGGAAGAAGTAGTTTATTGCAAACAGTAAGTTTTATGAGAGGGATGGCCCTAAGCAAGATATGAAAGTTCAAAGAATAGCCGAAAGCCAACTCTGTTCAGTCTAAAAACAAATAAATCAATGTACTGGTTCTTTCTGTCCTGGAGCCTCAGTACAGTCGTTGGAATCTGGTCCTATCTCACCCAACCCTGCATTTCCTTGTAGAGAAAAGTGGGTCATTTCGCCTCAAAAGGGAAAAGGAGTAACCCCGATACTCAGAGGGATGACTGGGAATCAGAGTGAAGGGAGTGAGACAATTCATCTTGGGCACACAATTCCAGGGATGTCAAAAATCTCACAATCAAAATAAGTAGTATCTTAAACACAATATTTTAAAGAATAAAACTTCATGTTAAACAATCCATGATTAGCGAATGATCAATGTTTTAAATAAAGGTAAGACTGAGATTGAGTTTTCCCCTCATGCTTCTTGTGTCACTGAGTCTTGGAAAGGGCACTGTTACTTATCTGAAGCTACTGAGTCAAAACTTGTAGGAGGGAAGCTCAGGAATCTTTTGTGTGTGTGTGTGTCTGTGTGTGTGTGTGTGTGTGTGTGTGTGTGTGTGTGTGTATTTAGTGCAGGGTCTACAGGGTCTCACTACACAGATCAGACTTGTAGTGATGCTCCTGTTTTCAGCCTCCCAAACACTGGGATTACAGGTGCATGCCACCATGCTCAGTCTCAATCGCTGTCTCAGTGCACCCCAGGGGTGGGGCCAACATGGCAGGTCAGGGATCAAACCCCAGTCCCTGCATGTGCCTAAGCAGGTGCTTAGTTCCCTGGGCTATCTGGTGGGCCACCAGGAATCTATTTTATTAAGCTTTCCAGGTGAGTTCTGCACATGATAAAGTTTAGTAAGTATGGTCCTCAACCCTCTGTTTATTCACTTTGATGAACAAAGCCCCCATATTGTAGGAATCCAGATGGGAAGGACCTGAGGACCCCCTGCTGGCCGCAGGCACCAGGCAAACTAGGAAATGCCCCCCGCCCATTGGGCACTGAGCTGCAGCCCTGGGCGAGACTTAGTGGAGCTCCCTGGAAGCTGCACCTGGCTCCTGAAGCGGAGAAAATGTGAGGTAAAAACTGTGTCCTTTCAAGCCATCGGTTTTATATCCATTTGTTTCAGATAAATAACTTTTATATTCTAGTTGTTTATATATTAATCTGGATTTGTGGTTTCCAAACTTGTTTAATCAAAATATTCACAAAATATCCACATGGTTAGGGCTGGGGAGATGGCTCAGTAGATTAAGCACTTCCCTGGCAAGCACAAGGGCCTGAGTTCAATCCCCTATTCTGCCAAAAAAATAAAAATAAAATAATAACAATTTTAAAAAATCCACTGGTGGGCCAGCCAAATAGCTCAGCGGATTAAAGTGCCTGGGTAGGCAAACACAGCAGCTGGGGTTCGATCCGCGGGCTGCCGTGCCGGCCCCGCCCCTGGGGCACGGTGAGATGGCAATTGAGACTGGGCGTGGTGGCGCGCGCCTGTAATCACAGCTCCTTGGGAGGCTGAACACAGGCAGACCACTACGACCCTCTAGGCCCTTACTAACATACAAAAAAGAAAAAAGAAAGAAAGAAAAATCCACTGGTGTTGCCATAGATGCAGTGAAGCATACAATGAATGTGCTTACTTATTAAGGATCTGTATCTATTATCTTTATATTGTGTACTATAATGTTGATTGTGTGTTATTTTTATAATAGCTTTGAGGTATAATACATGTCATACAATTCTTCCATGTAAAGTGTGCAATTTAAAATATAAAGTGTGCAATTAATGGTTTTTAATACATTCAGAGTTGTGCAAGTATCGCCACTATTCATCTCAGTGTATTTTTAGCAGCTCAAAAAGAGAACACAGCTTACCTGTTACACTGCCCCAATCCCTTCCATTATGCTGCTGCTATCTCCTGAGAGTTACCTATTTTAAATATTTAATATAAATGGAATAATAACACATGTGGTCTTTTAATGCTAACTTCTTTCACTTAACATAATATTTTGAAAGTTCGCCCATATTGTAGCTCCTTTGTTTGTTTTTGTTCTGTTTTGAGACAGGGTCTCACTATGTATTCAAGCTGAACTTGAACTCACTAGTAGCCCAGGTTGGCCTTGAACTCACAGTGATCCTCTTTCCTCAGCTTCCCAGGTACCGAGATTGCAGATGTGTCCCACCATGCCTGACTATTTTGTTCCTTTTTATGGTCAAATAGTATTGCACTTAAAAGTAGTCGCTTATATAGTAAAATTTCACTGTAAAGCTTTTTTTTTCCATTTTATGTTTAAAAGATAGAGATAATATTTGTGACACTTTTTTTTAACCTTTAAAAGTATTAGTACATTTCATGAATTCTCTAGGTATATACATCTAACTTTAATGATATCCCAACAGCATAGCAACATAGTCACTGGTTATATTGAGGACTATTTGTCTAAATTTTTTTTGTCTTTTTGAGACAGGGTTTCACTGTGCAGTTCAGGCTGCCTTTGAACTCTTCGTATAGCCCAGGCTGTCCTTGAACTCATAGCAATCCTGCCTCAGCCTCCTGAGTGCTGGGATGACAGGGGTATGCCACAGTGCCCAACTATTTGTCTAAATGGTAAACAATAAAATAGCTATTTTATACCATAGGCAACTCCCCCATACACACATACCAAATGGACTGAGGGGATAACTTTCTTTATTACTATACATCTCTGATATACAGTAATTATATTCACTTTGGAGAATTGGTACATATGCATAAATATCGCCTCTTAATGGTAGAGAACTTTTCTTTTAAAGCTCTCTTACATTCAGTTTTACTTCTGAGCAGCTTGTGTGATGCCAGGATTCTGATGCAATGCCTGGCCTTTATTTCCACAGTCAATACTGTAACGTACCCAAGAGTCCACAAGGCCCTGAAAGCCAAATAATATACTTGTAAAGAGCAAAGGGAGCACAGACAGGTAAAACACAGCCTTTGTAATTGGTGAGCAGCCAGGTACCTATTTTTGTCTCTCAGTTGCCGTCTAGACTCTCCCTTTCAGAGGCACACATAGCGCTTTCATAGCCCTTGATCTACCAAGAATCATTGTTTCTTTCCCTATAGATATTTGTTCATTGTCGTGGATTCTTTGTTACATCACCCAAGGTACCCTCAGGAACTGAAGCACATTAACCCTCCCTCCCCATTCTTAGAAAGTTTTTGGACATCACTTATTGGCAACTCACTTGAGACCTGCTTTGTCACCTTATCCTGGTCATACTCCCAGTCAGAGGAAGGCTGCACACAGTGACTAGCTGGCCGGCTCAGATAAAAAGTTCTGGCTCCCTGCACCAGTTCAGACAGGGCTAAGCCCTTCCATCTGCAGAACATCCAGCAGGGTCAGCTGAGGCCATAATTAACACTCCCTCGCCGTCTGACTTACTAACCCACCCAGTCCTGCTTACTTTTCTTCCTCCTACTGGTATTGATCCAAAAGCACTCCCTAATAAACCTCCTACATCTCAATCTCTGTCTGGGAGTCTGCTTTCCAAAAAGCCCAACCTGCTCCAATTATGGAGCGCTTTAACGCCATGGTAATTAGAGGCTGAGCACTTAACACGTGAAAAAAAAAAAGTACTAGGAGGAAACACTGGCAGTGCAGCCAATGAACTCTACTAGGTGATTCAGCCAGTGAGCTTTACTAATCATGGGGAAATATGGGCACCCTTCACTCTTCGATGAAGACATCTCAGCCTTTTACCAAGTCTCACTTTTGATGTTACTGTAAACCGTGCATGCCATGTATTTATCCCAGAAGACCCATAATTCTTACTCCAAACTTTATGAATTCAAGGCTCAAGATACTCAGAGGATTCTAAACTGAGTTTTGTCTGGGTTGTAGATCTTTCAGACTGAATTTTATAGCAGTCAGGTTTCCCAAGACTCTAAATGTGTGTCTCTGAGAAACAGAATCTCACCACTTGTTCAGCTGAAAGTCAGTGTGAGTTGAGATGTAGCACTTGTGGGTTAGGGAGACAGCTCAGTGGTCTAAATGCCTGCCCTGCAAGCACAAGGACCTGGGTTTGATCCCTAGTACTACATGCCATGCTGGCTGTGTAGCGAGACCCTGTATCAAATAAATAAACAAACCAAGCAGTGCTTGTCTGCCTATCTCAGAAAACCTTCACTATTACCGTTGTTCTTCCTCATAAGGCTAGAAGCATCCAGGGGAGACACCCAAGAGGAAGTACGGTCTGGGTCAGAAAGGTTTATCCCAAAAAGAAAAGCAAGAAAAAAGAAAAAAAAAAAAAAATTGGAAAAAAAAAAAAAAAGAAAGAAAACCAAGGGAAAAAAAAAAAAAAAAGAAAGCTTTATCCAACCATGAAATTGCACAGGCAGATTAGAGACACAGATCATTAGTGCCCAGGCTGTAGCTAAAATAGTTTCAGCCATCAATCCAAAGGTGAGACAAGGAAGGAGACAGAAAAAACAGGGAGTGAGGCTAAAAAAGAAAGAAAGAAGACACTCAATAGGATTAGGCATTTGGTGCCATTGAAGGGCATTGATCAGAAAGAAGCCTGGGAACTGGAACCAACTGATGGAGGGTCCCTTTTCAGGTCTCCTGGTAAGCACAAAAAGCATTAGTGTGGCAACTTTGCATCTGTCTGGGACATTCAACCTTCATTTCCTTTGCTTTGTATCCCTCTCCTCAAGAATCTCACTCACTGAAAATGACAGTAGGGACAGGCAAGTGGAAAATGTGTTGGCAAAGAGAAGCTCACTCACCCTTGAGTGTGTGATGTACCACATGCACGCTGATTTTTCCCTTATTTCCCAACACTGGGAGAACCGTGGCTCTCCCACACACAGCGTGCCACAATCACAACAGGCACCACTTGACTCGGGTAGGTGTAAGGTACCAGGAAATAGGTTATGGGAAAACCATTGCTCTCCTGCTCCCCCGGAAGCAGCAGCTATACCCAAAACTCCTGCAGAGTGCACCTTCAGGTCTGTATTATTTTAACCTAGGATGGGACTCATAGTTTGGAAAAAAAGGAAAGCAAAATTCCATTAGTCCAGATCATCTTCATTTGTAGCGTCCCCAATGAGATCACGACTGGGGTGCCCAATGTGTGCCTCACCAGAAGGAAAGGCTGATGACCAAGGTTGATGACTGATAACAGGCTTGTGGGCTTGTTTGGTTTCTTGGTGTTTTAACTTGTGTCAGATTTAGAGAGGGACTTTGAGTCCTAATTTTGAGGCAGCACAAGTGATTCACAAATATCTTAAGATGTGGCTAACGTCTTCAGCATAAATTTGTGCTTCCTTTTTTCTCTTCTATTTTTAAACATCATTGTTAAGTAAATAAGAGATTTTAAAAATTGGATATCATGTTTGGTAATGGAAAAAGCCCCCAAATATGCCAGTATATGGTAATTTCTTTCAGATTTCTCTTCTTAGAATTATGGGGGAGGAGTTGTTCTGTTTTGTTTTCTTTGGTTGCTTCTTCCTTTGTTTGTTGAGACAGGGTCTCCCTCCCTGTGTAGTTTAGACTGGACTTGAATTTACTATTAGTTCAGGCTGGCCTCGAACACATGGTAATCCTCCTGCCTCCTGAGTGCTGAGTTTACAGGCATGCACATTCATGCCCAACCTTTTCTAAGAATTGTGAATTTCCAAAAGTGTGAGTTTTGTTGGACTATGACTTCTAAAGTCAGGGTTTAATCCTTTCCAAAGTGCCAGCCACAGAGCCAATGCTTCATGGCATTCATCTAAAGAAAATATAAAGGTAAACACACCTATAATCTCAGCACCTGAGGAACTGAGACAAGTTTGAGTCCCACCTGGGCAAATTAATAAGACTCTGTTTCAAAATTTAAAAGAAACATAAAGGACTGGATGTGTGACCCAGCACAAGCCCCTGAGTTCAATGCTCAAGATTAGGGGACAAAAAGATAAACTAAAAACAAGAAAATAAACGTCTGCCTGCATGCTCTGTGACCCTGAGCAATGGCTTCCATTCTCTGAGCCTCTGAGTTCTTACTGAAATAGATGAGATTGCAATCTGGAACTCAAGAATTACATGGCATTATTTATATGCCAAGCTCTGCCCCTAGCTGCCTGGAATTTTTATTATTTATGTGTGGCTGGCTCCTCCTCCTCTGTCAATCCTTTGATTAAAGAGCTTGCTTCCCTCTCTAAAGGCTTCTGAAGTGTGAGCAACACCTCCTGACTCCTGCCAGAATCGGCTCTGCCCAGCATGAGAGCTGCCCTGTGCGGTGGCACCCGGGCCAGCCTCAGCCTCGGCCTCCTGCTTCTGCTTGGCCTCTGGCCCGACAGAGGTGTGCAAGCCAAGGAGCTGAAGTTTGTGACAGTGGTGAGTGTGCACTTTCCTCCTTGCTTTTCGTAGGAGACTGATACCAGCAGGGCCTGAAAAGCCAAATACTGGATTTCATTTTCCCCTTCTGTTGTCTCCCAGAGACCGAGCTAGTAAAACTCAGAAAGCAAGTAATCAAGTTTGGCAAGTTCCTCTTAAGACAAGGCATACACCCTAACAAAAGTTGTGC
>NW_004524584.1:9328143-9344762 GCF_000260255.1 Octodon degus | reverse complement strand
AGAAACTAAACAGAATTTTTGAGAAATAGACTGACATAGATCTAGTTGATCACTGAAGTCGTGGCTGTGCCTACCCATGACATGTGTGACAAGTCAAAGAAAAATGGACAGGGATGAATGCATGGATCATGTTGGGAAAATAAATACACTGTTGGCACTGTTTTAAAATATACGGAAACTATTTACAAAGTAAAGGTAATTTTGTATTACAGGAAATCTTTGATTTTCTATGTATAGCTTTTTCTGTGTTTCTATGTGTGTGAAGGGCTTTTTCTCATCTCTAAATGTTTTATCTGGTACAATGAAAGTGGAGTGATTAACAAGCAAACTTTCTTTCTGCAAGAATATTCACTATTTTTTTATTATTTGGAAGAATACTGCCTTTCACCTAAAACTTAAACAAGAAGTTCCTGTTTTTCTCAACTTGGTGTATTCAGAACTTTTGTCTTTATTTTCTACAGATCATGTTTATGTTCATCTCCATTCTTAGTACAGTTAATCTTTAGTAGGTCATGAGTCAACAACAACAGAGAGGAAAAAAAAGAAACAGAGAAACATATCATCAGTTTATAAACCAAAGATCTGGCAGCCATCAGATTTCTGTGCTGCAAACACAGCTTCATGTCATAAACCTTCCATAGGTGACTCTACTTCATGATTTCCTTGCAAACATGTTCTATAGAAACAAAACATGGTGCCATGGCAACTGTCCTGCGCTTGCTATACTTGTCATACTGAGAGCTGGGGCACACTGGCTGAGCGGCCAATTCTTTGTGATTTCATAAAAACCTCCAGTTAACTGTATAAGGTAGAGTTTGTCCTCTGTGTCTTGTTCCCAACTTCCCCCAACCTCCCTTGACTATCAAATTGTGATTTTCCTTTTTCTCTCTCCACTCTGGATTAAAGTGCATTCAGGGACTACAAATTAAGGAAAACCAAAACGCAAAGGTAGCTATCTTGGAATTAAAACATCAACAAGTATTGTCTGGAACTAATATTAATTACCTTTCCCTTCCATGGTCTCCTTCCATTAAATGCAGGTAAATGAAGGATAATGTAGTATAACTTCCTGGCCCTGAACGAAACAAACTTTCATGACAGAAGCCAGAAGATAATTTTTTCTTTTATTGATTATAGAGAATGCTTGACTTTGAATGATTAAATTGTACCAATTTAGTTTGCTCTGAGATCCCTGCTTCAATGATTAAATTATAAATTTCCAAGGAAAATACTTGGAAAAATTTTAGGAGAACCAGAGTAAAGGAAAGGAGACAAGGTACTTACACTATACCAAGCACTGTTCTGAGAGTTCAGTATGGATTGTGTAGCATAATTCTCTCAGAGGGCCTATAAAGTAGGGTTGCCAGAAAAAACACAGGACAACTAGTTTAGTTGAAATTTCAAATAAGAAGAAAATAATTTTTAGTAAAAGTATGTCCCATACAATGTTTGGGCATCCTATTTTTTTATTTTCTAAGTCTGGCAATCATTCTGAAAGTTTTTTTTTTTTTTTTAAAGAAACAAACTTATTATCCCTATTTTATAGATAAGGATGTGAGAAATAGAGTAATTAAGCCATTTGTTCATAGTCACACAGCTGGAGCAGTAAAGACCAAATTTGAACCCAAGCTGTCTGACCTACATACAGACCATGCCACTAATCACTAGATATAGTCTGCTATGTGCCTATAATTCAGAAAACAGAAATGTTCGGAGGTCCCTGGAAGATTTACTAAATTAGTCTAACTTAGGTTCAGTAGATGATTTCCTTGCTTTTCCTCTGTGATCCAAGAAAAATAAACCTTATCCAACTCTAAAAAAAAAACCTGTTCTTGTCAGAAAGAACAGAAAACTGTTCTTGCTTCTTATTCCTGCCTACGGATAGTCACAACACGATCTTTTGGGGGTTGAGGGCCTAAATGGAGATTGAACCCGGCACTTGCACACTGAACTATGTCCCCAACTCTTTTTTTTTTCATCTTGTTTTATTTTGTTTTTGAGTTAAAATCTTGCTGAGTCACTAAATTGCCCAAGTGGAGCTCGAATTTTCAACCTTCCTGCCTCAGTCTCCAAGAGAGCTGGATTACAGGCATGCGCTGCCACACCTGGTACACCATGATGTATCTAAGCAGTCACCACAGTGCATCCCTTGGAATCCTGGTTTGATGATTTCTGGTTTTGCTTTGGGGTTTGGGTTTTTCTTGTTTATTTTTTTGAGACCGAGTCTCACTATGTCATTTGGGCTGTGCTTGCACTCACTGAGTAGCCCAAGGTATGTTGAATTTGCAGCAATCCTCCTGCCTCACCTTCCAAGTGCTGGGATTATAGGTGAGCAGGTATTACAGGGAACTACTTATTAATAGGTGCTACCTGAGGAAAAAAAATTGACTTCCAAAGTCAAGTCAACTTTGGAACAGAAAATAGGGCATATTGTGCTAAAAGGTCTCTATCAACATTCCTTAGTCTTTAACAGGCACTGTTACTGCATGTGGTGGCACATGCCTATAATCCCAGCACTTAGGAGGAGAGCAGTGAGTATGAGGCTACCTTGGGCTACATAGCAACTTCAAGGTCAATCTAAACTACATAGTGAAACTCTCCAAAAAAAAAAAGGCTCTGGGCTGGTGAGATGGCTCAGTGGTCTAAAGCACCTACTTAGAACAAACTTCACAAAGCACAGAGACTGCAGTTCAATCCCCCAGCACCACATGCCAGCCAGCCCCGCCCCCCGGTGGGCTGAGCTGGCCACACACACACACACACACACACACACACACACAAATAAATAAATAAATAAATTTTTAAAAAAAAGGCTCTGAGGCCTTCAAGGAAAGGACCTAAGGATCTCTAAAGATCTAGTACCTTGTTTCCTAAAGTGACTATGGCACCCAGCTCTCCCTCCCCGCCCCCCAGAGAGAGCTCAGAGAATTTCTGTTTTTAACTTTACAGAGAGGCAATAGTGGGTGTACTGAGTCCCAGTGTACCCATCAACCGGCTTAAACAACTTTCACTCAGGGCCAATCCTGTTTCTTTTGTATGCCCCTTCATCTCCCACACACACCCACATGGCTTTTTTGAAGCAATCTCATGTACTAGATTATTCCACCAGAAATGAGGAAAGGTCATTGCAAAGCATCATCTCTCCCGTATGCCAGGGTGAAACCACAAAGTGATTTCAGACCAAAAGAAAAACTACTCCATCTCGTTCTACTAGGGTTTCATAGAGAAAGGGATGACGAATCACATTCTCGTTCTTGATGCCATCACATGGTTCACATTCTTTCTCACACCTAGTCTCAAGCTGACCATCTAATCCCATTATGGATTTTCTAGTGTTATTTTCCAGAATAGAAGTTGCAAATCAGATTTAGGAAGACATTGAACAATCATTAATTCAAGCTCCACCGTCACTGGCCAGGTTTAGACCAGACACATGTCACTTAATAATATATCTGAGTTTCAAGTGTCCCAAATTGGAAGTTGGGGTAACAATGATAACTATGCCTCCTACTTCACAAAGTAGTATTTAAGATCAAATGATATGATTACATGTGCAAATGTGAACTGTGATTCACATTTGAGGTGCTACCAGGACTCACTGGTCTAAAATGGAAGCTTTCTAATTTTTTGTATAAACTCTAGATGACTTTAAGTATCTTCTTTTTCAAATTGTGGTTAAAATAACAAAAAATATATGTAGCATCTTAATCATTTAAAGTTTCCAGTACAATGGTATCACATGCATTTACATGTTATGCTGTCTACTATCATCCATCTCCAGAACCTTTTCATCTTGCAAGACTGAAACTCCTTACCCTTTAAACAATACCTGCCCATTTTTCCTTTCTCCTAAATCATGGCCACCTCTGTCCCTCTGAGTTGAACTTTTCTCTACTAGTTGCCTTTTTCACCTGCTTCTTCTACTGTCCTCAAAGCTCTAGGCGGTCAATCATTATTACAGAACTTATCAGTGTGCGAGGCTACCTGTGAGATGTGGAGAGAACAGTGAAAGGCCAAAGGTTTCAGAAAATTATCATAAGCTAGACTTTAGCCTAACGACTTAGCTTGTTTGTGCTGTAGGGATCCCCACCCATGAGTTTTCACTTACTTGGTCCTGGGGGTGACAGAGTTGTGATGACTGGGCAGAGAGAGGCTGGAGGTGAGAACAGAGAGGGCTATGACCACAGTCCACAGGAAGCATTGTTGAGAACTAGATTGGACTAGAAAGCAGTAGAATTGGAAAAGAATGGCTACTACTTTTAAATTGTGAAAATAAAACTCCTATGGATCAAAGTGAACTTGAAAGAAAAGACAAAAAACACGCAGGATCTTGTGTCAGATTCAGATCAATGAAAACATGATGACAAGATAAAGAGAAGGTACATAAAGGTCAATAAACACTGGAAAACCTTCAAAGAGATATGAGGTATAAACATCAGAGAAAGTCTAGAAGGAAAGTATAAAAACGAAATATAAGAAATAAAGCCAATCTGTTATGTTGAGCTGTGGGGGATTCAGGTCAACAATTTCTGACATTTCCAGTTAATCGGAAGACCCAATACTATTATGGGCTACTGGACTCTTTTAGAATATTTTGTTGAGTTTACACACCTATAATATTCAAATAACGGAACTTAACCAAAAAAGGGTATACAGATGAAAGTCCATTTTGTATCTGTGTATTCAGGGTGGTTAGGATAGATATATAGTTACATTCTGTTAATGAATAGAATGATTTATTCTAATGGTGGTTGTAAATAGGATGTCGAGTCTGCATCTTGTACAGCAATTAACCACTAAGAAGAATATATGCAGTGTGTTAGTTATTGAAACTGTCCTACCGATTTGATTTGGAACTGTCTCATTGCTATTTGTTTATCAATAAAATTATGGCAAAAAAAAGAAAGTTCCACCACTCTTCTACACAGTGGCATAGTAGTTAAGAGCTCAGGCCCAAACCTCAGCCAACCTGGGTTTGAATGCCAGTCCAACCCCTTTCTACTTGTGTGATTTTAGGCGAGTAGTTTGATCTCTCTGTGTCTCAATTCCATCACTGTAAAAATGGGGAGAGTAGCACCTGAAGAGGTGATGTGAGGCTTACTTGAGTTAATACACAGAAAGTACTTCTGAGCTTTTTTGGTGTATGCTCTGAACGTTGTAATTACCATTATTATACTCGTAGTAACACACCTCTTGTGTGTGTTTTATGATGTTCACATATGCAGTTAATTAAAATGTCAGTATGTACACATGTGTATAATCCCAGCATTCAGGAGGCTGATACAGGAGGATCACCCTGAGTTTGAGGCCAATCTAGGCTACATAGTGAGTTCAAGGCCAATCTGAAATATATAGAGAGATGCTTTCTTAAAAAAAAAAAATTGACATGTCAGTTGTGTCTCCTTCTCTTTAGTCTCAAAAGGGTGAAGTAGTTATACATCTTTTGTTTTATTTTTTTTTTGGTGGGGGGGCGGGGATTGAATTCAGACCCTTGTGCTTGCCAGGGAAGCCCCTATTCTACTGAGCCATCTCCCTGGCCCACATCTTTTGTTTTAAATTCAGAGGATTTGTTCTTAGCTTTGAACATCTGACCTAATACAAATTGGAGAAACACACATTCCAAATGTGGTTCCAAGGGTTAGACAGATTGTTCCCGCTGACTCTCTCGTCCTTCATGACAAGGCTGGAAAAGCCCATTATTGCCCTTTTGCTTGCCTTCTCTATTGCTGCTCATGTTTGAAGAATGCCTGTGATCAGAGGCATGAACTTCTCAGATTTGTAAACCTCTTTTTTCCCCAATTCCATTAAAGTAGAAAAGAAATTATAGCTAATGAGTTGTGAGCCTCTACCAGATGCCAGATATTTTACTATTGGTATTTTGAACTTCAAATTTGCCCTTGAGGCCTCTAATATTATTGTAGTATAATGAGGGGTAATAAGAAGCAAGCAAGAGTTTTATCTTCTGTACACTGAAGACCCTAGACTGCAGGTGTTCTGATGGCACGGAATTGATGACCCGACTTAATGACAGCCAGCAGAACCCACTGGAGACATGAACCATCAGCTCACTGACGGCCCTGGCAGCTCTCTTCCATCTTATGTGGCTCTGTGGTCACCTGAGCCAAGGCATAGCATGATTGTCTCTGGAGACCTGCAGGTTCATTCAAGATGCTTGCTGGGCACTAAGCCATGGTAGGAGATCCACCCAGAGGAACAGCTCCTGTTCTGCATAGACAAGCATCTCCTGTTCTGTCCCCATGTATTTTACAAATTTCCAGAGAAGTGAACTAAAACTTCTGTTTTGCTCAGATATTTCAGCCAACCAAATTGCCAGTGTAGGTACTTTATGCCAAAGTGTCCTCAATCTAAAGGAATAGTCCATTAGTGTGCATGTGCGTGTGTGTGTGTGTGTGTGTGTGTGTGTGTGCACATGCGCGCACGTGTGGGGGGGTACTGGACCTTCACACTAATTAGCTCTCCTGCCCTGCCCCCTTTTTGAGTTAGGTAACCAAGCTGCCAAGGCTGAGCTCAAACCTTTGCTCCTCCAGCCTCAACCTGCCAGGCTCCTGCCTTGAACCTTCAGGAGTGTGCCACTACACCCAGCTCTTAATTATTGTTCTCATTTAAACAGAAGTGGGAAATAGATGATTAGAAAATAATAAAAGTGTTTCTTAAAGGAGAGGGCTGCGTTTCTGTTTGCCTGTTACCTGATGTAAACTCTTTTTGTGATGCCAACTATAGCCAGTAGAAAGTAAATACATACAGTAGCCAAGTTAAACATATAAACGCTATAATAACAATAGCAATAGCAACAAATATAATAGTGAGTCCCACTGAGCCCTGCCATCCTCACTCTTTCTCCTCCTTTCCTCAGAGGATGTCCACTTTCCAGTTCAACCTGGTCCTGCTCAAGGAGCCACTGGGCTTCATCAAGGTCCTGCAGTGGATGGCTACCATTTTCTCTTTTGCCACCTGTGGAGATTTTAGAGGCAAAACAGAAATGCTTGTGGGTTGTCCTAAACTGACTCGAAATAAATCTGTTGCAGCTACTTTTGGTTATCCATTCAGGTTGAATCAGGCATCATTTCAGTCATCTTCAAGTGTGTGTAATATAGAGTGGAAAAATCATGTCCTCATAGGAGATTACTCCTCTTCTGCACAATTCTATGTCATATTTGCAGTCTTTGTATTCTTGTACTGCACTGCTGCCCTTCTGCTTTACGTTGGTTACGTGAACCTGTGGAACCTGTGCCGGGACAGTCGCAGGGACAGTCGTAAACTTCCCATGATTGACTTCGTTGTTACTATTGTTGCCACTTTTTTGTGGTTGGTGAGCACTTCAGCCTGGGCTAAAACTCTTACAGATATTAAAGTAGCTCCAGGTCCCAGGATTGTTCAGGAACTTCTGCCGTGTAAACAGCCACAAGTAGAGTGTCATTTTGCCTCTGTGACAAGTCTGGGCTCCCTAAGTGTGTCTGTGGTCTTTGGCTTCCTGAATATGATACTGTGGGGAGGAAATGTTTGGTTTGTGTACAAGGAGACCAGTTTACACAGTCCCTCAAATACTGCTGCTCCCCACAGCCACAGAACAGCTGCTCCTCCTGGATTATAATCCAGGGAGAAATACTCAGAACCAAACTTGGGTCTCCACTGTGACTTGTTTCCAACATCTTGAGAAGCATTTTTTTCTATTAAATATAATGGCTTTTTCAATAAATTGGTGGGTTTAAAATTTTGCTGCTTTTTTACATAAAACTTGTGCCGTTCTTAGACATTGAAGATGTAAATATATTCTTGCATGCAGATTTGAAAGTTCAGGGGTTTGTTATCAGATGATACATGTTTTTAAATCTTTTCACTAAGTAATTTTCTCACTAAGCTGTTCAGCTTTCAAAGTGTTTACAGCCTTAGGCCTTAGCATATCTTTACTCAGACAGCAATTTCATCATGTCATACTAGGAAGAAAATCTTTATTTGGAATATGCACTACTGTACGTTTGTATAGCTCATATGCCTAAGACCTGTAATTAAGAAAGCCTTAATTACAGAAATTATATTCACAAAAAGCATTTAGTTCCAATTTTGTTTCTGTTTTTTAAAATGACCTGCTGTATTCAATAGGTGTACTAACACTGTTAGAAGCAGGGACCTGGAGCTGTCTAACAGATGTGTGTGGCTAATTTAGTATTTCCCTTGCATGAGGTCTGTGAGCTTCCATGCTGGTGGCCGCCTTCATAGGCTTGTTGGAAGTAGAAAGAACCCAGCCCACCCACATGCTTTACATAGACAGGCATTATTTTCTGTGGTGTATCTGTTAGCTCTCTTGTTACTTACTGCATGAAAGTGCACGTTGGGACATGGCCTTCAAAAAGTAGTAAAATGATACACCCTTTTTTTGCAGACCATGTTCAGGGTGTTAAAAATACTAAGATTGTCTCTTACTTTTGAAATAGTTATCACAGTCAGTGAAATTGCTTGTTTGAGTTTAGCCTTGATATTGTGAAAATAAACGTGATTTGGATGTCATGTTGATACTCATATTTTACAAGTGAATGGTTAAGAAGTTATGCATCATAAAAGAAATTAAGTGAGCAATATCGTAAGTATATTGTGTGCATACATTTGGGTATATTTTGTAAAAATGCTTATTCGTATTTTGCATCCTAACCTTTTTCGTCTTATAAGGATCTAGACTTCCTATCATTATGTGATTGTTTATGTGAAGCACATCTTGCTAGTGCCTTATTTTTGTTGCCTTTATTCATGACAAAGATGTTGATATGAGAATATATATGTTTTATGTAACAAAGTTAATAAGGAAGCTAAAAGAGTTAAAAAAAAAATAGCAAGTCCCATATGTGGAATGCATTCTGGTGTGCTCAGTACGGTACTGATGTCCTTACACGTATACTTCACATTTAATGCTCATGTAGCTCTTGTGTGGTAGGTAAATAATGGTTTTATCATTATACAGAGAGCTAAATTGAAGTGTGCAGAACCTAACTATTTTCTCAGGGTCACCGAGCTGGTCATTGATAAAATAGGGGTTCGAAACTTGACCTAAGGGATGGGAAAGTCAGGGCTTTTCTATTAGATTTATAGTTTGAGAGCAAGATGATGCAGTTCTCAACACTTCTCTTTCCTGTGGGCTTCTTGTCTTTCCTGAGCCCTGGATAAAAATCTTGTTGGTCTTGTCCCAGCCTCCTCACTGATGAGTGCAGAATGTTATTATCATATTAATTCTTTTTACAGATAGTCAGCTGCCCTTCATTCTCTATCCAGTCTGTTTTTGTTTTTTGCTAGGGATTGAACATGGTGCTCTACCACTGAGCTGTATGCCCAGATCTTTTGTATTTTATTTTCAGACAGTGTTTCCCTAAATTTCCCAGGCTGGCCTCCAGCCTATGGTCCTCCCACCTCAGCCTCCCAAGTAGCTGGGATTATATGAGTGAGCCACCATACCCAACCCCATTTTACTTCTTAATTATTATTACATTTGGGTTTTTATTGTTAGATTTTTTTCTCAGTTTCTCAAAGAACAAAATAAAATGGGCTTTCATTCATGGTAATCTTTGTGCATTAGGAGATTTTCCAAGACTTAGTGAAAGTAAAACAGGGAGAGTTTAACATCAAGACCCAAGGTCCCTTCTAGGAATACTAGAGTCTGCCCAAAGTTTATGGTGTGTCTCAGGTTCCAAACCTCAAAAGATGACATGATGGCTGGGCTAGTGCGGACACAGACTCACTGTTTCAGAAGCAGTGGCACAAATGGAGCAAAGAGGGAAAGGGTGGGAAAGAGAAAGAAAAGCAAAGAAGCTCAGAGAGCACACCTTGTTGACGACTGAGGATGAACTTAAAAAGCCTGGAAGTGGAGCTGGCAGGAAAGCCATAGAACACCTGGAAGAATAAGACCCAACCCAGGACTTCTTGTGTGTTTTACCCTGTTCCAGGCACCAGTTGAGGATATGGGGTATTGGATATGGTGTGTGTTGAAATTTTTTAAAATTTATTTCAGTAAAGACTCATCGCCGTTGATCCTCCTCTAAGTACTCCCCTTCACTCTGAACGCACTTATCTTGTTCTTGCCACTTCCTGATGCAGTTCTAGAAGTTCCCTTTCATTATCCTGTCTGCCTCAGTGTCCTGAATCAATTCAAAATGCTTACCTTTCATGGCCATTTTAACTCTGGGGAAGAGCCGAATCTTTGACTTTGGTGCCACATGCAGTGAAGAAGATGGATGAAGATACACCATCAGGTTTACATGAGCCTGCCTTTCCCTGGGGTGGATTTGGAAGCAACATGGACCATATTTTTAAGTGGTACTTCATAAAGAAAAAGAGGGGAGAGTTGGCCTTTTCTGTTGTCACAACAGGAGCTACTGGCAGCTGGTGGGTAGGGGCTAAGGTCTGCTGAACCTCCTGCAGTGCTCCTACCACAAAGAGTTGTCCAGCCCAGAATGTCAACATTGTTAAAGCTGAGAAACCCCTGAAAGCAATGTGGGTTTACTAATCTGTTGAAACCAAATAACAACTTTTGTTGCTCAGATCTCGGAATGTATGGTGCACAGTTGCTTAGGATGTAAACAGTCTCAGTGTATTTTGAGAGTACACAGAAGCACATTAATAGTTAACCTTTGCAGTTACTGACCACAGCCAAGGAAATCCTAGAAAGTAGGAACACACTTCCTGCCTGGAGAACCTTTGACCACATCACTCCTTAACTGACAGAGCAGCGTTTTAAATCCACTGCAGCATTATTCATCTTTTTTCTGTCTTGTCTTTTTCTCTTTTTCTGAGAAAGGAGCGCACTAGGTTTCAAGCTTGAACTTACTGTGTAGTCCAGGCTGACCTTGCACTTGGGGAATCCTCCTGCCTCAGCTTCCATTGTACTCAGATTACAGGTGTGCACCACCACACCCAGTTGTCCCTCTGTTTTCTGCAGTCTGTTCTACTGAGGATTTAATATCTCACTTGTTTAGTAAGTCAAAAGATCAGTTTTCCTTAGATGCCAAAGACAACTTAGGTGTTAATAGAAGGCTCACTGTCATAGAATCCCTTCTCAGAGATGACTAAAATTTGAGACTCTTCCTTATTTGGTGCCCATGGAACTGTTAGTAAAATAGTTGCAAAGAGTAATTGTCTTGGCTTACATTCCAATGGCACATCTTAGCCAGTAGTACAAGTGACAGACACAGGTAACCTCAGCTAAAGCAAAATGTTATGCAGCCCCCTCTCTCTATTAAAAATACTTGCTAGCTGGGCATGGAAGTGCATGCCTGTTATCCCAGCAACTGGGAGGCTGGGGCAGGGGGATTTCTGGGAGCTCAAGGTCAGCCTGGGCTACATAGTGAGACCTAGTCTCAAAAAGAAAAAAAAAAAAAAAAAAACTGCCCACATCAGTGTAAACTTTGTCATGAACTTCTCATTTTGTTTGTTTAAGTTTAATTTACACTGATGATACTAAGACTAAACCCAAGGTTTAGTTCATGATAGACAAATGTGTTATCATCAACTATCCTGCACTTCTTGAATATTTTTCTTTCTTTATCCTTTGCTTGTAAAATAGCTTTGTGTTTAGCTCAGTGTTTTATTCTGAAAGCCCTTAAGAATTAAAATCACAAGGTTTCAAAAGTTCATATCATTCTCCTCAAAGACAAATGTGCAATGACAGTAGCTTTATCTACATGTATGTTATGAAAGTGTTGAAAATTAATTCACCTAAGTTTCCTATCTGTGTTTTCTTTACCTTGAACTTCCTAAAAATTAACAGATGGCTGTCTCAAAATGGTCACAAATGAACATGTCACTTAAAAGCCACTGTTTTTAGTTCCTATACATTTTAAAATTATTATTACTGTAATGGTAATTAAGGAATGAGTATTTCTCATCAAAGTCTGGCTGCACTCAGGCAATTACGTAAGCTTGTATTGCTTCCTACCATATCCAGTGCACAAACCTAGCTCCATTTATACATCACTTACCTTCTACTGGCTAATTATTTTGATTCTAGCACTACTTCAAATACAAGAGGGCCATTAGCGAGCTTACAGCAATAGGCTTTGTTTTCATTTGGCAGTGTTGGGGGTCAACCCAGAGCCTCAGGCATGCTAAACAAGTGGTCTTTGTTACTTTTATCTTGTTGCTGAGACAAAATACCTAAGGCCCAAAATTGAAGAAGGAAAGATTTATTTAGCTCACAGTTTGTGGAGGTTTCAGCCTATAATCAGTTGGCTCCAAAGCAGGGAGGCATGGCAGAGGGTCTACAGCTCATGGCTGCATAAGACAGCAAAAGCAGCAGGAGCAAAAAGGGGGAGGGAGAGCAAGCTGTTTTTTCTCCCTCATCTTGTATGTAGGGCAGGTGCAGAACTCACTGCCAAGTCCAGCACTAGATAATGAGCCAGTCACAAACTCCAGATTCAGCCACCTCCACAAAGCCCCCATCACAACCACATGAGGCTTTGGGGGGGACATCTAGACACAACTATAACTATACACAAGTACTATGCCACTGGGCTACATCCTCAGCCCAGAACAGTGATACTTAGCTGGAGATGCATTGGCAGAGGTTTTTAAAATCCCAAAGTTTTAGCACATCCCAAGCTAATAAGTTCAAAATTACTAGGGATGGAATCTCATCCTTGGAATTTTCTGGAACTCCCCCAGTGATTCCAGGGAGCATCAAAGGCTGAGAGCCAGAGGTTTAGAAGAAATTCTAACTGACAAACAGAAGCAAAACACCCAAGTGACATTTGTGACCTTACTGGGGCATATTTATTTTCAGGTATTTCGGCACGGAGACAGAAGTCCTATTGAAACCTTTCCTAATGATCCCATTGAGGAATCCGCATGGCCAGATGGATTTGGTCAACTCACTCAGGTTGGTTGGGGATGTCCAGTTAAAGTTGTTGATGAGTCTTGGTGGTAAAACATGCAGAATTGTTTGTTTTGATAGATTTTTTTTAGTCTTATTGCCTTTATTTAAGCGTGATAGATGTATGTGAACGATAGAATATATGAGTTTAAAAATCCTGAAAAGAACTGAAAAAAGACATTAAGGCAAGCATATGAGTTTTCCAGGCTTCATTTGAAAAAAGAGGAGAAAAAGTCTGCCAATTAATAAGTTGCATGAATCCTCAGGGTTGGGGAATCATAGCTCTTTGGAAAATGATGATATTGGAATTTTATTTCTTATCAGCTGGATAGGTTGAAATTGGAGCTTCCTGAAAGCCAGCAGTCCCCAACTTTTCTGATACCAGTAACCACTTTCACAGGAGACAATTTTTCCACAGGTCAGGATGGTTCAGGAGCGTTTTATTCATCATGCACTTATGTCCATTATTATTTCATTGTGCAGTTTATTTTTATTACCTTAGAGTCTCATAAGGAGCATGCAGCCTAGGAACCTAGCATGCAACATTCATAGTGAAGTTCTCACCCTGTGAGAATCCCGAGCCTCTGCTACTCTGACAGGAGGCAGAGCACAGGCAGTGGTGCGAATGAGAGGGACAGGCTGCGAATACACAGGAGCTTTGCTTTCCTGACCTTGCCACTACCTTCCTGCTGTGCAGTCCAGTTCTTAACTGCACCTATACTGGCTGAGGTCCCTGTTAGCAGAGCTTTGGTAAATACAAAAAGCCCTACTTTTGAAAGCCTCTGCAGAGAAGCAGAACTGGGGAACAAAGTCATCTTAGTTGCTTTCCCAAGACTAATCTGCCTCACTTGAAGGAAAAGAGATGAACCATATACTTAAATTGGGTCAATCACCAACTGTCAAACGAACGTTTAGCGCAAGTCTCTATTAAGTGCTAACAAAGGTGAGTAGGTATGTATTCTCAGAAAGTCAGAGTCCTGACTCAGAATCACTACTTTCCTTTCCTGTTTTCATTTAAATTTGTATTTTAAGGTGGAACTATTGAAGCATGCCTTGTTCATTCCAATGTACAATATACAATGAAGAGAAATGACACAAGTTTCTATGGTAATGTGATTCACACTTTTCCTAATTTTTACATTTTTTTTTCCTATAGCGGGGAATGAAACAACATTATGAACTTGGAGCATATTTGAGGAAAAGATATGGAAAATTCTTGAATGAGTCCTATAAACATGAACAGGCAAGTCGGGGAGGCAAGAAAGGAAACCTTGTCTCTTGAAAGAGTTAGAATAATTCTGCATATGTAAAAATGTTTTGCCTATTTTCTAATTAACTTACCCAGTCAGAGATATTGTTTATAAATATTTTCCTCATTGTAAAACTTTTTCATAAGAATGTATGAATACGAGTAATTTCAAAATTCTGCAGGTAGCTATGTAAATAGTATGACTTGGCAGGTGGCCACTGCTTGCTTGGTATTATTTATCACCTCAAATGTTAGCCTACTAGGTTTCTCTGTCCCATGGTATGTTCTTAACATTACCTGACCTATTGTAGACATTGTGCTTGTGACATTCCCAAAAAGCATGCTGAGGATTCAGTGTGAACATCCTGCTCTTTTTCTAATACCTGTCAGAAAGAAAGTAAACCCCACATTTCCTCTAATTTGGCTTCTGCCTTGATTTTCAACTCTAGGTTTACATTCGAAGCACAGATGTTGACCGGACTTTGATGAGTGCTATGGTAAACCTGGCAGCCCTGTTTCCCCCACTGGGCACCAGCATGTGGAACCCCAAGCTCCTCTGGCAGCCCATTCCAGTGCATACAGTTGCTGTCTCTGAAGATCGGGTCAGTATACAGGGAGGTTGGAGAGACCACATGAGCCAGGAAGGAGGGAGATGGGCTTCTTGGGCTTGCTCAGAATCTGAAAGTTGAACCCCAGTCCCTGGGCCTGTCTAAGCAGGTGCTGTAGTCTGTGAGCTATCTGGCTGGCCCTCCAACATTTTTATGTGTCATCATTGTGCTACCTTCAACAGCTCATATACTATATATGCCATCATATTAACCTTTTGTAACAACCTGAGGGACAACAGTACTGTACTCTTAAATAGCAAGGGGAAAAGTGTTTTCAGAGACATTAATAACAAACAAAGTGGTTTAAAGTCACATGGCTGGGAACCACCGCTTTAGGATCAAAACGAGAACTTTTGAACCCCCCACCAATCCTCTTCCCTAAATTGTATATTAGAAACACCTGCAGAATTTTCATAACTTCCTAGGCCCATGGCACTGCTCATAACAAGTCAGAGTTTCTGAGGGTGGGACTCAGGCACAAATATTTCAAAAATAATCTCTCTAGATGGCTCCATGGACAGCCAATTTTGAAAGCTAATACTGTCTTGGTTACTTTTCTCTCATTGCTGGGACAAGATACCCCACACTCAAAATTAAGGGAAAGGTGTATGTAGCTCACAGTTTGTGGAGGTTTTAGTCCATAGTCAGTTGGCTCCAAGGCAGCACAGTACATGGCAAAGGGCAACAGCTCATGGCAGTGGCGAACAGTAAAAGCATCAAGAGCAAAAAGGGAGGAGCAGCAGGCAGACAGCAAGCCTCTTTCCCTCCTTCATTATTGTATGTAAACTGCCACCCCAGGGTGGGTGTAGCACTCACACCCACAATCCCAGCATTAGACCATGCATGAATCAAAACTTGAGAAGCCCATTTCATGACTGCATGAGGTTTTGGGGAGACATCTAGACACAAACCATAACAAGTACCATAAACCAAGCTGCCAGAATGGGGCAGAGAGATACTCTTAAATTTATTTACAGAGGGTAGAATTCACCAAGATCACTTTGACCTTTTCACGGGAACTCGAAATATTTAGAATAGTAAAAATTTCCAGGTGTGGTGAGGTCTAATGGTAATCCCAGCACTTGGGAGGCTGAGGAAGGAAGATCGCCACAAATTTGAGGCCAGCCTGGACTACCTAATGGGTTCAAGGGCAGCCTGAACCTCATAGTGAGACCTTGTCTCAATAAATAAATAAATAAATAGATAGATAGATAGATAGATAGATAGATAGATAGATAGATAAAATAGTAATAAATAAACCTAATCTCTCAGTGTGGCACTTAAGGCTATATGAAGACAATAGTTTGGGACAAAGACTAATTCTCTGCTGTCACATGACAGACATGACTGTCTATCTTAGGCTACTTTCTTTTTCTATAACAGCACCACAGACAGGTAGCTTATTACAAAAAAAAGAAAAATGGAGGTTCATTTGCTGATCATTCTGGAAGCTGAGAAGTCCAAGAACACAGTGCCAGCAGCTGCCCTCTGAGAAGGGCCTTCATGCTGGGTGGGGATATAGCTGAGGGTGGCCCAAGTGAGACAGAGCAAGTGTGTCAGAGAGTGCTCACTTTTATACCAAAGCCACTCATGCAGTGACTCATTAATCTATGGATTGATGCATCACCTCTCAAAGGCTCTGGCTCTCAACACCACTGCAACACATGACGTATTGAAAACATAACACCATCGGATCTCTCTGTGGCTGGAGGCTCAACGTAAACGCAGGGTTTTGCCCAGTGACATCTAGGAGGTAATAGTGTCCTCTTTATTCTGCCATTATGCCTACAAATTTATCTTGATTCCTTCATCCAATGACTAACAAATTTTTCCCAAATGCTTTTGTAGAATCATTTACAAAAGTTTCCATGTCAATTCACCCAAAGTTATA
>NW_004524584.1:9291017-9327883 GCF_000260255.1 Octodon degus | reverse complement strand
TCACATTTACCTCATTCTTTTCTGAAGTGATAAAGACTGGATAGCAATACCAAATTTAGCCCATGTAAAGTAAGGGATCTATTTAATCTGAAATCCAGAAAGGTAGTGTTTAATTGATATAATAAAGAGAATACAGGCAATTACAGAGGAAAAGAAATAAAAATGAGGAAGAGAGAGAAGAAGAAACAAGCAAGATTATCCACCTATTTCCAGCTACCTGCTTGCTAAAGCAAACAAAATTCACCTAGAAGTTAAGAAGTCTACCAAAATCAGAGTTGGGTATCATGGTGCACGCCTGTCATCCCAACACTTAGAGGGCTGGGTCAGAGGATCATTGAGAGTGAAGGCCAGCCTTGGCTAGATAATGAGTTCAAGGCCATCTAAAACTGTATAGCAAGATCCTATCCAAAACAAAAAAGTCTAACAAAATCAACCAGTCAGTATAAGATTATACCCAGAACTGTGCTGAGTGATATAAAGAAATATATGGGAAACATGTATCCAAATTTCTTCCCAATTTATGATCTATCTGAAGAAAGAAAATTAGCATGTGTGAAACATGTAGAACACATTGCAAGATGATAGGCAATGATTTCAAGTACAAGCTGAACATGCTGGGGGAACTCAGGGACCTGTAAGAAGCTACCACAGGGCCATGACTCAAGTTTTCATAGAGCGGGAACTGGAGCTATACCTCCAGGATAGCAAAAGAGATGACTTGTATGTCCTTCACTATTGCATACTTGGGGTGAGTCATGCTTCAAGGCATTTGCCTGACAAAGGCTTGGAAGGAAAAGACGCTGGACCCTCAGAGGATAATTGTACATACAATTCAGGAGTAAGAAAGTGAAGGTCTGGAAGTAAATGGTGAAAGACGTCAGAGGAAGAAAAGCAAGGCTAGACAAGAGAAGAATCCGAGATGAAAGGAAGCAACTTATAAAATAAATATTGTTTTCAAGAAATTAGGTGTATTATGTGCACGTGCTAACTGCCCCCAAGAAATATAAACATTAGGTACTGTGCACATGTACTAATAAACTAGAATTGTAAAAACTGTTTTCTGAGTAGCTACTAAAATCCTAATATCTAGATGATTAGTAGATGATTAGCAGCTCTGTTCTAGATGTGCACAATATATCAGTGAATAAGAAGTATAAAGTGTTCATTCTCCCAGAGTTATTTTATAGGAAATGGGTAATAAAGAAAATAGTTTCGATGGAGATAGGTTCCTTGGAGGAAGTAAACAAGTCAATGTGTTAATTGTGGAATGTCTGGAAGAGCCGAGGTGGAATGGGAAGGGGTTGGGGAAGAGATGTTCTGGGTGAGGAACGGTTGGCACAGAGGCCCTTGGCTTCTGTTTTTAGGAAATGGTGTGGAGCCCCCCGGTGCTACTGGACAGAAGGATGATAGTAGAAAAGGACAGGAAAGGACTTTCTAGGGCCTACCTCATATGGACTCCTGTGAGTTGTGAGGATTTTGGATTTTATTTTTGATAACATGAAAAGCTAATGAAGTTTGTGGACAAGATGATCTGATCTTATTGATACCTTAAAAAGATTAAAAATAAAAAGAAATAGTGCACCTGCTGTGTAGGGAATGAACTGTGAAGGTATTATTCATTCCTGACCCCAAACTGGATCCTGTCTGCCTCTCAGAATCATAGAACCAATAACCAGACTGAAGACCAATTGAGCAGCACGAGAGACTTTTATTTTGGCCAAGAAATAGAAGTTAGAGAAAGACTTGGATATCAACTTCCTGACCCAGTAGAGATTAGGAGGTGAAAGAAATAAAGGAGAGGCTGGTAAAGACAAAAGAAATATTCCTATCTTTTCTGAAAATGTGCACAGATTTTTTTCTGAGGAATTCAGATGCCATTTCTTTTTTGTAAATGGATATTTCTTGTTCTTGTCATGGCAATTGGCAAATGGCATGGCACTAGAGGGGGGTGTCATTTAGCACACAGATAACATTATAATGAAGATAGAAATTGTTTATGGGTCACTTGGGCACAATCTGAGATTCAGTCAGTTTTAGCTGCCCTCCCCCCAAAAAAAGGAACTTCAGGCTTGTAGGTACCTTGTCCTCACAGATAAACAAGATTCAGATTAGAATAAAGTAAAAATTTAAATGAGGTCATGGAGGTAGAAGGAAAGGATGCCAGCTGAGGAATGAGGAAGCAGCTGAAACACAGATATGGTGGCTTATCCTGGGAGGAGACAATGAAAATAAACAAAAATGGTCTATGTTAGACACATTTCAAAAGTAGAGCAGAAAAAGTAGTATATAAGGCAGGTTTGTAAAGTTTGCCATGGGCAAAAGAAGAGAAATTGCCAAGAAGAAATGGTTAAAAGTGAAAAAGTTGAGTTTGGCTTTGTACATGTTAAACTTAAGGTCCTCAGCAAACGTTCAAACAGTGCTCTCCACCAAGAGCTGGAAATCCAGGCAAGACGGAAAGTAATAGCAACAAAATACATGTGAATGTGTTTCTGAGTAGGTGTGATATTTGGGATTGAATCCAGGGCCTTCACACTGAGTTACATCCTCAGTCCTTTGCTTGACTTTTTGAGATAGGATCCGATTAAGTCATTGGGCTTAAACTCGTGATCTTCCTGCCTCAGCTTCCCAGAGTGCTAGGGTTACAAGCCTGCACTACCACACCCAGCTAACAAAATATACTTGGGAGTCACCAGCCTACAGATTATAGGCAAAACTACAAGAGATTATGGAATTTAAACTTATTTAAGATTATCACTTTGTCCTCTAGATAGGCTTTAAATTATATTTTCCATACATATACACCCTCATTTTCACAGTCAGCAAATTTGCAAGAACTGAAGCGAAGGCATAGTTAGAATTATGTCTTAAGCTTCTTTCCAGAACCTTTCGTATTCTTGTACAGAAGCAGGGCATACACGGATGTGCACCAAGTGCTGGAAGTGAAAGGGCTTGGGAGAAAGCATGTTAACAGTTATTCATACAGAAAACTTCCAATTGTGAGTATTTACCAACAGTACATGTCTGATTAGGACAGTTCATGAAAGGAAAAAGGGGGAGAAGTTTCCAATCTAAGTATATATTCTACTATTTTAAGGCCTGATGACCATTTATCTTGTCCCCTCCAATTTTAGCATGTCCACTTAGCTCAAAGAACTTTTGAATCTTCTAGTAAGGTTGCTTTTGGCCTAATAAGACTTGTGCAGCTTCTTTTTATTCCTCAGATCATGTTCTTAATTAGTATGTGTGGTGGTACATAATGTGTAGCCTTCACATGTGGAGTTTCCCTCCCTCACCCTTCCTTCCCCATCCAGCCATCTCTTGTGCAGCTTCTTTGGCAAGGGTCTTCCAGCTAACTGTGATCTAATGACTTTTCTGTTGTTATTCCCAGTTGCTCTACCTGCCTTTCCGGAACTGCCCTCGTTTTCAAGAACTTCAGAGCGAGACTTTGAAATCTGAGGAATTCCAGAAGAGGATTCAACCTTATAAGGTTCAACATAGTATTACCGAGGGGTGTAATTGAGTGTTGAGAGGCAAGACAAAGGGTGACACTTCAGCAGTTTCTCCTTTGTTTTCTGAGACAGAGTCTCACCACATGTTCCAGGTTGGCTTTACTCCATAGCCCAGGTTGGCCTCAAACTCAGAATTCTCATGCCGCAGCCTCCCAAATCCTGAGCATGCACCACCATGTCCAGTTAAGCTTCAGCTTCTAAAGCATGGGATGAGCATGTCTGTCAGCAGCTGACTACAGCAATGGCTGTGAACAGTGATGTCAAACGTTTTAGGGCTTTCAATAACACAGCAGCCCCCTGCAGCACACATGGGTTCACCATCATGGGCTTAGGATGCCGCATTAGGAAGTCTTCACTCCCTGATCACCTTCCTTTTATAAATGGCTACAAACCAGTAGAAAAGCCAATCCTTTTCAGATTTGTTTCTGTGTCCCTGATGGGAACCAAGAACAAGTGTCTATCAAGACTGAAGCACTGGGGCTTTTTCTGTACTCAGAACAAGACTTTCTGAAGCTGAGCGTGGTGTTGTATGTCTATAATGCCAGTATTTAGGAGGCTGGAGGAGCACAGCAAGTTTGAAGCCAGCCTAAGCTACATAGTGAGTTCACAACCAGTCTGAACTCCATAGTGAGACCCTGACTCAAAAAAAAAAGGCGGTTTTTTTTGTTGTTGTTCTTTGTTTTTGTTCTATGCACGATCTTCTTCACAAAAGACAGGTGCTAAGCTTTGAATTTTTTAAAAACTAGTCTTTTGATTCAATTATGCATTTTGCTACAAAATCTAGAAAGAATACAAAGAAATACGTGGAGAATATATATATATATATATATATATATATATATATATATATATATTCTGAAAAGTTTGGCAGAGTTTCTTCCTCCATAACTCACCTGGCCTTGGAGCTTTTATGTTTGGAGGTTGGGGGAGGGGGAAACTGTTGAATCACTGGTTCATTTATCTGATGGACATCTGTTGGGGTTAACATTGGCTAAATATAGCTTCTTAGAAAATGTAGTTATCAGATAAACAATATCTTCCAAAAGTCATCCCAGAAATTGCTTCCAATTTCAGTAGTTAGCTACCTGTGTGAGTCTCATTATGACAATTCAAGAACACAGAAACTAGTGAAATGCTTGTGTTCCATACCTATTTCTCATTGATGGCCAGAGAGTAAGTCCAGATCCTACTGTGTTTTCCTGGAAAGTTGCAATGTTCATGTACTAATGAGAAACTAAATTAGTGTGTGTGCATGAAATTCTTTGCTTTTCATTATCATACCCAATATTACTGCACCACTTTTTTGCAAAGAAGAGCGATTCTCACTGGGAACAAATTCACATGCCAGAGAACATTTGGCAATGTCTGGAGACAATTTGGGCTGTCACAACTAGACCAGGAATGCAACTCACATGGATTGGGTAGAGGCCAGGATACTACTAACCATCGTACAGTGTGTGGGACAGCTTCTCACAACAAAGAGATCCATTCCAAGATATCAAAATACTGTATGCTGCAGATGGCAAGTACATAAATATTTATATAGAAATATTTTCCTCTGTGTTTGTTCCAGGATTTTATGAAGACCTTGCCTACACTTTCAGGATTCCAAGGCCAGGACCTTTTTGGAATTTGGAGTAAAGTCTATGATCCTTTATATTGTGAGGTAAAAGAAAAAAAAAAGATTAATTTTCAGTCTGATTTTATGATTTATGCCTACTTTGCAACAGATGAATAAATTTTTCTTCTCTTTTTGTACATCTGCCTATAGTTCATACATGCTTTGGTACTGACACATAATTCAAAGTTTCCTTGTATAGTCTTTTTTTTTTTCGGAACCGGGGATTGAAGTCAGGCCCTTGTACTTGCCAGGAAAGCGCTTATTCCACTGAGCCATCCCCCGGCCCCCTCCTTGTATAATCTTGACTTCTCTTTTGTCCATTGATACATAATTCAAGATTTCCTTTTATAATCTTGACTTCTCTCATTTTCCACTATTTATGTTTTCACCTTGTAGAAAATTGGAAACAAAGTTGCTTTCCTTCTGGACATTCTCATTTACTTATTTTGCAATCATTCAGGAGTGCTGGGTTTCTCTCAATGGACTTAAATGGAAAAAAAAAAACAGTTGTTATACAGAAAAAGGGTGAAAAAATTGCCTGATTTCTGAATATAGAAATAAACAAGCCAGCTATAAGCCAGGCTATTAAAATTTGTGTATCAGGGCAGAACATTTTCTCTGTGTAGTACATTTCAAATAATCTTTGTAACTAAATCATTATGGTTTTTTTAAAGATATTTGGTGGTTTTTGCTCATTAGGCTCCATCTTCTGGCAAAAAGGAGTATTTTCTATCCCTATTTTCCCAACCAGCACCCAAGACCTTGGGCAAAATTCTGACTACTCGCCTGACTCCCAGCTGCTTCTGAGCTGAGTTCAGCATGAGTGCACGGAGGATGGAGCTGCACACATAGTTCTCAGTAACAGAGGACACCGTGTCCCCAACCTACAGCAGCTAACTGCCCTGACCTCTATTTTTTCTTCCTTTTTGTTACAGTTGCTTTTGTTTATTCTGGGGATTAAACTCAGGGCCTCTGGAATGTTAAGTATGTGCTCTACCTCTGAGCTACACGTCCAGCTTCTTGCTATGGCTTAATATGAGGCCATATAATGAGGTACCCTTTTCATATCGCTCTTGCTCATTTCTCCTCTCCTCATTTGGCTCTGCTCTTTCACAATTTCTCCCTCCCACCACATTTCCCTCTTCCAAAGACTTAAAAACTAAAGGAATCCTAATCAATTCTTCCTACCAAGTAATGAGGTCTGGTCCAAGGTCTCTACTATTTACCATGTACAGACTAGCAGGTACACCTATGGAACTAGAAGGTCACAGGGCAGGCATAGGTTGTCAATAGCTCCAGAATTACATTCCTTGTCTAACTGGCCTGACCTGGCTTTTAAGGAAATAGCATTTACCCTGCTGGACTTTATCTTCCCCAAAAGCTTACATAAAGGTTTCTAAACCTTGCATAAAAGAACATGGTACATCTTTGCCCTATTGTATACTTTATCCACAAAATAAGAATCACACATCTAGCTAGAGTTAAGCCAAAGTTTGTGGTAGAAAGGGGAAAGCTAGTTTCTGTAAGTTTTTCTTCTGAAAAATCAGTATCACTATGTAAATTCTTTAAAATAAATAGCAAGAATAAGAAAGGGTTGACCTAGTAATGCTTAGAGATGAAAGAATATCTTTTGTGTGTGTTGGGGAGTGTTTTCTTTGAAATATGGTCTAGCTTTATAGTTCAAACTGGCCTTAAACTGACTATGTAGCCCAGGCTGGCTTTGAACTTGTAATCCTCCTGCATCAGCCTCCCAAGTGCTGGTATTACAGGTATGCACCATCACCCCAGCTGAAAAACCTGTTTGAAATCAACAAAAAAGATGATCATAAATAAAAATTGCACACACAATCTCCTCTTTTTTTATTTGCTATAGGGTATTCACAATTTCACTTTACCTTCCTGGGCCACGATGGAGACCATGACTACATTGCGAGAATTATCAGAACTGTCCCTACTGTCTCTTTATGGAATACACAAGCAGAAAGAGAAATCTAGACTCCAGGGGGGTAAGTATTTTACAAATGAAAGGAACATATTAGGTTTATGGTTGGATGGTCTGGTCCTGTGTTCCAGTCCTATCACAAATCCATGGAGTGACTTCAAACAGGACAATCACTCTTGCACCATTTCCCATTCTGAGAGAGGGCATCAATAACAATACCTATGTCACAGATAGCAAGAGCTAAAATGAATATATAGACCCAAAAAGCTTAGAACAGATAGCATCTGGAACCCAATGTGCTATTAGTAAATGATGTGTTACTATAATCATCAATATTATTCATTCTAGCCCTTAATTTTCCGACCTGGAAAGTAAAAGCTTTGGTCTAAAGCTAAATGGCCCTTTCCATCTCTTCCAGATGCAATAATCAGTGATTTGTGTCTAAATCCCAGGAAAATCAACTGGTTTATTGTACAGGATGAATTTTTCAAGTGGGAGCTTTGACAATAGTAGCTTGTTTTCCTGAAATCCTGTGTGATGAACATTGTTAAAAAAATAAAATATATCTTTCAAGTTAATCAACACCCACTGCAATCGAGAAGTTATGGCAAGTTCATTGGTATTGAGATGTGTTGAGGTTTATTGACCAATGATGCACCTTCTTGGTTAGGTTTGGCTATTGGCAGCCTGAGATGCCCTGCTATCATGAAGGCAGACCCAGGCAGTGGGATGTGGGGTCCTTGTGAGCAGGTTAGGTGAGTTTTAAGAAAGAAGCCAGGACTAGGAAGGATGAGGATAGAGGTCAGGGCTGCTGAGTGGCCAGGCCAAGAAAGTAAACAGAGGGCTGGCCAGATAGCCCAGCAGACTATAGCACCTGCTTAGGTAGGCTCAATGATCAGGGTTGGATCCCTGGCATGCTGTGCTGGCCCCGCTCCCGGCGTGCACTGAAACAGTGACTGAGACTGGGCGTAGCGGTGCACGCCTATAATCCCAGGGTTTAGGAGGCTAAAATCAGGAGGACCACAAGTCCAATCTATGTAGTGAGACCCTATAGACCTTGTACTAAATACATTAAAAAAAAAAAAAAGGAAATAAGTAGGGTGTGAGACTCACATGTGATTAATGCAGGCATTAAAATCAATTAAGGATAAACAGCAAGAGAAGATCCATTATGTGAAAGATTGGCCTAATGGGGAAACCCAAGCCTTAGGGTGAGGGTCTAAGTCAGGCTGATAATACTTTTCAGGCATTTTAAGGAAACCAACACAATCACCTCAGCATTCAGATGTTGCCAGGTGCTGCTACCCACCTGTCTACGCAGGTCAACAGAACTCTAGGAGACTGCATACGGGCATTCTGGGGGCCAAGAAGATGGGGATGATGTTCACTTCAGGTTGTGTAACCAGAGGAAAAATTCAAATCACCAAACAGAAGAGGAGTCAGGTATAGGCAGGACACCAGGGCTGCAAGTAACCAGGAGAACAGCTAATGAGGTATATAACCAGGTTAGTCAGAAGCATATTCATGTGAGATGAACAAAGTAGGTTGGGACTAATCATTCATAGAAGTGGCAGTTAATGACACGAGGAGGCTGTAGACCTGATGTTACAGAAGTCCTGCTTGTGAGGCACAGAGGCAGACTTGATAGAAAAATCCAAGCCTCTCTCCCCTCTGGGGGAATGAACAAGCCCAGCCCTTGGTTGGGGGTGGGGGGGCATATCCAATGAGAAGGCTTAGATGGAGCCAGGGAGGTTGGCATACTGACTATGCATGATACAAACTCTGTGGAAGCCCCAAGAAGAAGCCCAATCTTCTATATGCTTTACAACAAAAGATGCAGAGGCCACCTGTGGCCATATAACCACCAGGCTTCTTCTCTGACTCCCAGGCAGCAGCCTGTGGCTCAATCCTGCCCAACCAGACAGCAAATGTGGAACTTTTGATTTGCTTCCCCCGAGCTCATCATGGTGGGCTCAGGAATCCAGCCTCTCACTGCCCACCGTGTAGTCCCATTGTCCTGCAGCACTAGAATCACTCAGTGGCTGGCTTGAAAGGCAGAATCTCAGAACTCACTCCAGACCTGTTGAACTGAAAGCTGCATGTTAATAAACCTCAATATGTCTACACAAAATAGGAGTTGCCAGTAATCTGATATTAGCTACAGGGTGATACATGTATAAGTAAGGAAGGATACTGTCCTAACAGCTTGCTAATGTTTCTTCCTTTTTTTTTCTGCCTTAACTACTAGAGGATTACATTAGAGAGAAACACTTCCTCCCCACAGGTCCCAGTTTCCCCATCTGAGAAAGGCATTAAACTAGATTGTGTCTGCAAGAGTCCTTCCCTGAGATGCTCTCTGAAGGCTGGTATTTATGGCAACCCACTTGCCCTTCTTCCTGGAAGAGGTCCAGCTCCATTGATCAGACAGGAAACTGCTTCTAGCCAACGCCCAAGCTCAGCCCATTGTTTAGATCTGGCTAGACAAGAGAGATTTGCCAACTCTTTGTTTGTGTAATGATGAAGCAACTGAACAGTCCTGCACAGAAAACATCCATTGTATGGGTAACACAAAATACAAGATAGGAGGGCCTGCCCATCAGCTCAGTTGTTTAAGTGCCTGCTTAAACAAAACAGTCAGGCTCAGGATACTGTGGTTCAATCCCCCAATCCTCAAGCCAAACCTGAACACATCCTTAGGTTGCAAAAAAAAAAAAAAAAAAAAAAAGAACATCAGAAATATGACTGGCTTCCTCTGACCTATGCCAAACTCTATTGATTTCAAGGGTGATGCTGTTCCACAAGGGACACAAAAACATCCCTGCCCCCAAAATCCCCATGAATTGTTTAGAGCATCTATCTATCCACTCTTGATGTAGACCAGGGGTTTGCATATGACTGCCTGCAGGCCAAGTCCAGCCCACTGCGATTCTTGTAAGCAAAGTTACTGACACAAGCACACTCATTTATTCATGCCTTGTTGACGATGGTTTTCATACTGCCACTGAAGAATTAAAAAGTTGTGACAGATCTTGGGGCCCACAAAGCCCAAGATATTTGCCATCTGGTCTTTGTCTGGCAAATAGAAAAGGGTTGCAACTTTACTGTAGCTCGGGAATGAAGGTAGTGAAGTGTATGTCTTCTGATAATAGTGATTTGTCTATGCTAAAGGATGCCACAGGGAACTTAGGAGCTATTTTTATGCTATAGTGTGATCTAATGATTATGAACAAAGATTTTTTATATACTGGGCTCAAAGCCGAGCCTTCCAGTTTGCAAGTTGTATAATCTGGGATAAATTGCTAAACCTGAGTCTTAGTTTCCCCACCTATAGGACAGAATATTGACATGCCAGACCTGGAGATAATAATGTTACTACCTCATTACTCTTGGGAAAAGGAAATGCCTCATGACTAAGAGTTGATTCTATTAATCATTACCAAGGCTACCTCTTCCCAAAGGTATCTATTGACAAAAGACAAGTTGCTAACTTGACATGGCTGTCAGTACTTCACTTGGCAACAGAATTTGGTACCAAGATGGCATGAAGATCAGGTTAATTTGCCTATGTATTCTAGAGGACAACCTTCTCTGGGACAGAGAGATTTAGACCCATTTGAGATGCAGGATCCAATTTCTTGTATTCACGGTCTAAGCAAATCCAGCCACAATAAAGATATTGTGAATATTGCTACACAGTGCCTCTTCTTATAATTTAATGAGCTTTTGGAGGGCAGATCCCACGTCTGATCCATCTTGCACAGTGTCTGACCATAGCTGCTCATTTTGAATTTGCTGATTGGACTCAAGTCTGGGAGTACAGTCAGTTAACATTAATGCCTGCTTATTACCAAAAGCCTATAAATACCACTGGTCATTCTCAGGCCAGGTGAAATCATGCACAGTAGCAAGACCACCAAGACACAATGACTCTCTTTTGAAATCCTCACTAGAAATAGTGTGAAGTCTCTGGGTAATCAAGGCCTCAAAACAGATCTAGCAGTTAGCTATACGGTCTCTCTCTCTCTCTCTCTCTCTCTCTCTCTCTCTCTCTCTCTCTTTCTCTCTCTCTTCCCCCCCCCCAGCACTCTGGGAGGCTGAGGCAAAAGGATCTCAAGTTCAAGTTCAGTCTGGATAACTTAAGAATTTAGTGAGATCCTGCCTCAAAATTAAAATTTTTTAAAGTGGCTGGGGAGATAGTTTAGTGTAAATCCTCAGTGCTGTTTAAACACACACACACACACACACACACACACACACACGCACATACACGATGGCCCTATGAAGTACAGGCTTTAGTGTCTACAAAGAAAACAGGATTTGTGGTTGTGTGTCTGCTTTTCACTGCCTCAGGAGCAATAAGAGCTAGGCCTTTGGATCTGAAGGCAAAGCATTCCTCCTCTACAGAGACAATATATGAAAGCTAAAATGCTTGCTTCAGCCCGGTAGCAACTCCAGGGAACCTAAAGAAGTGCCCCATAGAAAATAGCACGAGGACCAGGGAGATAGCTCAGTGAAATCAATGGTTGCCTGGCAAGCGCAAGGTCCTGAGTTCAATCCCTGGTACCACCACAAAAGTCAGAAAATAGCCCATGATCTGTGCCCACATTTGGAGAAATTGCTTTCTCCCTTGGCTTCTCACAGGTCTGACCACAAGAGAGTGGGAGCAAATGGAGGCACAGAAGCACATGCCATATGCCATTTGGGGTCTGCCTGGAAGATCCCTGCTAACCACTGTCTGGAATCTAAAAAGGCCTTCCGGAATTCTTTCCGAGTTTGTCATTCTCTTTCCTAACTTGAGCTTCAGTGAAACCCAGTAGAGAAACCAGCAGTCCAGCTCTTATTTGCCAGACATCTGAGGCATATAATATCTAGCTAGGCTTCAGCTTCCTACAGGGCAGGCTGAGGGTTCAGTAATATCATATGTGTAACTCACGTGACTTAGCATGCTGCAGATGCTTAAACTAAGTTAGGTCTTTGCCTCTCTTATTGAATTCTTGCAGTAAGAACCTTCATTATCAGCAGACAGAAAGCTCATACACAAAACATAAGCCTGTGCTCCATTCAGCTGCATTGTTAATCTGTCTTCTTTAAGGTGTCCTGATTAATGAAATCCTGAATCACATGAAGAGTGCAACTCAGCAAGAAAAGTACAAAAAATTTGTCATGTACTCTGCAGTGAGTATTTTTGTCTTCATTCAACATCCCTTTAAGAGTGTACTGTCTTGTCATGGGGGGCCTCATCTGCATCTCTGTGTCTCCATCACCTGGGGCACAGTAGACACCTGCATAAAATTTTCAGAATTAAATGGTCATTCTGGTCCTTGAGGAATTTACAGTCTGATACTGAAGAGATAAAGAAGGTTGGGGATGTAGCCCAGTTAGCAGGCTGCTTGCCTAGTGTGAGTAAAGCTCTATGTTTGATCCCTAGCCCTGAAGCAGACAAACCACATACAACCATACAGAAATGCCATACAAGCAAATGCCTTAATGGCTCAGCAAAGGTCGTCATCCCATCCACTGCAGGAGGGTGGGAAGAGGAGCAGGGAGGAATTCTGGACTAGACAGCCATCAACACACCCAGGTAGAAGGTATTAGTAAGCACACCTCACATGGAGGGAATTCTTAGGGCAGAAGTGGAAGGCCAGGAACATCATGTGGATAAGCTGTGTTAGACGTTAGCTGTGCTATCCAATATGGAACCTCACAGCCGTATGTAGCTATTTCAATTTAATTATAATCACCTAGATGACAATGAGGTCCCTCAGTGGCACTAGCAATATTTCAAATATGCAACAGCCACATACAGTCAATGACTATCGAATTGGACAGCATAGATATAGATTTTTTTTTTTTTTTTGTAGTACTGGGGATTGAACTCAGGACCCTGTGCTTGCCAGGCAGGCACTTATTCTACTGAGCTATCTCTCCAGCCATACATAGAGCATTTCTAGCATCACTGAGAGTTTTACTAGACATCCCTGATATGAAGTGTCAGAATATCTGAGCTTGGAGGTAGCTTAAAAGCTCTCTTGTCCTGCATGTTTCTTGGGGGCATGGTGGAAGATCAGTGGAGACAGAGAGAAGTCCTGAGGTATTTTCTCAGGGGAGACAGGCAGGATCACAGGATAGGAGGCATATTTCAGAAGTTATTCTTCCTAGCCAGGCATGGTGGTGCACACTGTAACCTCAGCACTTGGAAGGCTGAAGCAGGAAGATTGTGACTTCAAGGCCAGTCTGAATTACATTGTAAGACCTTGTCTTTTTTAAAAAGCAAACACAGAATTAATCCTACTATAGCAAGACTAGAAGTCAGAAACAGGATATAGTATAGCAAGGCTATGTATTAGTCAGAAAAATTGGAATGAGGTCTAAAACTAGGATGAGAGCATGAAAGGAAGAAGGATGAGCCAGGTTACAAGGAAAGCTGTACTTTGGGTAAAGAAAGCCATGTTGTTATTCATGCAAGAGTGTAAAAGGGTTAAGGAAGATACAGGGAAGTTTGTTTTTTGCCAATAGCTATAAACAGAATACACTAAATATAGAACCCATGGAAAGAGCAGGGGACAGTACTTCCTTGAGAGGGATGGGCCTGCAATTGGCTGATGCTGCCAGTTTTTTAAGTTTCTGTTTTACAGTTCTAATTTGTTGAGTGACTTCTGGCGAGTCCTATCTGTAACTCTTCTTCTTTCTCTATTAAATTGGTTCTCACCACTTTGGATTATATGCTGGCATAGCAGTCTAGGCTGTCAAGTATTATCCCCATTTTACAGATGTGGAATGTGAGGGTTGCCTAAGATTAGCTCAATGGTAAATGCCAAAAACACTCCCTTGTGTATTCCAGCCACTCTGAGGCAAATATTTAACCTTACAGCTATTTTTAAGATATACTCTTTAGCTCCTCGTATTTTTGTCTCCCTACACATTTATGACTTCATATACTATTCCACAACTGTAAATCAAACATTATACTAAAAATACAAGTTAGCATACAGTGCTCCAGAATATTTTAAAATTTAATGAAAATCAATGAAATAAGCAAAAGCAGAAATAGACTTATCCTGGAGAAGGCACAGGATTTAAAGCCATCAGACTAGACTCAAATTTACTTTATTCTATCTTTGAACCACATGACAGTAAGCAGGTTACTTAATTCTCTGGGTCTCACGTTCTTCATCTTTTAAATGGAAACAATAAGTAGCACACAATAGATGCTCATCCAAAATTAGTTCTTACTCCTTCTTACTCATCAGGTCATTGGGGGTATTGGAAATTTAATTGAATCAGAAATCATCGTGGTGTTCTACAAGTTCTGATACCTAATGAATGTAAATCTGAGCCAGAGGTGCGGCTCAAAAATGATTTGTTCCTTATTTCTGCAGCATGACACTACTGTGAGTGGCCTGCAAATGGCACTGGATGTTTACAATGGAATGCTACCTCCTTACGCTTCCTGTCACTTAATGGAATTATACCTCGAGGAGGGGTAAGTACTTCAGAAATGCTTTTGAAAGCCAGTATCATTGCCTCCCTGGCTTTGCAATTATTATTATTATTGTGAGTTTAAAGGGTGTGTCTGTCCTTATGTTTGGTTTTATATTCAGAGGGAAGAATGGTAGAAATATCTTTGGTACTCATTGCTCTTTTTCTTTGTTTTCATGAAGTCTTCTATTGAGAAGTAATCTATATTACATAGCAAGTGAGACATTTGAGAGAAGCATCCAAGGACAAAAATTGCATTTTTCTTTTTTAAAACATTGAAGTATTACATAAATTACTCTCTTGGGGAAAAAAACAGCTTGAGAGATGCCAAGAGAAAAATTAAGTTGTTTGGTGTTCACATAATGATAGTTTTTCAATTAAAGACTTCAAACATATCCATGCATCATCTAATGACTCATATGTACTGGTCAGACTCAAGATTCTTAAAGCACAACTTCTGAACAATGTTTATTTCTTTGTGGTCTGGTGTAACCCTCCCTTGATGACTAGCTTGACCTCCCTAAAAAGGTCAAAGTTACATGTCTCAGTTTACCTAGCACTGAGAGACACCTGAACCATGAGTTTCATTGTTGAAATGGGAGTAGTCTGGGGCAGACAGAAAGAACTTGTTACCATCAACTACGTCACACTAAGAATTTGCATCTGGTGTGACAGTGGTATTTTCTTTGGAAAGAAAAAGGTCACCAGATCCCATGAGTTGATGGCTAAAAGCACAGAAAGGGCCAGGGTAAAATAGTGATCCAAAAGTTTTGCTTCTGAGTTGGTTCAGAGGTATAATATTCTCTCCCCTCCAGGCATTCACAACTGCTGTAGGCAGGCAGGGTCAACCTGAGCATGCAGTCCCACAAGGCCCTGTGTTTAGAAGACCCCATGCTGCTTGCAGTGCTCTGCTGGCACCATCTTCAAAGTCTCAAGGGGCTGGGGAGATGGCTCAATGCAATAAGCGCTTCCCTGGCAAGCGCAAGGGCCTGAATTCAATCCCTAGTTCTGCCAAAAAAAAAAAAAAAAAAAGTTTCAGTAATTTTTTTCAATCACAAGGCCCTGCATTTCATTTCGCAAATGTTGTAATCATAGATGTAAGTTTCTGGGTCTCTAAGTCTGTAGAGTAGAAAAGTAACAACACAGAGACCTCATTCTCAATCAGTACTAACAAAGAAAGTGCATTCTGCACAGGTAGGGAAGTGAATTCCTTCATTGAACCTTTAAGTGGATTTCAGGCACAAAGAGGTAAAACTAAAATATGGTTTTAGCTAATCATGGTCTCAAATACTTGCAACTAGAGTGGAGAGAAGACCCTCTCAATAAAGACTAGCAAAAGGACAAATGTAGATTACGTATAAAACTAAAACCCAAGTTAAAATTCTAAAACTCTGATGCAAATAAAGTATATTACTTCAGAGTAATGGGATTTCTTTTTAAAACACATAAACGAGACAATCAGGTCTGTTTTGGTATTTTGGTCTCAAAAGTACACAAATGTATGCACAAAAATATACCTGTCACTGTGTTCTCTATATTAATGGCTTTTATTGCCCCAAATTGGAATATGACACAAGTTTCTGTCAATAGAGAGACAGATCAACACCCTATGTTTATTGTTACAATGAAATACTACACAGTATATAAAAAGATTGAAAATTGGCATACTGTTACATGGATTGATCACAGTATATTGGCAGAAATAAAGCAAAGTTCACAACGAAACATTAATATAACAGTGTGAACAATAGCACTTATATTGATTGCCTTTGGGGATATGGAAAGTTTTGGTGTAAATTGTTACATTCATCTGTAATATTTTATAATAAAAGAATGAAAGCAAATGCAAAAAAAAAAAAAAGGACAAATGTACAAATGAGAAAACCCAAAACATAAAATGTACTCTTAAGCCGGGGAGATGGCTCAGTGGAATAAGCACTTCCCTGGCAAGCGCAAGGACCTGAGTTCAATCCCCGGTTCTGGAAAAAAAAAAAAAAAATGTACTCTCAAGAGCAAGCCCTGCAGAAGTCTGTTCATTCGAAGACCAAATACAGATAAAATTCTAGGATCAGTTCTAGAAGTAGGCACCATCTTTTCCGCAATAAGGTTACAGAGACTACTGACTTTCTCCAACCTTCCTCCCGTCTGCATCCCGTGGTCCCAAGTCTGTTTTATTAGGGTGTTGCAGAATTTTCTCCCACTGAATCAGTTTCTTTCACTACCTTAAGGAAATTCATTTGGTTATGAACCAAATGTAGAATATTTTTCAACTGAGAGACCTTGACACACACACATACCCAAATTTAGGGCCACACAGCAGTCAGGTTGTTGTTATGTAGTATTTTTTTTTTCATTGACACACCAGACAACTATCAAAGGTTAAATGTGATTGTTTTTAAATTGGGAGAAAAAAAATCCACATTAACATGTTTATTAAATCCTTACTGGGCCAGGGAGATAGATTTGAGAGAAAATGTTATAAGGGTTATTATTTATATTTTAAATTGAGATTATGAATCATTTAGATTACTTAATATATGCAGATTTGGTAATTTTTAAAACTATTTTACCACACCAAAGGTTAAAATTCAAAGTGTAGTTATCAGTATATTTAAACTGAAAGAATGTATGGTTTTTTTCACCATAATTTTATTGAGAAACAAATAGCAATAAGACAGTTTCAAGTCAAATTGAAAGAATGTATGTTGTGTGAGTATTATGGAAATTTTTTGATTTTTTTTCTTTGTACCAGAGATTGAATTCAGGACCTTGTGCTTACCAGGCATGAACTTATGTCACTGACTGATCACATTCTTCATAGAGAATTTGTACCTATACATAATACATGTCTATTCTTTTTTTCCACATTTCTCTCCCATCCTGCCCCCTTTTCCCCTCCTTATCTACAAAGCTTTGATTCCATTTTATCCTTTTCTCATTTTTTATTTTCTCTTCCTTCCTTTCCCACTCCCCCCCCCAGTTGCCCCTTCCTTTTGAATGGTTTTGTCCTATTTACAATTTCTATTATACATTTTGGTTCTTATTTACACTTTCAACTTCTCACACCAAACAATGTAGTATTTAAATATGTGTGTCTCATTTATTCCACTTAAGAGTATGGTCTCAAGGTGCATCCAAAATGTCTCAAGTTTATCCTTCTTTATGGCTGAGTATTTACTACATAAATTTAAAACCACAGGGTATATAAAGTAATCTGTTAAACTAAAAATATTGCTTTCTTTAATTTTTACATTTTATGAAATTTTATCCAAATTTCTCATGTGCCTCTTAGCTCCATGTTTCCCACTAGAACCAATTTTGAGCCCCCAAAACTGCTTTCTAGATGTATTACTTTAGAGTAATTTGGGCTTCTGTATAAATGAACCTCACCTCACATTCTCAGAAGAAGTTAATCTCTCGCTTGTCTAAGAGCCAGTGCAGGTTTGCTGGTCACTAGGTCCACATGAGGTTCTATGTGCAGTTCTCATGTGGCAGCCAAGCATCCAGGGTTCCCTCTCTGGATCCCTATCATGCTGAGCTCACCAGCAGGCAGACTGTAGCAAGGAACGAGAGGGCGGAGAAGACCACCGGTTTATCAGCCACCTCAGCCCAATAGGAGCACATATCCTTTCTACTTGCTTTCACTGGCTAAAATAAGACTCTTGGTCTCACCAAGGTGCCAAGGAATCTAGGAAATGTAATTACTTTTGAGGTATCACTTTTCTGTGGAAAGACCCACAATGTCAATGGACTGTTTAATGGAGCCTCAGGCACATTGTCTTGAAATAAAAGATGTTTCACTGGAAAAATTATCCCAAGCTGTAAGTATGTACTCATTAATATATTATGAAAGTGTTAGGAAAAACATCTACACCTACAATCTCAGCTATTCTGTAGGTTGAAGTAGGAGGCCTGCTCAAACAATTTAGCAAGACAGTATCTCAAAGTAAAAATTAAAAAGGAATGAGGATATAGCTCAGTGGTAAAGTGTTTGCCTAGCATATATGAGTCTTTAGGTTCAATTCATAACATGGCAAAAACAAAAGAAAACTCAAACCATTTAGGCATATTAGCTAAATAAATATTTACTTATAAGATGTGTTTCTTAACACTTTCATAATTGAAGCGGAAGACCCAATACTATTATGGACTACTGAACTCTTTTAGAATATTTTGCTGAGTTTACACACCTATAATATTTAAATGATGGAACTTAACAAAAAAAAAAGGGTATACAGACGAATGTCCATTTTGTATCTGTGTATTCAAAGTGGTTAGGATAGATATATAGCTACATTCTCTTAATGAATAGAGGGATTTGTTCTAATGGTGTTTGTAAATAGGATATCAAATCCGCAACTTGTATAGCAATTGACCACTAGGAAGAATGTATGCAATGTGTTAATTATTGAAACTGTCCTACCAATTTGATTTGAAACTGTCTCATTGCTATTTGTTTCTCAATAAAATTATGGGAAAAAAAAGTTCACTAACACCTTTGAATTTCTCTCCTACTCTTCAGCAAATAACTTCTAAAAGCAACACACATTGGTTTTTTCAATGCTGATTTAAGCCACTAGCTCTTCCCCAAATAGAACTTTGTTGAAATGAAAGTTGAGGATGCTCACCTTAATGTCACACCAGAGTTGAATAGATAGCCATACCTTTCTGGGGAATAATAGTTTATAAAGTCTTCCCATATACTCAAGAGCATATCTTATTCAGTTCTATGTTTATGGCCTATTTAAGTAGAGGGGATATACAATCAGGAAAAGAATTAAAAAAAAAAAAACATTGAGAAAGGAGAAGAGAAAAGAGTAAATGAGAAGCATGAAAAAGAAGAGTAAAGAGGGGAAACCCATGATCCCCATTTGCCTTTCATTTCACATCCAAAGCCTCATCAAGGACATGCCCATCTCCCCCAACCATCTCCTCTCAGCTCTTTAAGCATATTGTTTGTTCTGCTCATCCCCCGGTTTACCTGATAAACCAAACCACCCATTTCCAACCTCAAATCTCTTCCACCTGATCCAGTCTTCCATCCCACACTCAAGTTGGCTGCAATCTTGTTCCTGTAAGTTCTTCCACTAGTCCTTTAAGAGACCTGGTATAGCTCAAGCAGAAAGTGGACATTCAACATTACAGAACTAACAAATTTAGTGGAAATTCAGCATTACAGAACTAACAAGCTCTCTCCTCTGCCTTTCCAACCAGTAAGTACTTTGTGGAGATGTACTACCGGAATGAGACTCAGCATGAGCCATATCCCCTCACGCTGCCAGGTTGCACCCACAGCTGCCCCCTGGAGAAGTTTGATGAGCTGGTTGCCCCTGTGATACCCCAAGACTGGTCCACGGAGTGCATGAGCACAAGCAACCATCAAGGTACTGAGGACATAATGGATTAGTATGCACATGCACACCAAGCTGTGCAGAAATAGCAGACCCTTCCCAAAAGCAGTTACTGTTTTGAGAATGTACTTTGGCTGTTACCCTCAACTTAGAAGAAAGAAGTGGGTTCTGTGTGATAATTATATATAAAAACACCCTCCTCCAACCTCAAGCACTGTCTACCTCTTTGCCTAGCCCTGCCTAGAATTACCACAACCTTAATTTCTTTGTTTTGTGTGTCTGTTTCTTTGTTCTGTGTTAATATAAAAGGACTTCAAATATTATCAGGTATAAAAGTAGGTCAAAGTTCATGGGGCTTCCCTGATTGGTTACATAGCACCCTTCATCATTTAAGTTTCCAGGTTTTGCTTGAGCAGAATTAGAGGAGGAAGTACTTGAAATGTCTGAAGTGGAACAGATTTCAAAGGAAATCTGTAATCTAGGGTTTAATCCTAAGAAAAAGGAAAGTCCTTTTCCAAAAATATGTCCCAAAATGAGCAAAATACCAATTTATCCAACAGTTCCAGCCTCTGTCAAGAAGAGGCGAAAGATTAAATACAGTGATGGGAACTGAAAATTTTCTTCACTGGGAATGTGATGCTATTCCATATTTCATTTTTAAGTTTAAACATACTACATAGAACTAAAAAAATAAATGCTTATTTGTATTCTTTTGCCTCCAGAATATTTGCTTTCCTTTTAAGGAAACCAAAATCAAGCTTTCTAGAACAATTTGATATTTGTAATACATACAGAAGTTCTTGGAATATATGCAACATAGCAAATGAGTAACTGGACGAGAGCTAACTGTTTAGCTACAACATACCAGAGAGGTGGGCACTACATGGCTTTCTCCTAAAGCACAGTACTTTAGATGGTGAATCTAAAGTTGATTTAAGCACCAGCCAGGTAGCTCAGTGGACTAAAGACCCTGCTTAGGCTGGCTCAGTGACTGGGGTTTGATCTCTAGCCTGCCGTGCTGGCTTCACTCCTGGAGTGCACTAAAACAGTGATTGAGACCAGGCATGGTGGTGCCTGCCTGTAATCCTAGCACTTAGGAGGCTGAAAACAGGAGGATCACTACGGGTCTGATCTGTGTAGTGAGACCCTATAGACCCTGTACTAAAATACAATAAATAAATTAATTAAATAAAGTTGACTTACGATGCACAATGACACATACCAAACTGGAACAGAACTAGAAATGTAAGAATGTCCTAAGTGCCTCAAATTCAAAACTTACTGAGATGCTAAGAATGTGGTTATGAAATCTGCCCAGAGGACAAATATTCTGGTACCTTCAGAAAACCTAAGTAAACTCATACATCCAACTGAAACTGCTCATAGTAGAAGAAGCAATCACGTTTAAATGACACTCTTTAGGGCCCTATAGATTCGCCATGTGCCAGATGCAGCATAGCTAGAGAACACCAACTTATGTTTCCATTATGAATAAAGATAAGATAGTATCCAGAAATTGTTCCTACTGCATCCCAGAATCTATACCAAAAGCATTCCCTCTCTGGTTCGTCATAACATGATTGACATGAGACATTGATTGATGTGCTTTTCTGTGTTATTTTCCAAGGAAATAACTGTTGGGATGATCATTCATGCTTGTAACTTTCTTCTAGAAGTGAGTTAAATGTAAAATAGTGAATAAAGTCAATATTAGGAAGTTCAAAGGCATTACTTTTATAATGAACTTTGAAAGCTTGTGTGTGTGTATTTACTTAGAATAAAAGTCCTACAGGAAGTTTTCAAGGGCTCTCTTTGTTTGGGCATTTTGTTTTAATGTAACAGAAAAGAGTGTATTAATATAAAGTAAAAGTATTTGGCTGGCTTAAATGAATAAGTTGCAGTGAAAATGTAGTTTGAACTTACTTCAAATAAGGGCTAAACTTTGAATGGGTCTGCCTTGTCTATTTAAATTAGAACTTGTTCTGTAATCCCAAAACTCTAAGAAGCTAAAGCAGGAAGATCACAAGTTCAACTTAAAAAAAAAAACTTTTCTCATAATTTAAAAGATAAATTTAAGATAAGATCTTGCTATGCAATATATCACTGTGATCCTCCTAACTCAGCCTCAGGAGTGCTGAAAAAATAGGTGGGTATCATCACACCCCAGCATTCAAAATTTAAAAAAAGTAAGTAAAGACTAGGGATACATATCAATGCAAAGTTCAATCCGCAGTATGAAATATAAAAATAAATAATGGAACTCACTAAGACAAGAAGTTCAAAAGGTAGTGTGGAAGTAGATGTACATCACACAGAATAACACAGGTTGCAATGGGACAAGAATCCCCAGATTTCTAGGAAAAGAGAGCAAATGAAGAGGCAACAGCTGCATTGTGAAATCAGGCTGGATGACAAGGTTTCTGATAATGTATTGCAAGGTACTAGAAAGGCATTTACCAAACACAAGCTGGGAAGGATAGGGGAGCTAACTCCACAGAAGTTTTGCACTTCAAAGAGATTCCCATAGGGTGCATTCAAGGGGTCATTTCTACTAAAACAACATATCAGCTCCATAAATAAGCAGGAATTTCATCTGTTATTTTTTCTGTTTTACCTGGCCTCAATAGAAGTGCACAGGCCAGGAATCGATTGGTGCGCAATAAATATTTACTTGATAATGTGTAATTCATTACCTTTCCTTCCTGAATCTAGTCTTGCTTAGAAGCAGGTGAAAGTTTCAAGAAACTTGGATGTTATTCAATGTTGGTAAATTCCTGAGCAGTAAGTGACAACCGAGCTGAGTGACCATAGCTACTTTTAGAGTTCACTGATGTCTGGAAAGCTGGAAGGTTTGAATTATTTTTTAGTAAGCCTGCCAAATTTACCAAATAAAAGGGTAGGAGTCTCTGATGCATTTGAAAAATAGATCTATCTGGTGAATTGTTGTAATTTAATGACAAAAAGTAAAACACAAGACATACAGGGTGCTCTGAAAAAAACAATATAGGAAGCAAGACAAAAACACTAAATACAGCTGGAGAGATAGTTCAAGGACATAAGCGCCTGCCTGGGCAAGCCTAATGTCCTGAGTTCAATCCCCAGTACCCCCAAAAAACACTAAATACAGGACATGTCCTGCATATAGGAGATGCTTGGCAGACTACCTCTTTTGAGAGTTTCTCCCCATGAAATTTTCCCCACAATTATAAGCAATACTTCAGCTACAGGCAAGTCTGAAGACAAAATAAGCCAGATCATATCAATTAAATTAACTGCAGTCTTTGCCAAAAAAAATGTAATTGTAAATGCTATATTACTTGAAAATAATAAAGTTTGGTTTTTCAAAATGCTTCTTTAATTCTAGAATTTTACTAACACTGTCAGACTTTCTTCATTAATGTCACCCTACTCCCTACCTCCATAGCTAGTTATAATTATATCATAAGAGGAAAAAGGTTCAGGTTCCCCCATTCTGTCTGGAAAGCTGAAAATCTACAGTGCATATTCACATGCCCAGGATTCAACTGGGAGCTTCTGCAAAGCAGGATTCACACCTTTTTCCTCTTTGAATCTTCTTCTAGCAAAACCTGGTGCCTTCTATCAGTGTTTACTGATTGAATATATGTTGACCGTTTCATACTTGACCTGAATTCTTCATGACTAGGCCCAGATATCAGCAGCCTGAAACTCAGTTGTCAATAAATAGAGGAGAGTATCTAGGAATGGTGCTCAAAAGGGTCGGCTCTGTAAAGATGCAAATCACCATCTATATAGGCACATAGGCTCATGCCAACATGTCTGCATGTTTTACATCTGTTTTTGGCATAGTCATCATGACATTGTCTTGTTTGTCCACTGCTGTTAAAAGCCCCTGCTTACTAATATCCCTTCTGGAACCACTATTTATCTCTCATAGATGAAACCATCTAAGTAAAATGACCTTTCTTCACTTGTATGACCATCACCTTCTCACTGCCATATCTCACTGTCCAAACATGATGACACTGGCACTTGCCATGGTATGCAGTACAGTAATTCACCCCACACCCACTGCTGCCCTCAACCAAGAGAACTCTCACAACAAGGACCTAACCCACACCCCACCCACGACACCAGGATCCAACCGCAAATCAAATCAATCACATGATTTTGCTTTCTTCTGATCTGCCAAGCAGGGATGAAGAAAATTAAAGTGCAAGCCTGTTGTCCTCCTTTCACACTATGAAGGTTCAAAGTTGTATTCCAGGTTCGGCTGAGTCTTTCAATGCTGCTTAGTAAATGCGCTCACTCTTACTAGACCATCTTCCTACTTGCTGCAGAAAAGATTTTCATTTCCCCCAAACTTCAGGATCCACTTTGTCTTCTTTATTTTACCAGGCAGCATAATCCGTTGATTACTCTTTTAAATTCTCTTCTCACCACCTCAAAATGCATCAGCACCTTTAACCTTCCTCTTCTGCTGTTCCCCAGGGAAGCACACTCCTCCTTAAACAGACTTGTTCTTCTCACTGGAGTGTGATCCATCCTGACAGCCTCCTCAGGACTTCTTTGAGTGGCTTGCATAGCTTTGTTTTCTATCTCTGTAATGACTGTGAAATGTCCAAATGTCCAAATGTCCTCTCTTCAAAACACCTGCAAATGCAATGTGTGATGGTATACGCATGTAATCCCAGCACCATGGAGGCTGAGGCAGGAGGATTGCAATGAGTTTAAGGCCAACCTGGGCTACAGACTGAACTACACAGCAAGACCCTGTCTTTAAAAAAAAAGTGCTGGCCCCATTTAACTCCCTTCAGTACTCATTTTTAAAAACAATTTTATTAGTAGATACGTGACCAGGACACATAGTGATTGCATCCATCTTGGGGTACTGGTACATGCAAATATTGCATCTTCATCATGTGCACCCTCATGTCCCTGCCCTTCCTTTTCCCTCCTTCCTCAAATCTCCTTTCCATCTCCACAGAATCCTAATTTGCTTGACCTAATGATTTACCCCATCTAGTTTTACTTGCATATTTCCTTCTCAATTATTACTTATTCTGTAAAAGTATGTCTATTCTTATCTTTTTAAACTTCTCTTGAAAGTCACCAGTGTCTAACACAGTAATAACTTTTCTTTTTCTGTGAAACAAGACTTTCACATGTTACAAAGAAAAATGAATCTCAGAGTGTGAATGTCACAAATAGCAGGGCCCCCAGAATCCAACAGTACACTGTCCTACACCTTGCTCCTATTATATTTCTTTTCTATACTGTACTACTTTGTGCACTGTTCCCTTAGGGAATTTCCCAAAATAGGATTGGTGATTCAAGATACATCAATATCTAATGAACAACTGAGCACCTATACGTACTCAGCCTGTGCCTATGTTCCAGGCATTAAGTCTGGGGGAGGAAACAGCAGCAGAGAAGCAGATTGCTCCCACAAGACTTGTAGACCTGAGGGGACAAGGTAGGAGGACAAACAAGGAAGGTAGGAGTTAAACATTAAACAAGCCTCCACTGTGAAGTATGGTACAAAGTATATATGAAGGCCATACAGGCAACAGTGAGAATGAATAATCTGCCTAATTCTGAAGGCTTCTCCAGTGGAGCGATATTTGAATGGAAGTCTGTTGGAGAAAAGGAACTAACTGGGTGAATGGTGAGGAGAAAGGAGAAAGTGATAGGCAAGGAGGAGAACATGTTGAAGTCATGAAGCTAAACACAACATGGGTATTTTAGAGACTGAAAATTTTCTGATGTGTACAAAGGGTTGAATCTAGAGAGGCAACGTTAAGTGCTTTGCGTGTTGAGTTGAACAGTTCTGCTCTTTGAACAGTTTCAAACAGAGGTCTGATGCTGTAACTGGCTTCTGGCTTGAGGAAGACTCTGACTTCACCAAGAAGAATGAATTGGAGAGAAGAAAGTCTATTAAGGCAGTGGAAGCAGTTAGGCAGCTACTGTAGTAATCCATGAGCTCAAGTGAGTGAAAGAGGGGCACACACTTATTCAAAGGGGGAAGAAGTAGGACAGTCAGGACCTTTGGACTAATGGCAAAAGAGTTGCCTACATAGTTTTCAAAATTCACACTGCCTTCAGTATCAGTTTGTTCCCATATAATGATATATTTTTTCAGTCAATACCTGCACTCTCTCTTCTCAGAATCTAGAATATTGCCCTGTCAAACTCCTAAAATCTTTTACAGTACCAAGAAGAATATAGCTTAAAAATAAAAAAAAAAATCAGAAGTAGAGAGCGAGTGCTCCCTATGTCTTTCATTTGTTCCCCTTGGCCAGTTTCACTTGGATAGATGCCTCCCTTCGGACCCCTAACTGATCATATCCTGGAGCCCCACCCTTGATTTCCTCACTCCACATTCACCACGAGCCAGTATAGGAAGCGCTCTGTTTTCTACATCAACAATGCTCATTTCCAATCTAAGTGTAGAATTATAGACCTGTTATTTTCCAGCTATTTACAGTCATCTCCATCAGGACAATAATTTATCTTAATATCACTCATAGATGATAGTTATTATCTCCTTGTTCCAAACCAATCCAGGCTTTGTAATCCCAACCCCAATTCATAGTTGAATCATCTTTGCAGTCATTTAAGGAAGAGCCCATGAGATTTTCTTACCCACAACTTCGTCTTCATCAATATATTCAGTTTGTCACTACTGCCTATCAATTCTACTTTGTGAGTGTCTCTTGAAGTCCCTCATCTGTGTTCCTGTGTCCACAACTCCAGTTTTATGCCTTCAGAATATTATCAAATATGTATTTCAATAACTCCTTTCTATGCCTACTATATCTCCACCTTTGAATCTTTTCAACAGTTATTTTTAAGACAAGTAGGCCATGTGACTTTCATGCATAGTAATTGCTAATTACTTTTATTTGCCCCATTGAAACCCAAACCCAGTCTACCTATCTAGCCTCACTTAAGCCTATGCTGAAGCCTATGCTCCAGTCACATGTGCAAGTGGCCACTACTTGCCAAACCTACCTTTGTGCAACTCTTTCTGACAAATGGAAAAATCTTACTAATCTTACAAGGCAACTCATATCTCTTATTTTCCAAACTCTTTCTATTCCTAATAGAATATACTCTATTGGTTGCAACTTTCTTTCTGTTGAACAGCCTGTTTTATTTATATTTCAACTTCAGTGTTCATTTTTTTCTATTTTTAATTAATTTTATTGAGAAACAAATAGCAATGAGACAGTTTCAAAACTGATTAATAGGACAGTTTCAATAACTAATATATTGCATGTTATTGTCTTCATAGTGGTTATTCACAGTACAAGATGCAGACATGATATCTTGTCCAAACACTGTTAGTACACATCTTTCTTCTCATTAAATTAAGAGAAAGTAGCGTACACCTATCCTAACTATGTTGTATATACAGATACAAAATGGTCCTTCATTTATATCCTCTTTTTGAGCCGGCAAGATGGCTCAAAAGAATTAGCACTTGCCTGGCAAGTGCAAGGGCCTGAGTTCAATCTCCGGTTCCACAAAAAAAAAAAAAAAAAAAAACTATCACATTTATATCCCTTTTTTTGTTTAGTTTTTTCAGAGATGGTAATTTCATTGCAATTTAAATATTGTAGGTATGTGAATTCAAAAAAAATTCAATATAGTCGAGTAGTCCCTAATAGTAGTGGGTTATCCGTAGGACTGGCAACGTCAGAATCAACGTCAGTGTTTATTACACTATATCATAATTGTCTGTCTGGTTCTCCCACTACTCAGTGTGTTTCTCAAGAGCAGAGATTATAGAACTGAAGCATCTTGCCAGGCACATGATTCATGTTTACTGTAGGTATAGGAAAGGAAGAAGGAAAGATAAAAGAAAGGTATATCCCATGGAACTGCTATGAAAACATAGCCAATAAGAATTGCACACAAATTTCTAAATAAAGAAATTCAGAAATGAAAAACAATTTTTAAGAATCATTGGTATCTATCTTTATCTCTCATTTCTATTTCAGTCTATTCTTCAGTTCTATTCAGTTCTCTCAAACTTCATGTTAACTCCATCAGCGGTCCCAGTGACACAATCCCCAGGGCCCAACTTTACTAATATTCACCTTCTTGTGGCAGTTCAGAAATATCCAAACATTAGCCTTAAAGTTGGCAACCTTTGAGTTCTATGTCATTTATTTATCTACAAATATTTATTAGCATCTACTATGTCCAATGTGCTATTCTAAGTGGTTGGAGACATCTATAAACAAAAAAGCATAAAGGTTCCTACCTCCTTAAAGCTTATGCTCAATTAAAAGAAGACACAGACAGAAAACAATTTAAAAATATAATAAATAAGTGTTTTGGAAGATGAGGTTCCTAAGTGCCAAACTAGAGGGTGGTGAGAATTGCACTTTTATATGTCAAAGCCACACTGAGGAAATGAGATTTCAGCATATAAATTAAGAGAAAGACAATGTAAGGACCTGTGTGAAGGGTATCAGAGAACTGTGCATGGCATGTTTGAAGAACAGCAGGAAGGGCTATGTGGCCAGCAAAGAGGGAGTGAGGAAACAATGAAATCTTAGGGGCTATTAGGGACCAGGGAATGCAAAGCCTCTTAAGATGTCACCATCAGGATGTTAGGTTTTCTTCTGCTTAAAATGATCATCGATTGCAGGCTCTGTTTTAAGCAGAAAAGTGGTATGGTTTTGCCTAAAATCATTTAAAATCTGTGTTTTAAAAAAATTGTTTTTAGACCATGATTTCAGTGAGGAAAATATTTTTAAATAAAATAATTTTTTTAAATGTGATGAAGAAAGGACAGAAGATAGGCAACAAATTAGATGTCACTGAAGTGATCTTAAAGTGATTATTTGAACAAATAATAGTCGTTCAAACAGAGTAGGGGCAGAGAATAGGAGAAGTCATTTGTTTACAGATACACTTTTTTGGTAGAGCCAACAGGTTCCTGACAGATCAGGTATAGGATGAGAGAAAAATAAAGGAGCTGACTGAGCTGTAAAAGGCTCAGTCAACAACTTCGGACATTGCCAGTCATGCAGATAACCCACTACTATTATAGACGAATGGACTATATTGGATTGCTTTGTGGAATTCATGCACCTATAATATATGAATGGCAATAGAATACCTACCTCTGACAAAACTAAACAAAAAGGGGGACATAAATGAAGGACCATTTTGTAGCATATATATATATAAAATAGCATAGGTATATAGCTACTTTCTCTTAGTTCAATGAAAAGAAAGTTTTGAACTAATAGTGTTTAGACAAGATATCATGTCTGCATCTTTTCCTATAAATACTACAAGGACAACAATATGCAATGTATTAATTATTGTAACTGTCCTACTAACCTGTTTTGAAACTGTCTCATTTCTACTTCTTTCTCAATAAAATTAATAAAAATAAAAAAATAAAAGAGTTGAGGATAAGTCAAAGGCTTTTGTCCTGAACCAGTAGGAGAATTTTTCAAGTGTTATGAGGCAGCCTGTGGGAGTGAAGATTTACTATGTGAGGAAGACGGGGCTTGGGGCATGGAACCTGGGACTTCCTGTCACCAAAATGTCTATTAGGTGAGCAAGAAAAACACATCAGCCCCCTTTATCCATGAGGTATACTCTCTAGGATCCCATTGGATATCTGAAGCCACAGATACTACAGAACTCTGTTTATACAACTTTTTTTTTCTTGTGCATACATACACTACAGTTTAATTGAAAATTAGGCAGAGTTGCATGCTAACAATAATAAAGTAGAACTATTATGACATTATACTGCAATAAATGCTTTGTGTTTGTGCTCTTCCTTCCTCACTTCTCCCACCTTTGCATTTTCAGCCTTTCATTTAAAACAAGTATGTTTAGCTTTTCTCTGGCATAACCAAATTGGCTGCATTGCTGCCACTTTACCTTGGAGCCAGCTGACAATGGGTTGAAACGTCTACAAACTTTGAGCTAAATAAACCTTTCCTCCTTTAACTTGTGGATTCTGTGTAATTTGTGCCAGCAAAGAAAACTTAATTAAGACAGATTTTTCATGCCAGGGAAGTGGTGTCATCACTGTGACAGTATCCTAACGCTTCTGAATAGGGTGGCTCAGAAGCCTTAGAAGCTGGCTTGCAAGAAGAATTTGTAAAGGCTTAGAGGATGGTGGATGAGGAAGCAACCCTGGGATGCTGTGAGCTGAGCTTGATGGGAGATTCTGGTCAGTGCTCAGATCAGAATTCTGACAGAAAGACAGCTGGTAAAGACCAAATTCAGAAGGTTTCTGTTGTGAAGAAGGATTCCATTGGCAGTTAGACTCCATGTAATATGTGTTACTATTTAACAAAAAATTTGTCTGCACTTTTTGCTCATGTCCAGAGACATTACAGGGGACAGAGAATAAGGGCTGCAAACTGATTAACCTGGTAGAGGAAATATCAAAGCAGTCCAGTATTAAAGTAGGTGGCACAGCTACTGTTGAGAACTTTTAGCCAGATGTATGTTGAAAATCAAGAACAAACAGCCTACAAGAGCTCTTTAAAATGTTCTGAGTTTGGGAAGTGTCATGGTTTGTGTCTAGTTGTCTCCATAAAGCCTCATGCAGTTACAGGGTGAACTTCTAGAGTTTGAGATTAATTCATGATCCAGGGCTGGGATTATGGGTGTGAATGCTGCTAGGATTATGGGTGTGAGTGCTATACTCAGCCTGGGGCAGATAGCCTGACTACATCATAAGGGGACAGATTTGCTCCCTGTAGCCACTAATGCTGCTGCTGCTCCTCCCTTTTACCTTTGCTGTTCTCTGCCACCTTGAACAGCTGCCCTTTGCCATGTGCCACTCTGCCTTGGAGCAGCCAAGTATGAACTGAAACCTTCACAAACTGTGAACTAAATAAAACCTTCCCTTCCTTAATTTGGGGTGTTAGGTATTTTGTCCCAGCAATGAGAGAAAAATAACTAAGACAGCAAGAAAGGAAACTTCAGTAAAGCTGTGGACTGCAAAAATGAAGCACAGGAAAATTTGGTTGTGGAATAGGTTAGCAATAAAAAGATGCATACTTTGGAAATAGACAATATAAAAAAATGGCCTGAGCACATCATAAGAATCAGTAGGACTCCACTCTTTGCAACCTCAAAACTGCAAAGGTAAAGACTATTTTAAGAAGAGAGCTCCAAAACACTGTGTTCCACAATGGTGGTGGCCTAAAGAATTTGTTTCTCATGATTTGATTCATAGCACTCAGCAATCCAGGCACTTGGCTCCTAGAGCCAGGAGAGAAGAAAGCCTGGCTACTGCTCCAGCTGGTGGCAGACCTGGTGGAGCTACTCTCATGGTGCTGGTTGTAGGCACATGCAGAATGCAAGAGTTGTGGGATCAGAGAAGTTTCCACCCAGATTTAAGAAGAAGGCATAGGCCGGGGAGATGGCTCAGTAGAATAGGCACTTGCCTGGCAAGTGCAAGGGCCTGAGTTAAATCCCCAGTTCTGAAAAAAAAAGGCATAAAAGGTCAAGAAGTGTGCCCCTGAGAGGACAGTTTGTGAAGCTGAGTGTGAAGTTGAAGGTGCGACAGAGACTCCATAAGGTTGAAAAAGCCAGTTACATAGAAGGTCACAAGGAGTAAGCAAAACCAGCCAAGATAGAAGCCGTGAGAATCACAACTGCTTTGCCTTAGAGGCAGAGCTACTCCAATTCTTTTGGAGTTCATATCCTTCCACAGATTTCCCCAGGTGCTGGACAGGGAACTGCAAGATCTAATGTTTGCTCCGCTGGATTTTGGCCTAGGTTTGGTCCTATTCTGTTCTATCCCTTTATTTGTACCTTTTGAAGTAAGAATATTAACCTTGTGCCACTGCACACTGGAAATGTTAAACTTTCTTTCATTTCTGTAGAGTCTTACTGCTAAGTGTTCTGCTTTATATCTCAGAGGAAACTTTGGACTTGGACTTTTCAGAAATACTGAAATTGTTAGGATTTTTTCAACTCTTAGAGATGGACTAAATGTATTTTGCATTAAGAGATGTACGTGAGTCTTTTGGGGTGTCAATGTGGAATGTTATGGCTTGTATGTAGGTGCCCCCAAAACCTCATGCATTCATAGATAGAGCTTTTCAGAGGTGGCTGGATCTAAGGTATGTGAATGTGGATTAAGGGTATATGATAACTAAATTACTCCATGAAGCCTTTATCATAGTTCTGGGTGTGGATGCGGGAAGGCCTTCCATGGGGTAGCTGGCACCAATCAAATATCTTATAGTCTGAATGGAATAAAAGGGAAAGGGAGGCTTGCTGCTTGCTGCTTGCTGCTTCCTACCTCCTCTGCCATGGACTGTTTCTCCTCTGACATGTCCTTCTACCATCCTGTCCTTGAAACCAGCAAACTATGAGCTGATAGCTCTATAAACTATGAGATGAAAGAAATCTTTCCTCTTTTAACTTTAGGGGATATTGGGTATCATCTCCCAGCAATTAAAAAGTAACTAAGGCAGGGAGGAACCAGGAAGAAAGATTGACACCTACTGGTCACAACCCCAGTGAGACCTTTTCTGACCAGACTCCACCTCCTAACAGTATCAGCTATAGTACCCACATTGTCCAATTCTTTTTCAAATCCCCCTCTATGAACACATAAAGCTCTTGGAGGACGTCTAGATATAAACCACATACAACATAAAATAAGAGAACAGTGCATTATTTAATACCTAAGAATTGTTTGTTTCTGGAATTTTTCTGTTTACTATTTTCAGAGAATAATTGACAAATACAGGTAGCTGAAACCGCAGAAAGTAAAGCTGGGGATAAGGGGAGACTATAAGATCTAAGAGTCTTGAGCTTGAGCGAGAGGTCAGACTTGATATTTGAAAAGTTTGGAAGTCGTTTGCAAGTAGATTCTTTTTAAAAATCACTAGATTGATAAAATCCCATGTTTAAATCAAATAAGATTATCTGATTAACATCAACTAAATTATCTAATCTTCCTGCTTGTCTTTTGCTTCCTCTCTCCCATAATGACATTGGGCTAAGTCAGTGATTTTCATCTGTGTTGCATGGACCAATAGGGCTTGCAGAGATGTTGACTCTCCCATTGTCTAAGCCAATTAGCAACCCAGTATTTTTACAATGAAAATGTAGACATTTGGATATGAGATACACAGGTATTTAGGATGTGTATATTAGAGTGGATGAGGGTGTGTATAGAAAGAGTAACTTTTTGAATGAAATAATGAATTAGGATCTCATTTTTTAAAAGACCCTTACATATTTTCTTATGGCTAATTATCAAAGGAATAGAGAAAGACAGAGACAAAGATAGAGAAAGAGATTGAGAGAAATTAATAATAAGGCACAATTATGTTAAAAATGCTTCCTATGGTGAATGTAAGCTCAAGGTTTTTCATGTAAAATAGACTAACTTGAAAATCAAATTCGAAAATAGAAAGGTTCCCATTTTTTTAGTTTCAGTTGATTGTAGTTGAGTAGTAATGTAGCTATAGAAAAATATATGAAGTGAGCACTATAAGAGAACTTTGGAATTACTTTTCAATTACCTTCACTTTACAGAGGGGAGCTGGGACCCGAGGACCAACTGACATGCTGAATTGGAACCGCAGTCACCTCCTGACTCTTGCTCCTGTGCTCTTTACCTCACACTGACATCAAGGCTGCTTTTAGAAATTCCTCTAAGGTTTATAATTAAGGCAGAAATTAGCCTGCATGTATAACCTTCGTGTTTTCTCCATGCACTAATTTTATACTAATGCTTTTTCTATTTTCCTACAGTTTTAAGGATCATCCTTGCCATTGCCTTTTGCCTGGTGTCTGGAGTCCTAATGGTGCTGCTGTTTATCCTCATTCGCCATGGGCCTTGCTGGCAGAGAGAGTCTTACAGGAACATCTGAACTGGTGGCTGAACAACAGCAGACAAGCAGGGACAAACTCCAGGGATATAGCATCTCCCAAGGATGAGGCATTCCAAGGATTCAAAGGACAGGAGTTGGCCACTGGCCACATTTTCTTTCTGGACCCACTTAGAGCACAGTTGGAACCCACAGCCACCCAGGGACAGCTGCTTGACCAACAGGTTACCCGGGACTTCTCAAAACTGAATAAGAGTGTAGACTGCTCCAGAGGCCAGAGCGAGGCTCTTCTGCAGAGAACAGTTGTATTCCTTGACAGAGATGTTCAGAGAGAGAACTAAGAAGCTTTTGGTTTACAAAGACCAAAGAATGAGAAAGTGGGACAATAGATTAGACAAGTCTACATACAGGGAAATGTTAGCATAGAGGTGGTATTAGATAAGATGACCCTTAAAGGAAAGACACAATAAGAAATTATAAATAACTTTTATTTCGCTATTAAGTAGGTTTAATATATAGGCACACACACTCATGCACAGCCCTCACAAGCAGTTCCCACCCTGTGTTTGATAGTTCACACACTTCTACATGTGCACCTAACACACATACATACATATATTTATATTTTAAGTGCCTTTGAAGGGGTGTTTTATTATCAGAAACGAATATGAACCTTTCAGGTCATTGGGGAAGCAACTGGAAAAATCCATGGTTGTTTTGTTTTAACTTCCATTATCAGAGTTATATTTTTATACAGTTTGAATGGGAATGTTTTTATTTCATTTTAAATGAGTTTTTATATTGGAAAAGGTCATCATGGCCATGGTACAAGAAGTGTTTTAATTGCCACAGAAGTATCTAATTTTTTGAGGTGGGGGGTATAGTGTCTGAACCCAAAGCCTCAAACATGTTAAGTGACTGTGGCCACCTCAGAGCTGTATCCTCAATCTTTTCTGAATTTTCTAAGTGCCGTGGTAGAAGGAAAAACCGACTGAGAGTCAGCCTCCTGCCTCAACACTTCACTGGCTTTGGGCCAACAAACTGAAACATAGACTTTCATACCTTCAGTCTTAGCTTCTATCTCTGTTACTCTTCTCTTGTTGCTGGGACAAATACCTGACACCCAAAATGAAGGAAGGAAAGGTTTATTTAGCTCACAATTACTGGAGGTTTCAGTCCATACTCAGCTGGCTCCAAGGCAGTGTGGCACATGGCAGAGGGCTGCAGTTCCTGGAGGCAGCAAAGAACAGAGAACAAAAATGGAGGAATAGCAGCAACAATGGCTACAGAGAGAAAGTCTGCCTCCCTTAAATTGCATTCAGGCTACCTGCCCCAGGCTGGAGGAAGTAATTTCATAATCCCAGCAGTACTAAGATCCATAATCCCAGTGGGTCATGAGTTAATCTCAAATTCTAGAAGTCCCCACCCCATGACTGTGTGAGGCTTTGGGGGCACAACTAGACACAAAGCATAACAGCTTCCTAATCTAACGAGGAAGAATGAGGACTGGATGGGCATACAAGTCACATCTGGTTCTCATGTTGTGTGAATAATTGTTTTGTTTGTTTTATGTTATGAGTGGGTCATTGCCCATGCAGGTACTTTCACAGATGGTACCATTGAAGCTTAGTAGAGTGACACTAATATTTACTCTAAACAGTTTTATCTTTGAACACCCAACTATTCAAGTAGGGAGAAAGTCAATCTCATTTCTTAATACAGTTCTCGGTTCTCCATATTTGATGAGATCCCAGAACGTATCTAGTAGAAGTCAGAAAAAAGTCCTCTATGCCTCTGCACACACTGTCCCCAGTAAGTTCACTGTCCATGCCCATGAGGTCTGAAGGCACAGGACATTTGTGTTGTAGCTCCCAAGCCCACAGTTTTTGGGACTTCCTAATCCAGGATACTAGAATTTCTGCTCAGCATAGAAATCCATCTCCACAATACCCCTATCCCCACCCTATCTTTCATTTCATATCTTCCCCTCTTCTTGAATTCCACAGCTTCTACTGTTAAATGCCAAGCACCTGCATCTATAACCCTTAATGTTTACATGATTCTCACTGAGCCAAAACTATTGCAAACAAAAACCTAAAGAGAGGTGGATGTCAACTGCATTCTTAGCTTGGGAAAGAGAAAAACATCAGCAAGAACAAAAGACAAATTTCTATCTTCTAATAATATGTAATGTAGTAACCATTGTTATCCTCCTATCATATTGTTTTGGAATTTTATTTTTGTGTCTTTGTCTTTAAAATAAACACTTTTTAAAATTCTATCTTCATAAAGTAGTCATTCACATCCATAATTAAGCCATATTTTATGCTAACAAATAAGACTTAAACATAGAAATACAAATCACAAAGGATGAAATTTTCTTACTCATTCACATACTTTGGTGGAGGACTTGCTATTTCCTATTCACAAATTTAGACATTAAACTGTCCATCCCTACTGGAGTATGAAGATGTTTTAATTCAATAATGATCTCATACAGGGTTGGTAGAATATAAAAGTAAAATCTCTCACAGCCTTTTCTTTATATCATCTTATAATATTGTCAGTGGCTTAAAGAACCTCTACTTTCTACTAGTTCTGGGGGACTTTTTTAATCTCCTCCATTTTTCTTCCTTCTTCCATCTCTTTTGATTATTATAAAGATAGTTCTCAGGCTTGGCTTAACTGTTTACCATCTCCAGAGCTATCCTGTCAATAAAATTGTAATTGTTTTTCATATTTCATGGCAGAATAAAAAAATCACATGTGACTAATGACCTAAATGGCTAAAGCAAAAAGCACAAATATGCTATAAAATTTCTCAGGAAGTAAGCTAATCATCTACCTTCAATGAGGGAAGGTAAACTCTACTGATAGGAGTTGCTTCTTCAGTCAGCTCAGGTGTAAGTCCAGTTGCTATCATGACAAATGATCTATGAAAGATGATGGCCAGAACTGAGATCACCTCTGTTCTGAGATGTGGTCCCTGCCATGTGAACCAATGCAGAAGCCATAGGACAGCATCCAAATAAGACAATCATCTTATGTCAATGAGAATTAATTAACTTATTTATTTATTTATAATGTATTTGGTACAGAATCTCATTAGGCAGCTCAGATTCATAGTGATCCTCCTGT